>NW_028242001.1:30000-630000 GCF_964263255.1 Lissotriton vulgaris
AAATAATTCTACTTGTAGAGATTCGCTCCTCAATTTAAGTCTTGTGAGTAAATGCCATAAAAAGAGCAGAAAGTTTATAAAACAAAAAAGACTGCATAGCATCAGCCAGCAATAGTCCTTCCAAACATTAGACACAGTTATTGACTTTACTGGAGGGGTCTTATCACAAGGTGAAACAAACCTCTTGAGCAAAGGCCTCAGTTTTTGTCCTGTACCTAGGGGCCATAACCCTGCCCACATGAGTAGAGACCTACATTTTTTGACAGAAGATGCAGACTTGCAGAATACTTTAACAATCATTCTGTTTGATCTGCAAAACTAACTTGCAGATCTATTTAAGAAGTTCTGCCATTTAAAATCATTGACTCCCCAAACTGGTAGAAATTGTTCTTGGTACATAAATCTTATCCTTCAACAAACTCATCAGTTAATCACCTACTAACTTTATAGGATCGATGTTAATGCTTCCTTGCCTCTTATACTCATTATTCCCCTCTCTCTCTCTCAGTCATCTCATTCACCTTCACGGTCTCATTTACATCACCATAGATATTATGTACTTGTCAATCCTCATGTGTAATAAATAAAATTAAAACATAAGCCCAGTATGTGGACCAGGTGTAAACAGTATTTCTTGGAGTCTATACCTTAAATCACATAATTCCTTAGATTATTAATTCATAGAGATACTAAGCTATACGTATTTTTTTTAACAGGACATTTTTGAGAATGAGACTGTGGTTGATCCTAAATGGAAGTCCCTTTTATAACCACATGCTTGCTCATCAGTTTGTGCTATAGTTCTCAGGCTATGCATAGTGGTAGCTTGATAGCAAGCATCCATATTCGATATCAGTTCACCAATGACCAAGGCTCTTTAACCATCGATGCTAGTGTTATTTTCCTCCTGTGCTGCAGACCACTGTTTCCCATTGTTCATGACGAGCTCAGCTCGTCATGAGTGTATGGAGGTGTACATCATGACGAGCTGAGCTCGTCATGAGCGTCCAAGGGGAGCATTAGAATACAAACAGTAATTCCGCGAAGCTGACTTCAACATGAAATCCATTTTTACATGCAGCTTCCATCAGGTTGTCTGCTACATTTTAACTGGTTGCCATTTACTTCTCCAAGGAACTGTCTGTAAGAACTACACATGGAAGTCCCAGAAATGCAATGGCTAATTGGGTTTTAAATGTGTTACTCTGTTCTTGCACCGGCTCAGCCTTCAATGCCACACTCACACAACATGTGATAAATGTTTCTGTAAAAAAAACAAAATATTGCCAAAGGTAAAATTTCTGGGGTTCATGTGGTAAAGATACACACACAGGTATGCACAAACCCTGTGGGGGTTGTAATGGAGGTGTTGGCAATGATGGTGGTAGTGGTAACTTTAGCAATGATTGTAGTTGTGATGGTGGTGGCTTACGTGATGGGGAAAGGCTCCTACTTGAGCACTAAAACATTTTTAAAAGCCTACTGGTGTAAAGAAAATACAGAAAGGTTTGAATTCCCTATTCATGCATATGTAAGCTAAAGAATTTAAAGTTTGATGATGGAATGTACTTCTGACATGTGAAACAGTCTCTCGTGCATTGCAATGCTAGCATCTATAGGATGCAGAATGCTACACCAGAAAGCCAACATTAAATGAGACAGTTTTACCCCTTGAGATAGAGCCAAAGATCACTGTATGTGTATTTTAAAGAAGTGTTAGCATAACATCATGCAGGCAGCTGCACTGTTTTATAGTTAATTAATGCAAGCAAATCACGATTTGCAAGCATAGATCAAGCTGAAGTAAACTGAAAACCTTGCATCGATACTCTGTTTTAAATCTGCAGTTTACATTTTGAACTCTGCCATGTATATTCTCATGCTAATAGAGGGAACAAAACTAACAACAAATACCAGTATGCAAAACTCTGCTGGCTACAATGCCAAGACTGGCTAAACATGCCACACATGACATGGGTCACTTAACAGATAAATAGCCACAATGAAAAACAAAATCCACTGTAAGAGTGGACTGCTGCATCTATTCTTTTGAAAATGCACTCCCAATCATTACTGGTTTCCATCAGAAACAATGTCCTCAACAGGTTGTTAGCTAAAGTGCACAGCGGGTGTGGGCTTTGCACTGGCAGCAGCGGCCATTGTCAAACATTTATCAAACGCTAAAGGTTCAGCATATCTGGTTCTAGTGTATGCAGTGTGGGGTAATAATTACATGATAATAATAATAATACATCTTTATTGCTTGATTACTTAAAATCATTGCAATCACAACTACTTCACATTGCAATCATAATAACTAGATTAATCATTAAAAAATTCCTTTAGAAAGACATATTCCCAGCAGATATTATAAAAACTATCCGATGTATACAATTTTAAAACTTATCAAAAGGATAAGATCCATTCACATAGCATCAATAATTACAAGATAATATTGCACATTTTACATTTAAAAAAAAACATAGTGCATAGCATTCTTTTCCATATACATATCCCCCCCCCCCAATATATATTTTTTTTAATCTGTGAGACCAAAATTTTCTCAGGTACATTTAAGGCATAAATTACATTTCAACGCTCTAATGTACATTTATTGCCTTAACCATCATATTAAGGTGATAATAAAATGCTTCATTTTACTATAAAGAGCTAATATGCAAATATTGCACTAAACATCACATTAAGTCAAACATAAAGTACGTCAATTTACAATAGTAGTGTCACGTCTGTTTTTAGGATCCCTTATAACATTATTAAGTGATAATACCTGTGTGCCAGATAGTACTGGAGATCTACCTTATTGTATCAAACATTTTTTCAACCGCCATTAAAAATGTTACTAAATGACAACAACGGGATCGATTCCCCAGATAAAGAGATGATTAATGCCTGACGAGCAGATCTAACCCAGCTCTTCAAGAAATTAGGCCTCAAAACTATATGTCAAAGCTTGATCAACTCAGGGCACACACACACTATATGGACTAGAGTTTTCTGTGGCCAACCACAAAGTCTACAATTAGAGTCCAGTCACTGCTTAATCCATGATAGCGTGCCCTCCTTTGTTGGGTTTAATCCCATACGCAGTCTTAAAAACATATTTTTAAACTTTGCTGAGAAAAAAACATTCAAATATGGCCAAGTACGTAGTGATTGGTATGAATTAATCACATACCATGCATAATTTTTCTCTGCTAAATCAATTTTATCTTGTTTAAACAATTCAGTTTTAATAAGTTTTTTAAAAATTAACTTATAGTTGGGCATTTTCAGGTCTTGTAGTGCAATTTGCAGGCCGATGTCTCTTAGGGAGGTTAGAATACAAGATCTTCATTAAGCCGCATAGACAGACCTTTCTATTTCTTGCCAACAAATGTTCACTAAGGATGATGGATCTGAAGCAGGCAATGGTAACATGCATTTTATAAATGCTACTTTTGATACCAGGCTCTGTCTCTGGAGACCAAACTTCATTCTTATTCCTACTTGACACACTGATTTAGCAATCTCAAAGGTTGCTTTAAAAACCTTAACCATCAATAGGTCAAGTATTTTCAAGTCTTTCCCTCTAGTAATAGGAGAACCATATATGAGAGCTGGTTGTAATTTAGCTTTGATTACTTTATGAATAAAAATCATACGATTGGCAGTTCAATTACTTCTTAAGACTTTTAAAAGCATGGATCAGAGTCACAGCCTTAACCCTTAGATCCTTAAAATGAAATTTTAAAGTCACACTGTTGTCAAACACCACCCCTAGGTATCTATATGTCTTAACAATATCAATTGTACCTGCTCTTACCTTCCAGATATTACGTTTCTGTTTTGCTACACCAACTTTCATTACTTTCGTTTTTTTAACGTTCAATTCCAGACCTTTCTGTTGGGAGTAGTCGTCAAATGCGGTAAGACGTCTTTGTAAGCCAATAGGGGTAAGACTCACAAGAATAGTATCATCGGCATGCTGAAGATAACTAATTTTCTCCACCCCCACCCCCCCCCCCCCATCTTAGGAACATGGCCTTTTTCCACATCCAAATATTGGGAAAGATCTGATAAAAATAAATTAAATAGACAGGGAGAAAGAACACATCCCTGCTTTAGACCATTATATGTTCTTATTTTCTTTGATAAGGAGTTGCCATCGCCCAACTTGACCCGGACCTAGGTATTGGTATACAACAGAATGATAGCATTCAACAATTTTCTCGAAATGCCACGATCCACAATTTTTTTCCATAACAGGTTCTGTGGCTCCAAGTCGAAGGTGGCCTTAAGGTCAATAAAAGCAATGTATAAATGTTGCCTATTTAAGACAGCCCTCTCTGCAACTAAAGGTAAAGCCAGCAAGTTTGTAATAGTGGATTGACGTTCCGGAAACCAGTCTGATTGAATGGTATTATGCCCACCTGTGTAGCCCAATCTTCCAATTCTATCAAAAGATTTGAGGCAAGCACCTTTGCATCGACATCAGTAAGCTAAATCAATCGATAGTTAGCAGGATTAGCCACCGGGCCGCTCTTATAAATAGGTTGCACTATACTGTCTTGCCAAGATTCTGGGACCATTCCTATAATCAAAACTTCCCTGAATAGGCGATGTAGAATACCTGCCCACATATCACTATTTGCGCGGAACAGGGCATTTGGTAACCCATTAGGTCCAGGGGCCCCATTTGCTCGTAGCCCTCTTAACAGGGTCAATACTTGGTCACGACTAGGGATTTATAAATCAAGACTGAAGTCAAAACTGGAATCCATAAGATGGTCAATGGAGTTCAAACCCAGACACTCAATATGATGGTCAATGGAGTTCAAACCCAGATACTCACCATTCCTGGCATTTTTTTATAATATTTTATTGCCCATACCTCTTTCCAATGTATCAATAGGTTTTTCCCTCTGACCCGAGATACCATACAAATTGGTTATAAACATAACCCAGCTGTTTTCTGGTATATTTACAGAAAAAGCCCTACAACCTCCTCTTTCAAGCTTCTTAATAACCGCCCAGAATTGTTTTGCATTATTTTGTTTTGAGGCGGATATAATTACATGCTGATGCACCCTCACTCACCTAGAGTGCACTGCTTCATCCCTTTACTTACATTCTCAGTGAATATGGACAGTCACGTAATTTTAATGTACTGCACAGTGAGGGAGTGTATGAAGGTGGTATGAAATTGTTAACAGCCAAACATTTAAGAGATGGGTTTCATTTGGCTCTGCATATATTCACTGGGATCTGCACCATTTGAACAGAAGCACTTGAAGGAACAAATGCGATTGTCCTTCAGGTCCAGCTGCTTTGTTTAACACTTTCTCAAGATGCCCCTGAACGAGCCAGTCGCAGAGCCCACATATAGCATCTGTGACTTCCTTCCTACTATGTTCCTACCATGCTAAGCAGCACATTACAGATCCTTGGTTTATGGTCTTGTTTCAGAGAAACATTTCCTCAGTGTTGCTCTGCATAAACCTGTGAATCAGGCTCCCATCCATATGATCAGACCGTCCCCGTTGCGGTGAAGCGTGACTAAAGTTAAAAAAGAAAAGAAAAGGGCTTAGACGGAGGCACAGTGTCATTTTGAAGGCATGCGCACCTCACACACATGCACATGCCTATAAAATGACATGGGCTTCATCTTTTTAGTTAGCGATCCAAAATCCTATATGAGTTGGTCACTTTTTCCCTCTTTTTTAGTTGCAAATTTAAAGTTTGTTCTGAAACTAAAAAGACAATAATACATGTAAAGTGTTTGTCATATTTAAATCGAGGTGGTCAAAGTCAAAGCAACATTAGGCTAAAACAACATGAGGACACAGGGAACCAACAGAAGAACATCATGGGCAAGCGCGGGAGGGGTATATGGAGAAGCACTCTGTGCAGAGAGCAACATGGTGTGCAGGGGAACAGAAGTACTCAAGTGCCTAACAGGACAAAATAGTGTTCGAAAAGAAAGTAGTGGAAGCACAGATGCCAGCCAATGAGAGCATGGTAAAGAGGCAATGCTCCATGGGAGTGACAACCATAAGATTGACAAGCTGAGGCATGAATAAAAAGCAGGCAAATGAGAGTGACAGGATAGTTAACCAATGAAAAGTAGTGGGCAGGCTCCAAGCCACTGTGTGTATTTGGTAAGCCACCAATGCATCGCAAGAGACTGTGCATGTTTTGTCTAGTAGGTTTGACCTAAAAAAGAAATTGTGCAAATTGAATCCAGCACAGCAGTAAAAAATAAAGTTAAGACTAAGATATAAACTTAGATAAACGATGCAAACGTACACAGGTCTTTCACAAACCTTTGAAGCATTAAAATGTACTAAGCATTCTTAAATACACACCTCAAGAAAAAAGTGCTTTTTCAATTAGGCCAAAAACAGAGAGAGGGTGACCTCTTTTTTGGACTGTAAAAACTATGGGTAAAGCAGAAGTGCTTCAGAAAACAGCAGCCTTTAAAATGTATCCCCTCGAGCAGTAGGCATGTCACCTAGTAGATGTATGTTGGAGCTGAGGGAGTGTTCATACTGGTGCCAATTGAGTCTTGCCCCTCACTTGAGCTTCTCCTAAAAGAAGATGGCGGTTTCAGGGTTCTGGCAGAGCTACAAGCATATTGGTGTCTCAATGTCATTCTATCATGTTCAGAAGGCCACAACAACATCATTTGCCAACAGTTCAGTATTATCCATAAATACCCATTTAAAAAAAGAGAGGGACCCTTGGAAAGCCAAAGGACTGGGGTTCAGACAGACATTCTAACGTAGTATCCTCTGGGAATAGATTATATTCACACTTATTTAAGAAATACCTCATATCATACAAACAATTCTCATACACTCAGCATACAATCCTAGATGTTGTTGAGTTACAAGGCATCAGGGTTCATGTATGTAATTAATGCTATGGTTTATGGCAATTTATGACAAAGATTACTGTCCGTTTTAACTCTAGTGTTGGGCGGTTTTTAATATTGTTCTTTACGATTAAATGTAAGAGGAGTTACATTGCATGTTTCTTAATATTGTTTTTATTGTGATTAATTGTGTGAGGAATTTCACTGATGTAATGAAAACAATTTTGAAGGGTGTGATTCATGGATAAAAGGTTTTTAACCCTGTATTAATTTTTCTAATAAACAGCAATTACAAATATACTGTAGGTTTTTGTGCCAAATCGTTGCAAACACTGGGTTTAACGGTGACCTGTTGGATTGTATGCTGAGTGTATGAGAATAGATTGAATGATATGAGGTATTTCTTAAATAAGGTGTGAATATCATATATTCCAAGATGACACTACTTTAGAATTATTATCAATAAATACCTCCATGATCTTTTAGCTGTTCTGAATTTCCAGACAGTAAAAGTAATAATGTTAGCTTTGAACATAATAATTGATAATATTTTCCAGTAGGAGTGAAATAACCTAGTACCCTACCAAAGACCTGCCCAATTAGTGTTCGCTCGTCTCAGACGTACGTTCTTCACAATGAAAAACAAGCATTGGCAAAGCCACTAGGTTTCACCTATGCAAGACCTATTGGTGTTGTCAATGTTTATCGAGATGTTGCAGAGCAGCACCGACTGTTGTGCAGCCCGGCTTAAAATATGTAAAAACAAAGAGTGATGGGCGGACGGAGTGGACCGTGTCGTATGGCGCTTTTTTTGTTTACTTTAAGGCATGTTACATATCAGCATGAGCTGCTATGCAACTTGTCAGAAAAAAAACATTGATAGAAATACAACAAAAAAGGCAACAAGAATCGAGGGAACAAAAATGGAAAGGAAAAGAAAAAGGGAAATGAAAAGGAACACGCTCCCATAACAGACCACCAAGGACATCCCTGTTCTGGGATTATTTTTTTAACTCATTGCCTCCTGTCCCCAAAGCCGCCTCTGGTTCGCAAGCACCTTAAACAAGCCTTTGGTTACACGCTGGTGCTATTGGAGCAACAAATAAAAGCAACAAGCACATTTACTAGAATATTGATAGAGGAGGCACCAAGTGATATTGCTCAGACTGCATACAGTGTCTGCCAGTCAAGATTCTAGGCCCACTGAAGAGGTGTGCGTCCATAACTAGCCTAATTGAATGACTGTGTTCAACAATTTTAAATTACCTCTCTTGCCAAACTTCTCAACATGAGGCCCAGACAAACCACATTATAGACTAGTTTTCAGTAATTTTTCTCATTTCCCCTTACTGATTTCCCTTGTTCTGGATTCCTATAGAATATCCCCAACTGAATGAACGGTTGTGCCACGAAAAAGAAAGCCTAGTTATCTTCACTAAAAGTGCAAAACATATTTTTTTTAAGTTCATGAAAGCCACGTGCATGTCTTGCATAGGAGTGCCTTGCGGATATTGCTTGAATTGGCCCAGATATCAAATTGATAAAACAGACAAGGATTATTATCGCGAACCAAAGGCATTGGCGTGCTTTAACTAAGCAAAAAAATTACACACGGATACATTTATTTTTTGCCTATAGGCATTGGCAAATTAGGTGATTTGATGAGGATCACAGGATGTTGAGATGACGAAGACTCAAACTGTGTCACCCAGTTCGAAAAGTCAGCAGTTCTGCCCATTACACCACATCGTCTCCTCTCAATGACGACAACCATTCCTCTCGGGTAAAATGTTTGCCAAGAAGATGAGCACAGAGTGTAAAGAGAAGCCACATCTCTGACGGTTTTCATCTATATTGTACGGTTTGTTTCTTGCATCAAGTGTGAAAAGATAAAAAACATTGTGTCTACGCAAATATGTTCCCGACTTCATAGTACCATAAAAGGAGGACGAAAAGTTCAAAGGAAGAAGCGCAAATCACATGGAACAGCCATACACGTTTGCTCACGAAGAAAAAAAGTTGGTCGAAAAAGCTGATGAAAACGAGTACTTGGGCCACACTCCACTGATAAGAAAAACACATGAAGAACAACAGGAAATAGTATGCTACAACCAACAGAACCTGAGGAAAACAAAGTGGAAAGCCCATGAACAAATGAGAAGTAAGGGCGGGCTCTAATCCCCTTTTAAGATGTATATTGATTACAAAAGATTTCACAAGCACAGCACACCATCAACTACCAATGTAATGCACACTGCAGAGACAACCTTGGGACACTTCAACCACACATAGGTTTGGCGGGTAGGTTGTACAAATCACCCATCAGATGGAAAAGAGCCACAGAAAAAATCCAACATAACACTTGTCAACAGACTCACCCTTTGGGCCACAGAACGCCCCACTGACAATGATCTGTGGACAAATTTACAACAGCAGAGACATACGCAAGCAAGGAGACTAAGTGAACAGCACACACGTGGTGTATAAAAAAGAAGCACAAATAGAAGAGGCAACCAGTGGTACACATAACTTTCTTCAGCATTAATGTCAAAATCCATATCTATATGTTAATCTTTGGTGTAGTTGTTAGGGTCACCGTACTGTTTAAATGCATTTGCAATACAGAGAAATCAAAGACTTTTTTTTTTATTCTGCTGCAGACTGTTATTTTCTAAATGTAAATCTCCTAATTAATCATCCATGACTATGCAGCATACATTATGTTCTGACAGTCAGGACGGTCATAAATAGAATTTTGCTAAAAGCTATCAGTTTAGGACATGATGGATTACATCATGCATTTGGAATAAAACGGAGAGCAGAATCAACGCTATTCCAAAGTATTTAGGCAAAGTGCCTCAGCTGAATTATTTTGGAAAATGTCTGATCACACCCAAATGGCACCCTTGAAATTGGCTACAATAGGAACATATAGCTATGCATCATTCAGTTTATTATGTTCCGTTTATATTATATCTCTGTTACACAGTACGGGCTACAGAAATAAATGTGCAATTATTTTAACTTGTAAAAAACACGATGCAGCCTATTATTATGCTGACATTGCAATATTTAGATAACTAATTGCTAAGAAAAACGGTTGAAACCCTTTGACACCAAAAAGTATCAAGACAATGAAAGAATTATTTCATAATTTATAAGTTGTGCATGTATGCATGGACGTGCATATAGAATGAGCAATAGTGACGGCTGTGAGAGGAGCACCTTTTCTTAATCTGGCCTTAACTCGGGTGTGAATGCTTTTAAAATATAATATATGGTAATATCTGTTACTTTGTGATTTCTGGTAAATACTCTTTGGTCCAGTGGGACTCTGATCCTGTTGGCTCTGTGACCTCTTGTTGAATAAAGACATTTTTTTTTTTACACTTTGCCACATCGCACTATTGGAAAAGCAAAAAAAATGCTTTTTCAAAGGTTTTTATTATTTACGACCAACTTGTAGGTGGTGGTAAATACGAATCCTTAACTGAGGAATGCACCAACTTGAGTGCTCCCTACATCCTGGATTCGGTAATTTAATGAATCGGTATGTTAAGAATTCGGTATTTTACCCTATCCTTAAATTACCGATTCAGTAAAATACTGAATCCTAAGGAACTGCCACCTACATCTAAAAAGCCCAATACTGGTCGGTAACGGCCGAAATTCGGTCCTTTCGGCCGTACCGACCGGTATTGGGCGACCTACATCTGGCCCATAATCTTTTGCTCTGCACTCTGTTGTTTCTCTCCCTTTCTCTCTCCCACTGCAGTCTTCCCCTGTGTGATCTCGAAATACCTCTCACATAGACTCCATCTACTGGCTCTTCTTCCCTTCTTAGCTTTGCATTCACTCGTTCAATTCAGAGCCATGCAACTTAACCCTCATACTGTACTTACACCCCTTACCCATACACTTTCCATCTTCCAAGTTGTATGTCCAGAACCACAAGTTTAATACAAGCATGAAAATAAACCAGCACCAGCGCCTCTCTCCAAGCTCAACTACAGCAACCGTCTCACCTGGACCGTCGCTGGGAGACTTTAGCAACCACAATAGAACAAGGATAACATTCAAGACCAGGCAACAGGATTAAAGATTAAAGGTACATTTACAAATACATGGATAAACATAATAAACAGACTCGTGGAAGCTCATTCAGTCATACTGTCTTACAAAATGGAAAAAAGACTGGTTTAGGTACTTTTGTAAAAGCAGTTTGATGTGCAATGTAAAAAGTAATACCTGGAAGCAAAGACATGTTTACATTTAATTTGTGCTCCAATTGTGTTTGTATATCCAAAATACAATAGTGACAGACATAAGGGACTATTCTTTACATCAGGTTACACACCCTTACTATGGCAATTACTAGCCACTAACCAATAAGTATTTATGCACTTCTAACCCCGGTGGCAGCTGAAATATGCATCCACACGCGTCCAATTCATGTGCTCCTTAACTAACCAACTTTGATATACTCAAATTTGCATCCATCCTCCTGCTGCATGTGCATTCCTTCAATTACCAGTGTCCACAAATCAATGTCTAGCGACATAACCTGGATGTTGACATCACCACTCCTGTAGCTACTACCAGATCAAGTGCATTACACAAGAAATTTTCCTTTATCGTCCCCAAAATATTGACCAAAGGATAAACATTAAAACCAACCCTAGGTGCAAAGTGAAAAACAGAAATAATAATGGAAAAGAAAAGGAAATAAGACACTATACATGTATCATTCTTCTGGATAAAACTTGCCGTCAAAGTTAATCATTCCTGGCCGCTATGAAGGTCTATTCTACGAGTTAACAGCCAAAGGGACCGAAACCACCTTGAATTTTAAAGAAGACAAAGGAGGGCTATCCTAAATGTACATGGAGCTCCTCATCCTGGTTGAGGCCGCTCGGATGATTGCTGCTGAGTCGGATTATGTATTCCAATTCTAGTTTCCTCAGTGCTCACTCTCGGTGTCCCCCTCTTGCATGCATAGGAATCTTGTCAATGCCAAAAAATGAGATTTTAGAAACTTCATCTGTACTGTGCCCATGCACCTGATTACAATATCTGGCCACTGGATAACTCGCATCATTGGTCTTAACACGTAAGAGCTCCAATATTCTTTTCTTCACCGGAAAAATCATACTCCCTATGTAGCGTAAACCACACACGCAAACCAAAACATACATATTAGTAGTCACTGTTGCAGTTCACAATTTTTTTATCTTAACTTTTCTTCCTGTAGGTAGTACATCCGTTTTCATGTTGGTGATGTGGGCATATGCCTTGCACCTCCAGCATTTATAGATTCCTGGGAGTTCTCGCAACTAAGACCCTGGAGCGCCACACCCTTGGCGTGGATAGCTGTGCACCAGCATATCCTTGAGCGACCTGCACTTCCGGTAAGTAATATGGGACAGGGACTGACCAGCTTGCCGATGGATAAATCTGATCTCACCAAGTGCCAATGTTTCTTGATAATCTTACATACAGCGGTGACTCGCAGTTGAAAGTCGTGATAAGCCTCACTTCGTTATTGCCCTCTTTCTTCGCCTTTGGTTTAAGGGAACTGTCGCTGTCAATGTCTGAATCCTTGTCTTTAGCTGCCCTGATCACTTTACCAAGGTACCCTCTCACTTTGAATCTACCTAACATCCTCTTCTCTTCAGCTAGATAGGCATCACCAGTGCTGCAATTCCTTTTGCTCTTAGGAGTACCCCATAGGGGATACTCCACTTGAGCTTGGGAGCGTGATGGCTCTGGGCATGCAATACACTGTTTCCAGCTGTGGCTTTCCTGTACAGACTTGTGTGTATGCTGTCACACTTTACTTCCACCAAAAATCTATGGTACTGGTATGTGTTCTGCTAGTGAACTTTAGGTTCAGATTGTCAGCTATCCTGGTTAGGAAAGCGTCCGAAGATCTCTGGGGGCCATCCCAAATCAGGGAGATGTCATCTATGTAATGTGTCCATAAGACCATACGCCGTGTTCACTCATTATTGTCATCTGACAATATGTATTCCGACTCCTCACCCCACCCCATGAACATAAAGGCATAACTCGGTGCAAAGCAACTTGCCATGGTGGTCCCTGTTAGTTGCATGTACCATTGATCTTCAATTTCTTATTTATTTATTTTGTTTTGGAACTCCTACGGAGGTCCACAAAAACACACCAATAATTTTAAAAAACAGACATTGCATACAGTACAAAATTCCTTCCTTACACATTACTATAATATTATATCAAAAATAGTGAGAAATTTGCAAACAATGCTACAATACATGAAACAGTCACATGACCGACCGATAAAATGTCTTATATACGTACTAAGAAATGTGCAAATGATGCTATGAATACATAGAGCAATTAAATAGACAACCAATTGATATTTAGCTGGAACTAGAGTACTACTGTTAGACAAGATGCTAATAAATAGGCAAAAATGTTCTAAAAAATTGATATATCTTAAAACAAACCATTTCATTCAGGGGGGACAAAGCCAGGGAACGTGCATCCTGAGCAGAGTGAATGTTAAATCTGATAAAAACTGGTTTTAAAAACACTCGCCTGGCATTTTGCAGTTTTGAACATACAAATAAGTCGTGGTTTAGATCTTGGATTTGCAACTGGCACAATTCACAAATTCTCTTCTCTCTAGGTGTTTTGTCCCAAATGCCAGTGACATCTCTTAACCCCTTCCATGCTGATGACAGAACGGTTCTGTCATCAGCGTCGGTTGAGCTGTGCTGATGACGGAACCGTTCCGTCATGACTCCGCCTGCGCAAGGCGGAGTCAGCACAGGCGGGGAATACGCCCTGCAAGCAAGGGGTTAAAGGCAGCAGATTGAGTCTCAGTAGGAGTATCAGCCTTCTAATCCCATGAGAGATATTCCAAGTTAAATAAGGCTGTGGTTTGTTCCCCAATGCACTCCCACTGATTGCCACGTTACTGGGCCTGGATTTACTTAAAGCAATGTCTCTCGCTAAACTGATAGGGGATCTAAATTTCTTTAAAAACTGTTTCAAACCAGATTTAGGCATTGGAGAAGCAGAAGTTAAAGGAAGGCCAAAACAAATAAAAAATAAGTTATGCTCCAGGCAAAACCATAACATTTCAATAAGTAACATGGAGAGATCGTATGTCGCTAGAGGTCTGTCACTGAAAAAAGGTCTACATACTTTCAATCCCAGGTCATAAATGATGCAAGTGTACAGTGATACTACATCCACTATAGCTAGAATGTAGCGAGATTTCCAGGGACTAACCCGTATCTCCAGTCGCGGCTTGCAATTCTCGCAGTAGGGGGGGGGGGTGCAGGGGAGAGTGAAGGGTTGTGCTGGGGTTACCACGGGTGGGGAAGGGACTAAAAATAAAAGATAATGAAAACGTACTTGACCAGTCCGCCCTGCCTCTGCTCCTGGGCCGGGTCACGCGTTTTCCTGCTCCTGAACAGGAACAGGCATGCTCCCTCCCATCCTGTAAGCCAATCACAATGCTGCAATGGCAGCATTGTGATTGGTGTGGAGTCCCAGACAGCGCCCAGCCAGGCACCTGTGGTCATTTTCTCTATGTAGAGTGAATGTAGAGTGCGCATGACTGCTTTGGTCAGCCCCAGTCCCGACCAAACAGTCGAGGTACTCAGAGTGGTGCAAGCCACTCGACCCAACCTGCCCGCCCCGCCCCCAACCAGGCATACCCCTGCCTCCTGCTTTCTCACAGCGCGAGAAGCAGTAAATAAAATGGTATTTAAAATACCATTTTATTTTATTCTTCTCGTACAGTGAGAAATCATTAGGGCGGCGCTCCTCCGCCGTAATGGAGGATCCGCCCCTGCGTATCTTGGATATAAAATCAATGCTGTCCCTACAATAAGAGGGAAAATTGATAACATAGCGACATAAAAAGTAATCAAGATATATGGACGTGTTTTCCAATAGACTGTTGTTAGCTGATATAATGGGCCTGCCTGGGGGATCAGTGTTGCGCTTATGAATTTTAGGCAGCATGTAAAAGCAAGGTGTCAAAGGTTTTTTAACAAGCAAGAAATGCAGTTCATCAGTACTCAATAAATCCTTCAGATGGCAGCTGGCAAGCATGCTGTGATACAAGACAACAGTTTGACCATACTGAGCATATTGGATTTCATGTAACTGCTAGAAAACTCCAGTTGTTTTTTGGTTTCCACCCTATATTTGTTTAAGACTCACAGTACCACATTACCACATGTATCTGATGGCTTGATCACAAACAAGTCAAATCTCTTTAATGATTCCAATGCTGCCCATTGGCCTTTAGCCAAATTTTCTGCAAAGTGATTTTTGCCTTGTCTACACAGGTCACGTAGAATGATTTCATGGTAGGTATCAATGTTGTCACGAGGGGTCAAGAGGTTACATCTGGATTTGGGTTTCAAGTAATTTCTACTCATTCTGTCAAGCTCAACATCCATGCTGCAGAACAGCTCCCTCTCAGATTCCCATACCTTCAAACCCAGTTCCAATTCTCTGAGAGATGCCAACGCATCAATGTCACCAATAGATAAGACAACGGATATGGTATCTGAGGACATGCCCTAGGCGTCCCCACCCTGCATTTTTCTTTCTTCTCAGAATAGATCTTGAGTCATTTTAATTTCCTAATAAATAGAAAAATGTCAAAGGAGGAGTAATCAAAATTCGCAATAGGGCAAAATGATAAACCCAATTCCAATAGAGAATGTTCATCAGTGTTAAGCTCATGAGAGGATAGGTTAACTATTGTAAGATTGTTCTTTTTGCGCTTCCGTGTTACTTTTCTATGCAGCTTGTCGTGTCCTTTCGCCTGCGCCCACCCTCCCCGCCCCCCCTTTCTCTGACCAAGAACATGTCAAAAATAGGTAAATAAGCAACTTATTATATACATACAACAAAAATTAATCCAGTATAGTGTACTTTACCATAAGGATACAAAGAAATATAAATGAAAATAACACTATATACACAAAATACAATCATGTATGTCTCTGGATCCACAATAACATTGGTGACCAAATCCGCATGCCCATCAATCTTTTTTTAGCGCCTTTGTTTTTATAAATTGCAACTTCCAGGCTACAAGTGGCTAATAGCCTAGCCCTCCCTTGTTGAAATGCAGGTGGATCTTCCAATGTTGTGAAAGGGAGAGTGCCGGAAGCTGAGATTGTTTGCTGCTCACCTATATCCGATAAAGCATCTTGATTCGGATGTGGCTAGCTCTTGTTGCCTCAAGGAGCTCATCCGTCTGAATTCCTTCCTTGCGCTGTCATAATTCTTCACACACGTAATGATATGCCTAGTTGGTAATCAACCTGGTCTCGAATACATTAACACTTTTTCTTGAATTCAATTCCTTCCTCATAAAATTGGAAAGTCGCACTTCCATCTCCTTTAGGAAATTCTGCACCTCTTCTTGAGGGGTTCTTATCCAGAGATTCCTTCATTTTCTTGATTTCCTCTCCCACTTGTTCCAGTTCTATTGCTGCATACTTAGACAGTAACACCAGCATGTGCTTGCATGTTGCTGCTATTAAGAGTGACTACTCCTCAAATAGTTTTGGATGGGGATTCTGGTGGGTAGGGTTGATGGGGAAATGCAGACCTCTGGGCACCCTTCCTACTTCAATATAATCATCCAGTGAGATAACCACCCACCTTCCATTGATCTCTTTTTTGCAGAGCCTTTCATGGAGAAACAGGTTCTGTTTTAGTGTCTTTGCACCTTCCTAACATTTATATTACATTACAATAACTCCCTTTTACTGACAAAACTTGCCACATAACAAAAATGACGGAAACAACGACTAATTACGAAAATCAAGAAAAACTTCAAAAATCCAGAATAATCATCTAGGTATTTACACCTTTTCACATGTCTTTTATGCCTTTATGCCTTTGCATATGGATGACAACATTACTCGTACCCCTACTTGTATGAGGACACAATGATTACTCTCGTCTTGGGAATTGGAGTCATTATCAGTAGCTTCCACCTCCACCTGTGAACCACCCAATACTATTTCCCTGCACTACCAGCAAAAGAAGTGAGAGATAACCTTATCGCTCATATTGCAAATAAAGGTGTTGCTATGACTAATAGAACTAAATCAGTGAGCCCTCATGCCTGTCCTCAATAAGGATGGATGTCTTTTTCTTAACATCTGACAGGGATTCAACTCCCATTTCTATCTTCTTGACCAGGGAAATATTATATACTGTACCTGGTCTGAGAACCATTCCAAAAGTACCCTGATCCCTTCACCCCTAAATATTGTAACCTTTCTTTGCCACTTATACCTTGGAGTGGATTGATCTGTCTTTGTATCTGATGTTCTTCTGGCAATAGCCAATCATGTCAATCTCCTCCCCCCCGAATGCTACTGTGCGTACATCAGGTTGACTTTACTCCATTCTTTTTCAAATAGTGTGCCTGATATGATCGCGATAGTGTACACTGACTCTCCAGGGACCCTGGTTTAAATTTCTCCAATTTTTTAACTTTTCGAAAATGTCAAACAGGATCGCCACCTTTTTCTTCCATCCCTCCAGATGAGGTTTGAGTATAGGCTGATAACATGTTAACAGACAGTACTAATCTTTTTCTAAAATCAGCCTCATCTAGACTGGAGCCAAAATCTAAATAATCCTGTATATCTGGCAACATGACTTTCTGTAAGTTTTGACACACACATGCAAACTTGCCAACTCTTCTGCACTCATGCAGGTCTTACCAACTGATGGACAATTATTGGAACTGGCAACGTGAGCTTTAGATCCTCATCGGAAATATGTTAAATTTCTGTCCTATTTTTTAAACTCTACCTTAGTATTTGAAGAAGGTTTGGCTTCATGAGATTGTATTCACACTTTCTGCTAAAGACACTTTGGATTAACCCAACTCCTTGGATGCTAGAACCGATCTCTCTATGCCTCTAGCTATTTCCAATGTTTTCATTTAAAGTGGGGTTCTTGCAACAAAGGATTCTTTCTTGATTTCTACTATTGTAGCAATTTACTACACGCTTATCTCTTAAATACTGTTCAGTAGGCACCATAAACTCGCATGAAGCAGCAAAAACCCTCAAATCAGCTAGAAAATTGTCAATAGACTCCTGTTGATGTTGTTTGCACGCAAAAAAATATATGTCTCTCTACTTTTATACTCGGACTATCCTTGAAATGGCTTTCCAGCCATTTCACTGCTTCTGTGAATTCATCCCATTGGATCGATGATGGGGGACATAAATGACGTTGACGGTCAAAAATTCATTGACACTCTGTAACTAGATAGCTTTTTTTTATCACGGCTGAAAATCCCACACCATCAATGGACATCAGATAGATGACTATCAAATGATCTGTAGCAACGGTGTCACTTTACCCTCGGGGTGCCAAGTTCAAACAGAAAGGCAACAAATAAATGTGCAGTCGGCATGATTTCACAGCAATAGACCATCAACTGGATTATTGCACTACCAATTTAACTAGTGGAAAGTAAGTGATGTGTTAACTTGTATATGCACAACACAGTTACATTGTGGAATGAAAGTAACTAATTTGTAGAAATTAAATGAGCAAAACCAGTTTGTCATGTTTTCCTAATGCACCAATAAACAATAGTCATAACTGTAGGGTTAACCAATAGGATTGTAGACCCTTCGACCAATGAGCTTGCAGAACACAGTCTGATGGGGAGCAACCTCAACCCAGATCCAGCTCTAACCTTCGTGCCTAAGTGCAGTGAAGAATGATAATATTTCTGCTGCGTTAAAGTCTTGCTCAGCTTTTACAACTGATTGTGATAAGTAATCTTAATCTTTCCCACAACGCCGTGCACTGTAATCCCTGCAGCACAGACTGATTACATGCAGCCAATTTATTGCCACTTTGACACGCTGCGCTAAAAGGTCACTCTAGGCGGCTTTTAAAGCAGGGAAAAAGACTGTTACACTTTGCTAAACAATATTTCTTTGTAATCTGTAAAACTACAAACATTTAGTTTTTGCCTTGTACACACGGATTGTGGCGCTGGATGCGCCTGGCAGGGCAATTGCTGCTTAAGCTAATTGTAACGCACTGACTGTATTCTACGCGCAGCACATTTATTGCTCCAATATCGCATAAGAGTCTGGATACTTTTGAAACTCTTGTTAAGGCTGACCTGAGCAAGACAAAATATAAAAGGAATTAAAAAAAATCGCACACGAGCAGAATACAGTGCTTTACAAACATTGGCTAAAAATTAGGCAATAACGATTCAGAAGGCGGACAAAGGAGGAGGCCTAGTGGTGATGGACACGGATTTCTATCTGGCAAAAGGCACAGGACATGTCATGGAACAAAATACTTATGCTAAACTCGACAGAGATCCAACAACAGACATAGCCAATATATTAAGTACAATTCTAGACCAAGCAGAGAGACTCAATTGAATTGATACAAACACGAAACTTTATTTATTGCAAACCTTCCCAAGAAGACCGAAAATGTATTTCCTACCTAAAATACATAAAGATCTCAGAAATCCTCCCTTCAGACCGATAGTATCGGGATGTGAATCGATTTTTGAAAACCCAGGAAGATTTATCGACAGTCATTCGCAAGCTTTCATCCAGCGATGGCCAAGTTATCTAGAGGATACATCCGATTTTCTAAGAAACTTAATGACTATCAGTTTGGATTCTACTGAAGACTGGATTCTATGTTCTATAGATGTTCTAGCATTGTACACATCGATTCCTCATGCGCTAGGATTAGAAGCAATTGAGTGGGCTTTATTGCAAGAAGATAAACCCGAAACATTAATGTGATGGTTGAACTAAAAGAAAATCAAATACACACAAGTGTGTTCAAGAAACCCACTGACAAGAACACTGCACTACTTCATGAAAGCTTTCACCCTATGACTTTGATTAATAACTTACCGATTTCTCAATTCATGAGAATTAAACGGATTTCCTCACAACAGATTACTTGTGATAAAGCACTTGAAGACCAAAAACAAAGATACATAGCACGAGGGTACCCTCCAGAACAACTTGATATACAAATAACAAAGGTAACTGCAATGCCAAGATTCTCACTTCTTGAAAAAAAACGAAAAGAACCAAGCAAAAGAATGGTATTTGTCTCGAAATACTCATCAGCATCAAGAGATATAAAGAAGATCATTCTTAAAAGATGGGAAATACTAGAAACAGAAAGTGACTTTGGATCCTTATTCAAGGACAAACCACTTTTCGCCTATAAACGGGCACAAAATCTAAAAGAACTACTTTCCAAACGCATTAAACAACCGCATTTGGCTAAACAAAGCTTCTACAAAGGTACAACCAAATGTTGGAATTGTAAGAATTGTAATAATGCTATAATTGGAAATATACTCTTACATCCAAGAACTTGAGAAAAAATTCAGTAACGACACACGGCGAACTGCGACTCAGAACATTTAGTCTAGATGATAAAATGCCCTTGTGGACTCATATATGTGGGCAAGACTGAGGGGAAAATAAAAATAAGACTCTCTGAACACAAAATCAGGATTCGGAATGAGAGTACGACATCACCATTAGCAATGCACTGGATAGACCATCGACATTCAATTGCACAACTGAAGTTCCAAATAATTGAATTAGTACCACAAAGACTCGGACTAGACAATTCCAAAATTCTGCTTCAACGAGAGGTTTTCTGGATAAAGAAATTACAAACCCTCGCACCGTCAGGACTCAATGACAAATTAGAAATGGCATGTTTTCTCTGAATAAAACTTTAATTGTAGTCTGAGATCCACAAAAGACCAACACACACAGTTTCACTGCATCACTTCACATAAGTGTTTTAACCTGAAATCAGATCAGTCTTACACATTTAAACTTTCATTCAATCAGGACATTGGTTACAAATTTATATAATATCAAATATTAGTATTTCACATGTATGTTTTCTTGATGTATTTGGGATTATATGAACTGTGTAAGCACATTTCTCTAATGATTTGTTCAAAAATTCACCCATTGGTTCCTAATAACACTAACTCCACTCGATATTCATTACTTTAATGTCCTCTAGTTCAACAAGAGCTTAATAATTGTTCATCATTTCTCTGCAATAAATACGCGAGAACAATAAAGTTTTGATCGAATCCCTAAAAAAATCAAATCCCATATCGTAGTCCTTCCTCAGTGACTACTATTCACTTCGTTTCTAGTGGTTATAGCTCGTTTTCAGCTCTTGTATTTTTACAACTCGACTAGTCCTTTGTCAGTGTCCAATGAGACAAACTCGTCTCTATCGGTCTAAGTGCTGGTTCGTTCATAGCTCGTTCGCTCTTAGTTTGTAATCACACCAGTCCTCTGTCAGTTTCTACCGATATAGACTGTGTGAATGAATAAAGAAAAAGGACTTTCCTTCAATGGCCGCATACGAAGGAGAAACGCTGCTTCTTGACAATTCCTGTATCCACGGGTAAGTTGTTTTCAGTCCGATTAGAATCGTTAGACTAAGAAATCCGTTTGAAAATTACTCCGTAATAAGCTTAAACTGGTCGCTTTTCACTTTTAGCTATCGTGTTCAAGGGACCACGTCTTTACTTCAATACCGCGAACAGTTTTCAACTCACGCAGGTGAGTTACATAAAGAGTATTGCTGTTGTTCACTTGCTAAAACATTTAAAACTTGAAATTTGAACTTGTCCTGTTAAAATTTTTAGGTTGCCACTTTAATCCCACATTCTAAATCACTGTGTAGACAGGTAAACCCAAGCAGATTGAGAAATTATAATGCAAATGCATACTTAACACTGTGTTAAAACGCTGCATATGTTCATTCATATACAGATTCTAACAGTGTTGGATCTATCGTTTGGCATTTCGCCTGTCCTTTAATACCACATTTCTCAAATTAGGGAAGACTGATATTCTTGAAAATCCCAGGTTGATATAAGGGCCTTCTGATGAATATTTCAAAATAAGAAAGCTGTCCTCTAGGATCACATGAGTGATCGTTTTCGTAATCTAAAAATCATTAGTAAATAGAACTTGATCCCTAAAATGAAAATCTAAATACTCAGCAATTCGGCATCGTTTTAATATGTTCCCTTTATTTTATTTTCTTCTCAACAGAACCCCTGACAAAGGAACAATAGGTTCCAAAATGCATTGGGTCATTGATTGAAATTGGAATGTATTTAGTCATATATGTAATGTGTACAGCGTTGATGCAATTTGCAATGAAATGTAAAATGTCAAATTAATGATTATGAATTTTGATCGTTTGAATTCCTGTTATGCATGATTAAAATGTTATAAAGGAATACCACTTTGCGTTGTTGCATGTCAGAGTCCTAGCAGCCATTCGGGGGCTAGGCCACTTTCAATTGTATTTGAATGCTAGCAGGCATTAATCTGACATAGCACACATACCAGAATAGTTGTACTAACCTCAAAAATTAGAGTGCGATTTCCACATACATACATTGATTCAGTCAGAGTTTGGCAATCAATGACGCGCTAGTCTCATGCCTTCAGTCGGAGGTGCGCTCCATATCTGGACAACCAAATACCCACTTCTCTCATGCCTTCACTCACAGCTGCCACAGTATTCTAGCAAACAATGCTCAGTGTAACACGCTCCCGTACGGATGCCTCTAATCCAATCCTCTGAAGCACCTTCTCGTACAGTCGCATAAACGCCGCTTCTAAAATCCTCTTGAGTGCTCTCGCGGCTTACCTTAAATAATGCCAACTCCTCTCACTTCGCTTGAAATTCACACTCTCCCAGCCTGATTTCAATCACGCTGCCACTAACATAACTCACCGTCAGTGTCCAATAGCATTTGTCTGTATTTTGTATGCACCAAGCGGCGAACTGCTCTTCTCAGAAATGAGCACGTATAAAATGGGTTCCTTGTGCTGACGACTTCTTTAAATCTCATTGCCAATTCATGTTACATTGCAGCAATTAAAGAATCTTCCAATTTGCAGGTTCAGAATCAGAAGTTTAATACACTCATGACATAAAGCCAGCTCCAGCGTCTCTCTGCAACTGCTCCAGGCTCAACTCTAGCAACTGTCTCTGTTGTAACTTCACCGGGAGACTCTAGCAACCACAATAGAACACGGATAACGTTCCAGACTTGGCAACAGGATCAGAGATACACTTACACGCATATACTTAATACAACATACATCTATTGCTCAATTCGGAGCCAAGCAACATGACCCTCACACTGCATTTCCATCTCTCACCCATACAACTTCCACATACACAAAATATCTCAACAATACTCTTCATAACCTCGCATCCCCTTTTCTATCGCACAGCAAGTCTACCTTTCACATAGAACTCCATAGCCCAACTGTCCACTTTCAAGCAGCCTCACCACCACCCACACAACCATATTTAGTTATGCCACACTTTGGTGAAAACCCCCATTTTGCATAAAATGGATGCTGCTGTTACCAATGTTTCTACACCTGTATTTAACTCGGTTCCCCCGCGCATCTTTTCTACTCAAAGGTTCTACAGAACGAAGAGAAGTTGATGTTTTTTTCCTATTGTTCTCTGAATTAACATTCTGGTGTTCCTAAGTGTAACATTTTTCCCAAGATCCTTCTGCTGTGTTTATGTAGTTCAGTTTAGTTTTACACATTTATGAATTGCTTTTGTTTAATGTTGAGATTTTGTTCGAAACATTTCAAAACGACAGTGACATGAAAAAACATGATGCTTTCTTGGAAAATGGGATAGTGCCAACTTATAATGCTGTTGACATGAATTATTCTGATTCTCCAAAGAAATGATAAATGGGATCATACCATGCTGAATCTATGGTTTTAACTAATTTTCATTGTGTGAATTGTGCATGGCAACCCCTTAATTCTTTATGTAAGCCAGATTTTAAGAAATTATTTCTGAAATATTTTCTGCGCATTGCGGGACTTAGGTTTATTTCTGATTTGGACTACTCTGCATCAACCCTGCCTTTGAGCCTTTATGGCATCATGTATTCTGTACCTCTTGATTTTTGAGATTTCTGTAATAAAACCCTTGACATTTTTCCTGATCTAGGACTCAATTAATGAGCTTCTTAATTACCTTTTCATGCTAGTCTTCTAAACTGTTGTACTGGAGTGCCGTTCTAATTATTGGAATATGAGGTTCCACTTTGACACGCTCTTGCAGCACAAATCGGCACCACCTCCAACGTAGAATATTTAGGCTGCATTCTGATAAATGCTTTTGCTATTTAAAAAAACACATGTACTACATATTCAACCTATTGGTCTACACTGAACCGGACTTACTTTTCATAACTGAATCATGCCTGGGGAAAGATATGGCACCTGTATTGCATGAAACTGTTTCACTAGGATATAAAACTCTCAAGACAAAATTGTAAGGAGGCAGCCTGTCATTTAAAGAAACTACAAATCTCACAAAAGCAGAGGAAGGTTGTGAGGCCCTCCTAGTCAGGTGCAACACTACTCACACCTTTTCATGTTACTTTCTCCTTCTCAACAGACCACTACCTAGCAATGCAACATTCCCTGATAGAATACTAGACAAGCATATCTAGCCTTCTTACAATACACTCAAACCTATGTCTCCATGTTGATCTCAACATAGGGTTTGACAAACCGAATAGGCCACATTCCAGAACCATTCTCAGTGTCCTAAACAAACAACCTACAACAGCTCATACCCAACCCTACACACATGGCTAGATGCACATTAGATATCATCTTGGCCATCCCAGAACTAGTCACATTCCAAAGGAATACTCAAGTCAAGGGGTCAGACCACTACCACTTTATCTTCCAACACAAAGCACTACAACTCACCCCAGCTAAAATCATCTTACCCTCAATGACATATCAACCCTGGAATAAGCTATATTTGTAGGAACTAGAAACCTACTTACCTTCAACACCGATCTGGCCACAATCAATCCTGTAAAAACACTCTATGGATGGCCCAAGAAAGATGTTAATCTCTTAATTCCTCTGAAAACATCTACGCGTAACTAAAGAAAACAAGCCTCTTGGATGAATGCAGAATTAAAAAAGATCAAAAAACAAAGGGCTACGCTTCAAAGCTACTAGCTCAAAACAAACCTCAAGACGAGATATGCCTTTACAGATAAAACATAATATAGAAGTCAACAAACAAAAAATGCAAAAGAAAAACTACTCTATTCTAGAGGAATACACACTGCAATGTGTGCTAATATAGAATTGTATTTAATACTCGTGGAATTTCGTAAGCCAATATGCACAGAATCTACCAATCCCATTTCTCAAAAATTGTGTGGCAAACTGACAAATCATTACACAACTAAAGCAAACATGTTGAATTCTTACTTAAACAACAAAAAAACAATAGCCCCAACTCATTTCTGAGGGTTAGGGAAAGTCTACCTTCAAAGAACTATCGGCAACTGATTTTCTCGATCTTGCCAAAGCAAGCAAGCAAGCCGGCACCTGCTCTAATCCTTGTCCACTTTAAATCTTCAAAAATATTCTATCAACTTCAATGGTCATCCTAGTCTAAACACTCGCCAACAAATCCTTAACAACAGGAGTTTTCCCAGATGATTGAAAAAAGGCACACATTCACCGGTTTTTAAAAATACCTAACCTGGACAATCTAGACCACAACAACCACAGAAGAATAGCAAGCAAACCATTCCTGGACACACTTATTGAAAGAGCAGCTATTGCCCAGATGGCTCACTTTATTGAAGACAATTCCATACATTCTGACCTCCAAACTTAATTTCTAGGAAGAGGTACTAATCGACCCAAATCTGCCTTTGGGGGGACTTTAAAAACACGGGTAGACAAGAACAGGGATACTGCACTTCTTCTCTTGGACCTTTCGGCAGCCTCTGAAAGGTGAATCTCAACACACGGCTCTCACTTTTATTCAGATCATACATACATAATAGACCAAACATTATACATGGTCCTCTTTTCTCTTCTAAACTATAAATTATTAAAGCAGGAGAAGCTCAAGACTCAATCACCTCACCCATGCTTTTCAAAATCTACATGAAATCATTACAAAATCTGTTCAGTGGGTTTGATTTCATCTGGTATAATTACACAGATGACAAAGAAATACTTCTAAAACTGGAAAGCCCAAAGGAAAGATATTGAAACATCAGTTCCCACCAGGCCATTGGCCAATGGATGTCATAAAGTAGTCTCAAATTCAACACTTCAAAAACAAAACTATTCACCTGTGGTGACTAAAAAACCTAGAACATTCACTGAGCCTGGCCTGACAATCTAGGGCCACAGCTTAAAATATAAGGATGAAAGAAACTTCAGAATTACCACAGATGCCAAGCTGTTAATGAAAGCACAGGTGCATAAGGTCGCCAAATCAAGATTTCTCGCAATGAAAACACTGCAATGCATCTTCCCGCACCTAGGATTCTCCCACAAGGTTCAAGCTACCATCTCTTTATTCCGATCAAAACTCAATTACGCTAATGGTCTGCATCATGGCTCACCTTTGTCAACTATGAGAAGATTACAGAGAATTTAGAAAGATTATATTAGACTCCTCCTACATATAAAGTCCGAAGCACATACGGCCCCTGACTTTAGGGCCCTATACTGGTTACCAGCTTTAAAAGGATTCACCATCAAGCTGCTTTGTATCAAACAAAGACCTAGGCTCCCCAACTCAAAATGCCTACAAACAAGAAAGAAAATCCTTTGGTAGAACATATTTCTCTGTTCAAGCAGCCAAGCTACGGAATTCGCTACCCACCAAAATAAGATTCACAGACAGCCATCCCAGCTTCAGAAGTCAAGAACTAGCTCTTTCCCACATGACTAAACTCCCAACACAACAGTGTACGACAAAGGTATACTCAGACATGACAAACTATGCTTCTCAAGGTATGGAGATGAAATTGTCATTATACATGTGTCATTTTATATTGAACTATGGTTCTGATTATAAGTAGCTACATTTATATAAGGGAATCAATGTATATTACATCACAAGATCATAGGTCTACATCAAAACCATGGCATAATCCCTCCTATGTACATACAGATGCATAGAGTTAATACTGACTACTGAAACTTTACGAAATGTCATGTGTACATATGCATGTATGTTAAATACAGTTATTTGAATAAAAGAAATGCTACACCATACTACACCAAAGCATAAATCGCATCAGACAATGTACATATTGCTGCTTCTATGTACATATGGATACTAATATGGAAGGGTCTACTCCAGCTACTAAAACTTTACTTTATAATATATATATATATATATATATATATATATATATATATATATATATATATATATATATATATATACACATATACATATACATACACACACACACGAGAAGCCCAAAAACTAAAATACCCTGCACTTTGAACTAAACCTGCCATCTATTATCCAGCAGTCCATTCACTCATTCTGCCATCCATCCATCATACGTTCATCCACTCTGCCTTCCAGCAATCCATTTGTCCATCCACTCACTTGTGCTTTTACCCATCCATTCCTTTAATTTGCTATCCTTTCAGAGACCATCCACCCCTCTCTTTACTCCTGCCATCCTTCCACTCGTCCATTCACTCATCCTTTCACCCACTCATTCATCTAACTACCCTCATTCATCCAACCATCCAGAATCCTTTCACTCCTCCTTCCATTCAGTATTCCTTCCATCTTCCCCTCTTCTATTTACCCATCTTTTGTTCTTCTTTGCTACGCCTTACTTTTCTATTGATGCTGTATTCCTTTATAGTAGTATTTATTAACTTCTGCCCGCGGAGCTGCAGACAGAAAAGGCCCATGAAGAACCCCATCTCCACTTCAACTGCTAAACCGGGGGAAGGGGGGGAGGGTTAAAGGAGAAGGAGGATACATTTCCTTTAACCTTTGTCCAATCCCTCTTCCCTGTAACTCATCCAAAAAAAAAAAAGAATATGTTATTGTGTAACAGTAACTGGTGCTCATGTAAAGCGCTCTGATACCAGATATCTTCGGATTAAGTTTGCGCTGTATGAAACTGGGCAAAAAAAATATCCAAAACCTTTCTGACCACTATGAACTCCTAAACATCCTTCTCAAACTTCACCCTCCTTTTTTACCTGTATCACCCAACTAACAGGCACACAAACACTATTACAAAAACAACTTACTACTTCCCCTTTCAAGTTAATTCCCATCATTCTATCCCTACACCAAACTCTATTAAACACACAAGAAATCAAGAGCACAAACCTAATACAACTAATCCACACAGAAAAAACGCTTCTTACTAACTATTAACTTCAATATACAGTTTAGAAGTAGCATGCTAATTTAAACAAAGTGCTTCAACGCCTCCACAGGGGTTGTAAGCACCTTTCGTCCTCAGCAACTGCTGAACAAGTGTAGGACTGCCTACACGATACCCATGTGCAGTCATGAAGTAAAGATTAGCAATGACTAAGCTTATGTGTTATGACATACTAAAGAGTACAGCTGAAAATTATTTTGTAGAAATTGAGTGCACTTTAAAAACCTGCTGTTTGATTAAAAAAAAGATTTGTGAAATTAAAAATGGTTGCATTATGTAACAATTAAATTAAAGCTGATAGCGGAGTGAATGCAAAATAGATTTTCAAGATTTTGAATCTTCCCCCACATGTCTTTTTTCATGTACTTGTGTTATAATAATCTAAAAGGAGAACTGGCCTTTATAGCATTGTGAACCTGGCAAGAGACTGGGCCTGACACCCCAAGTACTGAACACAGAGTGGCCACTGGGTAAAAGAGTATCCCACACAATAATTTACTCTTTACTTGTTACCTATATTTTTGTTTACTGAGAGACACACTTTATGACACACTTTATGACAGGATTGAAAGAAAAAGGACCCGTTTAATAAATAAGTCTCACTAAAAATGTAAAAGGTTCAATGCAAAACTTGCGTTCCTACATATTCTTGTGTCTGTATAGTATCACATACATGTAGGAGATAAACAAAGGCCCCCTGAACTATAATGGTTAAATTCCTAGGACAGGGAAAACAAACATGTGCGATAAACAATTCCTACGCAATCATAAATTAATACATATATACATATGCGGAGGGTATGTCAAAAATCTAAGACAATAGGGTATCTATAAAAATATATAATGTATTTATTATTCATTAATAAAAATTCATAACTAATTAAAAACAATAACAAAGTCATTTCATAACAACTTTGGGGTAGATTAGGATCGCGGTTTTCCCGCATCCTCCGGGCCGGCGGAAGCCACCGCCGGCCCGGAGGATGCGGGAAAACCGCTGCTGAGCCACAAAAGACCCACCGCCATATTAGGATGGCGGTGGGTCTTGAAATCTGTCCGCAGCTTTTCCGCCGCGGTCGCCTTCCGACCGCGGCGGAAAAGCATTAACATGGCTGCCGGTGTCTATCTGCCGCTTTGTGCACGCAAATGTCGTGCATGCATTTTTAACATTGCGGCGGGTGCAGCTTGAAGCTGCACCCGCCGCAATGTTAAAAATAGAGGATGTGACCGACACCCTGGCGGTCACATCCTAATCTGCACGGAGGGACCGCCGCTGCCCCTGCGGACGGTCCCTCCTACTCTATGGTGGTGGACGGACTCAGGTCCGTCCTCCATCATAATCGGCCCCTTAATGTCGACAATATTTCTTACAATAAACATACAAGGTTACATCTACAAAAGATTTCAGTCGATATGTTACAATTAAATCTCCTATTTTTAGATAAAAGGAAGTCCCTGGATGGAAAACTGAATAATTTATAAAACGTAATAAATGACTTTAGGATCCCCGTATCTGCGCAGTGGGATTTTTAAGTAAGTGCTGTATTCTTTATCTTGGGCAAGAATATCTGGTATCTGGCATTTAATTATACTATCATGGTACATATGTCTATTTATCTCTATATTACAGAAATAATTATTCAAGGAACTAATATTATCAAGGAATCAAGTGACAACACTCAAAGTTTCTGTTCATGTCCCACAACACATGAAGTAAGTAGATCTATAATATTAATTCTGTATAGGTCCATAATAATCTCTCCTCAATCCTGACTTGAGCCTCATACCTGACTTTTTAAGTCAGATTTAGAGTAAACTATCTTTCGCTTGTTTCTCTTTATAGAGTGAGTGCCCTAAAAATGGATATGGCTAATATAAGTAAAAGTAAGCAATGTCTGGTTTAAGATCAAAGGAGTGGTATTTGTACAAAATGTTTTATAGGGTGATGTGTATACATGAATTAATTGTACATGACATTCAAAATAAAACTGATATAATGTATATAGATACAAGGAGTCACACAGTGGATTATCACAGACTAAGATAATCATAGTTTAATACTATTTAAGGAACTGTAGCTGGCCAAGGTGTTTTAACATTTTTATAAATAAACTCTTTTTTAGGTCTGTGGTAAATTCCTGAAGAAGGCGTTTGATACGCCAAAGCGCGCGTCGAAAAATTACTACGTGAATAACAACTTGACTATTATTATTTTAATGATAGTTACATATCGACTGAAACCTTTTGTAGATGTAACCTTGTATATTTATTGTTAGAAATATTGTCGACATTAAGTTGTTATGAGGTGGACCAGGGGGGGAGGTTAATCTGAAGGCTTAGATGGGTCCAGTCTGGCCCTGCTGGGTGTTGTATTCTGACAGTCTATCCTATGCTATTTGACCATTGTATTGTAAACTTGTATGAAATGAGCATTGTTAATAAAAAGATTGAAAAAAAAAGTTAGATACACATGAAATGGAGACGAGGTCCTAAACATGGAAAATGTTATTACTTTGTGAGTGGACTGTGCCTGTTTCCATCGGTAAACTGAGATGATCTCTTGCACATGGATGTGTGCATCTATGTATGCACCTGTGTCTGAATGAGTGAGCATATGTATATGCGTGTGGTGCTGGTGGGTCAGTGGAGGATGGCTGAGGATTTGACGGAGGGCAAAACCCTGGCTCTGAATGACATCTCAAAGTGTATCCATTTTACCCCCTTCTAAGTAGCTTCTCAAACTTACTACATAAGAGCTAATCTACTGGACAGGGCATGGTAAAATAAAGGAGTACAAGGTAAAAGTATGCTTTCTACATTTGAAGGCGCTGTCATAATGGGGTGTTAACTAATTACATCTGACAATCGGCTGTAAAAATAACGGTTAGTTTCTTTTATTCCCCCCAAAATTGTCTTGGGTGAAATCCTTCTAAAAAAACGACTGTTGATTGTCGCCCATTCACAGTAAACCACTAAGGCCCCCATTACAATGTCAACACCGTTTCAGTGAGGGAACTGCCCGACCATAGATCGGTGGTTCCGCACACCAAATTAAGATGCAAACGCACATGGTGTAGTCGCAAACTCCCCTTTCTCTGTGGGAGGTTGTGCGGCAGCCTTTCGCTTTCCGACAGCCTTTCCAGGTCAGTAAGGCCAACATCGAAAGGCTGTCAAAAACAGACATAATAATCCTGACATCGGAAACGCAGTCCGTTAGGGATTATAAGGCCCTTCCGACTAGCCGACGGGCTCCTTGAGCCTGCAGAAACCCAGTCAGATTGACCGGCTGGTTTAAACTCCGACCGCCATCTTTGTAAAATGGCGGTTGGAGTTTAAACCTTAGATGTGGGTCGGAAAGCCTCCGACCAGCGGTTGAAGGCTTTCCAAACGACATCCAAATCAGGCCCTAAGTGTTTGAATATTTCTTTGACAATTGTATCCTTTCGTAAAGAACCTATATATATATTTTGAACACTTTTGGGGATAACGGAGCTGTGAAATCTTTTTGCAGGCCTCATTCAAATCAAAGTTTCTGTGGGATTAGAACCTCTCCTGCCCCCCTCCTATGGGGTAGGGCTTGCTCACTCAGTGTAATTTTACCTGCGTTTTACATCCTACCTGTCTCAAGTTCACAAGCCACGGGCGCTAGACTAGAAACAAGGGGACTGCATTGGAAGGAAGGAATATATTGACATGTACTGTAATGTTTTAATATGCATTGTATGTTTGACAAATAAAAAGTTATTTTTTTTTAATTTGAAAAGAAAATGGTCAAATCAACACAGCTGTAATAGGTACAGTTTACTATGTCTTTCATACAATTTAAAATTCTCTTTAAACTTTTGGAACACTTCACACTGCATCTGAACCCAATAAGACTGTGCTTTGTACAAAAGAAGTTTCTCTCACTAATTAGTGGAGCATACAGTGTTAATTTCACATCCAGTTTTGCCTATTTTGTCCCTTAGCGGCTGCCACACTTCGATCCCCCGCAAGCTTCACATGAAGGCGGTGACTGAAGATTCAAAGAGCGGAAATCTTTATCAGAAAGCGGGGCCATCAAAAAGAACCAATGCCACTGCTAAATTGCTTCCTTTTCAGCAGAGTCGCTGTCTGCATCAAAACAGATTTAGGACAGGCCGCGCGCTTCTCCCAGGAGAGGGCGAATAAAAGAGGGTCGCAGAAAAGGCCAGCCGTGCAGAGGCTCCTGGAACAGAACGGTCCCCTCCGCCTGCCTCGCTGAGCCAGAGGCGCATCCAGTAATGACAATACTTTTTTAAAGATTTCTTTGAAGGTCATGCTATGCCAAATGCATGTCGTGAACAAACCAGGAAGAAAAGGGGGTTTGACGTGCAAGCAAGAAACGGAAACAAAAGTCCTGATTTTAAGCCCAAGCAGTTGGCAACTGCTCTATATGCTAGTCTGATGTTGTAAGGGTCATGTGATGGTAAGTGGAAGGGTGTGGCGCAGCGGCCAGGGTGCCTGACTCCGGACCATGGGTCGATACCCGGTGGCAGGTTAGCCCAGCACCATGTGACTCTGGACAATAGCTCGCTTTATCTTCCCGATGGCCCCCAGCGCCTTGACACCCTCGGGTAATTGTGCACTTTACAAATATTTGATTTCATTTAAGTTCATTTCAGTATGGGCCCACCGTGCGCAACACGGAGACACTCCAAAAATATAACGACGTCTACGGTATGGCGCATCCTGTCCAATTTACCTGCACTTCAAGCTCCCCCTCAATGGACAAAAGCTAAACATTCTGCCATTTTAATGTACTATTCAAAGAAGGGTTCAAACCATTCCACAAGTCCTTATAGACTTTGTAACATCTGCCCTCTATTTGCGCCGTCAAATCTTTTTTCAGAGAAGTGTGGCTCAATGGTTAGAGCGGCAGACCCTGATGCAGAGGTCTAGCCCGGGACCAGGGTTCAATTCCCACCTCGGCGGGTCTTGGGCTCAAAATTCCACGGACCTGATAATTCTCGCCTCGGTGCCTATTCCAATCATGGAGTCCCACTCTGCAACTCTGGGCAATAGCTTGCTTAATCTCCACAACGGCCCCCCACAACGCTAAGGATGCCTGGCCTCCACCTTGGGGGTGCGCAGGAGTGGACGCCTCACAGGGAAAGCAAGGATGGGTTCCACAGCAGTATTCATACAAGCGCCTTGAGACCCTTGCGGGTGAGTAGTGCGCTATACAAGTATCAATTTTACACCCTGGACCGACCGGTCATTTAAACTATTTTCCATATTCTTACATACTTCTTAAGTTATTTCAGTTCCAGCGATCCCAGATTTAATGCCATGTATTGTGCCAAAAATGCTTTACACAAATATACAGCCCTAGGTTTAGATGGTTGAAAAATAGGTTTCAAATTATTTGAGCACTGGGGGCGGGGACATTGATACAGACAGTGGCTAAAGGGCAAAGACTGACTGGGACTCACTAGGCATGTCCTAAGGTCATTGCCAGCCACAAAGACTCATTACAAAGCTTGACCCTTGACTATATACGGGGCCCAGCTGGCACTGGGGATGGAAGAGGATAGAGAAGGGTGTGGCCAAAGGCCACGCAATCCACTCTGCAGGCACTGTAGATGCAAGTGCAGGGTGGGACTAGGCCACGCCCTTTGCCAAGGAAGGATTGGTCAATAAAGACTGGGCACAGGGCATAGACAAACCAAACGTATGTCCAAGATGCATTCAATCATAAAAAATGGTAACACAACATAGTCAATTATTGAGACCCACCACCAGTGGGGAGGGGGTATGACAGAGGGAACTATCTTACCCTGTTTCTAACAACCATTCTGCACTGAAGTGGGCCACCACCAATGGTGTGAAGTCTGACTGAAGCGTGACATCACACATAACAGGTGGCAGCTCAAACTACTTCACTAATGAAATTGCTGATTACAGATGACACCACTGTTGGAATTATCAGGGGCGTCAATGAAGGTGTAAATTATTGCTCTTTTAATTTTCTTGTATCACAAAAAATTGCCAGCAAGGGATTTGTTTCACACTCTTATACGCAGCATTCAGGATTTCTAATAAAAAGAGTTTTAAATCCTAACTGTAAACATCAGTAGCTGTGTTATATTAGAAAGTCCAATTGTTTAGGACGGCGCAAAAATCACAATGTAAGACTACCACACTAGCCAAACAATAAAGAGAAGCAACACAAAAAAAATTATGTATCAAAATTGTTGTTATTTTGAAACAATTATAAGGGTTATTTCATCAGTTGAAAGAATAAACCATAAAAAATTCAGATGTACAAGAAAAGCATTCATTGGTCCAACAGTACAAAAGAATACGTCCCAGCTGTTACATATGATACAGTGACTACTGCTACATTCGCAGTAAGGCACTGAATGCAGGATGTCAATAATAGCAGGAGTGGATGTGAAGGTCGACGTTTTGGTCTTATCAAGATTAGTTACAAGACCATCATCAGGACGAATTTATAGATATGAGCCGATGACCCTTGTAGAGAATAGAAGAGAAGTCCGCTATAACAAAGTCACGTTTGACAAATTTCATAGATTTGATTTCATAGATTTGATAGCAGGTTATCACTGAACGATTTCAATGAGGCTTACGGATCAAGATACTTTGTCTCTGGATCAGTACGATATTTCATGGAGGATCTTTAGAATATTAGTTCGTTTCTTCACTGAGGTCGAAAACAGGACGTGCTTCTGTCAGTCAATTATGACTCTCCGTAATTGACCGGCAGAAGCACGTCCTGTTGTTTCAAAATAACAACAATTTTGATACATAATTTTTTTTGTGTTGCTTCTCTTTATTGTTTGGCTAACCCAATAAACCCGCAAGGGTTTATTGGGTTACCCACCCCCCTTCTTTACCCTTTTAATTTTCTTGACACTCCTGCCAACCACAGTCCAGTTCTGGCTTCAATAAAGCCAACAATTAACTGCGACTCACACAGTCATTTTAGACAGTATACAACTACTTCAATACATGTGGGGTGAATCATATAGTGAGCACAAAATTAAGCATTGTAGAGATACAATTGTACAACCAAAGCGTGCACCATAATACCAAAGATGTGTGTTTGTTGCTTTTAATTTCATTTTTATTGCTTTTGTAGTTGTTTTGTTGGAAGGGTTTCAACGTATTCTGGACTTATAGAACGTGCTGTGGAGTTTATTGAAATCTGGTAGACATTTTATCAACTGGGTCCTGCAATATTGCTGAAGAATTATTGTGCATTCCTTTGTTGCTGTTTTTTTCCTTTTGGTTGCTGATTATACCTTTTGTCTTTTGGTATATTAAAACTTTAATGAACAAAAAAAAAACGACTTCAATACATTTCAGACGTGTGATTTTTTTTAAATGGTGGCTCCTTGTACGCCTACTACACATTTTGATGACTATGTCACAGTTGAAATAAAAGTGCACAGTTACATTTTCATTTCATCAATGTTAGGAAATGTATCGGAGTACAAATTCCTATGACCCATAGCACTGTAGAAGGGTGGTAGATACCAGACTTCTTATAAGTAATTAAAAGAAAATCTCAAGACCCTGTCAACATTCTGCAACCATACAGGGAGGGTCCCACCTCTCGACAAATATTACCCAGCGTCTGATTCACAAAAGGCTAAACAAGCACATGAGACATTTGCTACAATAGGGTTATTTCTAAGGTTGGCGCAGGTTTCGAATATTTCACCAGTACTCCAGAAAACCTACAAAAGTAGTAGATTCCTGTTGAATGTTAGATCCCTCCCGACTGCCAGGTACCACCTTGAAATAAACCTACTGGTTCCCTGAGTAAATTTGTAATATGTCTTGGCACAAATACTAAAATACTGGGGACTATTTTTTCATGCTACGTACTTACGGACAGGTCTCCCTGTATGACTGAACATGCCTAGTGTTGATTTTTTATTTTTTATTTTTTATCCTATATGTTATCCTATATGTTGAGGAAAACAATAGAGATTACCTAGGCACTAGAGAGCTCGCTAAGGCTTTGCACTGCCTAACCCCATCATGGCTTTGCAGTGTCTAGCCAAGATCAGGCCAAGTGTCCTGTACACAGAGTAGGGCCATCCCAAGAGTCAGCCTAGTATCCAAACCCAATGCCCTAAAACTGGTTTAGTGTTGCATAGTCACTACACGTGCCAAAAGTCTGTTCCTTAGGCCAAGCAAAAGGGTGACTGCGGGGTACAACTGGGTTCATCTTATGGACTATGTGGAACATGTTGATTCTGTGTGCACAAGTTCAGCTTAGCAGTGCAAAAACGTTTAAGGAATGCACTCTAGCAGGCCTTTCTATCCACCAATATCACAATGACAAAGACAGAATCACTCGCCATTCAATTATGTAGGTATATATTGGATACCGTGCAAGAAAAGTGATGCTACGCCCAGGGGCAATCGAGCTATAAATAAAACTCTAATTATCTAAATTTTGCTGCCCAGAACATCCTTCTTGGCCAGTCTTTTAGGACCTCCTGATGAAGGTCTCCTGGACCACAAATTGAACATTTTCTATTGGACAACAGAGGCGGCAGATGGGACAAAAAAAAAACCCAGGAAAACGTACCTTTTGCCGCCCGCCGTCTCGGTCCCTTCTGATACCGTTGTCTCTCCTCAGTTTCTTTAAACAGGAAGCACCCAGGCTCCGTCTCCTAAGCCATTCACAACGCTGCAATGCAGGGTTGTGATTGGTCTGAGTGCTGTGGTTCGGCACTCAGACAGTGAATGGGAGGGTGGGCATGTTCCCCACCAGGCTGTGTAATGCAGCCTGGTGGGGAACATGCAAAGTGTGCATGACTGTTTGGCCAGCCCAAGATGCCCTGCCAAACAGCCATGCAAACTTGGAGTGTGCAAACCACTCCTCCAACTGTGACGCGAGCCCCGCCCCCCCCCCCAACTCAGCCCTTAGAGAAAAATGAAATGATATTAACAGTTATTATCGTTTGATTTTTCCTTTCTTCTGCTCTAGCAGTGAGGCGAAGCTCCTCTGCCTTAACGGAGGAGCCGCCACTGTTAAACAACCTTTTATTTCGTTTTAGTCTGGATTCTGAGCCCGTAAGCAAAACGCAGCATTTGTATCTTGCTTTTAAACTACTCAAATTCTAGTTTTATTGCTGTTCTTCGCAAACAAAAATATATTTTTGGCAAGCTAGTTTGGGTTTTTGTTTGTCGATTTTCTGCCTTCCAATGGTGGCTATAGCAGAAGAACATCTGCTCCTTTATCCAGATATGTGTGAACTGGTGAAACATTAGATCTTCTCCTGCAATTAATGCTGAATTTCTATTTTTTCCAGCGTTTCCCACATATTTGGCGGATTGCTTATCATATGGTAAAAAGCCGATCAGTGAACAACAACATTATCACACAAGGGCTCTGCCTCTAACACTTCAAAGTCTGTTTGCTGCTTTCCCTTTTAGCAAAACACATTACCGTGTTTTTTTTAGTTCTAAAATTAGCATAGTCAATTTGCAGATGGATTCGAGTTTCAGCAAATGCTGCTGAAAGCCCTTATGCATCTGTGAACGTGTGATCACATCCGCAGGAACGAGCAGCAGTGTTTGCATCGACGTTTCTTTTAAACCTAATTACGACTGAGATACACCTCACAATCTCCAACCTCTATTCCCCTCGACAATTCTTTCCATTTTGCAGACCCGGCCTAGAGTCAGCTTTAAATGTTTTACCATATTAATTTAATTCAAGAAAATCATAAATAAAGATATACACATATACATAGAAGAAGAGGCCTTGAGTCGGCCCTCTTTATCCACTGGTCGGTTCAGTTGTCATTCACATTTTGGTTCTGCCCACCTCAGCATACAGATTGGAGCAACGGGTCAGCCCCCTTCTGTAATTGGCTCTCCTGCACCTTAAGTGGAAGCATTTTCCCCTATTCACTGTGGACAACTACCTAAACAGAAGTGCACTTCATCACCAGGGCTGGTAGGCAAATATTTTAACATTGCTTTTTTTTCTCCTGTCTTTACAATTTTGTATTTTTTTATAGTAACGCATCAGTATTTAAACAATGTAACAGTAATTCAAGGCAAATGCTTCATTTTCTGTGTTCCAATAAGAATTGTATTTTCCTTTGAAGGGCACTAAAACTCAATGGATTTCAATCCCTGCTGTAAGTACAAACTAGAAAGCAGCTTTACTATTATATTAACATTATATGGGATGATGATTAGTATTTTTAATATACAATTTTTATTGCAGGCATGTGGCTGCCATGTTTTACCTGCAAAAAGAACAATTGATGGACAGAATGCAGACCAAGGTCATACATTCACCCAAGTACAGAGATCTGGGCCAAAATCCATCGTTTTTTGCTCACGATGCCATTCCAGTTTGGACCCAGCCATATGCAAATCAGTCTTGACCCTGCGCCTAATGGGAACAGTCCAGCCCAAACTGCCAGGCAAGGTCCTCCCTGGACTAGAAAGAAGCACCCTGGGACCGGTTTCGGGGTATTTAGGTGAATGGATGCTTATATCCGGTCCAGGGAGGACCTGGCTTGGCAGTTCGGTTTGGACTGTTCCCATGAGGCACAGGGTCAAGACTGATTTGCATATGGCTGGGTCCAAAACTGCGGAGGCAAAGTGGGCAAAATAACTATGGATTGAACCCAGATCTCTTGACTGGGGGAGAATGTTTGAATCATTCAGCGTTCCGTCCATCATTTGTTGCAGTTACTTGTTGTACCTGCAGCACGTTTTTGTTTCTTCTTTTTGTTTTAATGACATATGCTTGCATCAAGAAATAACAGATGACCATCACACTAGCATTCTGATGGCCAACCCATTAGTGTTGCCACTGCTTGTTTTTTCTCTACATTCAAACCTCTGGAAGAGATCTGAGGAGCTGCAATAGATCATCTGTTGCTCACACGACCCCATCACATCAGTATCAAAAGCAGATTAGGTTGTGAAGGACTCAAGAATAAATGGATGGATTCTGTCCTATTATATAAGAAAATAATCATATCACAGTGTTTTTTTTAAACTGTCAGCGAGTGGAGATGTTCCCTACCCCACCTGCTTCTTTATAAACGTAGAAACTGCACAATGCACAAAGTAAGTGAAATAGTAACCTCACCAAAAAAAGCACTGGAAAGCCAATAAGTCTCACCAATGCAAGAGCTATTGGCTTTCTAATATGTTTTAGCCATGTTGTACACTAGCGTAGCTGCTGTTCATTGTGGCTAAAAGGGATGAAGGAGAGTGGGAAGGAGTGGAGTGGAGTAGAGTGGAGTGGATTGTTATGGAGTGGCGTGGAGTGGTGTAGAGTTGAGTGGCGTGGAATGAAATGGAGTGGTGTTGAATGGAGGGAGTACAGCGTAGCAGAGTGGAGTAGAGCTGAGTGGAGTAGAGTTGATTGGTATCGAATGGAGTGGAGAAGAAGGTACTGCGTAGTGTTGTAGAGTTGCATAGAGCGGAATAGACTGTCAGAGTGAACTAGTGTAGAAGAGAAGAATTGCATGGAGTGGAGTAGAGCATTGTAGCTTAAAGTGGCATAGAGTAGAGTGTCACAGAGTACAGTGGCGTAGAGTGCTGTGGCATAGAGTGCTGTGGCATAGAGGGCTGTGGCGCAGAGTGCAGTGGCGCAGAGTAGAGTGGCACAGAGTAGAGTGGCGCAGAGTAGAGTGGCGCAGAGTAGAGTGGCGCAGAGTAGAGTGGCGCAGAGTAGAGTGGCGTAGAGTGCTGTGGCATAGAGTGCTGTGGCGCAGAGTGCAGTGGCGCAGAGTAGAGTGGCGCAGAGTAGAGTGGCGCAGAGTAGAGTGGCGCAGAGTAGAGTGGCGCAGAGTAGAGTGGCGCAGAGTAGAGTGGCGCAGAGCAGAGTGCAGTGTTAGAGTAAACTGTTGTGGAATGCAGTGGTGTATAGTAGAGTTGCGTAGAGTGCATTGGCGTGTGGTGTAGAGTGGCATAGAGAGCAGTGGCATAGCGTACAGTGGTGCAGAGTAGAATAGAGTAGCATAGGGTACAAAGGCACAGAGTGCAGTGGTGTAAAGTGAAGCAGTGTTAAGTGTTGCAGAGTAAAGTACAGTGACAAAGTGCAGAGGTGCAGAGTAGGCTGGTGTAGAGTGCAGTGTTGTACAGTGCACTGGTTTTGAGTAAAGTGTTGTAGAGTGCATTGGCTTAGAGTGCAGTGATGAAAGTGGAGTGGCGCAGAGTAGAGTGGAGTTGCGCAGAGTGGCTATGCACAGAGTAGAGTGGAGTGGTGCTGAGTGGAGCTGCCCTGAGTTCAATGATGCTGAGTGCAGTGGCGTAGAATAGATTGTTTCAGAGTAGAGTCGAGTGGTGCACGGTAGAGGAACGTGGCGTACAGTGGCTTGTTGTGCAGAGTGGAGTGGTGTGTTGTGCAGAGCGGAGTGGTGCAGAGTAGAGTGGTGTAGAGTGCAGTGATGAAGAGTGCGGTGGTGCATAGTGCAGTAGTGTGGAGTAGAGTGCATTGTATACAGTAGAGTGGTGCAGAGTGCAGTGACAGGGTGGAATGGCATGGAGTGGCGTAGTGTAGAGTATGCAAAGGAGAGTGGAGTGGCGTAGAGTGGAAAACACATTGTGTGTTAGCACACTGTCATTAAAGACAACAGATCTTCAATTGAAAGGACAATTACATTTGCACAGACATACAGCTTTACTCATAGAAGTATACAGCACACAAACTATGTGTGGAAATGTCATCACCTGGTGTACTGATTTGTGTGGATCATATTACAATGTATGTTTCCACCACACTTCAGAATTACAAACAAAATGCTTAATTCATGCTTTTTTACTTCTGCTATATTCTGAAATATCTGCAAAGTTCATTTACAGACATATACATTTTGTTGTGAACTAGGAAAAAAAACACTTTACAGCCTTCCTTAAGCACTCCCCCATTAGCCAGTATGATTGTCACCTAAATCCTCTCACGTTGAAGTCAGAGAAAGAAAAGTAAACACCAAGTTCCCTGTAAAACAGAGCCTGACATTTGACCTGTGTCTTTGAATGCACAGAAAATGTGACAATATAAGAACAAGATTTAAAGGCCTGTTTACAGAAATCCAATACTGGTGAAAGTATATAGGGTTTGGGCAAGGGAAGGGAGGAACTCAACCAGGACAGCCTAAAACAAATAAGGCCAGCAAATAGAAAGTAAGCAAATGTGAGTTACAAACCACAAAGCCAATGCTAAGCAATGGGCGGTATGTATTCTCAGGGAAGCTTTCCGAATGTCACCCAGGATGTCGATCGCAAATCGGATATCTGCGCTGTAGGATAGGCTTCAACTTAACAACTGCAGAGACACCAAGGTCCCTAACGTGTGCAGGATTTGGGACTCCCTGCAAGAGACATAGGAGGAAGTGGCTTGAGTAAACTGGAAGGGTTGCCTGACACTTGGCACCTGATGGTTGGTGCAGAAGGGTTTTAAAAGGAAAATTTAGATCATGGTCAATAAATATTTGGACATAGCTAGCTTTCTCTTTTAATTCCCCAACCTGCAGCTTTATACAATTACTTTATTGACCATAGCACTTTACAAGAGAGACAGGAGCCAAGGCAAAAAGGCCTCTAACTGTGTTCCGTGTTTGGCAGATCCCACAAACAGGTGATAGGATGAAGTTGCTTGGGTGAAGACGGGGAGGCAAATGGATAACTGGCACCAGCAATCTGGTTGCTCTACATACTTTTAGTCTAGAATCAACATAACCAGACTCTCAATGTGTGAAGTGCATACTGTGCTTCACCAAAGGACTGTGGTTTATTAGGCTGGGAGGTCAGATGATTGAAGATGTTATTTTAATTTTTTTATATATTTTTTCAAATTGTAATATACATTTTTTTTAGCAAATATCAATGCAAACCAGATCTCACAAAATGTAATTAAGATAAATGCTGAGGCTTCAATGTTGGCAACTGATAGTATACAATTAATACCCCGACCACAAAATGTAGTAAGACAACAAACTTTCAAAACTTTCCTCAAGAATAAGGCAATTATACAAGTAACTCCTAAGTACATACCTACCTCATATGAAACAATCATGCCCTCAGCCTGGCCAGAAAATAGCACAGGTCACCTTAAAACTACAATTCTGGGTGATTAAAGCACGCCTGTGGAACCTCATCTCCTGCCACCCTTTTGTTCTGCAGTCTACTCGATTGATCTACCCTAAATCGAGTAGACCGCAGAACAAAAGGGTGGCAGGAAGTTACTTTTCACCATTTTGTTCATTCACATTTCTCACCTATGGTCAATTCCCGAAAAGGAGAAAGTACATTTTGTCGAACTCCAAGCACTTTCTCCTATAGAACTGCAAAATCATTCTTTCGGATTCTCTTAAAATAATTGTATTTCGTTACACCAAACACCATCAGTCTCTGGTGAATGTAGCCAATAGTTTTGTCTCACTTCCCCAAACAAGCCACAAAGCTCAACCCATACCCAATATATAATTTTAAAAAATTATAATTTTCAAAACTTGGATAGTAAACAATGATGCTAATTCGAGCCCAGAGGTATCCTAAATATAAGAGTTCTCAACGATCTGTAAAGACCTAACTTTTGCACAACCACAACTCTTTTACTACAATATAAGTCCAATAAATATTCCAAGAGAAAGAACATACTAAAACGTATATTATATAGATATATATATATATATATAGAGCGAGAGAGAGAGAGAGAGAGAGAGAGAGAGAGAGAGAGAGAGACACACACACAATTCAAGTAACAGAAAAAAGAAAGAAAAACAAAAAATGCAAAACAGCCTAAATCAAGAAAATGGCTGTATCAATTATTTTTAAATTTAGTCAACCCATTTGAACAACTTCTAAATGCAGCAAAACGTTTGCAACTGTAATACTGCACCATATATTCTATTCAAACTATGATCAGGTACACATTAGTTATCAAATTAAAGCTTGTACAGAGGAAAGTAGAAATAAATGCTCCGAGATGATGTTCCACTATGATAAACGGAATGTAAATCTCCTACTTGTCCAAAAAAGGGAGTAAAAGGTGTGCATATCTAAACTGCTCCATATATATTTTTGGCTCTAAATACTAATGCAGAAGTTTTTGCTTCAAATTCACAAGTGAAAAACGCAATACAATCAATATCCTGATTCAATCAAATTCAGGAAATTACAAATTGGATTGCATTCCTTTGTATCATTCTGAATGGCCTTAAATCGTGGAAATACATCCTAACTGCTGAATCATTTTAACCATAAGTGTAGATATATTCCTGCATTTAAGAAAGGATACTAGCTTAGGAAAGGAAATTACTCTGATATTCAGACTGTCATCTAGCCACAAGGAGAGCATATTAGCACATACTTCCAATTTAGAAGAAATGAAAATTAAGGTTATGCTTCTGTTCCCAAATATCTAATACTCTTTGATCTAGAGTTGTCTTAAACAAAGATATAATCATGGGACAGATTAAAGCCTTCACTTTTTGAAGTCCCAGACAAATCCTTATAAACAGAATACATTCATTTTCTTTTAAGATTTGCTTCAGATAATTTCATCAGGAAAAAGTGCCGTCCTCTCCTGCAAAAGTATCTCCTGCCAACTTGAAGGATAACCTGGGTGGCAGAGGAATGCATTAAAGTCCCTTATGTGAAATAATGTGTGTACTTCCTAAAACCCCAAAACAGCCATAGAAACCCATCGACTGTTTGCCAGTGACTACATTAAGATTGGAAATTAGAACACTGCAGGACTCGACAAATACATCTCACGGGCTTTCAAATTATCAATTTGCAAGAAACATGATGCCATGCCTCATTCCCAATTAATAATTATATATCCTAAGAAAAATATGCACTGGAACGCTTAATAAGCTGCCCGCGTGCAGGTGTTCTAACTTTGTTTCCCACAACTTTTGCTAATAACCACTACAGCAATGTTGGCTGCAAAACTCAAGATCACATCTATTTACACTGACAAAAATAATATACTATATTTTAATTGCCCTGAGCAAGATACTAAATAGACAATGTTTATACATTTTTATAAATCAACTTCGATCTCTGGTCTGTAAATTTCCTTCACATGCTTCATTCACTTTAGAGGATTTTAATTCAAACTTCTTTTAGATATATTATGGGTATTAGCCTGAATTATATGTAAAGAGAGCCCTTTAATCAAGTATAACATCTGCAAGTAAAGTGATATGTACTGAACTGTCTTATAGCAGGTGACTGCACTAAAATGAAGAGCTCTTTTGGTTATACCGCCCGAGCATACACTAATTTCTCATGGTCATAGCACAGTTTTGGACTATGTTTTCATACATGTTTAAATGTATTAAGGCATTATTTAGGCCAAAGAGTAAACCTCATCCTTCAACGCGAGTTAGATGTAACAAATGCATCTTCCTATGAAACAGACAAACGAAATGGGGTGATAGAATCCATAAAAAAATGAATTGAAAATGTAACTTTGCTCTAGATAAGAACAAGGACATAATTTGGCAACAATATTTTTTTCAATAGCTCTTTTACAACATAATCAATAAAAATGAAAAATGGTTTCTGCACATAAGGCAGCTTTATGCAAGAGAACACAATGCATGCTTATAAGAAGGTATTTGGATGGGAATTGAAACATCTGACATTTTATCGCCTGAAATACAGAATTTAATTAAATCAGGCCATTCACCACGTACAACCGGACTAAATAATTTACCAATCTTAGGGCAAGGCAAGATTTTGAGTACGAGGAAAATTAGAATGCATTACAGTAATTGAGAGATAGGCAGTGGGTGAACAAAGCACGGGAAAAGAAGCATCAGCAAAGTCAATATGCCTGGCCTTTACCACTGCATCATATGTAAATAGAGACAGTCATAAAAGTGTTGCATTACATGCACAAAAGCTGGTTATCACCTTAATGCCAACTCTATTGGTTTTTCCAATGCTAGGAGAGAAGCAGCAAATAAGCTCTGATTTTTGTAAAAAATGTATACAGGAGACAAAGAATTCCACTGTACACACAGCATGATTGTCCGTTTCAAGTGTCAAATAGTCCCACATGCATATCACCACTAGCACTTCATGGAAGGTGGAATCATACACTAACTAGTCAATAGCATGAGGTGAACGAGTCAAAGCCCGCTCTATGTATTGCTTAAACAACTGGTAGCACTAAGCCCGGCATACAGCTCTACTGTCAAGTCAAAAAAACAAGTTAAGGCAAGGGTATTATAAACTTGAGGCACTATGAAAAAAATGAAAAAAAACACATTTCAGCACTACTCGGTGTCAGTGGCTATAAACATTCAGGGCTCTGTTACGAGTCTGGTAGTCCATGGACCGTCAGACTTGCGGGAGGGAGCAGCAGTGCTGGCGGTCTTCCGACCACCCTTTTACAATTAGGGCGGTCGGACCGCCATTGCTCCGTCGCAGCCACCAGGGAACCGCTAGTCCCTGGTGGAGGTGCGGAAGAGTAGGCAGGAATAAGCTTGGTGGGACCGCCGTGGCCCCGCTAAGATGTGACAAGTTATCTCTCCGTTAAAATCGTGGCAGAGAGGAAACTGCTGCCTCTGGGCCATGAGGTGCATGCAAAGGTGCACAACATGTGCACCCCTGTTTGGAGGCACCCTAGTGGATGCACCCTAGTTCCTGCACGGCATGGACTTTACCGTCCATGCCGTGCAGGAACTGTTTTTGGCGTTCCCATTGCGGTGACCATTTTCTGAGGTACCACAATGGGAACCTAAAAACAAAAGCCCACGAGAAACACTCTTATTCTGGCGAAAGGGCCAACCACGGGTTTGGCTTGGCGGTGCGGTGGCGAGGCAAACCCGGCGCTGCACCACCAAACTCCTAATCAGGCCCTAAGTTGGCACTGAAGATTAGTGGATGCAAACTATCAGGATGAAAGTGTGTCTACCGCACCATTTAATGAAGAAGAGAGGACTACTCCAGTCTCCCTGGGAGGAAAGCAAACGAGCTCATCAAAAAGCATGATCAATGCTACTAACTATATTGTTTTAAATAGAACATTCAGTAGAGAGATGTAAAGCAAACCCTGCTTTTAGCTCAACCTTGTTCACAGTTACAGACAAACAAGTGAGACTGCGGCCTACTCAGGAGCTAGGGATTCGGGTTCACATCTCGGCTCAACAGCTCGTGAGTCTGGGCAAATCACTTAATCTCCCCTGTGCCCATGGACTGCGCCTGGATACCCTCACGGGTGATAAACTGCACTACATAAATCTACAAATTAAATTAAGTGGTAGTTGCAGCCAGGGAACTATCTGGCCTGGTTCCACAAGGAAAAGAAATCCATTAGCAGCTGGATGATCTACAGAATTGGACCAAAAGACTTGTTGTGTGCAGGAGAGCTCTCAGAAATTAAGACTGCAATTCCAAACATCTGTAGGACCAGATACAGCTCCTGGCTTGCTAGGCTCACTTTCTTATGAGGAGAATGTCAGGTGGTCGTCTCAGTCAGTCCACACCGGTTATTCATTTTATCCCCACTCCAACCCCCCTCATTTTCTTCCTCCAAGGCGGATTACGTGCTGGATTTATTAAAGAATGGGATAGCAAATTCTGTCCATATGATCACAAATACTAGGGACAAAGTCACAATAGGGTACCATTTTCTCTCAGTCATTCACACAATAGCATTCTCACAACCACCTCCCATGGATTATCAATAACACCCAAGCAGTATTGACCACAAAGCAGGTACCATGTTGTGAGAGAAGTCATGGTGGGTGAATGCTGAAAGAGTGGAGAATTAGAAGGCATTTTAACATGAAAAATACATGCAACACCACTACTGGTTTTCTATGTTTAAAGGGCGAAAAATGTGCTGTCGCTTTTCTGTGTGTGTGATTGAAATGTGCAGTACTGCAGCCCATTATAAAGGTGATTGTGCGGCTTCTGCTATCAGTTGTACTTGTCCTAGAAGTACAGATGAGAGTTTAGCACTACTGCTGCAACTACTGTACGTGCAAGGAAATCCTATATTGCTGTTGCTGTACTGTTAATATGCCACTGTGAAGCAGGCGTGCACTGCTGCAGACTATGCTTATGTTATACCGGTTAGGAGTGCAAATTGCGCTCTACCTGTGGTATGGGTGTGTCTGTGTGAGGGAAGCTTGCGCTCCTGTTGCTGCTTGAGCTGGTGTTTGGGCTCAACCCTGTGGCTGGTGGTTTTATACCTGTTCTGTCTTTAAGAGAACTATGTGCTGATGCTTTGTAGTTCATGTTGTGGAAGTATGACAGAAGCTTGCATTGTTGCTGCTCTGACACTGCCATTTACAGGGGGAGTGTGTGTGTTTATGAAGCTTGCACAGCTGCTGTCACTGGATTCAAACAAGCCTGGCTTAAGACGACTGTATTGCCAGAACCCGGAAGCTTGAATCCGGTCCAGGGAAGGCATTGCTTGGCAGTTCGGGCTGGACTGTTCCCATGAGGCACAGGGTCAGACTTATTTGCATATGGCCATGTCTGAACTGGGGTGGCAGAGTGGGCTAAAGAACGGTGATGCATTGAACCCAGATTAGTTGACTGGGTGTGAGTGTTTGATTGGTTCCAATGCTCTGTCCATCACCACCCCCTTTTGTACCGCTTTGTTCGCCATGAGTTGGCAGGGTATGCTCGGACGTGAGTCCCTTGCTCACTTTGCCACTGGATTTAAGCAAGCTTGGCTGAAGACGGCTGTAATGCCAGAAACAGGTCCTAGGAAGCTTGTTTCCGGTCCAGGGAAGGCATGGCTTGGCAGTTCGGGCTGGACTGTTCCCATGAGGCACAGGGTCAGACTGATTTGCATATGGCCATGTCTGAACTGGGGTGGCAGAGTGGGCTAAAGAACGGTGATGGATTAAACCCAGATCTGTTGACTGGGTGTGAGTGTTTGATTGGTTCAGATGCTCCGTCCATCACCACCCCTTTTTGTACCGCTAAAAAAATACCCATCACAGTGACAGAAGGTTATCGACTCCTGTGTGCATGAATGAAGCTCGTTCCGCTGCTTTTGTAATGGGTCTATAGGAGAAACTTTGAACGAGCAGTTCGTGGTGTACCGGTGTATAAGGGAAACTGGCATTATTCCAGCACTAGAGTGTGAGTGCTTGAGGGTGTGCCTGTGTGTGAGAGAGAAGGGTTGAGAAGGAGCCAGCACTTGTGCTGCATGTCTTGTAATGTTCTTTCTGAAAGAGAAGCTTTATCTGCTGCTGCCTATCTGGCACATTTCCTGTAAGGCCGGGAAGCTTGCATAGCTTCACGGCATGCTAGACCAGTTTTGAGAGAGGAATGTATGCACTGCTGTTAGCTGTGTAATAATGGTGCTGTGCGTGTGCGAGAGAATACTGGGTTGTACTGGACACACTGTACCTGTTCTAAGTTTAAAAAAGCATACACTTGGGCACTACTTGTTTTTTGTTTGTTTTGCAATGTCTGTGAAATACGTTTGCACTGGGGCTACATGTTCTGTACCTGTTGCAAATGTGTGATGGGGAAGCATGTTCTATACTTGTGGTAGCAGGGAAGCTAGGCCAGGGGCATGGGTGGGTTGGGGGAGAGGGGGGGAGAATGTTGCCCAGGCTTAGAAAGCTGGCTTCGTACAAGCGGTACAGAAAAAAATTCAGATAATAAAAACGAACCTCAACTGATACCTCGGCGCGTGCTCCACAGCAGTACGAAAGTTCCAAGTTCGCTAGTGCAGCTCCTCCTTTCACCCGTGAGTGGTTCATGAAATGCGTACCACGAAGAGTGGCGTGTAAGCGCTGATCAGGTGCCATGGAGGCACATTCATCTTCTGTGGGAGTCTCTGCTAATAACTTTGGCTCATCTTGAAGAAGGTCAACAAGTAATTTGCGGATGGCAGTGTTTAGAACTTTCCTTTGGAATTCGAATTTGAACTTTGAAAGGGGAAGCGCCAAGGCGCAAAACCAAAATGCCACCAGGCTAATCCACATTCTGCAATAATGTTCACGGGAAAATATTAATCAGACGTGAGAGGGGGGAGATGGTAGCAGCATTACATTCACAACCTGCTGAACAAGAAGAACACAAACTAATAAGAGCCTGTCAGGGGTGGTATAATCTGCGTATAGCGCATTGAAGTGGCTTTACCTGAGAACTGTGAAGACCATGGAGATAGAGCATCTGGCAGATGGCACTATATCACATCACACACCATAGAGGAAAATACAAGTATTCACTCAACTCCAAGAGAAGCGTGGCACCTTCGAGGCTTCCAGTGAAAAGTTCCACCCGGACAAGTAAATGCTTTAATCATAGTTGGGGTACCAGGGGAAGGCAGAAACATCTTCATCTGGAAGGCCCAGCCTGGGCTACCACACCTCCTCTAGAACGCTTGAGGTACGCTCGGATGCTCAGGACAACATACCTGCTATGGCACAGACAGGAAACACCACCAATCCACTATGCCCTGTCAGACACACTCCACAGGATACAGAGAATATAAGTTGGGAAGTGGTGAAGGTGACAAAGGTGCAACATTTAGACGGCCTCCCACACCGCATTGTGACTTAAAGCGCTCACGCACAATGATGATAGTGGTCGATGAAATGACTGAAGCTCACAGATGAAAACGCGATTTGCCTAGGATCACACTGCATGAAAGCTGGGGTGGCGGGATTCAAATCCCATGTTTTCATAAAAGCCAATTTTCCCACTAGCCACATCCGATAATGTTGCGACATCACTACCCACGTAGCATGTTACTATTTGACAGCAGTTTGTGAACTGCTTAATTTTTTTACCCGCGTCGTACTTCGACTATTACTCCATCCTCCTAGAATGCTTGGGATGTCCACTTTCCTCATAACCTCCATCCTATAGTGGCACACCTGCTCGAGGAAACATGTCATTGCAGCTTTGGAATAAGGGTGAAATTGCAGACATTATTTGGTCACAGTTGATTAATTCTAAACACCGGCTATGAACGATCACAGGGATGTCAGTGGAATGCCATTTGGTTTACTAGGAGAGCTTCAGACTACCAGTTAAGCAGCTAGACGCGATGCAATCCTCGCTGGAAGATTTAGAAGACATGGGTGCCTTTCTGGATGATTTTATTCTCGTTAAGCATACATTTACTCACAAACTCGGGCGATCCTGCCACACATCTTCTGCATTCTCACAGATTTATAAACTGCTCAGCATTGTAAAATCTGTGCCAAAATAAAATAAGTTCTTTCATTACCACATTCTTGTCCAATCTCCATAGATATTGAAAGACAGAAAGATGACGCTGCACTTAAGCCTGTGGTTGACAAAGGGGTGTCTGATGTAGGAACATGAACCCACTTTTCTTTTCTAGCAGGAGTGAGCGCATGCGTTCTTTAGGCAACGGTTTCATGTGCCAACCAGGGCATGTTATCCACCATGGGTGGGGAATGTGAAAAGCTCTGCATGCCACAGTGTGACCTTGGTGTGACACCTGTGCCAGGTACACCTCATTTGCCTTTCAGCGGCAGCGCAGCGCTGCAGTGTGCACATCATTTCTGTGCCAATAATGCAGCTCTCGAATACCAGCTGTAAGTGGACGAGTGTGCATACCAGCAGGGACTAGACGAGCGTGCACATGTAGTTAAAAGACGCGCAGCCTCCAAATTAAAATAATGAAACCAAACAAAATCTGCATCTACTCCAAAAGCATACACAGTACAGCCTCGAAAAAATACTTAAAAAAAGAAACAAAGCACAGCGTCCATTAAGCGGGAGTTGTGCTGATAAGAAAAAAGCTGCATGGACTCCAAAAGCATATCATTAAACAACGTTTGTTTGCACCCACATAAACACACTACCTTAAGAATGAAACATGTATTGCGGTGTCCGTAAAGCGGGCTCCATGCTGATAGAACAAAACCCATGTGGGCTCCAAAAGTATATCTTTTTTTTTTGTATGTTCTTATATAGCGCTCGAATCACCCGGAGGCATCTCGGCGCTTGCCTTGGGAACCCGTCCTGGCTTTTCCCTGTGAGATAGCCCCTAACGGGCATCCCCAAGGTGAAAGCCAGGCATCCCGCCGCGGGGGGCCGTTGTGGAGATTAAGCAAGCTTAATGCCCAGAGTTGCAGAGTGTGAACCCATGATTAGGTCAGGCACCGAAGCGAGAATTATCGAGTCCATGGACATTTGAGCTCAAGACCCTGCCGCGTCAGGAATTGAACCCTGGTCCCGGGTCTGACCTCTGCTTCAGGGTCTGCCTGCTCTAACCAGTGAGCCACACTTCTCCACGAAAGTTTGTTCACAAAAACACCACATTCCAAAACATAAGCAGAGAAGAAAAAACAAATAGTGCTCTAAAAGTAACCTAAATAGACAGCCGGGAACTAGTACATGTTATATTGCCAGTCGCCATGATAGGGAACCAAACATCAAAAGGTGGGAAAAATACAGCCAATGCACCAGTGAAAAGACAGGTTTTCAGAATGGCAAGCATAGGAGCAAATGAAAAACAATGGGCATGCTTGAAGCCCACAGACTAGATACAGCATGTCTTGTAGAGACAACACGTGCGCTGCCTAGGCTCGACCTAAAAAAGAAATAACTTTCAAATGCTACAACCTCCCTTGCAAGAGAAGACCTCTGCCTCATAAAAGGTGGGCTCCGCAAAACAGGAATTCCTCTGCATCATTACAAAGCACAGTGGGTAGAATCCCTTGTTGCACTTTGCAAACCGTTTCCCAAAATCAGCGGCTACAAACAAAATAACATCACTCAAATACAGAAACTCCCGACTGGGACCCAGGCTCCTCCAAATGAAATGCAAAGAAACCTTGAAGACAATCAACCTTGAGTGAAGATTTCAAAGTGTACAGTGTATGCGCCAAAAAGAGCTCAAAACATCCCTCTTTCACCAACCTTGAGCCAGCCTTTGGTGCCATGTGGTACCCTATAAATCAAATCGTATTTTATTTCATCGTATTTTTTATTCAACGGTCAAGGAAAGCGTTCAGATTGAATATTGGAATGGTGCCACTGCATACAACCAGTATCAGAGTTTACAATCTGCAAGATAACCATGGTAATATATACTATCAGCAAGAGTTAAAACATGCAGGTCCCATCCAACAGTTTGATCATTACAATAAAACCATTAATTAAAAGCGATGTTTCTTGGAGATCATTCAAGGTGGCACGGTAGTTTCATAGTGGAGTCCCGAAACCATTCAGCCAAGATGTGCCCGGGAGGCTAGAAGTGTACATGCCTGCTTACTCTTTACACATGGTCATATCTTTTAACCAGTCTCTAAGGCGGGGAGCTCGCCGTCTGCCCCAAAGTCATGTAAATTCAGTTTTTCTCCAGCAACATGGCCTTAGTCACCAATTTACATTACACGTTTGGAGTGTCCTTCACATACATCAAGATCATCATCTCAGGTGAAAGATAAACATTGTCCCCAGCCTCACCTCTACTGCTTGGATCATTTTTTTCCAGAACCGTGCCACTCTGAGGCAGAACCATGTAAATACCCAATATGAACGCCACTATAAGTACCGCCTGGTACTTTCTTTCCTGTGACTAATCCATGATCTTATTCCTTGTCTAACTGTTACTCAGAAAACAGGCCCCTAGGCTAATGAAGGACTCTTGTCCTTAAACCTTTGAATTATTCTATGTGCATATATATTGACATTTTAATCGATACCTATACAGACTCACTATGTCAGAATAGTAAATTGTTGTTAACAATTGGTTGCAAATATGATATATTATGCACATATCGTGTAAAACAAATGTCATCTGCATTTGTGGTTTGGCATTTTCCTTCCTTTCAACCCTTCCCTGTACGGACTCACTAAGTAATTGACTAGCATGGTCTAGATTTCTTTTTTTATGAGCTTTTCAGGTAGTTTCTAGTTAACCCCTGGTTTTCTCCTCTCCCCACTTCCTTTTCTATCTTGAACTTCGTCCTTGACCTCCTCTTCTGTTTCCATTATACAGCAATTGCCAAATCATTGTGTAATCCTGTCCTGATGATGACCTAAAATCAAACAGGTCGAAACGCCATCGAACGCACTCTGTTTACTCTTGGCTTCCTTGGTTCTTAACATGTTCCTAACAAACTGTTATCTCGTTGTTCATGTTATGTATTATTTTTAAATTGCGCCCTCTCGCTGTTTATTCCACTATATCACGTCTCACTTGCGCCGTTTACCTTGTCACGAGCCCTTTGTGTACATTAAGATTTTGAATTACACTTCCATATGATGAAATACTGATATCACAACTATACGTACTTTATTAAGAGATTAAATACAGACCGCAATATTCAACCTTGGTGTCCTTTCGCTTTTCTGTTCTTTTGGAATTAGTTCTGAACTTTAACTGTCTTTTGAAGTATTACCTGTTGAGATGTTGTTGTTTGTTACCACGCGAATAAAATCAGCATCTTGTTTCTCTAAACCGAGAGACATCCACTGGGGACTGATATGTCCTGTATTTGAAGTATATCATTCTATATTTACCGTTAGGAAATATTTCTTTAATCTGCTGGCAGCAGTAGATGCTTTTAGAGTCTGCAATCTCCATACCTTGGTCATGTTCCCATGAGAGGCAAATAATCATAAACTAAATGAATAACAAGAAAGTACGACAGAACAGAACATAGCCCTCTTTGCCCTGAGTTTTGTTATCATTCACAAGAATAAAACTGCATCTTGAATATCAAAAAGCAACAGCAGTTGTGCCTCAGCCACTGGCACCCAGACAAGTTCTGCCTGGAATCAGGCACTAATGCCAGCAAATGAATATTCCTTTTGGGCTCTCAAAGGTTTTAGAGGGGTGGCTCGAATCGAAACAAATGAACATCACAGTAGCCATTGGACAACTACCTTAAGGCACTACAGCAACAGGAACAACCTCTCCCCATGGACTTCTGAAAGTCACTGACAACAAAACCATAATTGACTGGTCATGACTAAAACATTCATACCTTATACTCCTAAAAATGCAAACATTCAATAACAAATATGGAAATGTGTCATGAAAGAGAAGAAACAGATCTTTAGAACAAAAGTACAAATAAAAAATATTGTGCTAGTTTGAAAACAAACACACAAAAAACAGCAAATTTTTCTGCTTCAAAATTCCGAATTTATTGATAAAGAAGCAGCAGCGTGGCCTCTTCATTGTGATCTTTAACTGCAAAATCAGTTCTTTTTAGACAGGACTGGATACAGGACTAGCAAGAGAAGAAGAAACAAGCACTGACAGTAGCTGTTTTGTGCTCTTGCCCTTGTTGCCATGGTTGTGCTGGTCCTTTGCCAGAGTAAGTGAGAGGCGTTTTGTTGTCTCCAGTGGGTCTTAAACCACTGGCACGTGCACTGTGATAGCAGACCATGGCTGCAGAGCACAATCAGACTACACGTCCCACTGCTCCCTTTAAAAGCCTCAACGCGCTTTCCCTGATAGCGCAGACACAGCAACAAGTAAAGAATTTTTTTTTAAGATACTGAAGTGCTGAAGATGTTATATAAATAGTATAAAACGTTTTATGTCAAAAACTTGACGGACTGCCTTTTTTAGCTTTAACTTCCCCCTTAAAAATGATTAACTAATTACTTGCGCTGTCTAAGTCCAATTTATTATATTAGTGGTTAAACTTCCATGAGATTTAAAATTCTGACTCCCTCCAATCAGGCCACGTTTCACAAGTCACACACTATTTAGTGCTCCTCTGTAGGCGTGTCCACAACCGCCACCTTCAGCATAGTTTCAGATTGCTATATGTGACATTTTCATAATGTCAGTGTAATTATGAGTGACATTTCAACGGCTATGAGTGACGATTTCTCGCGAGCAGAAATCAAGTAAAGTAGACGGAGGAAACATATGCATATATTAAATTAAACCCATTTGAGAAATGTGGCAACAGGAAGGCCCCGCTGGCCAGGTCCGCTGCAACCAACGTCACCTCCTCATATTAAGGCACACAACTGCTTCTTGTAATGCTGCTCTGGGCTGTTGATCACTCCAGCGGCCTGGGCCGCCGTGGTTCACATTCTCAGCAGCAACCTAGTTCGAAGGATCACAAAGCCACAGTGAAAGAGGTGAGCTCCCGATTGGTTGCCAGCTGAGCGGGCTCGCACAGGAGTGAGGCGGGACGGGTTGGGTGGGTTGAGTCCTGCACAGCTTCAGGATCCATATACTACCACTTACTAATTGAAATGTGCTCTGCGGCAGGAGGAACCGGCAATCTCCTATTAAAGTGAGTCTAACAAACTCCCTGAGACTCACACTGTCTCCGTAGTAGCCATTGGGCACTGACAGTGAGTAACTCTGTGATGTCATAATTACGCCATGTGCTGTCGAGTGTTCGGTTACTTTGTAGCATGGTAAGTAACAGCCCCCAAGGTTGCCGGGAGCAGTGTGCACTGTGCGCGCTGCCATAGCAGCTTTCAGTATCAGTACATGATAGCAGCTTTCAAGCTTGACAGCTGAGAGGCTATAATGCATGATTTTACATTTCAGTGAGGTGATGCGGATCACCACACTGAAATGTGTTACTCTAACGCCTGATGCGTGGTACTTGACAGGGCTGCCTCAGGGTGTGTCTGCCCTGGCCAATAGCCACTTTTGTTCCAATCTGCTTCACAACAGCCTAGAATATATTGAATTAATCGCGCCATAGTTCACCTCTCACAAAACAACATGCCGGTGCAAAAACTAAACATCTAGAAGCCCTCTTGAGATTGGGCATAGTTTTCAAACAAAACAGGTGCAAAAATATTACATTTGACAACTCCTTGTGCATTGCTTTCAAACAACGTTACTGTGTGGGCACACTTTGGCCCTCACACACATTTATTATACCCACTGAATTCTAGTTACAGGAGCTCTTAATTTCAAACAAATCTATCTTGCACTTTAAATTGTAAGTTGTTTTTTTACTTTACGAATTAATCGTGGGCTAAAGAAAAACCTGTTAAACTCGCGAGTAGTTGTTTACATGTTGTTAGCTGAAATTGCAAGTAGACCAATGGCATCTCTCAATAACAAAAGTCAGGCGGAGAATAATCGAGCACTGTCAAACAAGACCATATGGATTTAAACCAGATTTATAAAACACTGCACAGTGCATTGGGAGGTAAAAGGTCTGGCTAAGGTGCATGCTGTGCTTCCTTATTTACCAAGGAGGGCACAAAATGAGGAGATGCTGTACCAAGTGATATACAAATTATAACTCAATTTCCTTATGACCATCTCCATTCACATAAATACCAAACCCCTTATTTCACAGCTTAGTGGTGCTACCTTGACTGCACATAAGACACTCCCCTCATTAAAAACACTGCATACGTAACAAGGGCATGCATCCCTTGATAATGTATGGAGGACACTATGCATCCACTTCTGATACACATTCAACAAATCTGTGTAGTCTAGGAGAAGCAGTCTTTATCTTCATCAAATGAACAAACTTGACTAAAACACCCTACGTCAATGAAGGACCACATAGAGCTATGGACAAACACCAAACGCATGCCTACAGAAAACATGTCTGAAACGAGCCAAGCCGACAGATCTGACTTTAGTGTGATAACATATACGAACAAAAGGTATGCACAACTGTACCCAGACTATTTGATCTGTGTCACTGTGTAACCGTATGCAAGGCAACAAAAGTTTGGTGAACAAAACAGAACACATAAAGAAGACATAAAAGAGCCTGGTTGCACAGGGATAAGAAACAAACAGGCTGTGTGTAGACCAGCTTGGGAGGCCGACCTGGGCCCCTTGGAGGACAATGATAGGCTGACTGCCATTTCCACTCAAAACAGACTCATACAATTCCACCTTCATCATATATACTATGCCAGGAAACAATTTCATACACACAGAGTCAATGCATTTTCAGAGGCTTTTTGTGAAGGAGTGGGCAAGTCGTGTCGGTGGTAATAGGTTATCGGATTGTACTCAACAGCCACTCCTCAATAAAGTATACTATTTGAACCCCCACCAGTAAACAATGGTGTTTAAAGGCCTGGCTTTAACTGTACGGAATAAGGACATTGTCCACAATTGGAAGAGAGTAGAAGCACCAACCTTGCTAAATGGAAAGAAGGCAATACAGATGTAGAATACTGAACAAAATAAAGAAATACGGCTCGAGAAGATCCACGCAAGCATGATCATCAAGGATGCAATACCATGACCTGCCTAACTGAGAAACCCTTTATGTACTAATATATATTTGCCTAATATACTAATATAGAAATGCTGCATGCACGCTTAGACATGCGGAGTAAGCTGGAAATCAAGCATACTATGCATGTCTTAGCGTGCATGCAGCATTTTCCGGTCCTCACGAAAGCCATATTGACCCACATGGGCACGAAGTAATGATGGCTGAAAAATGTAGACCATAAATATGGAATCATGAGACCACATATGCCTCAAAGATATCAACCACTGCTTTTAAAACTTGCACAGGACCCCCATTATTAAAATACCTTAACGGGTGGGTGGCCTGGAGTCAATTTTTAAATTACTTGCACTTTCACAAAAGAAACAGGTACGCTGTGACTCAGGCACAACCTGGAGGCATTTAGCACCCAGGGTGGGAACCCAATGAAAAAGTACATAATCAACTACGTTGGTGAGTGAGGGTTATTCAGAAGGAAAACAAACTAGGATTCCCCCTTTCCCTTCTTTGAGCACGAGATCCCTCAGTCACATTTGCTATATGTTTTATTCATCACATGATCTCTAGCAGACAACTAAAGCAGTTTAGAACTAGACCTAAAAATAGTCCCTCTCTCTCAAGGCAACCACATACAATTGCTAGCCAATCAAATGATCCGCTCCATCAAAGAGACCAATCAACTTTCAAAAGACAATCATTGTATACTCTTTTTTTTATTTGGACATAAGCTCTGGCAACAAGTAAAGGTTTCCAGTTAGACTTAAAAATATAAGAATCACTGGTTTTTTTACTAGATTTAATAGACTGTGTGCCATAATGATGTGTTTCCACCGCTGCCCATTCACCATTCTTTTTAATCTGCAGTGAAATGGTAACAGGACAATTTACCCTTACAAATGCTTCCCAGACTCAACTCCTTACCATTTTTCAAGACCACAATTCTCCCTCCCTTCTCCCTTTTCTTAACCTGTTTCGCCCTTGAATGTTCTTTTAAATCATGCTTCAGTTGAGAAAACTTTTGGGCTGATTTAAGAGTTTGGTCGAGAGGGTACTCGTTTGTCAAAGAAACGGAATAAAGTTTGTGCCAAACTGAAGGTCTTTCCACCAAATAGAGTGGGCAGTTAAAGGAGCAGTTTTTACTTTCCCTTAGCACAATGGAAAACATGGTGATAAGGGACAGGAAATTTTTTTTAAATGACCCTCACACCATGAGTAAAAACTCTCATGGTGTAGTGGACGTTAGTTTCTGTTTTCAAAAACAAAATTCCGCTTTGGGAATTTATTTTTGAAAGATCAAAAATATGTTCAAAGTTTGATCGAATGTACAGCTGTGATGGCGGTGTCTGACAATGTTTTGAATTGTCCACAGGGATGGCGCCCAACCCTATATTTGGAGGGCAGAAAACGCTCCGTATGGAAGGAGTAAAGTACTCGGCCATACTGACCGACTTATGTCCTCCAGAAAAACTCAAAATCAGCATATTATTAACATCTTCACATAAATAAAACTCTTCCACTCCATGGCATGCAACATAATATTGCCGTTTATGAAAGCTGCGTTTGTAACCCACGGATACTGGCCTAGCTTTATTAGGCACCTGGTATTTACTTTGTACCCGTTTCGCTTCGCTTCAAAGATAGTGATATCCAAATAACACCAGTAAGATCGTTAGGTGCACCCAAATTAACTCAAGTAATGAATCCCTCCAGGAGAACACGCTAGCGAACTGCTAGCTGTAAACACTCCTCAACAACTTGAGTCACTAAGCATCGTAGTCCATTGTCTTGATGCTGGTACAACGCTGTTCTCTCAAGCATACAGCCAAACTTAAAAATTAAATTTTCTATTGTCCCTCACCAGTGGTCATCACTTAACTTCCTCAAGAAACAACTTCCTAAGAAAGAAAACCACATTTAATAGCTACCACTGCACAGCTTTTAACACCAATCATAGGAAATAGTAGTTACTAACACCAACAATGGTGCCCTCGGTTATATAGGATCATGTTATAGACAGAGTGTGTGCAATTATTTTAAAAAATTCAATGGGATAGATGACTCACCGCTAGAGAACAGGCTCTCTGAGATCCGTATACAAAAAAAGGCAGTGTAGCGGCATGCCTCACACTAATGAACACTCAAGTTCGAATTGACTTGAAGTATCATTGGGGAGAAAACTATGTGTGTAAAAAGTCCAAGAAGTGGGGGAAAACGCTGGCACACCCCAGGGAAGCACCAATATATCCAGAATTTTGAATGATTTAGTTAAAAATAATGCACAGAATATGTTTCACAAGGGTCCAACAACAAGAATTGGGAAAAATTGAACGTAAAGCTAAGTTTGAACCAGTCAGATTGCGAGAAGACATTGGAATCTAGTATTAAACAAGTAGTGGTAAAGGTAAGTCTTGTCTTACAAAAGGAGTTAGCTGACATTTTGGCTGTGCCAATGCTTGCTGTCGATTCTCAACAGCAGAAGCAAAACGAATTAAAATATTTGTTACAGCTGCTGAACAGCATTGGAAAAGAATAACCATATTAAAATGGCTGAACAGCATGCGGAAATATGTGTGCATGGTCTACCATATGTGTGGCTACATCATGACCCTGCAGTGGCCATTTTAGCTTGTATAAACGCTGTCTGAGGGAGAGACCAAGTTACATCCATTCCGAACGCAGTATGAAGAACTTACCGAAGACTGCGCGATCAAGATGCGAAGAAGCGCCTCATGCGCTTCCGGGCAGGGTGTTTCATGACCTTGTACTCAGTTCTGCAAAGAATATGGGATGGTCAGGACTTGAACAGTGCAGTGAGGCCATTTCCTTAATCAATGAACTTAGAGCTCTTATGTTTGACTTAGCTGACAATAGAGCCACCCATCAAGCAGGACATCTACTGGACCCAATTTTTACTAACTGGGACGACATAAGTGTCTCTGCTCCGATTAAGATCCTATGGTCTGATCACTATCTGATACCATTTCAACTCAGAAAACTGCCCAACAGGGGGCCATTACAGATACCTCCCGCTATTAGACGCAGAGACTGGAGGAAATTCAGTCACGATGCCTTCAGCCGAGCCCTTGAACAGGACCCCCCAAAGCTTAGCGACAATTTGGTGGAGGCGTACACTATGTATGAAGAATGGGTTCAAGGTGCGCTGGACAATGTAGCCCCGTGGACTCACAAACCCATGGCACGGAGCACGAAATCTGCTCCGTGGTTTACCGCTGAGCTACGCGCCGCAAAAACCAAATGTAAAACCTTGGAGCGTAGATGGAGAGTGGATTACGCCCCCTCACTACGTGAAGTCTATAAGAGCGAACTTAGAGTCTACCACAATCAGATCAGGAAATCTAAAAGAGAGTACTATAACAACAGGATAGGAAGTGCAGAGAATACATCGAAAGAGCTCTTTATGATCCTGAAGGAACTCTCTGCCCAGCCCGCGAGTTCAGGGGAAGTCCCACCCACGACCGAGTCATGCAACGAGATCGCAGACTTCTTTATAGGGAAGGTGGAAAAGATCTATGCTTCGTTTCAGACTAATTCAGATGCGACTAATCTGCCCGACCCTAACTACGGTAATAAGGTCAGTAAAGAACTTAGGAAATTTGTGGTTCCCCAAACTGAGGAGTTTATCAATATCCTATCGGACATTCACTCGGGCTCTCCCCTAGATGCGGTACCAGCGAGAATTCTTCGATATCATCTTCCCCAGGTGGCGAAGCATATAGGCAATATGGCCTCGCTCTCATTCCATGAATGTCTTGTTCCGGAGAGCTGGAAACTAGCCCAAGTCGTCCCAATAAAAAAGAAAGCCCACATAAGCATAGCGCAACTAGACAATCTAAGACCAATCTCCCTTCTCCCCTACTGCGCGAAGGTAGTTGAAAAACTGGCTAACCGACAGTTGGTAAACTTTATGGAGGAAAACTTGCTCCTGCACACGTCTCAATCGGGTTTTAGAGCTAAACACTCGACGGAGACCGCCCTCCTCTTATCAATAGAATTGCTGCGGAGCAAGGCGGATGAAGGTCACACGGCCGCACTGGTCCTACTGGACTTAAGTGCGGCGTTTGATACCGTATCACATCACGCACTACTGGACCGACTGAGGGAAAAGGGAATAACCGGATCTGCTCATGAGTGGCTGGTATCCTTTCTTAAGAATAGGAGATTTCAAGTGCATTGCCCACCATGCAAATCCAGTGTAAGATCTCTCAGGCAAGGGGTTCCACAGGGCTCGATTCTGAGCCCTACATTATTCAATCTGTACATGGAACCCCTTGCCAAACTGGTGGAGTCATATGGTGTGGCAATAGTCTCCTATGCAGACGACACACAACTGGTGATCAATCTGTCCCGTGATCCAGTTGTGGATGCTGAGAACTTCTCGGCTTGCCTTGTTGCACTTGACGGCTGGATGAAACAGAACTGTCTCCGCCTTAATGGCAACAAGACGGAAGTTCTTATTGTAGGTCCATGTCCTTCCATCTGGACCTCTGCCTGGTGGCCCACGGAACTGGGCTCTGTCCCCGTCCCAGTAGACACAGTTAAGAACCTTGGCTTTCTTCTGGACTCTAATCTAGCCTACACCAATCACGTGGGTAAGGTCGCGGGAAAATGCTATGGACTCTTGAAGGTCCTAAGGAAAATCCTGGACCTATTGCCCCCCAGCTCCAGAAAAACTATGGTACACGCCCTGGTCACCTCCCAGTTAGATTACGGGAACTCTCTCCTATGTGGACTTAGTAAAAAGGGCCTGTCACAGCTACAACGCGTACAAAACGCAGCTGCGAGGCTGGTCCTTAACCTCCCTAGGAGAGCTTCTGGGAAATATGCATTACGCTCCCTTCATTGGCTTCCAATAAGGGAGAGAATTAAATTTAAAACTATGTGCATCACCCACCGTATAGCTCACAAAAAAGCACCTCCATATCTGCAGGACTTGCTTCCTGTCTATCGCCCTTCACGTCCTTTGAGGTCGATGGGTAGCATGCTATTAGTGGTGCCCCGGATCCATAGAGCAAGGATGGGAGGACGTTCATTCAGACACCATGCAAGCAACGAATGGAATAATCTGCCTATTGAACTGAGGATGGAGCCGTCTGAAACCAGGTTCAGACAGAGGCTGAAAACCCATCTTTTTCCCATGATAAACTCAGTATAGTTCTCCCTTGTTCCTATGCTTCCCCTCTGTGAGCTAAGCTGAAGAGTTGTAGGTAGGTTCGTCAGCGCGGGGACGCACTGTTCTCTGTGCAACCAAGCGCTCAACAAATGTCATAAACAAACAAACAAACAAACAGACAATAAAATCTGCTTGTCCATCAAGGATTTATAGTGGTAAAAAAGAGACATAGCACATATTTAGTGTATCCCTTCATCACCACTGATAAGGGAGAGGAATTTTAATATAGCCGAGGAGCACGTTATTGATACGGGTCAGGGATGTCCAAAGAAGTTCAATAGGATGAGCGGGGCTTCCATAGAACATCACAGATTTAGATGTACCATGAAAGTTAGGAGATGTCTGTAAACAAACCTGTTAAAAAACATTATCACAAATAGCAATTGGGAACCATTATGGTGTAACTATTCTTTAATATCTAGTTTATCATCTATGGACCCTCAAATTACTTATAAATTATATTTTTGTTTGAGGCAAGGAGTATGAATAATACCTAGTTAACTCTGTATATGTAAAAAGTTATACCACAGCTGTTATTATATATTTTAATGTTTAGGGTGTAAATGTTATTGCAAAAATAAAAGTTAAAAAAAAATATCTGTACTACATTAATTTGGGGGTGCTCTACTCCTTTTCAGGTTTCACATTTGTGGCGCTTGTTCCATTTATGGCAAACATATTGTACTCTATACTTACTTTAAGGGGCTTGTGTCTGTATCCACCAGCAATTGGCTTCTCTTCCCCTGGAACCTCCAGCCATTGGCTTAAGACATTGTCAATCACATCCCGAATTAGCCCATTAGTCTCATTGCATCTTCGATAAGCCCTCTAGTCTCATCGGTATTCTATTGGCTGTTTGGGTGTCTGCATTATAATGCATGAAGGAATATTTTACATCTGAAATCAACATTGAGGCTATTGGGTCTTGCCCTCGCTTGTTATACACAGCATCTCCCTGCCTCAATATCTTGTGACATGTAACCCCAAGCGATAGTAGCATTTTTCCAGTGTTTCCTAAAGTGAAAGGTTTTATGTCCCACCCCCCTCGAATTGGGGCATACCAGTTTTGAAACCACAAATCCGGAATGTCCCGCTATAAAGTCGAAAGCCAAATCAAGACCCATGATTTTGAAAATAACTGAAAAAAATTTGTTCAAACACTTGAAAAGTTGGTACAGTGCTAGACACTGAGAAAACAATTCTAGACAGCCCTTAATCAATTCAAATAAATAAACTTTATTCGACAATTAAGTCATAAAAGCGAGACATAAAATCACATTTTCCATTAATTAGAAAATCATTAAAAAGATTATACAATAAATAGATTTAAAAAAGAATTAAACTCCAAGAGGCAATTGTCGAATATCACATAACTAAAAACACATCCTTAAAATGTATAAAACTCATCAGTTGTGTGGGTCAGGTGCTATATAGCAAGGCTCATGTCCCAGCTACATCCCAGCATTTACAATGTAAATAAACAGTTTAGATGGTATTCTCAGTCTAATTTAATAGAGCTCTTACCCGGATTATCCATGCCCATTTTAAAAATGTTGCCACTGCTATGGCAATTGGGGGATTGGGGTCTGTACACAAGATTCGTAGCGCCTCCTCATGTCAGCAGCCCTTAATCATTTTGGACAAGGAAAACTGTACATTATAGGCGACAAAGGGGCGTGGCTTGAGCGCCGGAGGGAATGGCGGCGTGAGCCCGGAGCTCCGCGCCTCTTCCCCCGTAAGAATCCTGTTACAGGGCCCGTAGAGCCTGTGTGTGCCCCGGCGCCGGATGGTGGCCCGGCGGTGACCGCCTGGGCGTGATTTGGGCAGCTGGCGACCCCGCGGACCTGGGAACGACCGCCGATCGCGGCGGCCTCCGGAGCGGCTGAGGAGCTGGCGCCGAGCAAGATGGCGGCCGCAACGAAACCCTGGCAAGCGGCGGGACGCTGAGACTCGCACTGCCGGCGTGCAGGGTGAGGACGCGATAGCCGGAGGTGCCGAGCCCCGCACGGGAAGGATTGTTCCTCGGCGACCGGCCACGGCGAGCGACGCCATCGGCGGAGAGCGGAGTGGGCGTGGCCTCCTGGTGGCCCCGTACAGCAGTGGTCCGGCGGACCGACCCGGATTCAGGCATCGGTCGGCCCAGTGAGTGAGCGGGGACCCCCTGGGGAGCAGGGGAACTGAGGGAGACGGCGAGCGCCGCAGCGCATTCTGGCCCCCCCCTCCCCCGCGGCAGTGGCACACACGTCTGGTGGAGACGTTGGGAGATCCAGCGGGCGGCAAAGAGGCCCCTGCCAGGCGGCCTGTCACACCGCCTCGGTGACGAAGTGTACGCTACCTCACAGCACCTGGGGGCTGGACACAGCGCCAAACGCACATACTGGGACGCCCATCCTGGGGCGCAATAGCCGTCCAGCAAAGTCCCGGGGAGCACAGGGGCGGTCCACGACGCCGGAGCCAGTTGGCAGTCGGGGTGAACGAGAGCAGCGGGCCGGCCACGATGGGAAAGCCGAGGACCAAGGCGGAGGAAGCGGCATCGTCAAAGGCAGGGGAAGGGGGCCCTGCGGAACAGACCGACCTGCAGCGGCTGCAGGACCGAATACTGGACGCCATAACGGCCACCAGGGATGCGCTCCACAACGACATAGCGCAGGTGGCGTCGGGGCTGGGCCTACTCCGGGCTGACCATGATAAACTGAAAGACAGAGTTAAGGAGGCTGAGGTGGCGATCGGGGACATGGCGCCGGCTCACAAGGCGATGGAGAGTAAGCTGACGGAGGCCCTGGACCGCATAAGCACCCTAGAGAGACGGGCGGAGGACGCAGAAAATAGAAACCGACGCAGCAACATTCGGGTCGTAGGTGTGCCGGAGACGGAGGGGACGGGAGACATGGTTGCCTATATGGAGGAATGGCTGAAGACGGTGGTGGCGCCAGAAGGGCTATCGCCATTCTTCTCTCTGGAACGGGCCCACAGAGTCCCCTCAGGACCACCCAAACCCGGACTCCCACCCAGACCGATCATAGCCAAGCTGCTACACCACAAGGACAGAGATCTGCTCCTGCGCAGGGCCCGTGAGGATGGCCCCTTCCAGATCGCAAACAGTAGAGTCACGCTCTTTCCGGACTTCACCTTTGAGACGCAGAAACAGCGTGCCTCCTTCCTCACGATCAAGAGGGAATTGCGGACCGAGGGCATCCCCTACTCCTTGCTTTTCCCAACCAGGCTACGAGTGGTGGTGGACGACAGGGCGATTTTCTTCGCGACATCGGCGGACGCCTGGGACTGGTGGGAGACGTACAGGGCCGGGACTGATGGAGCCAGAATGAGAGAGGAGCGGGAGAAGGAGCGGGAGCGCTCGCCCAAGCGGCAGCGGAAATCGAAGAGACTCTGGAAAAGGGGTCAGGGACAGCTGGGCCCGTCGGCCTCACAAACGGAGGCGGAGAGGAAGGCGGCGCTGTTGGAGGTGGGGAAGCTTGGCCGAGCAGAAGGCTCCGGGTCCAGAGGGGCCTCAGAATCGGACACTCATGTTTCGGCCTCTGGATCGGACTCAGAATTGTCGGGACTGCTTCGCATGGAGGGGCCGCTGGTGACGCCGCAGACGGCGGATGAGGTCCTCAATATATGAACTATTGTCGATGCTGATCGGGTAATGTTTGGGTTGTACGGGAGAGGGGGTTGCTGCCCTCGCACACAGTGGGGGCCGGGGTACACGGCGGGTCTCGGGGCAGTTGATACATGAGAAACTGGGGGGGGGACGGAGTTGGGCGGCGCGGCCTCCCTTTGGACAAGGCCGCACTCCGTGGGCCCTTAAGGCACCCGCAGCTGCGGCTGTGTAGTTGAGACCTGGGTCATCAGGTACGGGAGTTTGGATGGGGACTGGTATTTCGATATTGGGGCCTGTTCTGGGGGAGGGGGGGGGCTCCACAGTTGGGGATTGTTGGTTTGTTTTTTTGACAATGTTGACCCTGGGTGCGCCATTGACAGGGCTGTTGGGGGGTTTTGTTTTTCACACAGGGGGCACCATCACCGCCAACGGGCTGAACATGGGAGGAGGGATTCGACCGGATCACTGGGATAATGGCTAATGCAAATGTTTTGTCTTGTATGACCTGGAATGTCCGGGGCCTTCACACTATGCAACGCAGACACAAAGTGCATGCCTACTTAGTGCGGAGGGGAGTACACATCGCGCTGCTGCAGGAGACGCACCTCACACAACGGGAGGGGGAGGCCCTACAAAGGAGATGGCGGGGCCAGGTTTATCACACCAGCTATTCGGCTTATGCGCGAGGGGTGCTCATTTGGATTAGGGCAGGCACGCCTTTCCAACTCTCACGACAATGGATTGACCAGGAAGGGAGATATGTGGTGGTGGAGGGGAAACTCGAAGGTAGAGATATAGTGTTAGCTAGCATCTATGCCCCGAACACGGACCAATTGGCTTTCCTGGCTGCACTGTCGGGGACGCTGGCCCACCCCCTTGCGGGCCCGGTCCTGCTGGGGGGTGACTTTAACTCCATTGCCGACCCCCTGCTGGACAGGTCACACCCCCCCCTTCGTGACTCCCCGGTACACAGACTCTCTAAGGGAAGGAGGGACTGGCAGGAGAACTGGGGACTCATAGACGTCTGGAGAGGGCAACACCCGACTGATCGGGATTACTCGTTTTTCTCAGGGCTCCATGACCTGCACGTCCGACTGGACGCCATACTCTGCTCCCGGGAGGTGCTACCGTGCGTCACTAGCTCGGAATACTTAACGAGGACAATCTCGGACCATAACCCGCTCATGATCCGGCTGGCGTGGATATTGGGGAAGCCCAGGGTTCCGCTCTGGAAACTGAGGCCTGAGACGCTGGAGGACCCCCTCTTCGGGGAGGCCCTTGCGGACGGCGTGACCTCGTATTTCGCGGAGAACGCAGGGACGGCTACTTCGAGGGCGATGGAGTGGGATGCCTTTAAGGTAGTGGTAAGGGGCATCTGCATCCGAGACTATGTGGGCGTACGGAGAGTACTGCTGGGGGGTCTGGCGAAGGCGGACGCGGACCTGAGAGAGACGGAGAGGAAGAGGCCTGGGAGGCCGGAACTCCAGGACTCTCTATGCTCGGCCAAGGAGGCGGTAGCCGTTGAGGTGGAAAGGCTTCGAGCTTTTGACCACAAGCGGTACGTGCTACGCTCCCATGTGGAGGGCGATAAGGTGGGCACCCTCCTGGCGTGGCTGTCGAACCCCTCCAGGAGATGCGCTCCCATACTCCAGCTGCGGGATGCGACGGGAGGGGTACAGCAGACTCAACTAGGCATTGTCAACGTGTTCCAGCAATACTATGAGAGCCTGTACAGGAGTGACCCGGGAGGCAGGGCAGAGCTGGTGGGTCCCTTCCTGGCTGACCTGCCCCTAGGGCAGTTAGAGGCGGAGCAGGCGAAGGACTTGGGGACGGACATTGACGCGGGTGAGATACGACTGGCGGTGAGGCGGATGGCGAGGAACAAAGCGCCGGGGCTCGACGGACTCCCCATAGAGTTTTACGCCAAAAACCTGGACGTATTGGCCCCCCGTCTCCAGGCTGTTTACAAGGAAGCAAAGGCAACGGGTCGACTGCCGCAATCGATGAGGGAGGCGTTGGTGGTCCCTCTGCTGAAGCCCGGCAGGGAGAGCACTGACCCCACGTCATACAGGCCCCTATCTATGCTCACCGCAGACTATAAAATCCTGAGCTCCATTTTGGCGGCGAGACTCCTACCGCACATGGCGGGGCTGGTGCATGACGATCAAAACGGGTTTATACCGAGCCGCAACACTACGGCTAATATCAGACGGCTCATCCGCATCATGGACGGGCTCACCGAGAGGACAGGGACGGAGCTGGTCCTGTCGGTTGATATTGAAAAGGCCTTTGACAGCCTCGAGTGGGACTACCTCTACGCTGTCATGGAGCGCTTCGGCCTGGGAGCGGGCTATATCCACTGGACTAAGGTCCTATACGCGGAAGCGATTGCGAGAGTGAGGGTAGGTCCGGCGGTTTCCCTTCGTTACCCGGTGGAGCGGGGCACTCGACAGGGCTGCTCCCTATCACCGCTCCTATTTGCATTGGCCATTGAGCCGCTGGCGGCCGCGGCCCGGACGGGGCGACACATCCATGGAGTGCGGACCCGTGACGGCCATCATTACATCTCACTGTATGCTGACGACTTATTACTCTTCCTCCGTGACGGGGGTGAGGACCTGCGGAAGGCGGAAGCTTTACTTGAGAGATTCGGAGAGATATCGGGCCTGCGGGTCAATTGGCCCAAGACAAGCTTGTTCCCGCTGCTGGAGGGCACTACCCAGCCGCAGCACCAGTCGGAGGCGACCTGGAACCCTACCTGCATGAAATACCTGGGGGTTCATATTTACCATAAGCCGGAAGACTTACTCGAGGGCAACCTGGGACGGTGCGTGCGCGGACTGAAGGGCTGTATGGCCTTCTGGTCCACACTACCGCTATCAGTAGCGGGCCGGATCTCCCTGCTAAAGATGGTAGCCCTGCCGAGATTACTGTACTATTTCCGGACGCTCCCAATTTGGATACCTGGTTCCTTTTTTAAGCTCCTCAAATCTCAGATCACATCGTTCATCTGGGGAGCGGGACGATGCAGAGTAGCGCTGGCCACGCTCTCTCGCCCGAAGGATGAGGGGGGGCTGGCGGTGCCGGACTTCGAGCTCTACTACCTAGCGGCCCAATTACAGATATTCACGCAGGAGGTAGCGAGGGTATTCCGGGGCCCGGAGGAAGAAAATTTGCGTGGAACGCCCAGGCACGTCCTGGCGTACATAACCCTCCAGCAGCGGCTGGACAGTCGGGACTTATCGCTGGAACAGCGCACATACCGGCAATGCTGGAACCGGGCCCAGAAGAGAGCGGGTTCCCGACGCCCCTACGCGCCTGAGATACCACTGGCCATGCTGACGGCACTGCCACATGGCGGCGATTGGTCGAGCCTGCAGGAGTGGGAAGAAGCGGGAATTCAGGTGGTTGGGGACCTCTTCGAGGGTGGAACGCTGCTCCCGTTCCGGGAGTTAGCAGACCGCTTCGATATCCCAAGAGGGGGATTCCTGCTGCACGCAGCGGTGACCCGGGCGATGCATGCCCACTGGGGCACGGGGCTTGGGGAGCCCGAGACGGCAGTGGCTTGCCAATACACCATGATGGCGGCGGGCACGGTTAAAGCAGTTACATGCCTGTATAACCGAATGGTTAGGGGGAATGTCCCTCCTCTCGCATCCCTGAAAGCCAAATGGGAGGCGGATCTGCACAAGGACATTCCAGACACGACCTGGGCGCAACTCGTCCGCAGAGCACGTAACAGCACAAGGAACGCCAGGTTCCAGCTGATACACTACTATGTGTTGCACAGGGCATATATGACACCAGGTAGAATACGGCGGTATTTTGGCGACGAAACTGCAGCCTGCCCCAGGTGCCCGGAAGAGGGAGCTGAGTTAGTACACATGCTATGGGCGTGCCCGCTCCTGCAGGACTTCTGGCATGAAGTAGGGGAAGTACTGAATGAGGTGACGGAACGATCGCTAGAGTATGGACCGGCCGAATGCCTTTTGCACTGGTTCCCCCACACTCCCAAAAATAAGCTCACGAGTAAGTTTATCGACATGGGGCTGATGATAGCGAAGAGAGAGATTACCAGGAATTGGAAGGCGCGGCTAGGGCCTACTCCACGGAGGTGGCGGCAGGAGTTTCTGAAATGGGCCTCGGCTGACAGCACGCATAGATACCAGGTAGCGCGCAGGACCCCTAACCAGACAGCAGCTGACACCGCGACAGCATGGGAAGTGATGGTGCAGGCGCTCAGGGATAGCGAGGCTGAAGCACAGGAGGAAACTCCCGGAGAGGAGGGCGCAGAGGGAGCGAGTTGAGGCCCCAGGAACTGCAGGAATACGGGGAGCATGAGGCTGGCATCCCAGGATTAGTGCTAATGTAGCCTTAGGCGGGGGATGGTGTGCAGGTTGGGGTGAGAGGGGGGGGGGGTGATTAGGGGCTAGCGCGGGGAGGGGGGAGTTGGGGGATCAGCGCGTAGTTTGGTAGGACAATAAAAGTAGGCATACACTTAATCCGGACAATAACCACTCCTTTCTACGGAACGTCAGGCATGGAAGTGCAGATACTTTACCGCCGCCCAACCCCCGGGTTGTGGGCCGGAAGGCTGTGTAATGGTTGATGAAACGTACTGTATATCTGCTGACATTAAGGTTGCTACTGTTATCCGTATATTAGCCTGTACAGGTATGCCTACAATAAAAATTATTTAAAAAAAAAAAAAAAATTATAGGCGACAAAAGATATTATAGATTCGACAGTGCTTAATTTGTAAAAGAATAAGTGCCAGGGTCCAAAGTTTTGATCAGGCTGCAACTTGTGTTATTGCATGTCCGGGGTGCCTAAAAGTAAAGCTGCGTAGTTTGATTCCAACTCATGGCTCTTTGATCCACCACAAGACACTCACTGCCTCTTGATCTCACTCTTAACATGTTCTATTTCCTCTTCGTTTTATTTCTTTGTCATTTCGGTCCTTCTCTTCCTCCTTTCTGCCTTGTATATTTTCTCTCTTGCTTTGGGTCAGTCTGATGAGGATAAAATAAGTGCCGGTCCCCAAAAATCAGTGCCCGTGGACCCCACCTGGGAACACTGGTTGAATGAAGTACTAGAAAGAAAAACATAGTTTCCAGTTACAACTCATATCTCGCTAGTGAATCTACTAAAGTGGGCATACCTTGGGTGCACTAGTCTAAAAATGGATGTGACTAAACGAGTCAGAAACCGGAAGTGCTGCAAGAATGGGATGAGTGATCTAAATCCAGCAAAAATAAGGTCAAGAAAAAGCAAAAAATCTGGGGTGACTATGCGGGTAAGGCGGATTTACTACAACCCCCAAATCCCTCCAGCTCATCCCTTGCTTTCAACGACCCTCCAAATCTATTCTTTTTTTTAATGTTTTTTTTTTTTTTCTCAAAGCTAACCCAAGCTTCTTTGGTTCTCCACCGCTGTCCTTGTCCAGCTCGGCTGTCACAGTTTTTCCCCCCCTCTTTTCTTTATAACCTAATCCGACCCAGCTCCCCCACTGATCTTTGCTTAGTGGTTTTAGAGGGCCTGGCAGCTGCAATTTGTTCCTGACCAGCTCCTCTCTTTAAACAAGTCTTCCCATACTTTAATTTAATTTTTGGATTGACAGTACAAGATGGCCATCTGATATCTTGATATGGAGAAAAAAAATGGTGAGCTCGTCGAGAAGCATTCACAAGTATACGCCATCAAACTGGACCGCAGTGACATCATGGTGAGCATGCTTGATGATGCATGCATGACTGCACATCATTGCACTTTTTTTCCTGACAATGCTGTTCAACTTTGGCAAACACGCTTTTATTTCTCTATGCTGACAGAGAACATCAGCAAAAAGAATTGGCAATAGCAATTCTGTGTTACTGGCTGTACCAATGCTTACTATAGAAATGTACTGCTGACAGAAAGTTAGTGGTGGGAGTATAATTGTGGTAGATAGTTCCACTTCAAAACCAGGTATAGTTTGGTGCACACTATAAGGCAACTGATATTTAAACGTGGAGCATGCACAACATTTAAACTGCTGTGTTACTTCAGTGGCTAGGACCCAAAAGCTATTCTCACAGGCAGAGCTGTCGCTCAATCCTAGAATTTGTCAAAGAACAGATTCTAAACTTTAATCTGTAATTTTTTTCAGCAAAACGTCTATAATATAATATAATATAATATAATTTGTTTATATTTATTAAAAGTCCAATTCATTGGTGAAGTTAGAATTTTAATAAATATTTCAGAAAAATAACTTGTAGATTGAAACCATATACACACACACACACATATATATAATCTATACTACTATAATAAAGGAAGAACTTTGAGGCTTTGAGGCGGGTAAACTCGGGAACCACAGCGCCAATCCACACACCCGATGCACCGTTGTAATCGTCAGGGTGTGCAGATGATTATAGGCTATATAAATGAAAAAAAAAACGTTATTTAAAAAATGTACATTAAAAAAAATAGTAGTCCCTCCGAAGTAGCGCCGGCCGCGACGTGCGTGCTCACGTCAGGAGCGCAGGGAGGAGCGGTGTCCAGGAGCACGACGAGGAGCGGCGGACATGGCGCGGGGGAGGAGCGGTGACGTGAGGAGCAGCGGACAGGCCTGAGGAGCGGTGACCAGCGGCGGTGAGGTGACAAGCAGCGGACAGATGGGAGGAGCGGTGAGGTGACGAGCAGCGAACAGGCGGGAGGAGCAGTGACCAGCGGCGGTGAGGAGCGAGGAGCGGTAAATTGAGGAGCGCGGGGGAGGAGCGGCGGCTGAGGTAAGGGGACCCACGGACAATGTCGGGGCATGCGGGGGTCGGGGCAGGCGGGGGTCGGGGCAGGCGGGGGTCGGGGCAGGGCGGGGGCCTGGGCTTCTGGACAGTGTCGGGGCGGGCGGGGAAGCCTGATTGCTCTCGGACAAGGTCGGGACGGGCTGCTAGTATATGTATGTATATATATATATATATATATATATATATATATATACATATATACATACATACATACATATACACACACACACACACACACATATATATACATACACACATATTAGATAAATAGCAGTCATCACAGTGTTATAGTTAGGTCAAAGTTTCCATAGGAAGAGAGTTTTTAGTTTTAATAAGAGCTTTGGCGCCATTTGACAAATCTGCACACCAAAAAAAAAAAATAAGTTTATCTAGCATGCCTCTTTCAAACGTTTGTGCTGGTCCGTCAACGCAGGGCCAAGAAAACAGGATTTTCTCAAAATACTGTGTGGTTTTTATCAGAATAAAGCTTTGCACTGTGGGTTCTAACAATTCGGTCTCCTCTCTATGCAAATATCTCCTTTCTAGAAAATGTTAATTTACCCACTTTCTATCAGCGTTGCAGACTCTTTATGGATTATTAAACAGCTCCCCCCCCCCCCCCCACCCCCTCCCCAGTGTCAAGAGGGAATCTTTAATGCATTTAACCCATGGAATTTTGAGTGCTCTGTCAAGCTGGAACAATCCTTTATAAGGAATATGTTCAGATAGAGTTCCTCTTTTGACCATATCACATAGCCAACATGCAACTCTTCATGGACACAGAGAGGGAGCGCTTTGTGGGACCCACAATAATCGCCAAATGAATTCGTTTTCCGTGATCTGAAGTCCATTACCTGCCGCAAAGCCCCAAGATGTTTCAAAATATTACTCTCCGATTTAAATTCATAAAGAAAACCCTCTCTTCAAAAACACCACGTTTGGCACAAAGTTAGAACTGTATTCAAAGTGTGCTTTATAGGTCTTGAAGACCTGCGTTGCAGCGCGCATGCGCTGCTCGCTCTGCGAGGCTTCTTGTAATCGGGAGATTTCAGAAGTGGAGTTTAAGCCCCGCCCCTTCTTTCCATTGGACTGAGTCATCCTTCATGCTAAACGCTGGCTTTCGATTGCAAATGAGGCTTCTTTGTTACCGCCCTGTCTCCTTTCGGCTCCGCCCACCTGGACTGGATCTTTCACTTGCGGCGTTACACTGTCTCCTTTAGTAGTGGGTAAGCACCCTTGTGTTTATTCTGCGCTTCACGGGCCGCCATGTAACGCGATATAGAACAGCGCTTTATTTTTTACTTTCGTGGCACCCACACTCTACTTTAGTTAAGGGAGGGTGCCGCGATTGTTGAAAAAGTAAAGAAAAAAATATTTTTCTATTTCTTTACTTTTGCTACAATCGCGGCACGCGCTTTACTTTGCATGGTTAAAGGTAAAGTGCGGGTGCCGCAATTGGTGCGCTTTCCCCACACACAGCAACAATCCCGCCCCCTGGCCACTTGCACTCCGACAACCCTGCTCTTCTTGCTTGTAACCACATGAAGTCCTGGGCCCGAAACAACACTTGTGCCCCAGCCCTTTGTCCCCGCTGCGGGTCACAGGAGCGATCGGGGTCTTGCTCTTCTCCCTATGCAGCAGTCTCTGCAAATTGCTCACACTTGTCCTTCTTACCAATTTCATTGCGGTTTTAAAAATTAAATGTATAAGCTAAATGTCAGACTCTGCTGCCTGTTCATTACTCCATCCTTCGTGACTCGGATTCCATTCCGTTGCCACAATCTGACCCCCAATTTCCCCCAATTTCTGAGTTCCTTCGATCTCTCTTCCCTTTTCCCCTTTCAGTTCCACTCTGTCCTTTGCTCCCCACACACTCAGCCTGCTCCCTGCTGTACCTCAGTGTGCATCGGAGGAGCACCTCTGCTTATGTCTTGGCAGGCACGGCTGCTTCTCCCACTTTTTTCTCCAACATTGCTGCAGGCCCCCAGACCAATGCAGTCTCTTTTGCTTACCTGAGGGCTCTCACTATCAAATTGTCACTCCCCTTCTTCCCCACCTTTCCCCCGGGGGTCCCCTGAACTTTTAGCTCTCCCATAATGCTACTCACTCACCCCTCTCTACCTGAGTCCATCTCATCGCCCAGAGTAAGGCCAAATGTGCTGCACGAGGAACTTTCATGTCTTCTCCTAAAAACTGATAAAACAAGCATTTGCAATGCAATTGGTCTCGCATTTACCTGAGTTTAAGCTATTGGCATAGAAAATGACAATGCCTTTCATTTATGTTTTAAAAACCAAAGCATAAATAAAAGGAGTTGTCATTTACAATGCCAATAGCTCAAACTCGCGAAAGGCGAGAACTATTGCATTGCAAATGCTTGTTATAATTTGGAGTAAATCAGTTCAGCCGTCTTCAATAAATTGTTTAAAGTGGTGCCTGGGTTGGGTTTGCAATGGTTAAAAAGTTAAGTATATCTGGATAGTTGGTCCCATTGGAGTCCTGCAATACCTAAAATTAAAAAATAGAGCCTTCTGATAGGCCAAATTAGCGTTTCCTCCTGTCGGACATTTCAGTACCTTGGGACCATTGACAGTCCCACAGTACCGAGGGATGAGATTGGCAGGCTGCAACACAGAAGCAAATATTGCTCTTGATATTACAGTTCTCTGTGACCCAGTCCCCGTGGCCTGACAAAGGTTAAAAGACACGGGTATGTAGGGGAAGGGTAGATACACCCTGACTCCCTAAGGAGAAGGGGACCCTGAGGGACTCGCCTCCCCTCCACCATGTGGTCAAATTAAAAGGAAAAATAAAGTCGGGACGCCAGTTCCACGGTACTCCCAAGGAACCCAGGGCAGTCCTCTCATGAGGTTTCATGGTACTCCCTTTGGAGCCACTGCACAGGATTCCGCACCAGGATGCCACAGTACTTTGTATCAGCTTTGCAGACTCTTCCGGGTTATAAAACAGCTCCCCCTTCCCCGGTGTCAAGAGGGAATCCTTAATGTATATAACCCATAGAATTTTGAGTGCTCCGTCACACTGGAGACAATCCTTTATAATTAATCTGTTCAGATGGAGTTCCTCCATTGACCATATCACATAGCCAACACCCAACTCTTCATGGACATACAGAGAGGGAGCATTTTGTGGGTACGCACAATAACCACTGAGGGAATTTGTTTTCCGTGATCTGAAGTTCAGTACCTGCCACATAGCTCCAAGATGTCCATTTAGCCTGGTAGATCTTCACCAAGGACTTAATTGGTTTGCTACCCAGCCTGGTTGCAAAACTGAAAACAGCAGTGATTGAGCTCCCTACCGCCTCATTCTTAGCTGCCACCAAGCGCTTCCAACTAATATTGGAATGAAATTGTACTCCCAGGTAGAGAAAAGCCTTGACTTTGGAGATTTTATGGTTACAGCTACTAAAGGCTTGGGTCCTGGTGGAACCAGGACCCACCACCACTACAAAGGATTTGGTGAAATTGAATGCTAGATCTAATTTTAACATAAGATCTATGAAGGTATCCATAGGTGTTTGTAAGCCTCTGGCGGTTTGCTTTTTAACTGATCGTAGAACTACAAAACTCCACAAGACAAGCGCAGAACGTTCCCTGGGACCAGTACATAAGGGGTTGCAGCAGGAGATAGGTCCATGACAACCTCACTTTTGCAGATGGTTTCATGATCCAGGGGGGCACAGTGTGGGTCACCGTAAGGGAATGGAGGCGCAGTCAGTATGGGTATCAGCGCCTTACAGGACATGGTTGTGCCCTTATCCAAAGCCTCAATGAGGTCAGGAGTCCCTACAGGTCCACTCCCCTACACCTTGTGGAAGGGTTTACTCATCATATTAGGTTATACACAAGTCATGTCTCCAGGTCCAGGGGGGGGGGACATGAAGACACCTCCTTTAGAGTTCATCAAACGCATGTGGAGCGTCTTACTGCTCCTATCGAACGCACAGCTTCAGTCCTTAACCCATTCCATGCTCATGACAAGGTCAGCTCGTCATGAGACACAGTGGAGCTGTGCTTATGACGAGTTGACCTTGTCATGATCCATGGACTATTTCAATTTCCAGACCACAGAGGGAAAACCCCTTGGCAGCCAAGGTGTTAAAGAAAGAGTAACGTTTGATTATTTACTCGAATGGTTAAATGGGCAAAAACCATTATATCTGGACTGCACGCAAGAAGGTTGAAAGATCAATAGAAACCAAAAGCATACAGAAAAATATAGGTGTGCATTTCGTCACTAATGTGTGTAATTATTTTGATGTTTGCCCGCATGACATGTTGCACCCACCATGGCATCAAGAAAGCAATTTGATTTACACATATGAGACTCCATCGACAGGTTTCAAGAGCCACAGTGGAGCCTTTTTTCCCATATTTGAGAAAACATATCATTTTGAATATCGGCGAGTTCGCGAGTAAACTCTGTGCCAAAATGTCAAATTTAATGTGCTGTGTAACACTCTAGGGCGGGCGGGGAATGAGAGTCATTTCAACTTCGACAAAGTGAACATATGTCGATAAGATTCATGCATCAAACTAAAAGCAAGGTGTTCTGGGACTAGTAGTTTTAACATCGTAACGAAGTACTGAGTAGATTGAAGGGGTGGAGATAAGGCGGATACCGAGATAAAAGTGGGAGGTAACCAGTGGGAGGTTTGATATATCGCTGAGTACAGCATTGCAGTGAAGGCGGGAAGCGCGAGAGCAAGTTGTTTGAAGTAAGTCGTGAGAAAACCGTTAGGTCAAAGGGAGGGAAAGAGGGGCAATAGCTATAGCGATATCAGAAGGAAAAGTCTTGTACAGCATACATAACTGGTTGTGATCTAGATATTGATGCAGTGTTAAATGATTAGAGGGAACACGTTAAATATGAGCGAGAACATAACATGGCATGTAAGAAAAATTGAGAAATGTTGTTTCGGCAATTAACATTGAGATTAAGATAGGGAGCCATTGTGTTAACACTGTGTTTTTTAAAATTTGTAGTGAATCCCTGATGAAGGGCGAGGATATAGCCCGAAATGCATTGGATTAACAGTGAGGATGTTTTTAAATGTATTCACCGTGTTGCAGTAGAAAGGCCTGAATGGGCAATCTGCAGCATTTGAAGTGTTAAAATACATGAACTGTCACACATGTGAACGTGAAAAACTGGATTGAAGTTATTCTGATCTATGGATTAACCGGACAATAAAAGAAATGAACTAAACAGATAAATTGAGTTACCCTTTCTTTAAGGACTGTAGCTGTGCGTTCGATAGGAGCAGTAAGACGCTCCACATGCGTTTGAAATTCACACAGCCTTCAGACTCATCTCCAAAGCTTTAACTGTCCTGTCATCAACACAACCCACCAAGAAGCATAGAAGAGACTCTGCTCACTTAAAATAGTCATATGTCACTTGAAAAAACAACAGAACAGAATATATGGGAAAAAATAAATACTCTTATGGAGTGCAAGATGAAGGTAAAATATAATGTAAAGATGGACTTTGTCGCGGTTATGAATTACCTCAAGGTTACCTACAGTCATTGGGAATTCAAGGATTGTTTTTGCCAGTAATGGAAATGAATTGAGGACTGGACAGGAACCCATTTCAAAGTTTGTAATTACTGGTGGATCTAAGACCCGACCCACTTAGCATCCTGTGAGTGAGTGACAGACAGGGGCCCAATCAGATCCATGCCCTCAATCCTGCTTGTGCATCACACACATCTTCGTAGGTCAGTCTGCAAACACAAAATATTGAAATATTAAACCAGTAAGTTGCTTGACTCGGACTCATTTAGAAGTTCCTTTTGGACTTTCCAGCCCAAATTAAGCGGATTTTTTTTTTGTGCCGTCTTCCTACCTCCATATCCGAACCTCATGCGCCAAGATTTGACAAAGCGTGACCATTGATGTAAAATGGGCAAGAGAATGAGGTACCCTTCTAGCAGCTGAAATAGATAATGTGAAACTAGAAAATCTGGGGTCAATCACGGCTTGCCCCCTAATTGTGCGATCCTAGGCATATATTTTATTTCAATGAGCCTCCTTCCACCCCCCCCCCCCCCCCCCCCCCCCATTATCACACATGACAGAAGCTTCAAATGTGTGGATTCAGGAAGTGGGCTAAACAAAAACCTCTTATGTTTAGCACACTGTTATTGCTTCATCCATAATCAAGGCCTCATATGGGCTACACATAACATTTCATTTGTGCTCTCCATGCCACTGCAGTCAAGCTATCCTGGCTGATCAGGGTGATGCCCCCAAACCGGTCCCAGGATGGTTGTTTCCGGTCCAGGGAGGCCCTAGCCTGGCAGTTCAGGCTGGACTGTTCCCATGGTGAACAGGGTCAAGACTGATTTGCATATTGCTGGGTTTAACCTGGAATGGCGCGGTGAGCAAAAAAACGATGGATTTAGGCCCAGATCTCCGTACCGGGGTGAAAATTTGACATTTATCAGCATTCTGTCCATCAATTGTTGTTTTTGCATCCGATTTCATTAGTGGCATAGTCAGCCATCAACCTGGGGGGTGGATTTAATATTTCGAAGTTTGTTTTTCAATTTTAATAAATGCCTCTCAATGATGCGATATAATCTAAAGTGCTAAAGTGAAAAACATCCGCATGTTAAAGAAATACACTTTTTTTAAAGCGACTTTATCACATTTTTTATATGATCTTTGTTGCATGATTTCCATACCAAATATTTTCATGTCTCTGCTCGTGCACGGGCTTTTAGAGCCATGCCCGAACTTTGCCTCGGTTCTGGCTCGACTCTTCATGTTAATATGTTGGCTGGCCTACCTCGACCCAGCCTGCAGCGACAGTAACTTTAAGTCACTGCTGCTGCAGACAGCTGATCCGACTGACACTGCCAGGCAAGCCCGACTAAGTAATTACTACTTATCACACACGCCCCTCCCCCATCCCCTGCTCTCGAAGCTACATCCCTGGTGATCACATTATGTAGCCAGTCATGGACAATGAGGTAATCTCTACAGAGACAAGAGGGTTGCAGATTTGACTGGCTTGCAGTACTCAGCCTCTCCTATTTCCCGTCATTAATACGAGGCCCACATTTATTTGAGCAACAATAAATGCATAAAATATTAAAGTTAAAAAGTCCTTAATAGATTTTCAGAATTCCTAGACAGGCACAAGTCTTGGCTATGCAAACCAACAAAAGCAAGACCTTTACTTTCTCACATTATACATATAACAGGGGTTCTGTCGGGAGAAAAGTCAATTGCTTTGTAGACCTAAATAGTAAGCAAAACTATCAATGCATTTCACAAATTATTTTAGAAATACAAGTTCACCCTAGGGCAGAATTACTTGTTATGGGAGAAAAAGGGGTGAGAAGAAAGAAACACACACCGTTTTGGATTTAGTCCGAAATATTAATTATTTTTAGAAAATCTGTCATAGATGTGGCATTGGTGTATATGAACATGGGTTGTCCAAAACAAAGTTAACAAAAACGTAAGGATAACAGATACGTGTTTAAGTGAATAATGGTGACAAGTTATGTTGACTGTGTGTCAATATAAACATACATAAAAACAAATGGAGATCAGTCCAGGATTCAAGATCAATTTGTTTAAAAAAATACATATGTTATCTCCTATTGCGGTTAAAACTTGGTACGGACTGATTGGAATTACAACGTCGACGTTTCGACCCTATAAAGTGGTGCTGGCTTTATCGCAACCGTATCGGGTCTTCATCAGGACTAAAAGGCAGGTGCACAACCTGTTGAATTTGATGTCCTGCGTCTATTTCTTTATTAGGAGGAGGGCGGGGGGGATGTGTCAGCCGACACCATCCACAACCGGAGGTTCATTCACGGTATCTTAAGCAATAATTGCGTAAAATTCCTCCACCAACCGGTGGAGAAAAGGGAAATTTTTCGTAAAGTGCCGCTGTGCGATCACTTCAGAACAGATTGAGGGACGTCTCTCTCCTTCGTGTTCGGGCGATCAATACTTTCTCACAAGCACGACTTTCACTTTAGCAATTTAGGCATGGGGCTCACAGAGGCTTTAAAGACAGGAACAGAGAGGGAAGACTTGTGTGGTATACCAAACTGCATGGTCTTCATGCCCTTTGACAACAGTAGTTGACAGGAAGAAATTGAAGGTACTAACTCCTGAATATTGTCCCAGACCAAGAGACTGGTTCTCTGGACTGAGAAGTTCTGCCCAGATTTTAGCAACATTGTAATGTTTTCTGGGGGTGTAGATACTCAGACAAGCAGTGTCCTTCATATAAATTTTATTTTCCACTTTAAGTATTTGAGACTTTGAAGAAGCTGTTTGGAGTTCATGAATGGGTTCTTGGAGGTGTTGAGTAAGGGAAGGGCGACTAATGATTCTGGGAAAGGGGTTGGCCAGCTAATGGTCCTTGCTGCAGCCTTTTGAATGTTCAGACAGGATTGTTTACTATTTTCTGAGCGGTTTTAGTTGGCTTCTCTTAACTTCGCCAGCATTCCTAGAAGATCAACATCAAATTGGTGCACTAAATGGCTGAACGAGAGATAGAACAATGGCAAGTAGTGGCCAAAAGTTGAGGTATGGCTATCAAAATCTCAGGTAACCAAAGATGCTGCTCTAGCCGAACAACATTGACCTTGAATAGAATATAAACATGGCTTGATTTCGTGTCAATATGATTTGTGTGCTTTAACTGCTGATACTTCTGCGGTTATGCAGTCACTCTTGTTGACAGTATAACAGGTGGTTTACTCACCGAGTTTCCAGTGTGCAGTAATCCTTTCGGTAAGCATGCTTGGCTGCAGAGGAAGCCTTCCAGTGCTACTGACTGTCAATGTGCAAGTCCCACTACAGGTCTCCAACCTTTTCTGTAGTAAGAGCTACTTATGTTCAACCATCCCGAGCAACTAATATTATTAGAATTTGACTACTGACCACATAAGATTAATGTAATTTTTTTCTCCCAAATAACCATTTTTTTTTTTCACAACAATTTTATTGATAAAGATGAGCATATGAAATAGAGTGGCCCCCCACAGTCAGGATGGTACCACCAAACATACCGATACAATCATAAAATAGGACTGGGTGTCCAGTCGAGGAACCAATGTAATTCAAGGATACAAAGAAACATTTTCCCCTTCTTTATCTTTTCAGTTACCTACCTACCCAACTCCCAGAACCCTCCCCTGGATCCCACCCTAATCCCATGCATGTGTTGATGTAAGTTCCTGATGTGGCAATTGCGTGTGTGGGGAAACGGGGTCGCCGGGCCATATGGGGCTAAAGGTCTTCCTCCTGTTCTGCCGGGGGGTCTAGTGTCAAGCCCCTGTAGTCCGCCCACCTCTTCCATACCTTAAAGTGCTTACGGGGGCATCCCCGAGCTTCAAAGATCGGTCTCTCCAGACCCATACAGAAGTCTATGCCAGCCTTCCATGCACTCAGGGGGGGGGGGGGGGGGGGGCTCACATCCTTCCATGCTCGGGCTAGGTCTCTTTTGGCCACCACTAGCCCCAGGAGGAGCAGGTGGCTCTTGTAGATATTGCCACCAACCCCCTCTAGGATATGCAGTAGGCCCAGACGGTGAGTACGGGGGAGGGTCCAGCACAGCACCTCCGATAGGCAGCCCCACACACCCCTCCAGAAGCCAACCAGTCTGGGGCACGACCATACTGTGTGGAGCAACGTACCCATCTCCACCCCACACCGCAGACACTCCGGGGACTCAATCAGTCCTGCCTTCCACAGACGCTCACGTGTATAGTAGGCTCTATGAAGAATTTTGAATTGTATGAGTCGAAATCGTATTGCAATAGCCGCTCCCCTCGGGATTCCAAGGCCTCTCGCCAATCATCTTCATCCAACTGACCGATGTCGACCTCCCAGGCCGCCTTTAGCGGGAGAAGGGTGGAGGAGCAATGGGTGACCATTGTCTGGTAGATGCGTGAAACTTTTTTATCCCCAAGATCGCCCATGAAGACCTTTGCTTCAATCGGGCTAAATTCGGGGAGTGAGTCAAGGTTGGTAAGACTGGGCATCAGTGCATGCCGGAATTGTAGGTATCTAAAAAATTGAGATTGGGGCATATCGAATTTGGTACGAAGGGCCTGGAAAGATTTGAGCGTCGTGCCGGACAGCACATGGCCTAGTTGCGAGATACCGATCGCGTCCCAGCCATCGAAGCCCGATAGCTTAGACAGTTCGGGCAGCATGCCGTTGCGCCACAGTCTGCCCCACCAGCCCATGCGACGCAAGGCCTGTCGCCACACCGCAAAAACAAGTCGAGTAACCCTCGGCAGCGAGCGACGCAGTCGGGGTGAGTAGAGGATGGTGTGGAGCGAGTTATCGCCCATCAAAGCACGTTCCAGGGCATAGGCTGGATCTCCACCATCGCCATACCACCATTCATTCAGAATGAGAAGATGCGCGGCTTGATAATACGACTGCAAATCCGAAGTGGCCAAACCCCCACAGTAGGTGGACAAAAAACATGTACGTACCGCCACTCTGGCGGCACCCCCAGCCCAAAGAAAGCGGCCCAACACAGAGTTGACCTGCCTAAACCATTGAGGTGGGATAGGATACGGATGGTTCTGCAGCTGGTATAATAGGCGCGGTAGCGCCACCATTTTGAAAATAGCGGATCGGCCAAAGATTGACAGGGGCATCCGAGACCAAGTTTTAACATCTGTCTGTACCCGTTCCCACACTGGTATTAGATTACGGTCCCAAGCAGTGTCCGCCGAGTCTGAGAGAAACACTCCAAGGTATTTCAGACCGGTCGTAGCCACTCGCAACCCTGAAGCCCAGGGGTCCGTCACCGTGCCTCCTTCCAGTACCCACAGTGTGGATTTATGTAGGTTCAGATTATAGGCCTGAAGCCTCCCCAAACAGTTGCATAACCTCTAGGACACGCGGGCCCGAGCGCTGCAAGTCGGTAAGGAAGAAGAGGACATCGTCCGCGTATAACGCAATTTTATCCGACAGGGTGGCAGTCCACACAAATAACCATTTTTTAATTTTCGTATTCCTATATTTATTCAACCAAGCAAACTCTTCTAACTTAGTACGCCGGCTGCATACAGGAGACCTACTTATGGGTAGCTGAAGAGCTACTGGTAGCTCACGAGCTACTCGTTGGAGAAACCTCCACTAATCTGTTCTTTCCTCTTGTAAAGTTTCTGGTTAGGGATGTGGCTAAATCTTCAATAAACCTAAAAAGGACGAACTGGATGGAACACTGTGCACCCATTTGACACGGCACAGACATACTATACTATATGTTTAAGTAACTCCATGCTCACAACAGAGTGAATCTTCAATTACATACTACATGCATAACATCCAACATTATAAATTCAACATAAACTTGCAGACACATCTAACAGATATGTCATGTAACTGGGAGTCTCAATGCTCACAACATCTGCAATCACATGACACCTTCTAATACCATTGGAAAGAGCAATGCACTCATACCCACACAAGTATGCTAGGAGTATCCCCATGCTCACAACGGCACTCTCTACCAAGAGACACCAAACACCCTCAAGCATCAGAACACAGAAAGACAGAATTGGTTTAGTGCAATAAACGCAATCCAAATATGATCGTAACAATTTGTCAAAATCAGTTTATACTACCAACTATAACATGTAAGATAACAAAATATTCAGAATAAGGCTCGTGGTTGAGGATTATAAAAACTGTGCATTAATCGTAGTTAATGCTGTTCTCACTATCCTATATGTCAGAGGTTTTAAAAATTGTTAGTATTACTTAAAAAATTGATGGCATCCTGGTTGCAGCGCAAAAAGGCTAACGGAGTGTAGGGCTCTGGGCCCCCCACCCTGTCTGGGATGGTGCCCTGGGAGGAGGTGAAACCCCAACAGAAGGGAAGGTGCAAAGATTGAAGAGATTTATTCAGTGCCAATACCGATGTCACGTCGGTAGGAAAACATGGAGGGGGGGTTGCTCGCTCTCGCTCTCTCCCTCCGTCCCTCCTTCCACCGTCTGGATTCAAAGAACTGAAGCAGGCGCTTCCTAGAGGATCTTTTGGTGGCAAATCTGCCCAGCCTATCACTGCTAACATAGGGACTGCGGCTTGTGGCGGGCACCAAAGCATGAGGCAGGACCAGAAGGCAAAGACCAAGCACAGGGATTCTGTGAGATGTCGTTTAACACCTCAATGCAGCACACACTGCACCAGGTTATGCTGCATTCCCATGAGCGAGGTGATCCTGGAGCCTGAGGCTACCTGTGAGTAGAGCAGGAACACCTGAGCCTAGTGAAGGGCCTTACCAGCAGTGAGGGAGACCTCAACATTTCCTGTAGGGGGTGTAGTTAAAGAGCTCAATTCAATATAGCACAAAAAGCAAAGCGAAAAAAGCAAAGCGAAAAAAGAAGTTCTTTACCCTCAGGTGGTAGACAATAGGAGGAACCAGAGGGAGGGTGCAGCTGGTTGCATTGAGGAAACAGAACTTACACCTGTGGACAACGCCCTAAAGTGATAAATCAATGCGTGCGACACAGATTTGAAGAGGAAATGGGTGAAGACTTGGGCTGTGGTCTCCTCAGTTATAAAACACTGGAAGGGATCATGGACATAGTAAAACAGTTGAACATGACCTCTAATTTTTAATACTTGACCTAGATGAATTTAAGACTTGCACAGTGGCCAGCGTTCTGATTGGTAGATAACTTAAAGAGGAGCATGAACCACCAAATCTTGTAGGTGCCGGCAATGACTCCGGGAAAAACTCTTGGTGATAGGAAACCATGCTGAGAGAACATGCGGTGCTGTAGAGACCTAAATCTGCATTTTGTGAAGCACACTCATCCACAATCTCAGAAATCCAGAGAACACAATACTGAAGCTATTGGCACTTCTAGAGGGACTGCACTGGTGACGCTAACCTCTGCAGAATGGAGAGAGAGAAGATCCTTTGAATGTAATGTAGACCTTTTCATTTTGGAGACTTGACTCATGACTAAGTAGAAGCCATGAATGCCACACTGTGTTCTTATTAAGTGCTGCACAAAAGAGGCAGACCTTACTGCAGAGGTGGAAGCACTGATGAAGATAACACCTCCTATATCAGTGAATAACACATCCTTACCTCTATTAAAATGGTCACGACTAGAGCTTTTGGTCTTAATCTTGCATTAACACTTCGCTTGGTCCCCTCCACAATTCACTTATTTCCTGGACAGATTTCTCAACCAACCAATTCACCAAAGCTATGATTAACCAAAGAAATACATGTCATTATGTTTGTCATTATATGTAACCTGTAAATACCAATATATATATTTTTTTTTAAAAGAGCTCTACTACCAAACGGTGGTCTGTGGAGGCTGTTCCCTGTCGGCCGGGTCGTGTGTGTGTGTGTGCAGGTGTGGGAGTGGACATGTGGGTGTATATGTGTGGTGCTGGGATGCAATGGGGATGGTTTCATGATGGGTGGTGAGTTGTACTAAATTGTACAAACCAACAGATCGTAATAATGCATTGGACTACACAAGCTTCCATCCTAGAAGTCTCATTAAAATTTTACTGTACTCACAACTGATACGATTCGAAAGAATTTGCTCAGACCCCCAAACTTGTCAAGATAAAACTAATGAATATATTCAGAGATACAACCAAAGAGGTTATCCTCAGAGCATACTACGAGACAGCAAATTAAGAGCAGCTAACGTCAACCGAAAAGATTTATTTGTACCAAAATCACAGAAATCTACTGATAAAATAGTCTTTGTATCTAGATTCACTGCCAAATCAATGGCAATTAAAAAAATAATCAATACCAGATGGGAGCTCTTATCCGATGAACCAGACTTTCAGAATATTTTCAAGGATCCACTCATTCATGCATATATTAGAAGTAAAAATTTACGACAATTATTATCTAACACCACAAAGAAATCTACAAATCAGGAATTCAAAGGGACTGTAAAATGTCACAATTGCACTCATTGCAATAATGTCATTCTTGGTAACACCTTAACGCACCCAACAACAGGAGTACAAATACCCCTAAGGCATACTAGTGACTGCAATACGTAAAATGTAATTTGTTGTATCAAGTGCCCATGCGGCAAAACGTATATAGGCAAGACAGAACGTAAGATAAAGATAAGAATTACAGAACATAAAAGCCGGATTCTCACTAAAAATATTACTTCACCACTAGCAACACACTGGACTGAGGAGAAACATTCCATTTCCCAATTACGTTACATGATTATTGAACAAGTCCCACTCAGGACGGGTATTGATAATCACAAGAGACTCCTACAACGGGAGATATATTGGATCAAAACTCTTGATACTATGATTCCGATTGGTTTAAATGATAAGCTGGATATGTTGTGTTACATTTAATCATCTATTTGTGTCCAGTCATGGCAATAGTGAGCTTATGATAGTACTAGGTTTTGACATTTAATCTTGTTCCTTTCAACAATCAGTATCAGATCAGTTCACATAAGGTTTCATCACCCATTGTGGAATTGTCCTTGTCCAAGGGGCATCTTGGCATTGCGCATGTGCGTTCACATGTTTGTTCCCATGTTTGTGTGCACGCGCGATTTGGTTGGTGGGGAGTGGCTTCTGTGGATTGCTATTTGGTAGTAGAGTTTTTTGGTTGCGCTGATGGCTTGGTTAGCCTTTCGATATTGAAAAAAAAAAGAAAAAAAATACTGAACCCATGCACAATAAATAGTTCTTCAAACCACTATCCCTACTATTAATAAGGGGGAACTCCTTTTAACGTGATCATACAGAGATATCACCATCAAACTACAAGGATCATCATTTCATGTGTCTTGGACTGATCACATTTTCCCCAAGTTTCACATCTTAAAGCACACTTTACCGCTTGCAAACCAAAACAGTGTTCTAATCCCACACCCTTCAGACCTACCACTAAACTCTTCTCAGACAATTTTAACTTTACAACAAACATCAGCTGAAATGACTCCCAACATCTGAAATACAGCCATCTTCCAAAACAAATTAACACATTAAACAGACACTTAACTGAACTGTTAACACTGTTGTCTCTCATTGTGCAACTAACACCAGATCTTCACTCACATGTAAGTGCACATCTGCCCAAGTAGAACACAATGAGCTTACTTCCAAATCAAAACATCCTTCCATAGCTCCAAATTCAGCACCAACCACAGCATGCTGAAGCAAGCCCGAAAACAACTTCTGCAAGGTGTTGTTTCATGTCAAAGATGAAGACTCCAAGATACCATCAAACAAACAAGCAAGCTTCTCCTATCTATCTAGAACTTCCTTAAACCAATGCGTTTTACGTCTTTCATAAGGTTCACTCAATTGCTCTCCACAAACCTGAACTTTTTCTTTAACAACAAAGCCCTGAATGTGAATAGCCAAATGGACCTTAAATAATAATAATAATAAAAATAGTAAATCATTTATAAAGCACCTGGTTACACCAACTGGTGTGTCCCTATGTAAAAGAAAAATGGCTGAAAGAAGCAGAAAGCAGGGGCAATAAGAACATAGGACCTCAGAGCTGGAAGAGCCAAGTTTTCTATCTTTTTCAGAAAATGTTCTCCGATGGCTCTACTCGAAGAAAAAGAGGTAATGCATTCCAGTTTTTGGCTGCAAAATAACCAAATGAACGTGCAGCCATTCTTGCTCTTTGGATTTTAGGGACTGTAACCAAGTGAGCCCCAGATGACCTAAGGTGGTGCGTCGAATTATGGGGGACAAGAAAATCATGAAGATAGCTGGGTCCTTTGCCCTGCAGACTGTAGTGGCAAGAGCACAGAGCTTTAAAAAGAACTATTTTGACAGGCAGCCAATGCAGGGGGTCAAGGGCTATCACAGAGGAGGCTCTCCTAGGTACGTTGAGAACAAGGCGTGCTGCCGCATTCTGAATGTGTTGTAGCCTTTGGAGACATTTTTTTGTTGCTCCAAGATGGTGGATATTTCCATAGTCTAACTGGGACATTACAAGAGCGTGAACCAGAGTTTTCCTGGCATAGGTCGGGAGAATGTCCAGAGTTTCTCTCAACATTTTGAGGGTTCCAAAAGATTTCCCTGTAACTTTCCTAGTGTGGGTGTCGAAGGAGAGTTTAGGGTCCAGCCAAACACCTAGATTTCTAACTTCCTCCTTAGCAATGGGTGTGGGACCCAGTGTCTGGGGCCACCACACTGAGGACCAGATGGAAGAGGACTTCCCTATGACCAGAACCTCAGTTTTACTGCCGTTCAGCTTAAGGCAATTACTTGACATCCAGGACGCTATGTCCCTATCTTCTGAGTTCTGGGATAAAGGGACAACAAGCTGAATGTCGTCCACATAGGACACAATGGTGACATTGTGTTTTTCCACAATCTCCGCCAGGGGGACCGATGTCAAGATTAAAAAGAGTTGGGCTCAAAATTAAGCCCTGTGGGACCCCTTGTGAGAGTGAAATGCTTTTAGACATATGCGGAACGCTGCGCAACTTGAAAACTTGATCCTGAAGGAAGGAAATCATCCACTTTGGATCTGCTCCCTCCAGCCCACCCGACCAAAGTAGCTGCAAAAGCAGTTTGTGGGATACCGTGTCAAAGGCTGCGCTGAGGTCCAGCAGGACCAAAGCAACAGTCTGACCATCATCTGCACGCCTGTGTTATGTCTCCGTAGCGAGGTGGAACGCTTACTCTGTAGAGTACATGGCTCAAAAGCCTGATTGCATGGGATGGACTAGGTTGTGCCGGTTAAATATGCGCAACTAATTGCATGTTCACCACCTCTATGCAATTTTAGAAAAGTAAGGCATGCTGAAGCAGGCCCGAAAACAACTTCTGCAAGGTGTTGTTTCAAGTCAAAGATGAAGACTCCAAGATACCATCAAACAAACAAGCAAGCTTCTCCTAACTATCCAAAACTTCCTTAAACCAATGTGTGTCACGTCTTGAGTTAAATAGGGTGCAAGTCATCAAACAAACCCTGATCTGCAGATAGTTTTTTGTTTAAGGGGAGGACAATCGATTGCTTCCACTAGCTCGGGACCTCACCACAATGGAAGGATAGCTCTTAAAGTTGCTGTACACAAGTTAATATTATGTCTAGCCCTTACCTAAAGATTTTAGGGGAAGCTGGGTCTACTAGCGAACCAGATTTGATACTTAGAGCTATACCTTTTAAATCTTCCAGCGAGGGTGGCACAAACTCTGAAAGGTGGTTGGCCCCAAGTGCAGAAGTTTTCTCTGATTGAAAAAAAATGCTATTACGGGCCTTATCAAGAAAGGAATCATATATTTTAGATATTGGAAGCAAAGAAGTTGGCAATCTGGTTACATGACTCTGGAGAACTAATGGCAGAAGACATGGTTCTGTTAGAGAGGAAGGTCTTTAAGGATGGCAAATAACTCTCTAGAGGAGTTGTCCGCCTGCTCTATTCTATCATTATAATAAGCAGCGCGTTTTTTTTTTAATATGAGAATGGTAGTTTTTGCTGTGCTAACTTATAAGTAGCCTTATTGCCGTAGGAGAAGCCTTTCCTCTATAGCCGCTCTAAGCATTTACACATTTTTTTAAACTATCCTTAGATCTTCATTGAACCAAGGTGCTGATTTGGTTCATCTCTAAGGGATATTGGTAGTCCATGGAACAATTACATTCAATGTTTCAGCAATCCACTTGTCCACTGCTGAGATAGCAGCATTAATAACTTCTCCCAATCGAGGCCGTCTCTGCTGAAGGGCTTGAGTAAAGCTTTTAGCGTTGAATCTGGCCCATTTTCTGCGTGGAACAATTGAACCTATTCTAACTGCAAAAGCAGATCATGGCAGTCACCTTGCACTATGTATCCAATATATCCATATGTAGCCAATATAACCAATTCCTTACGCTTTACAGACTTCTCCATACTCTTGCAAAAGCTCTATCCTCAGCTTTTCCTGAATAAGCCATGCTTATTTAACACATTCCTGGGAAATTATAGGAGGGCTGTTTCTCTCACCAAACAGTTAAAGAAGTGGTAGTGGTGAAACTTTGAAAGGACCTAAAATAACTTAAAGCTCTAACAATCTACCAATCAGAAATAAGGCCCTAAACATGGAAATGAAACCATACATACGTCTGTATGGTGAAACATCCTTGCAAGAGATAACGTCACCATTTCGCAACGGATCCTAGGCAGACGTACATGTTCAGGGCAGTCTTTCTGTGCTTCATGCACCCATGACGGTCTATACACTGTAGTCACCCTGGGACTTGGGATCCACACCACTTGACTTTTAATCCACCCTCAAATGGAACCGATGTCTGCTTTTAAGTTCATCAACAGAACATATTAAGCTTCACATACTTTTAGGCGTCTTGGGCTCAAGCGTCTAGTTGCATGCCTCTTATGTTACACCGAAAGTGACCAGTTCTTCGGATTCCCTATCATGGAGTTCTGACCTCTCTCCTTGACCCTGTCGTATATCCTCGATTGGGCAATTGAAAGTTGTAGACAGCTATATCAAGTTTTTTAGAGACGTTGTCTACTTCCCGGTGGTCCTTAAATACATTTTTTGAAATTCAAGTGGGTCTCCTGAAGAAGGTGTTGGTTACGCCGACACGTGCCTAGAGATGGACATCTTTATCTACTTAGATTCAGTGAGCCTTGTAGTATTTTATTACATGGTGTTTATATTTATGTGTCTTTTTGTACTTTTGTGTAATGAAAGAACATTAAATGTATGGTCAGATTGTTTTTTGTCGTGTACCTGATGTTGTGATGTTTGTTTTAATACTAAGATATATGAATGAATAAAATGAAACGTTCTTAACTGTTTTTGGTTGGTACACTGAGTTTCTGTCTATCAATCTGTATGTGTAAGACCTGATTTAAGACAGGTTTTAAGTTGCCTAGGAATTGTTACCACTTCAAGCAACGCCACCATCAACAGCTTCATCTCCTTGGATCCTAGGCTACCTTTGCTACTTTTCTCTAACCCAGCCTCTCAAGCAGAAAACAAAGTTACTGAGTTAGTTCTCACATAGAAAGCAAGGGGTTAAAATATCTGGAACCTTATCCATCTGACAGGGGACGTATCCACTTTGAGAGAGAACCAGGGCTACTGAAAAAGCCTCTATGCAGACCTTCCATGTGCCAGAAAAATAGTCAACATAAGGTTTAAAGCACCAATGCTGAATGCACTGAAGAAAGTCATCAGACTATCAATCAGAACCATAATTAAATGCAAGTTCTCTTATGCTTCCCAAACAAATGTGTCATACATTTTAACAATATATGTGTAACAACATGTTGGCAATGGAATAAGTACATGTCAAGTGATTCATTGCAACTCACCAGTTGACCGACATTTTTCTACTGTTTTTAACCAAACTAGAGGAACTCACCAAACAAAGGAATCCCTTAAGTATACCTCTAGGTATATCTTAAACCTTTTTTCTTACCCACAAAAAACAGAACCAAGTGCTTTGTCCTAATTATATATTTATAAGAATTCCTGAGGGGGACTAGCTTCCTTCGGTTAAGTCCACCAGGGTGGCATTTTTCCTACCCCGGTGTGAGAGGTCGTCAAATGGTGAAGAATGCCTCAATAAGTTGAGGGTGAGACAACCTCTCAAAAATCTATTGATGACCCTACCAGCTGGAATAAAATCTATAGGAATACTAAATCTTTGGTAACTTTGAATTCCTCAAGTGTCCTTGCACGTATTGTAATAATATCCCCATTCACAGCCCGTCCAGAATTCACAGATCTGCTAACTCTCACTTTTAAAATTCAGATTGACACTGAAAAGTTTCTGCTCCAGCGAACTCAACCTGCAACCCCTAGTCTCTACCTGAATTGAAGTACAAATCCAGAATAAATCCAACTCCACTGATCCAGCCATCCAAGATCTTACTGAAAAAGAAATTCCTTGCGCTTCCCAAGTCCCCTAAACAGCTGCCACTTAGCTCCAGAGAAGCTTCAACCTTTTGTGCGTGCCATCCAACCCCCTCAAGGTAAATACACTAAAAGCCATAATCGTCACTTCTCAGAGCAAAAAATGTAGGCGATATGGACGATGAAGAGTGGACTGAGGCAATGCAAGCCCCAGGGAAAAAGCAATTAGGACTAGGTTCAGGTGGATTCAACTAGGGATCCTCCGACGCTCCTATTACTCCTGCTCTTTAGGATAGGGAAAGCATTCATCCCACTTTACCTACAGAACTGTGGCCAAAAAGCCACTTTCCTTCATATACTATGGGACTGCCTGATAATCCAGACCTTCTGGTGCCAAATCACTACAATAATGACCCAAGTCATATCTCAACAGTCAAAGTGAACCCAAGAGAAATACTATTGAATCTCTCAGGAGATGACCCCCGGCAAAACTACCATCAGATCTGGGTCGCCCTGAGGTTGCTAAAAGAAATATAGCCAGGTCATGGGGAAAACCAGACCCTCCAACGATTCAACCGTGGAAGACAGACCTAGACTGGTGTCAGAATGTGGAGCAAGTAATATATAAAGGGAGAGGATGCCCGCAGAAGTGGGGAAAGGTGTGGGGACTGTGGAAATCCTACAGGGGAACTTGAGGGCTCAGTGTGGAGCATAAATACATTTGTTGACCAAGGCAAGATTAATCTAGAAACTGGAAATAAGACATTGAAAATGTAAAATGTAAATAGGTTTCTAAGACGATATTCCTTTTAGGGCTCAATAGGTTAAAGAGTTTAAGAACCAAACAATATATGCTTTCCTGTATTGAATATAATGTTTAAATTGTTAAATAAAAAGAGCTTTAAAAAAAAGAGTTTGGGTGCTCATGGCAAGCTTGGGGTGAAAAGGTTTTTACATTTTAAGGGGCACTCCTCTTGACCATTTCCTGTACATTTGTTCTGGCAAGAACAACAAAGTGTAAGCAAAGGACTTTCCCCACAGAATAAATGTTGACACAAAAAAGAACCAATGTACCACTTAAACTTAAACAATGATATTTAAAATAGAAAAGTGCTATTAATGTATTGCAAACTTGAATTATCACTCATAGACGTAAATGAAAGCAAAGCACCTAGGCATAGTTTCAAATATACCTATGTTTTTTTAAGTTAAAATAAGTGTTTTCCAACTCACCGGTCATGGCAAGCTAAAGGCACTCTTACTCCAAACCCAATTCACAAAAGGGTACAAATGATAGCCACTACCAGCAACATTGGAATAGACAGCATGAACCGAAGAGCCCATGTGGGGAATCTAGAAGCTACAATGGTGGTCCAGGCACCCTTGAGCTGCAAAGGGTCTGGCAAACCTAGTCAGGTCTGTACACCCTGTCAGACGTCCACAGATTTCAGAAGCTGTCTGTGGTGGGAAGATATGTCAACTGGGGGAGGGGGTTCACTCAATACCAACAATGTGGACCAGCTCACTTTTGCTAAAACTAGAGACAGAAGATGGTTAGCAACAGTAATACTAACCAAGAACAGGTGGACCGCCCAGATAGCTGTTGACCAAGTGCTAATTAGATCTTGGCTAGGCCTCTAAAACTTATCTATGGAATGCCAAAGGCCAAAAAGCGTGTCTCGGTGCTTAATGAGAGATGATCAAAAACTTCTAAAGCATACTTCTGTGATGGGCCGGATAGATAGCAGACCCTTAGGAACTTCAGATACTCCATTTTGAAACTCAGTTGGCCTCTGATTAGGATGGGTTCCACACCAACACAAAACAACAACATATCGATCTGCCTTCGTTCTTGTCCAACCCATACAATACCTTGCATCAAGATGAATGGAATCTAGACCTTCACCAGCAGGTTTCCTGAACCTTATATACACACTGTAGGAGCTACCCCAAAGTTGTAGTTACTTACGTGACATAACCATATCCCTACAAGCACTATATAGATGGAGTGCTGGGTATCTCAAACATTGGCAGAAACATTTTGACGACAATAGTGGTGATGGGGTAATAGTTCCCCTAGTCCCCACATTCCAACTTTTAATACCAAGTAATACCCTGTGATTAAATGTGATTTGGGGAAGTACATTGGTTTTTAAATCACTTTTGGCACGGGCCCCAACTTAAATGATTAGCAGTGCCTCCCTGTCTTCAGGTGTAGGCCCGCTCTCTATCAAAACGGGTTTTTAGAGAACAATGACTGCCTATGACGAAGCATGACACCTGGTGGTGTGCGAGGACAGTCCTTCACAATTTTTGAGCTGTCCAGCACTCCATCTATATAGTGCTTGTAGGGATACGGTTACCTCACATAAATAACTACAACTATGGGGATAGCTTCTACAGTGTGTATATAGTAGGTTTGGCAGCCAGCTCACCCTGAAGACCCTATAGACTCCAGTTCCCCCCTCCCGTGGAAAAAATAGAAACATCTCCCTTGCAAGAACATCTTCCGCCCTGCATGGTTTTTCGAAAAAATTGGGGGCAAGGCCAGTAGCATCTTTAATGAAAATCTACAAAGCTAAATGCCTTGCGGTGGCTACATATGGTAGTGCAATTTGGGTATACTGTTCGTCGGACAGTATACAGACTAGTGAGAACAAATTTTTAAGAGCTGTCCTCTCTGTGCCACAGTCCACTCCATCATATTTAATACATACTGAATTAGGAGTGGGATTTATAGCAGATCTGATAAAAATGGCCCCCCTTCTAGCATGGCTGAAGATCTGGTTGAACCAGGAAATCCCTCTCAATCATATCATTCTAAAAGACTGCTTACAGCTGGACAAAGCCAATAAAATCTTGTGGCTAGCATACATTAAAGACAGTTTTGTTAAGCTAGGGAGACCAGAGCTTTTTTCCTCCCTGGAGTCCATAACAACAAAGGACATTGCCTTGATTAAGGGCACAATGGGAGAAATGTTAAGCCTGGAGAGGGAACAAATGGAATTAAATAAACCACGGTGAGGGCTAACATCATTATGAGTACTCAAGTAGGCCCCGAATTGTATCTAACTACTGTAAATAAACCATATCACCGGTTCCTTTTGACCCGATTTCGGTTCAATTTGATTCACCTGAACCTTGGTCATTTTCCAACTTGGAGTACCCCTGAAAACGCAATGCTGTGTTCTTGTGACAACTTTTCGACCCAGAATACAATGCACTTTTTGATGTTCTGTGGACATTACACGGCTGTAAGGGCGAAATTTTTTATTCCCATTCTAAAGGAGGCAGGGTTCATTCAAGTAAAGCCAGCACTCCTATTTTTACAGTTATTACAGACCCCTAGGATCATGTTTGATGTTGCCAACTTCCTAGTGGGAGCTGTTAGAATTAAGAATGGGAAGACGACCAATAACCCTTAAAATGCTATTTTAAAATGGAGGAAAGCTATGTACAATGTTTACAATACAGGAATTTTTTAAGGAATGAAATTTAATGAAATTGATATATGTGTCTTCCTTTTTATAAATAATGATACCTGGTATTCCTATTTAATTGATCTGTCTTTTTCAAATGTATTTTAAACGTTCTAGTTCAATAATTTTTAATACCCTTTTTAAACATTTTTGACTGTGTAAATTAATTAATTGTGATTTTATTCTGTACAAATTATGTTTTTTAGATTGTCTGTATTCTGTATAGTGCTATTGTCTCTTTTTATGATATTGATTTATCGAAATAAAGTATTTTGACTGACTGACTGGTGGTGTGTGAGGACAGTCCTTCACAATTTTTGAGCTGTCCAGCACTCCATGTATATAGTGCTTGTAGGGATACGGTTACCTCACATAAGTAACTACAACTATGGGGATAGATTCTACAGTGTGTATATAGTAGGTTTGGCGGCCAGCTCACCCTGAAGACCCTATAGACTCCAGTTCCCCCTCCCGTGGATATCTCTAAAGGTCTTGTGTTTGTGTTCCTGAACCTAATCCCACACAATTATGGTGGTTAGAGAGTATTTTATAAAGAATGAAGATTACAAGTAGGTTTTCAGGAAAAACCATCCATTTTGGGTTTTTGGCCCATTGTTGGTTTTTTTTGTATTTATGTGTCTTCATGGGGAGAACAGCCTTTTGCTGGCGGTAACCTGCTACAATATTTTCGTCATAAAATGCAGAAGTGCCATATTTCATCAAAGCAATAATAGAGTATTTGATTACCACAAATGTATCCTGTTGCTGGGGCACCATATGGTTATGCTCTGCTCCTAAGATATCACAACTTTTACCAGACCACCACAACAGTGGTTGGTGGCCACCCATGGATTAGCAAAATAATGGTTTACAATTTGTAAATATTTGACAAAATGTGTAAACAAGCGACAGGGGCACCTGAATGGTCATGTTGGTGCATTAGCAGCGCATATTTTGATCGACACACACTCTGGCTAAACATGTCCTATCCTGACACAACTTGTGGAAGGTGACTCAAAGCGGAAATCAGGTGCCTTTGGGTGTCCCTACTGTACATTCCTCTCTGCTGTGGCCTTAAATATGGAAATCCGCTTTTAGCACATCACAGTGTGACAGGATTACTGGTCTGGCCACTGTTGACCTTTAAGGCTTACATTCCCTAGTGTAAACAGCTCTGTACATCACCTGACACAGTGACGTTTCAAGGTAAGAAAACACAAAGCCTACAATTACGCCTGTCGTTGACTCGGCCCACACCCTCTCACGTTGAGTTCCAACAAGAAATAACCTGCACACACAAAAGCACTAACATGGCTACAAATCAAAATATGACTACGTAAATTAGCAATTACAACAGACGTGAGCTGCAGACAAATATATAAACACACATATAGCAAAATATATCTAATTTCCGCATATATAAATTGGTCACTTGGCTGAGAAAATGTACACCCCCCCCCCCCCCCCCCCCCCCCTTAGTGGTGGGAAGCAGTGGAATTCCAGAATGAAAACATCTCAGTGGAAAGTAAGTCAGAACAGTTTTTCCTCCCCTCCCCCACTCCAGCCCGAGTTCAAGCAGAAACACATTTCCAACCTTTCCAGGACTCTTAAAAACACAATATCCACGGCCTAGCCTCCCCCCTCCAACACCCCCACCAGCATCACTTGTGGCTTTCGTCGCCAAGCGCCTATTATTTTGTGCTAAACAGCCACGTGCCGAGCCACAAACCTTTTTTTTCCTTCTAAAAATAGGCGGAGGGTGCCTCAGCCTTGTGATGGCTGCCTGCTTCCATTTGCTGCAAAGCATCGTTTTTATCGCCTCCCCTCCCCCCGCAGGAGAAAAATACAAATAAAAAGGCCCCGCATCAGCAGACACACAAAAGGAAATGACTTATTTAAAAAATATATATATTAAAGGCTGGCCGGGTTCCAGGAGCAGTAAACACATCCAGGGCGCCCTGCTTGAAAATATGTGTATCCCTGCCCATCCCCCACCCCAACTACAGTAAAGCGCTTCGCACAGCCATTAGGCAACTTCTGGGCACAATATTTGCACAAAAACCAAGTATATCCCAGGCAGGGTGGTTTATGGGCCACCCCTGACATTTTTAACTGTAAACAAGAGTCGCTTACCTTGGAAACGTTGCTTTTCTGGGGCTCCCCTCCTCCTCTGCAGGCAGAACGTCCCCCCTTTGTTAATGTCAGAACATTGTCATGTTCAGCTGCTGCCAGGGCGGGATGAAAAGGGGGGGTGCACTGGCGATTTAGGTCCAAGAAAAAAAAAAGTGATTTTTGTTTGTGATTCGATTGAAGAGGAATTGAGGCAGAATGTAAAGCTGTTACTAAGAGAAAGAGCCAAGCAGCTTCAGAGCAGCCAACGGCTAGCAGACACTGAGCGCTGGGAGGGTGACCAGCCAGGCAGAAATGGGGTAGGCCAGCAGAAAAGGCTGCACAGCACAACAAACCATCCAGGGCTGGAGCACCACGGCAGTCCCATTTTCAAACGATGAGAACAAAACACCACTGTAGATTTATCTGCCTTCCATTACACCGGTCGGGGGAGAAGAGACAAGCCCGGAGCTTAAAGCAACAGAGAGCTGGGGCTGTGATTACAGCGGCAAATCAAAAGCAATCACTGAAAAAGAAAGGGAGGCTCTGCGTGGGAAAGATAGATGGTGTGTTTCTGTTTATGTAAGCAAAATATATTTCAAGCAACAGACTAAGACATTATTCTCCCATTATATAATCATAATACACGTATAAAGCTAAAATATTTTTCTTCCGCTCGAAAATCCCCAAAATATCTTGAATTAAAGCTAAAACAGAGAAGACCATCTTTATTTAGCTTTACTCACCTATGATCTGATTCTGAGTGGTTAGTATATCTTCATAAATATAATTTACAGCACCCAGTAGTTACCAAGTGCGATAAAGTCCTCACCCTTTGGTAAATTACGTCAGGTCAAATCTGACAGGATTAAAAATTGGAAATGGTTCAGTTTTTTCAGTGACATCGCATTTTGGTGCAGTAAGCACCAAAATCTGCATATTATTCCCCAAAAAACTTGTAATAGGTGCTATTTATCACACCTGATAAATTCCTCAGCCAATGGAGCAGTGGCGGCTCGCATAGGGTGTGCTGCGGGGCAGTGGGGCGGGGGAGGGGCAGGGAGGGGTAGTGTGGGAGGGTAGTAAACTCGGACATACAACAGAACGGAAGAAAGAAATTATTACTTTCCTCCATTCCGTCGTATGTCTGAGTTTACTACCCCCACGCCCTGCCCCTCCCCCGCCCCACCACTTACAGCACGCCCTGCCCCACCACCCGCAGCACGCCCTGCCCCACCACCCGCAGCACGCCCTGCCCCACCACCCGCAGCACGCCCTATGCGCTCCACCACTGCAATGGAGTCAGATTTTATTGAGTGCGAGAAATTGTACCTTCCCTTCCACTCACTCATAATCGGGGCTACTATGTCCATGAGATTTCAAAACATGTTACTGATCGTCAGAAAAACATATATGGCAAAAAGCTGCAGAACTGTATAGGTGTTGCTAGTGCGGAAATCACGTAATAATTTCCGCAAATGACGTCACTTTAAACCTTACTTAGAGAACCTAGAAGTCCTTTCTAAGCCGATGAATGTTTGCCACCGACTTTTATACACCAAATGCTTATTTATCTTTGAAATTATTATTTGCATAAGTGTGTATTTTGGATTGTCTGTGTATAATTTATGATATTCAGACTGCCTTAATTTGCCTAAAATTCTCTTGTTTGTTCCTTCCTCGAGTGTGTTAGTTGGGCCCCGGCTGGTGTCCCACTTGTATCACACCTGACTTTTATGCACTTTTTACATTGAAAATTAAACTGTCCGGCTGGACATTGAATATAGAACTATTGAGTCTATATTTATTGGAATTCATTGTTCTCTGGTCTAGGGACATTGTTTTTGTTAATATACCGTTTTCGAATGGAGCATTACACAACAAAGACTTCAATAACTTACATTTGATGTTCAATCAATAAAAAGAGGTTTGGTGAAGTTTTAAAAGTTTATTTTCTCTTTTTAGCAGATTAGTCTGTATTTTTGTTCTTTATTCAAATAAGTGGCAAATCGATTACAGAAATAATAATAAATAAAATTGGCTAGAACAAGCATAGAAAAATAAAAACATTTCGTTCCATACAGAGTATATAGTTCCTAACCTAAACTAAAGGATCTATCCTATCCTTACAAAAACCCATAAAGAGTTCCTTCTGGAAAAGCTCAAGTAGTATTTTGGAGCAAAGTCAGTTATCTAAGAGGAAGATCAAACTCCCAAAAAGGGTAGTTCTGGAGACTCCACTGAGTTCTCCAGACAATTGTAGTAGCAACTGTTTAAAAAGGTGAGAAGGAAAACATCATTGCAATAGCTATGATCAGAATAATACAGAAAAGTCTTCTCACAAAGTGCAAGGTAAACAAAGAAATCATCGTATGCAGTAGTTTATGTCAAGTCAGGCTAGCATAGCAACGTGGCAAGGGACATGGCAGGGTACAGATGCATGGAATGAGTACTTCTCCAGCTAGGAACACGCACTACATTTTCCTTTTTTTGTCAGTTATACTCTGAACCACGGAAATCGTTCATTATTCCCCTACTAAGGGCCTTAAACATCAGAAAATGCAGGCCGGCTTTGTATTATCTCCTGCTTCTTAAAACAGAATATCTATGTCTAATGATATATATATTTCATTCCACTGCAGTGCGATTAAGAAATCTAGTAGGGAAATGATTTTTTTGTAATAAAGCATTTTGCATTTTATTATAATAGCTATATAAAGCTTGTGTAATATTGGTCATATGTAAGATGCACAGTTTATGGCAACATATAATTTTGTAAGGATGTTATTAACATTGCACTTTTAGGGCGCACTTTGGTACCTCTATTTTTAATGTTTAATAATTTTTAGATTGTGAATGTGATTTGCTCTGCACATATGGACTGCCTTATTTGGCCCTCATTTGCAATTCTATGTAGTTTTAATACAATTTACATGAATCTAAATATCATGTACAATCGATTGAGATCTATAATGTTATGCTGATATGACTATCTTTGCCCATTCTGAATGTTTACAATCATTTTTTAAATTGTTTTACCTGGCCAGTTCATAGCTAGTGCTAAATATGCAATGTCTTTTTTAGGTTGAGCCTAGGCAGCGCACATACGTTGTCTGCAAGACCTGCTGTAATTGACAAAAGGACTTTATTCCCACCTACTACTTACCATAGGCTCACTCCCGCGTCAGTCTTCTTTGCTGCCTCCTAACCCGTTCAGGCAGCCGGTACGTCACTTTTATTTAAGTCTCAGCCGCACCCCCTAAGTACAGTTACATTACGCGTGCATTCTTTAACAGTTGTCTGAAGAACTCTTTTTTTAAATATTGCTTTCCTTCGTTGCAGCTTGTTTGAATCATTGCTTTCCCTGCACGTTTTGCTTCCTCCTTCTGCTTGTTCATGAGCCCCGCCCCACCCTCTAAGCACAAACGCAGCGTTTCCCTACATAAGAAGAATCGCAAGCTGGGCTCAGCACATCATGGATTAGGTGCCACTCCGCAAAGATTAGGGTTGCATGCATACATAAATAAGGAGCCGCCCCTGCAATGATTAGGCCTGCCGGCATACTCTCACCCTCACAGATACGGAAGCCCCTTGCAGCTGGGGGTTTCGCACAACCGCTTCTCGCCAACCCCCCCTTCAACAGTTGGACCTCAGAAACCTCCCTCAGTGAGGCCCCCTTCCTTCTGCTGTTGTAGCTAGGGGCATCTTATGGCCTCATATCACAAATCCCCCTTCAGTGCTGCTCTTAGATGCCGCATCTCGCAAACCACCCTGCAGCGCTGCACCCTCTTCGCACACATACATGTGCTCTGGGGCGAGGCTCCGGGACACCCCTTTCATTATCTGTTTATCACATAAAATAGGAGAAAGTCAGGCCACAGGGGGCCGGGAAGAGACATTCAGGCTCTCCTGTTTCACTTTTTACATCAAGATTGAGATTCTCCTGACACCTTTCACATAACTTCACATTTCATGTAAACCACATCATCCCTTCTAAGACAGTGCGGCCACCGACACGGGTGTCAAATCACAACCAGCGATGAGTAAAATGGTCAAAGGGCATCCCATGATTTATTAACTGCAATGCTCATCTCAGTGAGAGAATAACTGTAAAGTAAGGTAAAGTGATTTGTTCAAACTCACGTTTCCTTTTTAGAAGAGCCTTCAGCCACCTGTGTGTTTTTATTAATTAATAGGTTGTCCATGTCACTTGCTATACATTCCATCCTACATTTTAAGTTCCTTTTTTTGCATTTGCATTCATCCATTCACACCCCTTAATGTTAACGTAGCCATAGCTTTACTGTACAGTTGCTATAAAAGCTTATAATATGGTATAGTGTGCACTTTCTTTCTTTATAGAATCACTCCACTGCAAAGAATAAAACTTAAATAAAAAACATTGCCATTTACAATGCCAATAACTCCAAATCCAAAAAATGTGAGACCTATTGCATTGTAAATGCTTGTTATTACTGTTTTCATGATTGATTTTATTTCATGTATTTTGTTTACATCTTTTATGGTTGCATAAACCGAATAAAGAATATTTGAACTTGACAATTAAAACTTGTTGCAAAAACAGGCGACTATGACATCGGCGTCCGATGGTGAAAGATCTTTCGATGGTTCGTCGTCTTCGTCCTCGATTCCCACGGTAAACCTCCATATCAGCAGGAAGTCAGTTTAGAGATGGCTACAACGTATTACAAAAAGTTACATCTAGGAAGGTTCTCATGAGAACCTTTTGCAAGCCTACTCTGTTAGCTGTTTGGTGTCACATAATGTAACAATAAGCTACTCTATGAAATTAAATATTCAAATTCAGGTAGTTCCTAGTTAGATCACAAAGTTTAAGCTGAAGCAAGCATTTTCTTTTCATTAATACACTTGTTCATTATGTATGTGTGGCAAAGAAAACAATATAAGTATAGTGGAGTTATATGGTGTGAGGAAACAAAGTATACATTTTCATTTTTCAGGCAACAGCACATTTCACAAAAAGTCAAGCCCTAAAGTTCGATTATAACTTTAAATCACTATTTTATGTAAAGCATTTATTTCCTTAAAGGGATAGACTGGAATAAATAAATAGTGTAGCCTAGAGAGTGGAGAACGATAGAAATAAAAGCTTTCTGCAGAAAATAAACAACATTTTTCACATTCACAAGTTAGGTAAAGGCACATTTTCTAACGTTTGACTTATTATGCATTTTTCATTTAATATTTAACACGTTTCTATGTTATTGAGTGGTGAAATTTTTGTAAAGATTATCAACCTTCTCAATGTGAATTGTGCTACATAACTACTGGCAAGACACTTGCACATGATGCATTCTGTCTCTTGTCACAGCCATTCCACCTGTCCCATAGACCCCTCCTCATCGTAAGGCCCTGATTACGAGAAGTGTAGAGCTGGTATAGGTAATTCCGGCCTCCCAGAATCTCCTCATAGAATTCTGCAATACTTGTAATCAGGGCCTATGCATTGTGGCAATTCTCTGGAAAGGGAATTTTCTGGTAATCAATTTTTGCTTTTCTAAATCAATATACAACTTTCCTGAAATTACCAGAAGGGCTAGTAATAGCACACGCCTCCTGCTATTTTCTGGAGATGTCTCCAGAACCATTTGTTGCTGAGGGTTTTTTACAGAGATGAGTGATAGAAATAATTATATATCTCAATATCTCATATTCACAAGACAGAGAAAAAACTGTGGCTGAGTGAACCACGGGCCTAATTAAAAGGGTCTCTAGAAGCTTTTGCGTGGTTGTTCCACCAAAAGTTTCAGGTGAGGTGGAGCAAAATGGGGATGATTACTACCACCTTCAGGAAAGAAAATGTTCTGCAAATTTACAGCTACAGTATCTATAATTAGACAATAGAATTCTCAATTCCAATATTTATACCTGGCATCAGTGTCAAGCTAATGCATTTCTCCTCATTGAGGCAAGAGGTCAGCAAGACATTGACGCCTCCAGCAGTGGTCGGATACCTCTGGGAGGGGAAGGCTGCTAAGGTTCTCGCGAGGCTGAGCCAGACTCTGCCACTATGAGGTAAATAATATTAGCTCACCAGTGTAAGAACTTCAGATCTCTTTAGTGAGTGAGTCCTCTGAAGCCTTCTATGTACAGAATGAATATCAAACCCACACAGACAGTTGCAGTAATACTCAGCACAGTATTTGCTCTGTACTTGCATTATCCATCTTGGCTCTATATATTGATGTTTCCTATCTAGGGTTGCTACCTGACCAGTTTTCTATTGGCACAATGCATATTTTAATGTCCTAGCTGATACAAAAATTGCCAAAATCACATAAAGCTGGCATATTTAGCCTTCATCTATACATACTTTAAACTGCACTTCTGAATGTGTTCTAGAGCTGCGCTAACTATCAATCACAAATAATAATAAAAGTAAACAAAGGCAGTAAAATCATGGAATAACTGAAGAGATCTGTCACCCATTGATGGATAATTTGGAGGACTTTATTATAGTTCACCACTGCAGGTCCCAAAAATCTATACAATCTGACTGCTTCCTTTTATCTCATGATGACCCTCAGATATGAGCTTATATAAATCCCAACATATCTCTCCAATTCTCTCTAGCTCCAACCATACCACCTCAGGACCACAACTATAAACAAAATCTCAGATTGGACAACCCAGTATAATACCCAGCTAAGCAGACTATTACATATGAAGCAATTCATGTATTTTTTATTCTTCATGTCCTACATCGCATTTTTTTTTACAATCTCAAAAGATATAACAGCAGGTTGGAAATTGTGGATCTTCCAATATAATCTGCTGATGGGAAATTGTTTCTCCTCCTCAGATGTGGAGACTTCTTCTATAATGGATTCATTCAATTACAATTTAGAATAAGAATCCGCTTTGGAGTTTTTGTGTTTGTGACTTTTGGCTATCAGAAGAAAATATGTTTCACATCAGCCTGCTCGAGTTGAAGACATTTTTCTGTGTGCCTGAAGGGTTTTCATCTGGGAGCACACATACAATACTGCTGCAGTGTTATCCATGAAAAAGCAAAGGGGGTGCTCATCCCTGACACTACTCTCTGTAGGAACTATCAATTTTAAGTCCACATATACAACAGTATTAGCAGCTTTGGCAACCAGGCAAAGTTGTGGGGGTGTAATTTAAGAACACGCATAAACACAATCTTTGTGCCAATACTTAGACCAAAGAAATAATACATCTGTGTTAAACTATTTACGAGGAAGTGACTGAAGTTTTGACTTCTGTTAAAGTTTTGATTTCTTTTTATGTATTTAGTTATGAATTAAATAAGATATTTCATAATTTGTGTATTTAGTGGATGAATGTTTGTTTCTGGATTTATTTTCTATTTTTTGCAATTCAAATCATCAAAAATGCTTAGATCAGGGTCCCTAGGTTCCAGTAATGAGTCAGCGGAGGCCCTGGATTCTAATGATGATTCACTGAGGGTCCCCGGTCCAGTAATTAATAACTGGGGCTCCACAGAAGTCAAAAGGTTAGGAGCCACTTCGTTAGATAGCACTGCCTAACTAACAAGCATATAGAGGTTTCTCAGTGGTCGGCCTAAACTTGGCCTTTAATTAGGAAAACTACAGAATGCAAGCTGACACAAATATTTTCCCAGTGATCCAGTATAATTGATGAACAGCAGTTTAGGGAGAGCAGAAGAAGATGACGAAGAGCACATATGGCTCTCGGCAGAGCATAACGTGGCTGATCAGGGTTGTTTCAAGAGAAATCAAGGTCCACACAGCCAGACCGTACTGTGTAGCCAATGGTTTTATATTTCCAAACAAATGTATTATTTTTTATATAATCTGTTTGCATTACTCCATTGAAATATGACATCAAAGGAACTTTCTATCTAAATAGTCAGTTCAAAAACATGCTAGAATATGTACAATATATACAAATAAACAGACATTTAAAGTGAAAAAATCAAGATTTAGGTGACACCGACACAAACATATTTAACACAAATTACATTGCAAAGTAATTACAATATCTGGAGTCTTAACAGAAAAAACAATTTATAGGTGAAGAGCACCAGTCCTTTAACTAAAAAAACCAGTGGACAGGCGGATCAAGAATGGATTTGCCTGCCTGTCTCACAACACCTGTGGTAGGAAATTTTATAGATTGACAGAAAGGGCCCACAAAAGTGGTGTTAGTTAATCCCTAACTGCACCCTTCTTTCTTGACACAGGCTGGGGGTCAACGCGTTTCGAACCGTCATAAGTATAGGTTCTCCTCAGGACAGGGACTGGTTAAGCGTTTGCCTGAAAGAAGAATTAATGGTTGGTGTCAGGAACTATATATTGTTTACATAGTCATATAGAAAGAATCCTCTCTGCCTCTCTACCAGGGGGGAAAGAATTCCTTTACCTTGTCGGTCAGCGCAGAAGCTGCGCGAGGAATGGAAGAGGAGCATCAAGTGAGTGTCCTGGAAAAGCAAGAGTGTACGCAGTCAGGACTGTAGGGTACATAGTAGGAGTGCAAGCACAGGCACACATTTGCCGAGGGGAAACAAACCAAAGTACCTGTTATGGTATCAAGGATGTCTGGGTCCCGAGCGCCCAAGTCACGGTGCGCTGGTCAGGCGACGGCTAGCATGTTCGTTTTTCTTTTTAACAATGTAATTTTTGAAAAGGCTGGGGGGCAAAGCAGAAAGATGGGGAATGACACATGGAGGGACATTCACAATGTAGTCAATCAAATGGAAGTGGCAGACAAGCACGTGAGGCATTGGCCGAACGTCTCCTACCTGAACCCGGGTTGAGTTCGTCGGGAAACGGCTGAGCCGCGGAGAGATCCGGGCAGAGGGGCGGGAATCAATCTACCGCGTACCGCTGTAGGAAAGCGAGGCACGATTAGAACATGTTTTACATGTTGCGCCGTTTGGACAGAAATATCCGGGCAGCTCGGCAAGTACTTACTTGAATTCCTTGGTGAAAAGAGTCTGTTAATCGACGCGTCTGGCAACAAAGTCTCAGAGTGAGCTTGTCGCGCGTCGATCAAGCATATTGCTATGGAATGGGCGTCACAATAGAGAAAGGACTCCGTTTCATTCCCGGGAGACCTGGTACTCGTAGTTCTACGTGACCAGTGGTTGAAAAAGCAGGTGCACTGGAGGTTTGTGAAATGACAACAATGTTTTAGAATCACGGTGTAACTTCTTCATGACAGTAGATACATTTGTGACCAGAGTTAAATACAACATCAAATCGCATTGACATGTTACAAAAGTACAAACAATAGTATCATGGAATCTGAATCAATGCCAGTGCATGCGCATATCTGGAGCTAGAACCACAAAGGCACATAAAGTCATCTTCATAAGTCCTGTGCTGTGAGGCATATCCCCAAGGGCTGTGCACTGTGCCACCAATACCCATTAGAGATTTTACTTACACTCATGCCCAGGCCCCCAGTCCTTCCAAAAAGTGACAGTAATAGAAACTGAACACAATGACAAAGTTTTTTGGCCATGTAAGGGAGCAGAAAGAAATATCTAGAAAGAACCTGATTTGAAAAAGAGACATCAGCGAGTGCACAGCTTCAACTCAGAGCCACCAAGGCCGGCTGCAGATTTTAGTGCGGACCGGCTTGGGGAGGAACTAGAGTCCCAGATTAGAGAGCTCGGACATTTCATTGAGGCCAGAGTTCGATGTATCGAATTTTAGGATAAGGTACGCTTCCTTTTGGGAAAGACGTACGTCCGGATCTCCACTGCCACCTCTGATCACTGATAGCACAGTCCATCGCATGTCATTGACAGAATGTTTATATTGTAGGAAATGTGAAACCAGGGGTGCCGTGAGAGTCTTGTTGTTGATTCGGGACCTGTGATTGTATTATTCTTTGACGAACCTCCTGCGTGGTCTTCCCAATGTACAGCTTTTTGCAAGGACATTGAATCGCATATACTGTGTATTTGGTCTTACAGTTGGTATGTTCATCATGGCACCAAAATGTGTTGCCGTCACTAAAAAGGGAACCTTCCATTGTGGTATCACAGGCAGTGCAGGTCCCGCATTTACGGTGTCCCTTCACGGGATTAGACCCGAACATGGTGCTCTGGGTGTCTCTCTTGGCAGGAGGCCTGATGGAAGTGATCATCTGGCCTATGCTCCGGTTCTTTTTGAGGGCAAACAGGGGTACCCCTACATCTGGTAAGATTTCCTCAACCAGATGCCAGCTTTTCCTAATGATATTTTGCAACTGGTTGGTGTGAGGTCCGAAGGTGGATACACAGACAATCCTTTGGGTTGCTGGTCTTGATCTTTTCTCCAGTAGATGTTCCCTGGGCGTCCATCTGGCTCTTTTCATGGAGTGTTTGAGCAGCTTGTGTGGATATCCCATTTCCTGCAATTTGGCCGTGAGCGCTTGTCCATGAAGCTCGAATTGTTGTACTGATGAACAATTCTGCCTCACATGGAGAAATTGTCCATATGGGAGATTATCCCGTAGACTCCTAGGGTGGTAGCTCTTATAGTGGAGTGCATTGTTCTTATCAGTTTTCTTTTGGTAGAGAGAGCATGAGAGTTCGTCAGTTTTTACAGAAATCTCTACATCCAGGAAGGGTAAACTTTTGGAGTCATAACTCAAACTGAATTTTATATCCGGGCTTCTGTTGTTAAGCCATACGTGGAATTCTTCAAGTAGGGCTGAGGTACCATTCCAGACGCACCAGATATCGTCTATATATCTGAGCCATTGCTCAATATGCTCTTTATAGGGGTTGTTGTTATAGACGTATTTCTCCTCATATTGACCCATGTAGAGGATAGCCATTTCGGGCGCAAAAGGGCAGCCCATCGCTGAGCCTTTCACTTGTAAGAACATCTCGTCTTCAAATGTGAAAAAGTTCTTTTTCAAGGCCAGCGTGGCAAAAGAGATGATAAGGTCAGAAGGGACTCTGTGGGGACGAGGTCTACTTTCCAAATATAGTTCGATGACATCTAGGCCGTCTTGTTGGGGTATCTGTGTGTACCTTGGTGGCTCTGAGTTGAAGCTGTGCACTCGCTGATGTCTCTTTTTCAAATCAGGTTCTTTCTAGATATTTCTTTCTGCTCCCTTACATGGCCAAAAAACGTTGTCATTGTGTTCAGTTTCTATTACTGTCACTTTTTGGAAGGACTGGGGGCCTGGGCATGAGTGTAAGTAAAATCTCTAACGGGTATTGGTGGCACAGTGCACAGCCCTTGGGGATATGCCTCACAGCACAGGACTTATGAAGATGACTTTATGTGCCTTTGTGGTTCTAGCTCCAGATATGCGCATGCACTGGCATTGATTCAGATTCCATGATACTATTGTTTGTACTTTTGTAACATGTCAATGCGATTTGATGTTGTATTTAACTCTGGTCACAAATGTATCTACTGTCATGAAGAAGTTACACCGTGATTCTAAAACATTGTTGTCATTTCACAAACCTCCAGTGCACCTGCTTTTTCAACCACTAGTCACGTAGAACTACGAGTACCAGTTCTCCCGGGAATGAAACTGAGTCATTTCTCTATTGTGACGCCCATTCCATAGCAATATGCTTGATCGACGCGCAACAAGCTCACTCTGAGACTTTGTTGCCAGACGCGTCGATTACAGACTCTTTTCATCAAGGACTTCAAGTAAGTACTTGCCGAGCTGCCCGGATATTTCTGTCCAAACGGCGCAACATGTAAAACATGTTCTAATCGTGCCTCGCTTTCCTACAGCGGTACGCGGCAGATTGATTCCCGCCGCTCTGCCCGGATCTCTCCGCGGCTCAGCCGTTTCCCGACGAACTCAACCCGGGTTCAGGTAGGAGACGTTCGGCCAATGCCTCACGTGCTTGTCTGCCACTTCCATTTGATTGACTACATTGTGAATGTCCCTCCATGTGTCATTCCCCATCTTTCTGCTTTGCCCCCCCGCCTTTTCAAAAATTACATTGTTAAAAAGAAAAACGAACATGCTAGCCGTCACCTGACCAGCGCACCGTGACTTGGGCGCTCGGGACCCAAACATCCTTGATACCATAACAGGTACTTTGGTTTCTTTCCCCTCGGCAAATGTGTGCCTGTGCTTGCACTCCTACTATGTACCCCACAGTCCTGACTGCGTACACTCTTGCTTTTCCAGGACACTCACTTGATGCTCCTCTTCCATTCCTCGCGCAGCTTCTGCGCTGACCGACAAGGTAAAGGAATTCTTTCCCCCCTGGTAGAGAGGCAGAGAGGATTCTTTCTATATGACTATGTAAACCATATATAGTTCCTGACACCAACCATTAATTCTTCTTTCAGGCAAACGCTTAACCAGTCCCTGTCCTGAGGAGAACCTATACTTATGGCGGTTCGAAACGCGTTGACCCCCAGCCTGTGTCAAGAAAGAAGGGTGCAGTTAGGGATTAACTAACACCACTTTTGTGGGCCCTTTCTGTCAATCTACAAAATTTCCTACCACAGGTGTTGTGAGACAGGCAGGCAAATCCATTCTTGATCCGCCTGTCCACTGGTTTTTTAGTTAAAGGACTGGTGCTCTTCACCTATAAATTGTTTTCTCTGTTAAGACTCCAGATGTTGTAATTACTTTGCAATGTAATTTGTGTTAAATATGTTTGTGTCGGTGTCACCTAAATCTTGATTTTTTCACTTTAAATGTCTGTTTATTTGTATATATTGTACATATTCTAGCATGTTTTTGAACTGACTGTTTAGATAGAAAGTTCCTTTGATGTCATATTTCAATGGAGTAATGCAAACAGATTATATAAAAAATAATAAATTTGTTTGGAAATATAAAACCATTGGCTACGCAGTACGGTCTGGCTGTGTGGACCTTGATTTCTCTTGAAACAACCCTGATCAGCCACGTTGTTCTGTTTTTCAATTGTTGAGATCCAGGCTGATCAGTAGTAGGATCCAATACCTTCAGTTGTACACAGTCTCGGCAGAGCATAGCAGTCACCAGTTTGGATAGAATGCTCTAGGTACCCCTGTTGAGTGTGGGGGAAGGTAGAACAGGGTGTGCTACGAGAGGCCTGAATAGAAATTATTTCCCCCATTTTCCAGGTTGTCAACAGCCCTAAGTAGGACTTGCATCCCCACCCTCCGACAGGGCAGGACAGTAGACATGTGACTTTGAATGAGCAATTGTCCGCCTTGAGTTTTCAGTTCAAATGCAGGACTGGTTTAATTTCAGGCTGGCACACATAATTTATCGATGTTTGTCTTGTGATCATTGGTTTGCTGTATATATTTTTGTCACAAATAACGTTTCCGTATTATGTATGTGTTGTATATATTATCTCGCAATAGAAATGGTTCTAAATCATTCATACAAATGTGTTACAATTGTGTGATTTACTAATGTGGTGTTTCCTTTTAAAATACATGTCCAATTGATTTATGAATGTCTTTTTGAAGTATCAAAACTAAGAAGAATAAATGCAAAAAAAACCTCAGAATAAGTGGTCTCAAGTTTATCGTGAATATTTAAAATAAACCTCCCTTGACACCTTTCTGTGATTTCAATATTTGGGTGGTCCAGTCTGGGGAGCACAGGACCCAAGGCGTCCCTGTTTTCACTAGGTACCCCAAAGGCAATACACATTCAGTGCATATAAAACTTCATAGAAGATTCTCAAAACTCGCAGAGAAAGGAATTAGAACCAAATCACTACTAAATCTCAGGAGAGAGACATATTGGGAGTGAGAGGGAGGGTGAAAAGGATACTCCTACACAAGTACACATATCGCTGTAGAATGGCATTAAATAGTATGCAGCATTGCAGGGAAAGACTGTCCATACTCCACTCCTAGGTAACCTCAGTGGATGGTGGCTTCCTCTCATTACAGCAGCAGACATGGTCATAAAGGTCATTGAGGAGTAGTTTGCAAAGAGAGTGATTGGTGCATTCAAGAGCATCCACCTCGCAAATGATTCAGGTAGAGCTGCAAGCTACTGACTCAACTGCTTTTTGTGTATCTTTCAGTTATGACTTGAACTTGTCTCTGTCTTTGTCCACAGCGTCAGCAATTTGGTGCAGGCTTTCTTTATCCAGCTGTTTCCATCACCTTACAACTGTCCTGATGAAGACCCGCTCTGACCCGCGATTCGGGCGTCACTAGGGTCGAAACGTCGACAAAGAAACCCTTGGACCAACAGAGAGTATTCCATAGAAATCGCCAACCGTAGTGGCACAGAGGAATATCTCCTATTGAATACCGCTTTGGCCAACATTTTACCCCCCTCCCTTCCTTCACTTGTATATAAGTCACTGGTTTTATGTCACCACTGCACGATAGATCATTGCACTCAATATCACGATCACCTTAGTCTGATGCGCCGTTTTGTAAAATATGCTTAATGTCTAATGTATATGTTGAATACAGGGTAATTATGAATGACACTAAATTCATAAAATAATTTGTTTATGCCCTCTCGGTTGTCTTGGATTTGCATTTTTCTTTTCAATTTTTCTTTTCAGAGCAAGTAATACTGCAACTTGACAAATAATTGTATGAATTCATTTTCTAAGAGTTTGAATCACGTGTTTTTTATCCCGACAGAACTATTGTTTATGTGAGTAGGATATATGGAAGTCAGCAACGGGAATTTGACTCACTGAGTCATCTTACAGTTTACGGTGCTATTGCACCCTTTTGCATTATATTTCATAAAGTAGAAAATGTATACCTAGAGGACCATATTCTCTTTGCCAAACTCATAAGTGGCTATCCCACGGCTTGCAATACAGCAGTTCAAAATAAATTGCATGTCAGGTGGCATTTAGCAGTTCGATCTCTGTACCCTTTTATTTCTGAAGTTGCTTTATGCTTCTCTCTGTTGCTTGAACTCCTCTTTCACAGCTTGCTCTGTCCTGGTCTCTTGGTCTTTCAATATTTTTCGAGTTCATGAACTCTGTCTACAAACTGTACATCGCAAAAACAAAATATCGTGCCGCCAGGAAGCTCCAAGGATTGCAGCAATTAACACCTACCAAGCAGCCTTTCACACATTTGCATTTCTTTGGGGAAGCAGACACCCTGGGCTTATTTCTTTTCAGCCGTCTGCCCCTCCCTTCGGAATGAGCACAGGAGGCTCCATGACCCTTGCACTGTTGCTGGGGAATCTAAATTGTGGAATTAAACTTTTGTACTTTAGCTGAGAGGCTGAAATTATAGGCTAATTCTGTCCGTGAAGACATTCATCACAGACAACGGATTTAAGGGCTAATTTACGGACTGTCTGTGAAAATTATGGACGGTTGGTCACGCTACCCACAGGGGAAATGCCCGGTGCCCGCACCGGCCAGTCCGGCCCTGAATGCTGCTTGCGCTTGATGCCAAGTTGCACTGTTGAATAACCCCCCAGGAAAGGGTTGCTGCAGCCAGCACAGTAGGATTGCCCCCAGTGTGCTCGCAGCAGGCTCCCGACAAAGCACAGAGAAGCTGTAAACAAGGAGAGGGTGGCCTCAATCAAGGGTCTCTGCAGGCTGATCTGGTTGACCACCCGCCCGGGTGCAGCACTTCAGGACCAGGGGCAATCAGTGCTTCAACTTTCCGACTTGCACGTGTGTCCACCCCCAAGCTAGAAAGCATTCCAGTTCTTACACCAACCATCGGAAAGCGCTTTGAGAGTGACCATTTTCCCACAGCCTAGTTCTGCCTCTCAGTGTTGAGTGCATCTTTTCTGTTCAAACAGCTGGCCAATCAGAATGGCTCGGTTATTCCCTCCTCCCAAAGTAGTCTGGGAATGCCCTCTATCTAATCCAATCCCTCCTGTCTAGGTACAGAGGCTAAATCCCCTTTCACGGATGCTCTTTTGGTAAACCATGTGAATTCAACACATACAGGCCCAATACCAAGATAGAACAAGGAGGGAGTGGGGATAGAAATACTAGCATTTGTAAAGCACACAGGTACCTCCAGAGAGGTGTGCCGGTGCTGGGGGCTGTCAGGAAGATTAAGCAAGCTATTGCCCAGAGTGACAAGGTGCTGGGCTAACCTGCCACCGGTGCCGGGGATCGAACCGTGTTCCAGAGACAGCCACCCTGGCCGCTGCACCACACCTCTTCCACATGGAGTTATTCTCTGTGAACTACATTCACCCATCTACTTTCAAATGCAATTCTTTCACAGGTAGATATTTATGATCAGCAATGGCTAACCTTAACAACAACAGATGCACCTGTTGAAGCATGTTCTTTATGCATTTTTTCCAATGTTGACAATTGGTTACACCAGCTATCACAGTGTTATTGAGTGTTAATATATTGTTAATTAAGTATTAATTGGTAATTATTTTTTATTAATTGGTTAATTTATAGTTATATTAATAATAATTAATTTATATTCATTTTTATTTTTTGTTATTGTTAATTAATTTTAAATTAATTATTAATTGGTAATTCATTTTTATTAATTGATTAATTGATAATTAAATTAGTTGTGTTATTTTTAATGTGCAGCGAGTTGTGGGTTTATAGGGGAATAGGGTGGGAATTAATTTAAATATAAGTAATTAATATGTTTCTACTTAATTGCTATTGAATATTCATTTTTTGCTAATTAATGCTTAATTGGCAATTCATTTTTATTAATTGGTTAATTTGAAATTTTACTAATTATAATTAATTAACATATATTTTTTGTTATTGTTAATTAATTGTAAATTAATTATTAATTGGAAATTTATTTTTATTAATTGATTAATTGATAAGTAAATTAATTGTGTAATTGTTTATGTGTAGCACATTGTGTGTTTATAGGGGAATAGGTTGGGAAGTAATTTAATGTTAAGTTAAGGTAAGTAAATATTAATTGAATTTAATATGTATTTATTAATAATTTTTTTGTTTAATAATTATTAATATGTTAATTATTTTACAAAAAAGATGTAATTGATAAGTATGTTAATTTAACCCCTACGCTATCCTACATTTTCCCTACTGTTACATCACTGGAGTTGGAATAGTAATTTAAAACCCTGCGCTAGCCAACAATTTCCCTACTTTTGCACTCACTGGATTGGGAAAAGTAATTTTTACCCCTCCGCTATCCAACATTTTCGCTACTGTTGCACTCACTGGAGTGGGAATAGTAATTTTAACTCCTACGCTATCCAACACTTTCCTTACTGTTGCACTCACTGGAGTGGGAATAGTAATTTTTACCCCTCCACTATCCAACACTTTCCCTACTGTTGCACTCACTGGAGTGGAAATAGTAATTTTTACCCCTCCGCTATCCAACACTTTCTGTACTGTTGCACTCACTGGAGTGGATATAGTAATTTTTACCCCTCCGCTATCCAACACTTTCCCTACTGTTGCACTCACTGGAGTGAGAATAGTAATTTTAACCCCTACGCTATCCAACACTTTCCCTACTGTTGCACTCACTGGAATGGGAATAGTAATTTTTACCCCTACGCTATCCAACAATGTCCCTACTGTTGCACTCACTGGAGTGGGAATAGTAATTTTTACCCCTACGCTATCCAACACTTTCCCTACTGTTGCAATCACTGGAGTTGGAATAGTTATTTTATTTCCTCCGCTATCTAATATTTTTTGTATTATTTTAGCTAATGTAGTGTATAATTAATTTAAAAAAGATTAAAAACAATTTTTTTTAGATTTGTTACATATATTTATAAACATTTTATTTATATTATTGTTTTATGTGTATAGATGTATTTATAATTTATAAAAAAAATTAAACAATGTATAAGTTAGTAAAATAAATATTAAAACATTAATAAGTAAGTATATATTACATATTATAGGTTAATGTGTTTTTAAATTATATACATTACTTATAATTTTTAAGCATTTAAAAATATTGTTAACTATGTTTATTTTAATTATATGTAATATTTAATTTATATTACATCATTTTTTCAACTTAAATAGAAAACGATATTTTTAACAACAATATTTTTGACATTGAAGGACCGGGTTTTAGAACCCAGCGGCGTCAGGGAGAACGCCCGATGCCTTCGAGTTACCCTGTCTTGGCAAACAGAGACACGGGATACTTCTTGATGACGTCAAAGACCAAAGTTTATTGGCTGCAACCAGGAACAGAGATCTACGAAGCACACACGGGTGGTTCGCTAGAGACTGCACACATTCAATGAGCGGAGCATGGTCTTTTATGCCAAAAATCAAGCCTCAGGCAACATTTCAAATTAGCATTGGGTTCATACAAACTGGCCAATGGTAGAGTAACATTTCAAAAGTAGCGTATGACGACAACCCACTTTCCGTTGTCCAGCCCACCAGAAATGACCAAGCACATTCCATGTTTCTTGTCGGATCAGGCCCTACAAACCCATCATAAAACCCTCAACCCAAATCAGTGATTATGTCGTAAAGGAAAGGCAGAAACAGATTGGAAGTGAGATAGAAAGGTGGGAGCAGTGTACCATAAACTCGGGCACGTCCTACTCTTTGATCTTTATCAGACCAGCTGCTTAACAAGGAACTGGCTCAGCGAGGTCAGCCTCGGGCAAGGAGTCAGTTCGGCCAGGTCACTCAAAAGTCAGCTAAGGCATACGTGTCTCAAGGACTCGTTCGGCCACAGTCATCGGGCCTATGTGAGGGCAACCATACAAAATGGCTGCCGTACACAAAATGGAACCCGAAGGTTCAAACTAAATCCTTGAATACGAAGTGTTCTCATTGATCGATTCATGCAAAAACACTCAGACACACTACACTCGTCATTTGCGGTCTGCTGACACCAAAATCGTCTATTTCCGACGACCTTCATAAAACGGGTTCGGAACCTTCGAACCTCACTCACAAACCACAGAACCACAACATCGATATTATTTTCTCAATATTTTCTTACTTACCATAAGGTAGATAGGATGTCAATATTCTTGACTTTGATATTTTTGCTACAATATTTTTGTGGATCGATATTTTGTCAGTGATTCCCAAGTTGGAGCTGGTCCTTTGTACTGCTCTGCTCCAATTTTTTATTTTGTTACACAAGGAGTGTTTTTTTTACTGTTAGGACCCCATGTCTTAGGGTCCCAGGCAGATGGAGTACTGAACCCAATTGTAATAATAATAATTATAATGATAATAACAATAATAGTTTGTTAGTCAATTAAACCATAAACACGACTAAAATCATACAGTACGATTGTAATAACAGGTGTCTTTTACCACTTGTGCCCTGGGGCTCCCTTACTACGTACATCTCAGGTGGGCACCAAGTACCCCTTTTTAGTACTTGACTCTCAGGGTAGCGAGGCAGAGCAGCCCAAGACTTACTCTGCTTTGGACAAGAAAATTCAGCAACACAACAAACAATAATTTGCTGTCCCACCAGGGCGTTTTCGATGCACAAATTAACAAATATATAAAAAAGTAGTATATGGACATGCTTACATTGGCACACTTTAACACCTTGGCTGCTAATCGTTTTCCCCTCCTGTGCTAACATTCTTTGAATACCATTATACATGACGAGCTCAGCTCGTCATAAGCACAGCTCAACCGTGCCTCATGACAGGCTGAGCTCGTCATGAGCAGCGAAGGGGTTAAAGGATCTCACAGCAGGGAGTTCACCCTAAAAAAAGTCCTAAATTGTAGGTAACCACTGCGGCGTATGTGGCACGATTTTAGCCTCATGGTTTGCCTTTCAGTCAGCCACTGTACTCCATCCGATGTGGCCACACACAATATTTTTCCTTTTTTTCAAAACATGCTCCCATTTGGGACGTTTTCAGTGTGTGTCTGTCTGACCACATGTTTCTGCTGTATCCTCTCCTAACTGTGTTGCGTCATAAGCATCCTCCTCTGACCCTCCCTCCGTTCACATTGCCTCATGTGTTACCACCTCAGAATCTCCCCCAATTCCTATTGCCTCATGCGCTTCCCCTTCTAGTCATATTTTCCCTATTCATACCTTTATTAATGCGCCGTATCACATATTACATCACTCATGGCATTGTGAAAGTTGAAGAAATCGATGTACATAGACAGCATTCATTCCCCTTCTTCTCCCACTCCTCTCCCTGTGAGCGCCATGACTACTGTAAATTATTGACCGTATCACCCTGCCAGTAAGAGCCCGTACCCATATGCATATGTACGGCTATTCCAGGCACCATGGCCTTTCACCCATTGGAATCCCCGGCTTCTCTCCTGCGCGTATCTTAAACCCTCTCTCATGCATAGACCATGAAACCCTCTCCCTCTGCGCGACCCTACTGTGAAAGGCAACTCTCCTACTTGACTCGCACAAAAACCCCCCCCCCATTCCTTCTTGAAGAGGCATCCTTCGCCTTAGCTGACGTAGCCCTCCCCAGCTGCACCTGACTGCCCCCGCTCTCTCTTGTACGGGTCATAAGACCTCTCTCTCTCTCTGTGCGACTCTGACCCTGCGCGCACCCTGACCCCCCCCCCCTTTCTCCTCACATGGGCAAGTCATAAACCTTCTTCTTCTGCAAGGCCCTGTCCTTGAGAGTCACGGCCGCGCCTGACCAACACCTCCTTTCCTTCCTTGAATACCCCTCTGTTGACGAGCCTTCCCTCTGCGCTCGATTGTCCACGCAGCATGAATACCACTCCTTTGATGACCCCTTCCCCCGAGTCCGGCTGACCACACGTGTCCGAGGCCATCGCCTAAGCCAGGAGATACCATTTACTGCCCTTATTGTATGAAGTCACTCCTCTTCAAAGGACCCACTATTGATCCTAGCCACCCCACCCCCTGGGCTATGATCAGGCGTACACATCCTAAACAGTTGACGGAACACTCAGCTGCGTGATTGCCCTCCCCTCTTATCAGCAGGTCAAGGGTCCCTATTGTGAACACATGTGGGGTAGGATTGACACGAGGATTATAGGGTTATCTTTCCTTCGTTTCACAATGCTGTGACTGTAATGCCAAATGTTTTGTAAGGTATAAAAGCAAGAGTCTCAGCTCACTTGTTAGAGCACCTCCCGAAAGACACTGTGTTTCGTGTCCGAAATGACTGGCTCTCCTCATGAGAATTAAACTCTGTTCTTGATTCCTGCTTCCAGCGCCCGTCTCTTTATTTGGTAACTATTCAACATGGGAACTAAGAGGCGGTTTGCGCCAGCGGCCTGGGCATCGATAGTAATATGGGCTCATTTTCCACAATTGGCGCCCAACGTGGGGCCCATCAGTGACATAAGGTTCGGTAAGAGAGATCCAGTCGAAGAAGTGAACATCTAAATGATCGGGGTATGCCTGCCTTGAGAGGGCCCTCGCCCGGCTGCCGATCGAAAGAACTTCACCAATTCTGAACGGACCTCCCTTGAGTGACCTATTGTCCTGACTGGAATCCCACAGGAATGCTACATGGAGTAAGAGAACGATCGGGCGCTGGAGGAGGGAGATGAAGAACTGTCCGTATGGTCCGGTCCGGGTAAGATTAAGTAGGGTGTTTTTACGCCTGATTGGTAGGGTGGTTCTATCCACCTGATTGATTGATTGTTTGTATTGAAATCGGTATTTGTATACTGATATTGTTGGTATTGGTTCATTTAGCTTTGAATGCTACTTGACATATTGGTTCTCTTTTGAGAACGAGACATTCTCTGTTTGCAAACAGCGGCGAATAGGAACGTCGTCCCTCTTTGCAGATAGAGAAGGGTAGGTAATGCAGACTTTTGTCCCCGTTGTAATCCGTCATGCCTACTTTTCTCCCCACTGGATTGTTTGAAATCGATTAATAATCGATTGTTGCTCTTTGAGATCTTCCCTGTCTACAAACTGAGACGAGTAGGAATATTCTGTCTTCCTTTCTGGATAGCGAAGGGCAGGTAATGCAGACGTTTGTCCCCGTTGTAATCCGTCATGCCTGTTTTTCTCCCCACTGATTGGTTGGTTGCCTGGACATTGTTGTTCCAGGAATTGTTTCGTTTGAGGTATTTTCTGCCTGCAAACAACGTGGAGTAGAAATATTCTATCTAGTCTTTGCAAGCAGTAAAGGGTAGGTTATGCCCCTTTGTGAATTCGTCAGTCCTACCCACTCCCCACTGTTTGGGGGGTAGCTCGCATGGTCCGCCCAGGAGACTACCCTTATGGAGGACATATGCTCCCCGCTCATGGGCCATTTAATGGAAGTAGACCATCTGGTCCGTCCAGAGGGCTACCCTAGTAAGTGGAAGTACATCGCTCGGTCTGTCCAGGATGATACCCTAATGAAGGAATATATGTTCCCCTTTTGATCGATAATCTCGTTCCACCCCGGACCATTTATTGGAGGGAACTCGTCTGGTCCGACCAGAAGTACCCCCTAGTGAAAAGGACACATAAAAATATGAAGTGATCACCGCTCCCTACTAACAGAAAGCTTTAGCTCAAAACACGCTAAGGAAGAAAAAGAAAAAGAAAAAGAAATCAGGCTAAGTCAGTAACCCCCTGATGAGCTTTTGACTTCACTAAAAATAAGAAACATTAGAAATAGTTCGTAATAAGAAATGTAAAATGGTGAAAAGTTTGACAACAAAAATAGCCACGAGGTAGCTAGGCTTCACTGCCTATTCCTGCTCCCAACATGTCTGCCTCACTGCCCGCCACGCCCAAAATAACGGTCACGTGAAATAGAAACAATTCAATAGGTACCTACCCCCATTCCGGAAGCTCCCGAAGTGCAACAGGTCCGCGGTTACGCCCATCCGGAAGGCGAGGCCTCGAGGCACGAGGGGCTCGCCTGGCCACGGTCAGTAGGAGATGATGTTGGGCAGGCGGTCTAGAGAATGGCCAGGACCTCTCCATCTCTTCTCTTCTGCTGCCCTGCAGGCCACGGGGGGAGGGAGCTGTCTTGCCTCAGCCGCCGACCACTCCCCACCCCCTCTCTTGCCTGATCTGGCCATCAACGAGGACCGGAGCCAAGGCGAGGTCGGACAACCCTGGAAGTTGCAGATAGTCCCGCCACATGACCACGCCTGACAGTTCCAGGTGGTCCCGTCACATGCCCTCGCCGGGACAATTGTAGGTAGTCCCGCCACATGTCAGCGCCTGGACAATTACAGGTAGTCCCGCCACATGTCAAGAGAAAAGGGGGGGCTGTCTTGCCTCAGCCGCCGACCACCCCCCCCATCTTCAATGGCTGGCGCGGCCAATGTCGAAGCGACGGAGCCGAGGAACGGCGCGGGGTCGCTGGAAGGGGGAGGCGGCGCGAACGAGCCTCCCCCACCTCCCTCCAGGTGGAGGCTTCCAGCGACACCCCAATGCTCTTACTTAAAGAGGGTCAACATCAAAACGCGGTCTTCTGCCCTGGACGGGCACACGCCCCATGTCTGTTCTTCTCCTCAACCTTGAAGATTCTATAAGAGCCGGGGGGCACCCCGATCCCTCCGCATGGGCGCCCCCGTCCCCCTCACTGGGAACCGCGACATCGACGCACTCCTGCCAGCGCTAGCTTCAGTTTGGAAATGGCTAAGGTGCAGCCACGGCACAGACTTGTTCAGTTCCGGAGGAACACCAGAATGACCCGGTAGGAAAATTGTTGCCGCCCTCCCCACTCTTTGACTGTCGTTAGACTGTTACCACATGATTTAAAACTTTTTGAACTACCAACGGAAGGTTCCGCTCCAACCACGAGTCATTGGAGACATTCTGACTATGCTGGAACCTGCCTGACCCCACCCAAAAATGGCGCCGACACAAAATGAGACGTTTTGAATAAACTTTGTTGCACCCTGATTGCGCAGCTTTTTGTCCCGAGATATATATGCAGTTTTTGGATAATGAGAGTAGATATGAAGGATATTGAGTATGTGCTTGGACAATGAACTGATTTAGGGTGGGTACTGATTATAATTTGGAAAATGAATTGGTGTAATTTAGGTAACGAATGAACTTGGATAATGAATTTATGAATTTATTAAAGATGAATTATTGACATGCATCATGCTTGCTCTGTAGGGAAGTTTAATGCGATTTTATTGCACTGCTGCACTTTATGCAATGAACTGCCACCAATTTCGTTCTTCTTATGTACAGCTTCAATCTGCTTTGTAGCCGGCCCACCGAGTTGCAGGCCTGTATTTGTACATCAACACTTTTTATTAAAAGTATTTTGAAAAAGAAAGCATGGTCGTAGCAGTTGCATTAATGAGTTTTGGATGTCTTACTACTGTGAGCGAAGAATAAGTATGATGAAAGATGTAGATCAAAAGGGATCAGATATTTAGCAGCTACATTGTGTGTCACAGGCAGCCAGAAAAGTGTTTTGGACACCCTTAAAACGACGCCACGGAAATGCCACCTGACCGTCACCTTTGCACCCGACGAAGAGGGTTGCGACCAAGTAACTCATGTAGATACGCAGATCGTCAATGATTATCTATCTGACATTACTGGTCTCCTTGGGCTTAAACGCCGAGATGGTAAAGAAAGGCGGTATGTGGAGATAGGTCGAGTAAGTGGTAGGTAAAAGCATTTTCGGACTACTGCATGCTGATGTACTTTGAATGCTGTCCCCCACCCCTTCTTCTTCCTCCCTTCTGCAGGTCACGTCAGAACGTCGGCGGAAGTGTGGGAGAGCGATGGTCGAACCACCGACGAAAAGGGAAAGAGGGAATAAGTGTATAGTCCTCATAACGATAAGTTTTAAAAAGACGGAGACTTAAACATGACTGTTCCTCCTTAGAACATAGCGACTGAGAGGATGGACTGACATAGAAACTGGACAGGTACTGAATGACGAAAAATTGACTAGAAATGACGTGTTAAATAATGTAACTGGACGTTTGACTAGGTAGGGAAAGGACAAAGAAAAATATACGGGTAAGGGTTGCCACGGCACCACCCGTCTAGGAAGTTAGAAATGTTGCTGATGTTCAAAAATGCACTGCCCCCCTTTCTCACACTCTTATAGATATAGCCAAGCTGCCCGACTGTTCTCCCGATCAATACTTGCCGTTGCCTCAGCCTGGAGAACTTCCCACCAAAGGAAGGAACTGAAAATGGTTTAAGATCCAACCATGGGTAACTTGCACGACCAGGTTAATTTCTGATCGACCAACCGAGGTGTGAGTATTGGCAATTGGGAACGCTCGCAGACATGACAAGCGAGAAGAAAAAGGAGGGAAGGGTAGAAAGAGCTAAGCACGTAGATAAATAGGATAGTAAAGATACGTAGGACATATAAAACAGATCTTGTTGGCTAACAATTGTTTCCTGTCTTGTCGTGAATGTCTTATATATGTGTAATACATGTGCCGTCTTCCCTGTCTGAGTTTGTGTGTGTGTAATGTACGGATTTATGTCTTCCCTCTGTCCGTATCTGCGTGTTACCTGACCTTTGCTGTTCTGTGTTGTGAGCGCACTAAATGACCTATTTACGTACACGTCTCTCTCTCTCTCTCTCTCTCTCTCTCTCTCTACATGTCATACGTGTACCGAATGGCTCGTTTAGATTGCGGACGACTCTCGCTCTCTATGAGAGTCTCCCTATTTTCTCTCCTTCTTTTTGGTAAAATTGTGCCCCACCGGCACCAGTCTGATTTGATACATATTGAACGCGAAGGCGTTCAGCGAAATTGACCGAAACTAAAATGATTGAATCTCGCCATATTACTGCCTCTCCTTTCTGCAAAATGAATGAACTTGAATTGGCTGAGAAGGAAAGGACAGGTAGACGACTAAAGTCCCCCAAATCTGGCCAGTTATAGGGGAACTGTATGTCAATGGCGCCTTGTGTCTGTTCATTAGAGACGAACGCCAACGTCTAGATTGACCCCCAATGCCCAGATTGCCCCATCCCCTTTTGCACCCAAGCGCGAGCGCCCGAAGCATCCCCGCCCCATTTGATAGACCCCAGCTGCTGTCCCGGATATAAACATGATGACCATGAGTAACTATTGACCCTCGAGGAAACCTTGTTTTGCCTGACTCTCGATAATGGCACCCCCGCCCTGTTTGAAAAGGTTAGCCAGTCCTGAAGGGAAAATGCCCCGTAATGTTGAATATGATGTAATGCACAATTGATGGGAATGTTATTTATCCTCACTTGAGTTATAAATAGGACGATGAATAAACCCGCCATGAACTCAGTAGGAATGCTGACACCTGCACTGCTTGGTAACGGACCTCTGACTGTGACCAATGAGCGTATCTCCCAAATGCGTAGAATTGAGGGAGGAATTCACATGCGTAGATATCTTCCTTTGCCATTTCTCTAAAACCTTGTCTTGTACCTATTCAAAGATTCACGATCACCGAAGGAGATGGGTCAGATGTGATGTACAGCCCGACTGCGGATCTTGGGACACGTGTGACCTCGACCAAAGGTGGAGCCGCAGAGCAACAGGATACGGGACGAGACCGCAATTTCAACGTGGAAAATGAAAAATGATGGGCCGCCTTGAAGCCCTCTGTCTGCTAACCCACGTGTGCCTGGAGTCTCCGTCCCCCTTCTTTGGGCCCGATTGATGGGCCTGCCTGCTTGTTATCCTTTGCTCCCTTGGTCCCTTTTGTGTGTCCCAGGAACTCTGACCCAACTCCGCTCTCTCTCCTATCGACTATTTGAACCACACTCACCCTCTTTTCCACGTGACTTTTTGCCAAAGGAAAGAACGGCATTCCAGTGGGAATGGGGTGTTGCCACGGAAAATGTAGGTGCCGAGCATAAGGCGCCGCCAAACGGATTGCTTAGGGAACAGGACTGTGGTCTAACAGCAGAGGACTGACCGCACCCTGCAACGCGTAAGGATAGAACCGAGCTGGACCTATAGCTCCACCGCCGGTGCTCAACAGCGCCAACGAAAGTACACGGACTAGAGCCTACCAGTGATGGCTCACTGATAAAAAGACACTGTGACGAAGAGATCTTGCGTATTGAACTGAATTCCGCTCTCAACTACCTGGTTAAAACTGTTCATTGGTCACATTTTTAAGTTAGAAAAGATGTATGCTATGTAGTGTGTTTAATTGTCAGGACACAACGAAAATGCAATTTCCTATGTGCTGCATTCTGCCCATCACCTCAACTGTCTATGATTATACGCCAACTGTTAGTATCGACAAAATGCTAATTCATCAACGATGCCTGACTACCTGTAAACCCATCAATTGCAAAAATGACTGCTGTTATGTAAAAAGGGGCGACTGTGAAAGTTGAAGAAATCGATGTACATAGACAGCATTCATTCCCCTTCTTCTCCCACTCCTCTCCCTGTGAGCGCCATGACTACTGTAAATTATTGACCGTATCACCCTGCCAGTAAGAGCCCGTACCCATATGCATATGTACGGCTATTCCAGGCACCATGGCCTTTCACCCATTGGAATCCCCGGCTTCTCTCCTGCGCGTATCTTAAACCCTCTCTCATGCATAGACCATGAAACCCTCTCCCTCTGCGCGACCCTACTGTGAAAGGCAACTCTCCTACTTGACTCGCACAAAACCCCCCCCCCCATTCCTTCTTGAAGAGGCATCCTTCGCCTTAGCTGACGTAGCCCTCCCCAGCTGCACCTGACTGCCCCCGCTCTCTCTTGTACGGGTCATAAGACCTCTCTCTCTCTCTGTGCGACTCTGACCCTGCGCGCACCCTGACCCCCCCCCCCCCTTTCTCCTCACATGGGCAAGTCATAAACCTTCTTCTTCTGCAAGGCCCTGTCCTTGAGAGTCACGGCCGCGCCTGACCAACACCTCCTTTCCTTCCTTGAATACCCCTCTGTTGACGAGCCTTCCCTCTGCGCTCGATTGTCCACGCAGCATGAATACCACTCCTTTGATGACCCCTTCCCCCGAGTCCGGCTGACCACACGTGTCCGAGGCCATCGCCTAAGCCAGGAGATACCATTTACTGCCCTTATTGTATGAAGTCACTCCTCTTCAAAGGACCCACTATTGATCCTAGCCACCCCACCCCCTGGGCTATGATCAGGCGTACACATCCTAAACAGTTGACGGAACACTCAGCTGCGTGATTGCCCTCCCCTCTTATCAGCAGGTCAAGGGTCCCTATTGTGAACACATGTGGGGTAGGATTGACACGAGGATTATAGGGTTATCTTTCCTTCGTTTCACAATGCTGTGACTGTAATGCCAAATGTTTTGTAAGGTATAAAAGCAAGAGTCTCAGCTCACTTGTTAGAGCACCTCCCGAAAGACACTGTGTTTCGTGTCCGAAATGACTGGCTCTCCTCATGAGAATTAAACTCTGTTCTTGATTCCTGCTTCCAGCGCCCGTCTCTTTATTTGGTAACTATTCAACATGGGAACTAAGAGGCGGTTTGCGCCAGCGGCCTGGGCATCGATAGTAATATGGGCTCATTTTCCACAGCATGTTCTATGACATCATTGATAAAATCCACGAGACAGGGATGGAATAAAACTTCTCAGGGTCAACTATAAAACGGCCATCACCAACAGGAAAAAGCTCCTGCAGTGTGAGGCATGGGATAAGTTAAAGGAAGCAGCAGAAACTAAAAACTGCAAATTATATTGGGAAACAATTAACAGCCCTTTTCTCAATAATGACGACATCCCGGAACTAACTTCCTATATCGCATGCAATGACTGGATTACCCATTTTACCAACATCTTTAATCCGGAAGGGATACCCCTCGAGGTACTAACTATCGAGGCTACACCTTGGATACCCCTACCTTTCAGAGTAACACTGGAGGAAGTCTATGATGGGCTCTCCAATAGCAAAGGAGGAAAAGCCCCAGGCCCGGATGGGGTCCCGATCGACTTGCTAAAAGCCGAACCACACCTGTGGGCCCCCATCCTGGCGCGGATCTTTAAATGCGCGGCAGAAGATAATTTTCCCCCTTCCTGGGGCCAATCAGTTATAATTCCCCTATTTAAGAAAGGCAGCAAATCTGAGGCCTCCAACTACCGTCCGATTTCTTTGTTGGATGCCTCGGTTAAGGTTATGAGTCGCATTTTGCTTAAAAGGTTAGAAACCTGGGCAACTGATTCGAATATTTTAACTAAAGTACAATATGGGTTCCGTAAAGGTATGGGCACCCTGGAACAATGTGTTAATTTGGACCTTATTATTAATAAATATACTGTGGCCAAAAAAGGCAACCTCTTTTTATGCTTTGCTGATTTGAGCAGCGCGTTTGATTTAGCTAACCATGCTATTCTCTGGGAGGTCTTAATTGAATCTGGGGCACCGAAGGAAATAGTCCATTTCTTAGCCAGGCTTTATGAAAAACTTTCATGTAAGGTCCGTTACGGCACCCTAGGCGAATGTACACCATTTTTCAAAGTTTCAAGGGGAATTCGCCAGGGATGCGTTTTGGCTCCTCTTTTATTTTCCCTTTTTATTAATGGCGTTGACCGTAACCTGGTTGATATTCCTGCAGATGCCCCTTTGATTGGAGGAAAACCTATCCCACTTTTACTTTATGCGGACGACGCTGTTCTTTTATCCCGCACACAGATTGGTCTCCAGCGCCTAATTGATAGTTTTATGTTGTTCATTCAAAATAGGAGGCTCTTTGTGAACAAATCCAAGACGTATGTTATGGCATGCGGGCAGGCTGTAAATAAGTCTAAGCATAGCTTCTTCCTGGACAAAGATAAAATGACATACGTCAAAACTTTCTGTTACTTGGGTATTACGTATAACAACAGTGGGTCCTGGATTTCTGAATTTGACAACATCAGATTGAAGATGTTGCGGTCCACCAGCAGCATATTCCGATTTGCCTCTAAACTTGGCTCTAGAAGTATCCCAGATATGATTAATATATATAACGTTCGCTGTGTCTCTTCTGCACTGTACGGGGCAGGTGAATGGGGCCACAGTGAAGGTCCTTCGCTCCAAGCTGATAAAAACAAATTTCTAAAGAGATTGTTATGTGTTCCTCCCTCCGCCTCAGTACAATTGATTCATGATGAGGTAGGGATCGAGTTTATATCTGACTTAGCAGCCGTTCGGCCACTCTTATTGTGGCGTTCTATTTGGGCTAAGTCAGAGACTCGATTCACTCAAGAGATTATTCTTGATTGTATAGGTCTTGACCACTCATTACGTATACAGTGGATGCGATATATTCATTTCTGGTATAATCTTCTATTTGACATCGATGTTTTTCTTGATCCAGAGCAGGCTGCTGCGATCCCCAAAAAAGAAATCAAGTTAACATTTTTAAACTTTAAAAAGGTGGAGCGTGACAAAGTGCATGGTAAATTAGCCACCGTGAAGTTTTATAAAGACCTGAATTTAACTCCGGGGCTACAATCCTACCTTGTGAACGTGACTCGTCCATCTCACCAATTTGTACTAACCCGTGTCAGATTGGGTATCGTTCACCACTTTGTTGCGTTCCCAACCCAGAAAGTCAGATCAGAGACTCCCTGCCCGTGTGACAATACTTCACGTCAGAGCTGTTGCCACTTTTTACTTTTTTGTAAATTCTATCATTTTCTTAGGTTAAAATACCTTAAGCCCATTTTTATAAAATACAATACTCGAACCACAAAGACCGCATTAATACTATTATCCTCAATGGAGAATGTGGATATCTGTTTTTTTGTGGCTACCTATATCTTGAAATGTACAGCTGCCAGGAAAAGTATAGTACTGTAACCTCTTTATACTTACCTGTCTGTAAATCTTTGAGATGTACAGCTGCCAGGAAATGCATAGTGCTGCTATCATTTTATACATTCCTGTCTGTACATAAAAGTTTTTAATAGCTACAAATATGGAATGGTCACTCGTGTTTTATGTCCATAGTATGTATTGTAAGGTTCCTCTTTACACCCCAAATATTCACCTTTTTATGCCCTCTGAGCGGTTTGGATTTTGTTTGTTTTAATGTACAGCTGCCAGGAAACTCCACTTGTGTGTTAAATATACTGATTTCCTGTCTGTACACATTTGTATATATCCCTATATCGCTTCTATTTTTTAAATTTAACTGCTGCCCAACGATTGATGTATATGTTTTTTATCTTATCTTTTTCGGCACCATTAATGTGAATATTGAATATTAATTGTATACATATGGTGTTGTATTTTTAATGTCGCTTGTATGATTTGTACCTTCAAATCGAATAAAAGCTTATGAAATTGATAAAATCAATCCTTTTTGTAGTACATCTATGCCTCGATCGCACCCACCTCGCAATAATGTGTTTTCAAAGTTGTACTACCTCATAGTTACATTTCCAGTAATACCTCCCCGTAGGGCGTGATTGTAAATGTTGAAAGCCTGCAAAGTTGTGCTCATGTTACTGTGGCGACTGTGGGATTGTGCGGTCTCGCAAGATCCTAAATCTTGGTGACCATCTTAGGGTGCAGTAATATAAATATCGCTCCCCTACTTTGCTGAAATCACTTGGCTTTGTTGTTTCCTGTGGAAACCAGTGTCATGAAGAAAGTCACCTGAATGTGGTCATTACCCTGCAGCAATCCAGCATGTTCCAAGTGGCAGTGGAGATTCTCAGCTGCCTGGCCACCTTCCCAAAAGCCACCAGCAAGAAAAGAAAAAGAAGATAGGTTTAGTATAAAATTGGTAAAGTGTGCATTCTTCAGACAACAAAAGTAAGGACGACTGGGTCTGCATCTTGAACCCATAACCACCAGAGTGACTCCAAGAGGTAGTTGGCTGACCTCCTGATCAGAGCCTCAGGGACAGAAAAGGGTCCAAGCATCTTGAACCCTGCACCTGGACTCTTTTAGCTATGAGTACGAACCCCCCAAGAGGTGCCCCTACAGCCCTGGACCTTTGAAAGTGGGGCTAAAGGTGCTCTGGTAGCACGCTGTGGTTTGAGCATAACCAACGCAGCACGTAGCAAACTCGATGCAGCTCTTCGCAGTACCTCATCGAACCAATGCTGTGCAATGCATCCCCAATGCAGACCTTTCATTTTCTCATTGGAACCAATGCAGCATGACACAAGCATAGTTCCGCCTCGCCAACCAGTAACCCAATTTTCTACACACATGCTTGAAATATGTCTTGGCTCCAGTCTTGTCCTCATGTCAAATAGGTCTATCTATTCATTCCTTTGTATATGTTGAGTTATAACTAGGACTTTTATCCTCCTTATTCTCCGTGGTGCATGCCAGCCAACAGGTACAAGTTTCCTGAGGTGAAGAGGGCACATAAGTCTCACATTAGTAAATATAATGAAGAGAACTGACATTTAGTGCCTTTGGCACAAATATTATGGGCAACGGGGAAAGTGAGTTCCAGAGGGCTTATGAAGGGAGACACTGCAAATGCTAAAAAAAATGACCACCTCTAAGCAAGACTAGAATTCTTCATTACCCAAAACCTTACTGGCTCATTTCCCGTGCTGCACAGCCGCCTTGGAAATGTGAAGTACTCTTGGAAGGTCTGAAAGTTCTATTTATTAAATTAACCAGGGACATATGAAGCTCTTCCCATGTTAAAAGGCACACACACCATACACTGAGTACCTAAGGGTCCTAAATACCTAGGGGCTATAGTTAGGAGAGATGTAGAAGAAAAGCTGATAACAACCTGACATTTTTGAGCACTAAAACTTTGAGTGACGTCTTGCTGGACTCACCTCAACTGTCTATGTAGGACAGGGCATCAAACACATAAAAGGTGATGGGTGGAATTCCTGAAACTAGTCTGACCAATTGTAATCACTGTTGGTAGCATTCCAAACCAAATCTATTTGCTCACTGTGCCACTCTAGACAGAGACCTTATACACTGAGTCAGACTAGTAATTGTGTACCTCTGGCATTTCCCCAATGGACTGAAGGTGAGGAGGCCGTTTTCAGAGCAGAATAGGTTGCTACTGACCAACCAAGTTTCTAGCCATGGCTCCAGCTTGTTTAAACATTTCTGACTGGGCGGTTTTTGTTCCTAGTCCAGCCCTGTTATGCAAATCAGTACTGAACCTGCCCGCCTGGGAACAGTCCTTACCAAACTCCCTGAAAGGACCTCAAGCACATCAGTTTCAACCTTAGAAGGCCTCATCAGTTAGATATAGCTTGGATCCAAAGGGTCCCAGGTCTTGGCATACCCATCTCGGCTTAGGGTGTTACATCAAATACACAAAAGGTGATGGAGTGAATACTTGCTAATAATACTCAGAATATGCCTTATCTCAGTTAGTGTACCTACTACCATGCACAGAACCACCTCATTTTAGGTGTGCTTGCAATGTGTCTCTCTGAATGGCGCCCATAGCCAGGCTACCCTGTGTTTCCACAAATTGCCCCCACATCACTTGATAAAAGCCACTCTTACTATATGGAAGTCTGCCCACAAAGGAAAAGGGGTAGGCCTACTGATTCATGCCTCAGCGCCTACCTGGGACAATGCAGGCATCAGCACAGGGGCTTCAATGGAAATTATGGGAACTGAAAGGGATATCTCATCTAGACCAGCTCATAGAATGTATTATCCTCAAACCCCTTGACTCCTTGTGCATGGAATTCCCACTGGCTGATGCGTTCTACTGGTAATATCATCAACAGATGCACTGCTTACTCAGGAGGTTCAGGAGGCAAACAGTGACCTGGGTAGACATGCAAGCTCACTTGATCTCCCAACACAAGACTGGAGAAAGTCTGCTGACAAAGCGACCCCAATGCCTACTGTACAGGCTTGTATTGCTTACTTTTTCATTTGACCATGCTGTGTAGAGAGATCCAACAACTAGCTGGCTAGTCAGCAATCAATCAAACTACATTTGTAAAGTGCACACTGTCACCCCCTAGGGGTATCTGGGTGCTGTGTCTCCTTCGAAGAGCCAGGTATTGTGTCTCTTTCTGAAGTCTGCCAGTGAGGGGGCTGTACGGAGCTGGATAGGAAGGTCTTGCAAGCAATGTAGGAGAAAGAGAGGCCACCGCTGCGGCTGCAATGGATGCGGGGTGTGTGTGCAAGGGCGAGTGAGGAGGACCACAGGTGTCTGGAGGGTTGGTGTAAGTTCAGTCGGTGGTTAATGTAGGCAGATCCTAGGTCATGGAGGGCTTTGTAGGCATCTGGGAGGATCCACAGACCCTCAGGGTCCGTAGTCTGTCCTGTGTCTGATTGAGCTTGGTCAGTTGAGTCCATCTCGACAACCAAATTCGGCATAGCTCTCTGGTGGCTGTTAATGCACCCATGAGGTCTAAGGCTCTTGTCCCCTTCCTTTGCACTGCCAGGTATACTGTAAGTGAAATTGCTGTAGCTTTCTGTGTTACTTATGCTGTTCAGATGTTGGTGGACCACAAAGGTGCAAACCTTAACAATTAACAAATGTCTACTGCCTAACCATTTTGGGAGGAGGTTTTGATCTCCCATGGTTACATTGCTTTGTGTCGTTATCGATTGGGCATTGTGAACTGTAGATAGTTGCAAAACCGCTGTGACTGTATTTTCTGGTTCTGCATTTCTCCCATTCTTAGTGTGGACACATGTAGAGCTTTTCAAACATTATCTGGCATGGTTAGACAGGGGTCCTGGTTTCATTGATGTAGAGTGCTGTTACCGTATGTTTCAACCAATTACTCGTTCCTATATGAGAATACCATGTTTTTTCGAGATTATCAGTCTTATTGTGTGATTTCCATTTTATAATTATGTATTATTTCAATTAATTTATTTGTTTTAGTTACTGTAACCTTATCCTTGACATATCATTAAAAGTCCTGTATAACACAATGTTGGCTGTACATTCATACGTTATTGCAACTGTGCTAATTGTGTTGTACTTTAGATAGACTCACCCCACAACTATACCTTGAGTTAAGCCTTTGCTGCTTGCCCACATCTACCCGGAACAACAACAAGGCTTAAGTGAGACCCACTTTCTGTGGCAGGCTGAATCTCAAGAGTGTTGTTAGTATGAGATGGGGTACACAGCAGGAGCATTCTTTTACTTATATTACCTTATGAAATGCTCAACTCCATATGAGTTAAAGTGCAAGGTGGGTATAGTCCTTTTTATTTGGTACTAATTGTATATACATTTCATAAAGCTATCTAAGAGAATTAAAAGAGTACTAAAGGAATACTAATCTACTACTTCTCAATGCCTTCATGAATTTGCACTTTAGTCAGGGCCACTGGAATTATGCCACAGGGGAGGACCAAACTCAGCGGTGACTCCCTACCGTTATGGCGGAGAAGAGTTGCTCCCCTGCCAGCAGCTCAAACAAAATGAAAAATAAAAGGATAATAAATCCTAGTTTATTGTCAATTTAATTTTGTTCTCGAACCCGCGGCTTGGGGACGGGGCCAGGGGGATGACAGGCACTGGGGGAGTGTTTTGCACTGTTATCAGTGCGCATGACGGTTTGGCTAGCCGTCTTAGGACAGCCAAACCGGCATGCGTACTGAAGCTCTCTCCAACCCGAGCTGCATTGCTGGGTTAGAGAGAGCAGGCACAGACTCCCAGTCTAACTGGGAGCACAATTTGGGGGCGCTGAGACCAATCCTGATGCTGCTTTCATGCTGCCGAAAAGGGGGTGGTGATGAACAGAGTGTCTGAATTAAGCAGACCACTCTTACCCAGTCCAAAGATCAGGGCTTGATCCATCACCGTTTTTTAGCTCACTGCACCATCCCAGCTCAGAACTTGGCTATATGCAAATTAGTCTGATCCTGGCCCAGTGCATCATGGGAACAGGGCAGACCAAACTACCAAGCCAATTCTTATACTGGGAAGGAAACAAGCTACCGGGGACCGGTTTCTGGCATTTCAGCCGTCTTCAGCCCGGCTTGCTTGAATCCTGATGGTGCAATGAGCAAGGAACTCACATCTGAGTATACCCTTCCACGCTTATGGTGGACAAAAATGATACAGAAAAGGGGGTGGTGATGAACAGAGTGTCTGAATTAAGCAGACCACTCTTACCCAGTCCAAAGATCAGGGCTTGATCCATCACCGTTTTTTAGCTCACTGCACCATCCCAGCTCAGAACTTGGCTATATGCAAATTAGTCTGACCCTGGCCCAGTGCATCATGGGAACAGGGCAGACCAAACTACCAAGCCAATTCTTATACTGGGAAGGAAGCAAGCTACCGGGGACCGGTTTCTGGCATTTCAGCCGTCTTCAGCCCGGCTTGCTTGAATCCTGATGGTGCAATGAGCAAGGGACTCACATCTGAGTATACCCTTCCACGCTTATGGTGGACAAAAATGATACAGAAAAGGGGGTGGTGATGAACAGAGTGTCTGAATTAAGCAGACCACTCTTACCCAGTCCAAAGATCAGGGCTTGATCCATCACCGTTTTTTAGCTCACTGCACCATCCCAGCTCAGAACTTGGCTATATGCAAATTAGTCTGACCCTGGCCCAGTGCATCATGGGAACAGGGCAGACCAAACTACCAAGCCAATTCTTATACTGGGAAGGAAACAAGCTACCGGGGACCGGTTTCTGGCATTTCAGCCGTCTTCAGCCCGGCTTGCTTGAATCCTGATGGTGCAATGAGCAAGGGACTCACATCTGAGTATACCCTTCCACGCTTATGGTGGACAAAAATGATACAGAAAAGGGGGTGGTGATGAACAGAGTGTCTGAATTAAGCAGACCACTCTTACCCAGTCCAAAGATCAGGGCTTGATCCATCACCGTTTTTTAGCTCACTGCACCATCCCAGCTCAGAACTTGGCTATATGCAAATTAGTCTGACCCTGGCCCAGTGCATCATGGGAACAGGGCAGACCAAACTACCAAGCCAATTCTTATACTGGGAAGGAAACAAGCTACCGGGGACCGGTTTCTGGCATTTCAGCCGTCTTCAGCCCGGCTTGCTTGAATCCTGATGGTGCAATGAGCAAGGGACTCACATCTGAGTATACCCTTCCACGCTTATGGTGGACAAAAAGGATACAGAAAAGGGGGTGGTGATGAACAGAGTGTCTGAATTAAGCAGACCACTCTTACCCAGTCCAAAGATCAGGGCTTGATCCATCACCGTTTTTTAGCTCACTGCACCATCCCAGCTCAGAACTTGGCTATATGCAAATTAGTCTGACCCTGGCCCAGTGCATCATGGGAACAGGGCAGACCAAACTACCAAGCCAATTCTTATACTGGGAAGGAAACAAGCTACCGGGGACCGGTTTCTGGCATTTCAGCCGTCTTCAGCCCGGCTTGCTTGAATCCTGATGGTGCAATGAGCAAGGGACTCACATCTGAGTATACCCTTCCACGCTTATGGTGGACAAAAATGATACAGAAAAGGGGGTGGTGATGAACAGAGTGTCTGAATTAAGCAGACCACTCTTACCCAGTCCAAAGATCAGGGCTTGATCCAGCACCGTTTTTTAGCTCACTGCACCATCCCAGCTCAGAACTTGGCTATATGCAAATTAGTCTGACCCTGGCCCAGTGCATCATGGGAACAGGGCAGACCAAACTACCAAGCCAATTCTTATACTGGGAAGGAAACAAGCTACCGGGGACCGGTTTCTGGCATTTCAGCCGTCTTCAGCCCGGCTTGCTTGAATCCTGATGGTGCAATGAGCAAGGGACTCACATCTGAGTATACCCTTCCACGCTTATGGTGGACAAAAATGATACAGAAAAGGGGGTGGTGATGAACAGAGTGTCTGAATTAAGCAGACCACTCTTACCCAGTCCAAAGATCAGGGCTTGATCCATCACCGTTTTTTAGCTCACTGCACCATCCCAGCTCAGAACTTGGCTATATGCAAATTAGTCTGACCCTGGCCCAGTGCATCATGGGAACAGGGCAGACCAAACTACCAAGCCAATTCTTATACTTGGAAGGAAACAAGCTACCGGGGACCGGTTTCTGGCATTTCAGCCGTCTTCAGCCCGGCTTGCTGGAATCCTGATGGTGCAATGAGCAAGGGACTCACATCTGAGTATACCCTTCCACGCTTATGGTGGACAAAAATGATACAGAAAAGGGGGTGGTGATGAACAGAGTGTCTGAATTAAGCAGACCACTCTTACCCAGTCCAAAGATCAGGGCTTGATCCATCACCGTTTTTTAGCTCACTGCACCATCCCAGCTCAGAACTTGGCTATATGAAAATTAGTCTGACCCTGGCCCAGTGCATCATGGGAACAGGGCAGACCACCCCCCTTTTCTGAATCGTTTTTGGCCACTATAGGTGTGGCAGGGTATACTCAGACATGAGTCCCTTTCTCACTGCACCATCAGGATTCAAGAAAGCCGAGCCGAAGACGGCTGAAATGCCAGAAACCGGTCCCCGGTAGCTTGTCACCTTTCTGGTGAAGAATTGGCTTGGTAGTTTAGTCTGCCCTGTTCCCATAATGCACTGGGCCAGGGACAGACTGATTTGCATATTGCCAGGTTCTGAGCTGGGATGGTGCAGTGAGATAAATAACGGTGATGGATCAAGCCCTGATCTTTGGACTGGGTAAGAGTGGTCTGCTTAATTCAGACACTCTGTTCATCACCACCCCCCTTTTCTGAATCGTTTTTGGCCACTATAGGTGTGGCAGGGTATACTCAGACATGAGTCCCTTTCTCACTGCACCATCAGGATTCAAGAAAGCCGGGCCGAAGACGGCTGAAATGCCAGAAACCGGTCCCCGGTAGCTTGTCTCCTTTCTGGTGAAGAATTGGCTTGGTAGTTTAGTCTGCCCTGTTCCCATGATGCACTGGGCCAGGGACAGACTGATTTGCATATTGCCAGGTTCTGAGCTGGGATGGTGCAGTGAGATAAATAACGGTGATGGATCAAGCCCTGATCTTTGGACTGGGTAAGAGTGGTCTGCTTAATTCAGACACTCTGTTCATCACCACCCCCCTTTTCTGAATCGCTTTCATGCTGCCAGCAGGATGAAAGCCTCATAACAAAAGAAGATGCCAGTACCGATAATTATTCAATTTTTATTTGTCTCAAAAATGTATACCTTATATACATTTGAAAGCTCATTAGTCGCTTTTATTCATAATTTTGTGAAATATTTTGTAACTAAAATTTTTCAATACACAATTAGATTTCTAAAAAACAACTCAAAAAATGACCAACAAAGATTTGGGGGACAAGGGGATTGATCAATAATCACACAATTACTCACATCCAATCACCATTTCACATACTTCACACCCTCAATCAGCAAATTCCACACACACCACAAAAAATAGGAATGAACCTATGGGGTAGTACACGGTCTACCAACCAAAAAGTCAATGCGATACACTTTCTGTTAGATAGATCACAGATGTTAAATATCTCTAAATACACAATTCTGAACACATCTTTTTCCTTTGTATGTAATTTCAATGTAGCAAAGACCAACTCTTTATAACACAAAATATTTTGGCAGCACCTACAGTCAACGCGTTTCGAATCCCTGTAGTCGCTGGGATTCTCTTCAGGACCATAGACATGTGTAAAAATAAAAAGAACACAAATGGTATCCTATTTTCTCAAAAACCAAGCACTAACTACTGTTCTCCAGCTTCAGCTTACCAGTATCACAAAAACCATAAGGCGTATTCATTCATGTCTTCTGTCCCTGAAAATTCTGTGAACAAGAGGAAGGATAAAGAAGAAGAAGAATATGTAGTACCAGGACTAGTGTGAATCCTTACAATATTAGCATCAACGAAATGCTGACTGTGTCCTCCTCAGTCTGTTAGTGTCATCCCCATTAAGAAATCTTACCTACAAAGACCTTGCTCACTGTATTGCAGTTTGGAGTTTGAAGGAATATTCGAGATTTTACAACAGCAGGCTCCACACCTATTAACCAAACAAGTGGTTAGTTAGTATCACCCTAAACCTATGTATGCAATACAAAGGAACTCAAACGTGTAATCACCGTTAGGTGAAATAGTCTGCCTCATACCTCCTAGCGCCAGTTGGCAAGGAGTCTCTACAGCGGGGTGATTGTGTGATTATTGATCAATCCCCTTGTCCCCCAAATCTTTGTTGGTCATTTTTTGTGTTGTTTTTTAGAAATCTAATTGTGTATGAAATTTTTTTTGTTACAAAATATTTTTAAAAATTATGAATAAAAGCGACTAATGAGCTTTCAAATGTGTATAAGGTATACATTTTTTAGACAAATCAAAATTTAATAATTATCTGTACTGGCATCTTCTTTTGTTATGAGGTTATATTGGGCTCAGCCTTACTGATTAGAGCCACTCCCATTGTTGGTATTAGCAGGATGAAAGCAGCATAAGGATTGGCCACAGGGGACTCCGGGATCCTTTGTCTGCAGTAAAGAGGAGCAAGATGCCGCAATGCGGCAGGTAAGTGTTTTTCTTTATATATGTCATCATCCTCCGTCTCTCCCTCCCCCCCGCCCACCACTCTATCAAGACACTAGCTGCTACTGACCAAATTATGCAACAGGGTTGACTAAATCATCGTGGAAGAACTTTTGCATAGGGCCTTCCACTGCGCAGCAACATGGGTCACCACACATTTAGTAACTTTTTTCCCGTTTGAGCTACAATCAATTTTTTTGTAAAAATAAGCAGATTATGGCGCAGATGGCGTATTATGTGACAAATGTAGCTAATCCACAATAATGCGGAAAAAACGCAGCAGTCTCAGAATTGCATAATTTCAGTGACCCTGCTTTTATTATCTGGTGCAATAGTTGCAAAAGAACCCACAAAAGTCTCTGTTTTAAAGTTTGTGGCGGTCACCCCTATTCGTATCCTGGAAATTTATCCTGAAAGCCAGTTAGCCGAAATCGGCGAGCAGTAGCAGAATTTCTTACTCCGGTATTACACAGGATAAACTAGTAATTCCACTTTTTTTGTGATTATTCATGTCTATCAGAAAGGGTCTGATTGGCAGCTCGATGGCCCCATATCCAGCGGCGGTTCCTCCATGGGAACCGAAGAGCGTCACCCGCCCCCCAAACCGCATCCAGAAAGCGTGAAAATTAAAATGGCAATAAAATGATTTTATTACCATTAAATTTTTTGCTCTCTGCCAGCAAACGGAGTACGATGGCAGGGCTGGGTCATATGCATCACTGCTACCAATGATTGGCATAAGTGAGGAATGGCCACTTAAGTTTGAAGTGCACATTTTGGTTTGGCTGGCTACCTTGCTACGGACAAACCGAGAAGCCTGAGCAGTCACAGGCCTACAGTGCCATTAGGAGCGTAGAGCATTCCCACCCAGGCCCGGACTGGCCATAGCGGGCACCGGGCAATCCCCCGGTGCGCCGCAAGGGTGGGGGCCGGTTTTGAGCCCCTGGCAAAATCGGCCCTGCAACAAAATCAGCCGAAAACCAGCCCTAGCAAAGCGCTCGGCGGCACCTCCAACCATGTCCCCCCCCCCCCCCCCCCCCAACCCCCCGGCCGAGCACTTTGCCAGGGCCGGTTTTGGTTCCCAGTCCGGCCCTGTTCCCACCCCAGCCAATCAAGAAGCTTCACTCATGCTGCTTAACAACATGAGAACAGCATCTTGATTGGATGAGAGATGGTTGTGGGCTTCACGCTCCGAGGACATGCTGCAGAACAACGAGGACGTACTGCAGAACATCGAGCGGCAGTGTAAGATAAGTGATTTTTTTATGTGTATATTTATATTGCTATGCATTTTTATGTGTATATTTTTTTGCGCCCTCGGGTGTGACTAACCACCAATGCCCAGATCAAATACACATGCCATCTCCTCGCTCCCTCTTTGTCCTGTGCATTGATCGATTGATTTGACAGACTGCTGACACTTACTCAATACCATCACTTACCGAAATAATTGTTTTCTTCCTTCCCTATTAAAACTAATTTAAATTCAGTGAGTGGAATTAAAGTCTGAGCTGCCAGAGCCACGTGCACCTCCCAACCATTCTGTTGCCGCGTTCATCCAGATCTAAGATACAACTGGAACGACCCCCGTGTTAGAACACGTTTCCTAGCACATTTAATGTCACTTCTTGTCATTCCGAATACCTAATTCCTCACTGGTTTATGTTAATTGCGAGGGTTAATCTGATTTTAAATGCTTCGGCATGGCTCCTTTCTGGGCAGGCACATTTCTAGTTCAGCAGTGCTGGTTCCTAATTTGAAAGATAATTGGATTTAAAATTGCTACGTTGGGTTTTGTTTGTTTGGGCATGTTTTTTTATTCTGGGCATCTCATGTGGCTGTTCCCGCTGGGCCACGCTCTCTGAACTATGACTAACTGCCGCTGCCTGTTCCTTGTCCCTGACCTGTTTTGTGTGGCTTTCTGTAATTTATTTATTTATTACACAACATTATAAAGCTCAACATGTCTAAAAAGGGTACTTCAGAGCGCTTAAAAAGGGAAGTAAAGGAAAGAAAAAGATGTACAAGCATTTGCAATGCCAAGGTCTTGCATTTGCGAGAGTTAATCTATTGGCATTGTAAATGACAATGCCTTTTATTTATCTGTTTTGTTAATTAACACATAAATAAAAGGCATTGTCATTTACAATGCCAATAGCTCAAACTCTTGTAAATGCGAGACCTATTTAATTTCAAAGAAGCGGCCGCCATTATCTCAGGCTGCTTGGAAAGTGAAAGTGCGCATGGCGCGCTGAATGTTGCAGGAAAGCATGTTGTGCCTGCAGTAGGAGAAACTCATGAAGAAAATAGTGCTTACAGACTAAATAAGACATACCGTGTAACAACAGAAGTAAAAGGGCCAGTCCTCATGGGAGGTTACAAATGAAGATAAGGCGGTTTTAAGGAGGGACTAACAAGCATATTAACGAATCAGAAGCCATCATTAACAAGGGCCAATCACACAAGCCAATGAAAAATATGGGTGGCGAGTGGGAGGAGCTTCAAGTCCATACTCAAATACAACATGCCTCACAGAGCAGCGCATGCGCTGCCCATGCTCGACCTGAAAAAGGGGAGGCTGAGTCCAGTAGGGAGGTGGGTCAGTTAAAGGCAAGTCTTAGTAGATTAATCCAGGTCCTGTTTTTGCTCTGCACTTTAAGTCAGGTTATCAGAGGTATAATTTATCACCTGATTTGATTTTATGTCATATCAAACATGCCTTCTAGCATAATTTTTTTAACCTCATGCGCACGGCAGCTTTTTCCGCTGTGCGCTGATGTTTTGTAAATACCGCTGTTCATGACGAGCTCAGCTCGACATGAGCGTACGAGAGGTGTACCTCATGACGAGCTGAGCTCGTCATCGGCGTGGAAGGGGTTAAGAATCTAAAAACCAAGCCTTCTTCCACACCTCATCAGAGCAGTGTGGGAAATGTTAGAGTTATCAGACTTGCATCCCAATTTATTATTTGAGATTAATTGCAAGCACGCTAAAGAAATAAAATGCTTATTTATTTAGGTTTTTGTAAAGCGCCACCAACCAGCGACGGCCCGTGGAGGGAGTTACGGTGGGGCAGGAGGGCGGGGAGGGGGAGGGGCAGGGCGGAGGTTGCTAAAAACCGGCATATGGATAATTGCAGGTAAGTAAACAATTTAATTAATAAAACGAATTTCGTAGCTCGCACTGCATTGCATTTTGCGATGCAAGGCGCACTACGAAATTCGTTTTATTAATTAAATTGTTTACTTACCTGCAATTATCCATATGCCGGTTTTTAGCAACCTCCACCCTGCCCCTCCCCCTCCCCACCCTCCTGCCCCACCGTAACTCCCTCCACGAGCCGTCGCTGCCACCAACCACCCTGGCGAAGAGCAAGAAGCAAGTGGGGAAGAACTCAGATAGTGGTGGCTAGTGTCTGGAAATACTTGATGTTGAATATGACCATAACACAATGATATACTCTTGAGGTGGAACAAGAACTGGGATCGCCTGGGTGAGGAGAGCACAGCAGGTCTTAGGCACCTGACCGATCATGGCATAGTTACCCAGATGGAGAGAGGAGGAGACTTCTTCTATTGCATCAACAATAGGCATCAGTTGACGGACCTGTGGCCCCTGATTGGTTGGTTAGTGGTCAACAGTTCTGCGGCCATGGAGTGCCTTGTGGATGAGACAGAGTGTGTTATAGGTCACTCTGTCTTTTAATGGGAGCCAGTGGAGGGGTTTCAGAGCTGGTGTGGCGTGATCATGTCATTTCAAACCAAGGAAGAGGTAAGCTGCATAATTTCACACACACCGCAGTTTTTGTAGGAGATATACTCGGGTACCTGTGTATAGGCTGTTACAGTAATCCAAGATTGACATGACCAAGGTAATGATTAGGTGATTTCCATTGAACAGTAACCCTTTTAGCAGTAGTAGGTGGTGCAATGCTGTTTTGGAAAACACATTAATTTTGAGGATAACTGCTAGGTAACTGTCAAAGATTACGCCTAAGTTGCAGGAATTGTCCATGGGGTTTCATAGAATGTCCAGTCCCTATGGCTGAGGTAGGGGGAACAGGACAGGGTTGTTTGCACCCAGGAGCAGGATTTCGGATTTGTGTTGCTTTTTAGGCAGAGTTTATCAGCATCTAACAATGAACCTGAGAAAGACATTGAGACAAATTCTTATGGCTGCCAGGTTCCTTTGCAGTTTTTAGACAGAACAGTGTGTAGTCCTCTTACACTTGTTTTGGTATCCAGCTGGTACAAATCTTGCATGTCATGCAGGGTGGGCCCTGTAGGCACTACATAGCATTGTTGGCCAAGCAGAATGTCAGTTACATGCATTTGATGTTGTTAGTTCAAGAGAGGAAGGCACCCAGTTTGGAATGATAGGTGTCCTTCTGCAGGAAGGAGTTGAAACGCATCAATGTCGTTCCACTCAGACATTGTACACAGTCCTTCGATTAGCCCTTGATGGTCAAAAGCGTCAAAAGCCGGACAAGAGGTCTAAAGGAATCAAAGTTCATGGGTATCCTTCACCCTGTGAGTCAAAGCCTTGCATTACCATCTGTATCTTTCGTCCAAAACCTGTCCACTGTGGGAATAGGAGCACTGGGGGGGGGGGGGGTCTGCTGTACTGTACTGCTACATGAAGATCGTAGGGAAGCTACTGCCTAACACACCATCAATACAAGATAGTGCCATGAGCAATATTTTTAGGTCTTACAATTTCGATAACTGGACAAGGTGGTAAAATTGGGTAATTTGAGTGCTGACTAACTGGCAGTTTTGTTGACCTGAATGCTGATGTATTATATCTGGCTGTGACCACACAATCCACAGCACGTGGAGAGGCATCAGTCCAACTTCTGCTGAGCACCACATGGAGTGAAAACCTGGCCAATCCCCTCCCCCTGGCAGTTGCAGCCAATAAAACACAGCAGAAGCAAGAGTAATTGTAATTGTATTTATATAGGGTTACAACCTCAGACGAGGCGTCGAAGCACTTTACGCCAGGCAGCAAGGTTAATGGTTAGTTCAGTGTTATTGGTTACTGCTTGTTGTTGGGATTAGTCTTTTGCGCACAAAGCAAACTGTTCCATGCAGTCATTTCAGTTTTTTGTGGTGGACCAAAGTATTTGTGGTTGTTTTGAATCATTAATAAGGGCAAGGGAAGGTGAGCTCCAGCACATTGTGGTGGAATTAATACAGGAGTTACAGGAGATACCGTGTTGTTAGGTTGTATAGGTATGACTTTCAGCGGAAGGAGACGATATTGTGATCTTGTAAATGAGTTGAGGGAAATTTGCTGAACTACTTTTGCAATACTCAGCACTGGGCCTTTAACACGGGTTACAGCCCACTGCAGTTCCATTGTTTCAATGGATGGCTGAACATCGTGTTGTTTAATGACCCAGATACACCGTTTTATATGCCTGTAAAACAGCACAGCATGTTCAACCTGAGAAGTCTGTGCCCAGAATCTATTGCCACTCATTGAATAACAATGAAGTATGTTAATGGCTCTTTTAGAGATTCTGAATGTAAGGCACATTATGTGCATTTAATTTTGCATTTAATTGGAGTGCATGTGCCTGAAAGCTGAACTGGTGGGATTTTAAAATGAGAAGCAGACATTCTAGCCGCAGAGACCCTGCATCGAATGGACAATGCAGATTATAGCATGTGTGTTTTGTTTATTGTGAGCCTTTTTGTTGGTCTGAGTATAGCTCCCAGTGGGTGAATGGCTGTGCCAATACATCCATCACGGCAAGGGATCCGACTTGGCTTTCTCGTTGATAGACAAGTTGATGGACCAGATTTGGAAAGATCAGAGGAGCTGAGCTGCCCAGAACCCTGCTACAGGCCATTTATCCTGTGCAGCTTCCAAACACATTACTCACACATACTCCTGTACGTCTCGCTGTCCTTTCTCTCAAAACACATAAGATGAAGCCTTGGGGCCATATGTATCAAGCCTTTTTCGATTCGCAAAGGCCGAAATTCGGCGAATTCCGGCCTTTGCGAATCGTAAAAGGCTGTTTTGCATTTTTTTATATGTATGAAAAAATCGCATCATAAGGAATCGCATACATTTGCGATTCCTTATTTTGCTATAGCATTTAAGGAATCACAAATTTGCGATTCCTTAAATGCTATGTATGAAGCATTTTTCCATAGCAAATTATGCTTAAGAAATCGCAATTTACCACCAACTTTCAATTGGTGGTAAATTGCGGTTTCTTGTAAAAAAGCACAACTTGGCATTTTTGAATGTGGCATGTGACGCACATACATGCCCATAGGGCATGTATGAGCGCCATATGCACACACATGCTGATTTCAGGAATGCAGCAGGGTGTCCTTGAGACACCCCTGCACCCTTGAAATCAATCTCATTTTGTGATTAGCAAATTGCGAATCGCAAAATGAAATGTATTTCACAATCATTCCTATGGGCCTCCTGGCCCATAGGAATGAATGGGAAATTATTCCTTATTTGCGAATTCGCAACTTGCGAATTCGCAAATAAGGAAGATTAAGGAATCACCAAAAAAAAGCGATTTTTTTCATACATACCGTTTTGCGATTTCGAAATAGCGATTCTTTAAAAATCGCTATTTAGAAATCGCAAAACGGAACTATGATACATATGGCCCTAGGTACCTGTGGCAACAACCTGTAGGTACCTATCAAGTCACAGGTTTGAATCCTGGCTAAGGGTGATAAAGTGAATATCAAGTAGCTGGGTAAAATAACTTCCAATATGCAAGTGGCTGAAGACACACCGGTGTGTCTTGTCCAGAATATAAACAACCATTATTATTTCATTATTGGTTTTTTTTAATTGCATAGATCAGACCTCCTCTGTGCATAGCAGCACTCTAAAGGAAGGTTATTCAGAAACATGACTGTTAATATTTTAATACTTATAGTAAATCACTGCCAGTCTTTTCCTAACTGTATAGTATTCTTACTAAGAAACGGAGTAAACAAATAGAGGATTAATATCTACAAAAGCTCAAAAACTATAGGAAGTCCACATTCCTTGTTTTCCATGGGATAATGGTTCTGGGATGAATAGGTAAGGACGTGTATCTAATACGGTGTTGTAGAGAGCCACCCGGGCTCCTCTATACATTGTAGCCATCGCACGCACTCCTCGGGGCGGGCTCATCCAGAGGAGATAAATAAACGGTGTGAAGACCGCTCGGGGTCTTCCGGCCAAAGTGCAACTAATGTGTGTGGGCTCACATTATTTGGCACAGCGCAACCCTAAGCCGCCGTCGCCTACATCTTCAGGCCGCCACAGGTGTGATACGCTAAGCATGAAATGATTGTGCACTCGGCATGGCAAAGACGGTGTGAGCGCTGGGCTTTCCACATTGTGTGCTGCGAGTTGGTCACTTGAAAGAGGTTATATTACGGACCCACGCATGCAATTATAACGCCTTCCATTACAACGCGGTCATTATCGCGACCGCATGTATACCACGCATGCCTTTACAACGCATGCCTTTACCACGCACATGGCTTTACAATGAATTACTTTACAAGGAAAATGTAAGTATTTAGCAGGTAAGTATTATGCCTATTAATATTAACCACCCGTTTTACGAAAAGTAATGAGAGCAGGGCTCGAGTCGAGGTACCACGTGGGTGGATGCGTCCCCCCACTTATTTTACCGGAAGCTCGATAATTGGAGCAAATGGAGCCACACATTCACTCTTTGGCCTCTCTGGGGCGAGATGGGAGCTCATTCAGAACGCTGCTCACGCGCTAGCTTCTCTGATGCAATTGCATCTAAGGGGTGAGCGAGGGGAGGCAATGAGTCTGAGGGTGCAAGCCACCTTTTGTGACGTCACTTCCTGTTGTGATGTCAGCATCCCCCCACTTCTTTTTTTAGGACTTGTGCCCTGAATGAAAGCATGCTGCCTTTTGAATTTGAAAATAAACAGCCCAGTTCAGGAACAGCAGTGCGTTTAGGCAGCATGCTTTCATTACAGTTCGTCAAACGGGTGTCAATATTAACAAAAGCCTTTATTTGTTCGAGTTTTAATACATACTGTAAGATACCTATGTATTTTGTCACTCTATCCAAGTGTAGCCACATATGTACATGATTGAGTGCCGGGTTTAATTGTTGCCTCTTTGCAGTATCAAGTGATTTTTATATTTTTTTGGGTAATTACCATTGGTTATAATGATACTTTGTACAAAAATGCCCTGAATAATTTCTCATTTGTGGCTGTGTTCGTTATTATCACCTGTTTGCGAGTTATTATATAATTTATGGAACAAATGTGCACATGTCTTTGAACATTGCATTTTATTTGGAACTACATGGACTCCTGCAAAAACAACAGTTGATGGACAGAATGCAGAACAATGTCATACATTCACCCCAGTACAGAGATCTGGGCCCAAATCCATGTCTGAACTGGGGTGGTGTAGAGTGCAAAAAAACGATGGATTTAGGCCCAGATCTCTGTACTGGGGTGAATGTATGACATTGTTCTGCATTCTGTCCATCAACTGTTATTTTTGCATTTGTCACCCCAAGTGGGATGGGTATACTCAGACGTGAGTCCCATGCTCTCCACACCACTGGAGTCAAGCTATCCTGGCTGAAGACGGCTGATAGCCAGAAACCAGTCCTAGGATGCTTGATTCCGGTCCAGGAAAGACATGGCTTGGCAGTTCGGGCTGGACTGTTCCCATGAGGCACAGGGTCAAGGCTGATTTGCATACGGCCATGTCTGAACTGGGGTGGTGTGGAGTGCAAAAAAACGATGGATTTAGGCCCAGATCTCTGTACTGGGGTGAATGTATGACATTGTTCTGCATTCTGTCCATCAACTGTTATTTTTGCATTTGTCACCCCAAGTGGGATGGGTATGCTCAGACGTGAGTCCCATGCTCTCCACACCACTGGAGTCAAGCTATCCTGGCTGAAGATGGCTGATAGCCAGAAACCGGTCCTAGGATGCTTTATTCCGGTCCAGGAAAGACATGGCTTGGCAGTTCGGGTTGAACTGTTCCCATGAGGCACAGGGTCAAGGCTGATTTGCATATGGCCATGTCTGAACTGGGGTGGTGTGGAGTGCAAAACAACGATGGATTTAGGCCCAGATCTCTGTACTGGGGTGAATGTATGACATTGTTCTGCATTCTGTCCATCAACTGTTATTTTTGCATTTGTCACTACATGGACTCCTCCTCCTAATGGTTTATTCCTTTGAAAAAGGCTTGGAGCAGCCGAAACATGTCAGGCGGCATACTGTTAGCACTTGCACTTGGCACTTCGTTCCTTAATAAATGGATTCATATATTTTTTCTTAAGTTGTGGTGGAGTGTCTTCAAACAACCACTGGATGCCTGTCTAGGGTGAGCTGATTTAGAAGTATGCCATTTGGATTCTTAGGCGTTCCGCTGTTTATGTGGTGTTTACATGATATAACATTTGTTGGGTCTCTAACTAGTGTGGAAGTTAATGAAATCAGTGCCTCTTGCACAGTGAGTGACAGCTACCATTCGTAAAAGCCTCTGTATACATTTCTAATAATATGTCAGAGAGTGCTCCTGAAAATGTCTGATTGACAAACCTTTTCGGCAGGAGAGGTAGATGTTTTGTATGTGTACCAAGCACAATTAGCTTAAATTCTGAATTAGACCCAAATGTATAACTTTAGTATTACGGATGTCCCAGACATGGCCTGGCCCCTTTATACATCCAAGAATTGGTGTCACCCTAGGTGCCCAACCGACGGTTGAGATCAACCAACCTCTCACTGTTCACCACGCCCAGGTTTCATCTTGCCTGCATGAAGGGTTGTTCTTTTTCCTACCTGGGCCCAAAACTCTGGAACTCTCTTCCTATAGCTCCAAGGGATCTGTCATTCCCTACTTACCTTTCGTAAGAACCTGAAGACTTTGCTCTTCAGCTGTCAAGACTGAGCTTTATGTCACTTGGGTAGCTGTTGTGCTATCTGCGGTCTTCCACTTCTCTGCTCGCTGTCTTGCTCTAGCACCGGGAGATGCTTTTTGAGTTGCTACGCGCTTTACAAGTCTTTTTTATTATTATTAATAATAATGATAATAATAATAATAATATATTTTCTTTCTTGGAGTGGGTTAATTTTAGATTGTATTATATTGTTTATCATGCAAAACACATTACATGGTGGTAATCACTTGGTACAACTTGCGTAACAATTGGAACCCACTAGGAAATGCCTACTATGCAGTGGGAAGGCTGTTAACCCCAAGGGATGCACCCACATCTATCTAAAATAGGAAGCCCGTAGCAAACAAGATCCCATTGGAAGTGACTACCTTCAATACGAAACCCTCAGCACCTTACGAGAAGAGCAAAGCACGCCATAGACTCCCCTTAAGAGCAAGATGGGACCTGGAACCTCTCTAGGCAGAAAAAACATGCTTTCAGGATGTATTACATATATATACTTCAAGTATGAAGTGTCAGTCTTCTTGCCCAGCTTAACACAAATGTTGACTCGTGTTGAGCACCCAAAATTAATTTATTCAAGTTACAATAACCAAGTCAAGAGAACAAATAGGATGTATGGAAGCATCTGAAGGATGGCAAACAAAGTAATGTATTTGTTTGCTATAAACAGCAGAGTGTGTGTGTGTGTGTGGTTGCATGCGTGCCTGCGTGCATGTGCGTGCACGTGTGTGCGTGTGTGTCTTTAATGCACATTATAGGAACTGGACAGTTCCTCAAAGTGTTTGTAAACTGTGACAAAGCCAGACAAACTTCATCTTTGTGAGGATCATCAAACTACTTGGACTGGTTCCCTTGGTGTGTTTATGTACTATCAAGGGAGAGTATAAAAAACACCACAAAACTGCTCTAATACTTTCTTTTTGTATAACCTACCCCAGTATCAAGACACAATTGGAGTTAGAATAGTAAATACACACTCCATTATGATTAGGGCTCCTGTATTGATTGCATTTATTTTTTTAACATTTCCGTCTGTATTTATCCATTTTTATTTTTTGCCCATTTTATCTGTATTTATCCATATTTATTTTGTGTTTAGCGTATAAATGAAGTTGAAAAACTGAACATTTCCATATTTGTTTTAGCTATTTAAGCTGTCAAATATTACACACCAATACATCCAATACTAGCCTTTACCATGAATGTATGTTGACACATGCTACGATTTAAAGAAATGTCATCCTGTTTTTTATTTTCCATGCTGTCCATCTGCTCAGCTGCTGGCTCATAATCCACAAAAGACAGCACAGAGAGTCACTTAAAAAGAGCACCATTTTCTGTATTTATCTACTTTCAAAATTAATTTAGACAGAAACCACATTGTTTTCTGTCTGTATTTATTTGTAAAAATCCGTAAAAACGGAAAACAGGGAGCCCTAATTATGATTAGTGGCCAGTCTTTGTTTGATTGTAGGTATGACATGCGTGTGTGGCTGGGGGAGGGGAATAACCCATGTTTAACCTAGTTGGATACACATTCAAATCCCAAGGAGGACTTATGATTATAAATACTAAATATAAATTCATAAATTATAAATTAGGATTTATAAAATGAGTTAGATTAACACCTGTCTAAGATCCCACCCTAAATGGGGAAAAGTAAATTTTTTTATTTTTATTTTTAGCATTTATTTTAAAAAATAGAAGATGCAAGGAGGAAGCATAGAGTTTACGCAATGTTTAATTCGCTTCCCTTCGGACCGCTATGATGGTTTGGCGGTTTACAGTCATATATGAGCACTTATGGTTAATATGGTTTTATGGAAAATTATAAATTTTGCATTTTAAATATAAATACAGGAAATCTGCACAAAGACACAATGAGGCACAAACCCAGACAAAACAGAACCCAAAATAAAACCTATAAAATAGCTAACTAATTTGTCATTCATAGTTTTAATTTTCCACTTAACTGTTCCGCCTCTGCTGGAAAAGCGCAGGTTTCTCATTATGCTAATGAGTCCAAGCTGTGCGTGATTAGAACCTCGGGAGTGGGCTGCGTCTTAAAGCTACACACCACTCAATATCCCCTTTGTGTTCTTATAGGATGAACAAGTTATGTTAACATTTGTAAATGGGCCGTAGGCGCTGCCCCAAATGTGATAGCCGTCATACAGACAAACGATTTTATGCACCAGTGAAAGCTTACTGAAATAGGCAGGTGTTCATGTGTAAAAATCTTTATTTGTATAAAAGAAAATATCCTTAAAAGCATTACAAATTGAATTCACAAATCGGTACATTGTAATTAAAATATTTCAAAACGTATTTCACCACAATTGAACAGTAAAACTTGATCAACACCTGTTACTCAAATAGCACCTTGAAATTTAAAACAATTGTGTGATAGGCACGATAACACTTGGTAAAAGAGCAGAAGAATTTGATGTACTGACATTCGACAGCTAAAACTCATCATTTTATTTTTCCCTTTGTCTTAAAACTAAGTGCTAAGATGCAGCTTAGGTTAGGCCTCTGGGCGGGACAAACTGGGGGGTTACTGGTCCTTCCGCCTTTGCTGTAAAGATGCGGTGTGCATCCCGAATATATGTTGTAAAGGCAATGTTCAGAGCTCTGTTTTCTGGGCACAGGGAGGTGATAATTGCCTGTCTACAAGTCCGAACGCCCAACCTGTTCCACTCTGCACTGAGTTTGCGTCTACGTTGAGTCATAAGTGAGGGGCATAAGCAAACCACGTGCTCTAGCGTTTCAGTTGTCTTGCCGCACCCCCTAAATGTGCAGGTGTTGAAATATCCAAAAAGAAGTTCCTAATTGCAAATGAGAAGGAAGAAAATTTTAAAAAAATGCTGTAGTGATTAAAAAGTAGTCAACTCCCTTCACCCCGATTTATGAGTGCAGTCATCCAGCTAAAAATTGAAAATATACCATTAAGTTCTTTATAAGACTGTGATGAGTAAGACTAAGTGGTGTTCCACTGATGGTTGACCTTTATTGTCTGTCAGCTGAGCTCAATACTGTCAACCGTGCCATCCTGCTTCAGTGTCTAGACGCTGTTTTTTAACCTTGTGACTTTTTTGGTCCCCCTACTGAATCACTACAGTGAGCCAAGGACCCCTGCCCAAGTAAAGTCTCTTATTTGCGCCTAAAAACAGTGCACAAAAATACAGAAAGACATCAAACAAATACAAAAAAATATGTATTTTATTTTATTTAATTTCATACACAAAATATGCAAAAGGAACATTTTCGTTTTAAAAAGAAGCTTGGGTCTTTTCCAAAGGTAGCTTTGTTTCTAAAAGGCATAGCCATTTGCTAGATTGCAGCATTCCGCTTGGACTTGTTTGCTCCTAATGCATGTTGTCTTTTTGTCTGCTTTAGTTGGGGCCTTCAGTCGTCTATACAAGATTCTGTTTAGCTGCATTTGCACTGCTCCCTCGAATCAAGGTAAGGATACTAACTTCATTTTTTTGCCTTTCATTTAAAATTCTGTCATTTACAGAGCATTTTAAAGCATTCAATTTAGCCTTTCATTTCATAAGTACTTTATTATTCTGCTAATACTGTTTAATTTTCTGAACAGTCACAGGCTCCCTGAGTAGGCATTGCAGGAGTACGCGGACCACAGTTTACGGATCACTGGCCTATATGCTGCAGCTGTTAGGCTACCGTCACAGCTACCTGGAGCCAGTTACTACACAGTACTCCTCCTGTCGGTCAAAAGAAACACTACTGTGTCACTTCCGGTGCATTCAGTGGTCCTGCAGGAGATCTCCCCTTCAGAAAAATGCTTAAAACCTGGTTGTTTTAGAACCTCTCTTTGATCCAGCAACCCACTTCTGCTAGAGATAGCAGATAGCGCCAGGACACCTTCGGGTAACAGATGCGCTTTACAAATTAATTAACATAACATAACACATTGCACAAACCAGCACTAAAATCATTTAATCCACAAGACTCTAAATCAGCCTTTGCTGCCATAACTGTGGTGCAGGAGGTCCTGCTTGGTCAATGGTTGCTTAGTCCCATCAGCTTATTGCCTTATGCATGGTCTGTGCACTTCCATTATGCCCTACCCTTTGGGTTGTTTTTGGGCACAGCCAGCAGAAAGAATGTCTATTGTGTTTGCATGCCGCTGCTGGTCAACTGGTGTCGTCGCCCCCCACCCCCCACTGACGTGCACAAGGCAGTTTCATTGAAGGGGGCTCAGTTGTTTTTCCAGACTGTCTGTCTGGTCTTGCTTGCTGACTAGCGCGGTTCTGCTGTCGGCTATTTTTATCAGCCGTAATCATGTACCCAGACCGTGGTCACTTTAGATGCCCGCGCCAATGATGTTTCGGATGTAAAAGATTTGGGCCATCTCTAGATTGGACTAAATCTTCTGCATACAGCACGCAGCAGCACAGCCCGCGTTTCCAGTTCTGGCCTCCAGTTGCTCACTCTGTTTACTTGTGTATTGATTTTGCTCGAAGACTGCAGCATGCTTTAAATAGAAGCGTTACTGTATGATTATAAACGCAGGGTTCTGCTGACTGCAGCCAGTGACATGAATTTTAAGCCCAGAGCTATTCCTAGAACATTCCTGCCGTCCTGCAGAACGAATAGGAAAGTCCACGGGGCTAAGATCTTTTCTATTCAAATTCTAGGTGCCCCAGTCAGCAAAAAACGATGGATTTAGGCCCAGATCTCTGTACTGGGGTGAATGTATGACAATGTTCTGCATTCTGTCCATCAACTGTTGTTTTTGCATTTGTCACCGCAAGTGGGACGGGTATGTTCAGATGTGAGTCCAGTGCTCTTCATGCCACTGGAATCAAGCTATCCTGGCTGATGAGGGCTGAAACCGGTCCCAGGATGCTTGTTTCCAGTCCAGGGAGGACCTGGCTTGGCAGTTTGGGCTGGACTGTTCCCATGGGGCACAGAATCAAGACTGATTTGCATATGGCTGGGTTCAAACTGGAATGGCCCAGATCCCTGTACTGGGGTGAATGTATGACATTGTTCTGCATTCTGTCCATCAACTGTTGTTTTTGCACCATTCACAAAGGTAACATACCTGTGGTAAAGTTACAAGAGCAGAGTCTCCACATTTGGGGCGGAGTCTCCACACTCGGGCGGAATCTCAGCACTGTTCACTCTCTGCAGTCAGCCACGGTCCATGCAGGTAAGAGCGGTGGGGCCAGGGCGGTGAGAGAAATGAAATATTAATTTAATTTTCCCTCTTGGTTGTCTCTCGATTCCCCCCCAACCCAGCCCCACCATTCTTACCTGAACGAGCTGGGGTTGTCTGCAGTGCGCAATGCGGAGTTTCTGCCCAGAGTGTGGATTCACCGCCCGAGTGCAGAGATTCAGCATTCGTAACTTTACGACACGCAGGCGCGTAGCTTTAGGGGGTATTTGGGGTGTTACACCCCCTCTAATAAATGTCTTTTCTGTTAAATAGTTGGGTACAGGTGCTTTCATTTGGGTATTGTGAGGTGTCGGATTTCACAAGGATTTCTTTTTACATACAAACAGACAAAAAGACCCACACCCTCTACCTTTCTCTGCTTTCAAAGTCTTCAAAATGTTGGCTATTTTACAAAATATTGTTTCTCCTCTCACTTAGTTCCCCTACCAGTCCACCTTCCTCTACCTTTCCACTGCCCCTTAAGCCACTCACCTGCATCCTTCTTGTCATATAATGAATTTCAACATTATATGCCAGCGTGATTGTTGGAAAATCTTTTCTATGTTTACATTTTTTTGTTGTAAATATATAGGTCCCCATTACGATCACGGGCGGATCGCCATCCGCCCATGGCGGTGGCAATCCACCGGCCATCAACAGTCCATTTACCCACTGCCACATTAGCATGGCGATGGGTAGCGCGGTGGACAGAAAGTCCGTCAGCTGCTTTTCCGTCGGCTGAATTGCCGGCCGGGCGAAAAAGGCTGACAATATGGTGGCGGTGCCTTGCAGGCACCTCCATCCATACGATGATGCATGCGGTGTGCATGCCTTTTCATGGCGGAGGCTCTGCCATGGAAAGGCATACGGTGACTGACATTGAGGTGGGAGGTGGGGGGTGGATGTCTGCATTGGGGGTACCTATGGTACCCCCCATCATTGCCATGCACAAGGTAGCAGGCACAGTGCCGTGCCTGTCACGTTGTGCATTGTAATGCACATCATGCTCCCTTAACATTGCGACAGGTGCTGTTTACAGCACCGCCCGCCGCAATGTTAATGGCAAGAATGTGCCCGCCAGTGTGGCAGGTGCATTCTAATTGGCCTTGCGGGACCGCCCCACCTCTGACGGTCGGTCTCGTTTACTGTTACTTTGTCCCCCTGCCATCGTAATGGGCCCATAGTGCGGATCTAGCCCCAAGAAATTTGGAGAAATAGACGGTGGGACGAATATTGTTTCATCAACATTGTCCATAATGTAATTTATCAAATCATTTATATCTTACAGCATCGTTGACTTCTATTGGCACATGTACATCTTAGATATATTTCTAAGAAGGAGATACCTGATTTAGCAACTACAATGCACAGTTTATAGTGGTGCAAATCTAACATTCCCAGAAGCCAAACTCAGCATTTTTAATACAGCCTTTACCTAGGGAGGCGAGCCAAAGTGTATTTTATTTATTGATATTATGTTTTAACTAGTGTAAACGCAAACCAATTACTACTCTGGTAGATATTCCAGTTCCACAGTTATAAAAGGTATACACTGGCTCCAGTTGAGACCACAAAGATTTTGGATTTATTACCATTAAAAAATAGTCTAATGTTTTCAGTTACTTATTTTATTTATTCAGTCGAATTTCCATGATTTTTTTCAGTGTGCATGCATATTCCTATTTCCAAAAAACTACACGCTGCTTAAACGTGTAGAAATCATCTGCGATTGGCAATCCTTTCCTCCGGTCCTCTCGTAATGGAAAGCTTCAATTCTATTAAGGACTCGGAGGCGAGGATTATCCCACCCTGGGCAGTTCTGTTGAGATTTCGCCCTCCCCGTACAGAGTAATTACTACAACTTTTCTGGATTTGAGACTGTCTTGATTTATTTGACTGGATGTCCTGTACTTTTGACTGCTTACACTGCTGTTTCCTCCGTAGGTTGAAGTACGTGACCGTCTTCTGTTGTTACAACTTTCCCTTTGTCGTTGTACGGACAGATGCGAATAAACAAGACTCATGAAGGTGGTCCAATGGTTGACTTTGTGCGACAAAAGAGGGAGAAGGGTCACTGAAGAGGGACTATGTCGTGAAATATGGCTCCTGATTGGCTAATGAAGGACTGTTTCCCCATTGGATGTTTGTTCTACATCTTTTCCAAGGTTTCATGGGAATTGTATTTGCTGTTGAGTTTTGAATAATGGCTGCTATTAAAATAAAGTGAAGAAAGAAGGCATAATCCTCGCCTCCGGTCCTTACATAGAATTCAGACACCGCGTGGCTAAATTCACGCAAAGAGTTGACTAGAAGTCACTGTGTGGAATTAACACCTTGAATGGAATTTTCAGTCTGACTCAGCCAAACGGAATGCATGGAATGCCAAAACTGTTACATTTCACTGAAACAATGGGAGGGGCTTGTTCAGACGTTGTGCTGTGCTGCATAACATACGTTTGAGTTCCCTACCAATAAAACAGCCTTGGGTCTCCATAGACAATTGTCTTGGACAGTCCGCATATCGTGGCTTCCACTGTAGACCACACACCATGGACGTCATTTAGGGGTCATCAGGGGTCGCAACTACGACCCCCTACACTGCAATTAGTGACCCCTCCAGGCTGCTTGTGACTCCCTGGAAAGAGATTGACCTTGTTTCCGTGTCTCGCTCAATTTGGTATAACCGCCAAATTGTGAGCATGTAACTCAGTTTTTTTGTAATGTGTGCTTTGCTATATGTTTTTAGGATTGTGTGTTGGTTGTGCCTATGGTAGAATGTATTGGTGTGTGTATTTGTTTCAGGAATGTGTGCCACGTTGTGTGTATTAAAAATATGTGTATGTCTGTGACCGTGTTAGACACCAGTGTCTAACACGGTCACAGTCAAACACATTGTAGGTTTTATTTTGATCAATTTCAGTGATGTCACTTTTGTTAATGACACCAGGGTCAATGATTGTGCAAAATCACTTTCTGTGAAATCCCCAGGGTCAAAAGTCAAATTATGTCACTTTCTGCAAAGTCACTACATTTAAAGAGCATAGGTCACTTCTGCTTCCCCTGGAATTTGGGAGAATCGACGTCCATGCTCACGCCAACATTCTATGACATCATCCTCACTCAGCATTCCAGATACTAGCTCAGACATACTAGCAGTGCTTAACTTGTGCCAGTGATTGGTGGTGGGGCCCGCTGGCTCTTTCTTGGGGACCACCACTTATTTTGACTCATCAGATATTGACCGCAAGCAAACGAAAGACACACAAATGGGAAAGAAGGAGAAATAGAAAGATGGAAAGACTGCCACAAGAGAGAAAGCAGGAACCAGAAAGAGTGAGACCAAGGGACTACAGAGCCTGGTAGTGGATTGAGGAGGCCTGAGGTGAATTTAACACGGCACAGCCTTGGTATTTAGAATGGCAATTTTTAATAGCACCGCTGGAGCTTAGCTTTACAAAAAGAACAATTGATGGACAGAATGCAAAACAATGTCATACATTCACCCCAGTACAGAGATCTGGGCCTAAATCCATCGTTTTTTGCTCTCCATGCCGTTCCAGTTTGGACCCAGCCATATGCAAATCAGTCTTGACCCTGCGCCCAATGGGAACAGTCCAGCCCGAACTGGCAGGCCAGGTCCTCCCTGTTCTGGAAACAAGCATCCTAGGACCGGTTTAGGCTTTCAGCCCTAATCAGCCAGGATTGTTTGACTCCAGCGGAATGGAGAGCACGGGACCCACGTCAGGGCATACCCGTCCCACTCGTGGTGCCAAATGCAAAAAGAACAATTGATGGACAGAATGCAGAACAATGTCATACATTCACCCCATAACAGAGATCTGAGTCTAAATCCATCGTATTTTTGCTCACCATGCCATTCCAGTTTGAACCCAGCCATATGCAAATCAGTCTTGACCCATTGCCCAATGGGAACAGTCCAGCCAGAACTGCCAGGCGAGGTCCTGACATGGCTTGGCAGTTCGGGCTGGACTGTTCCCATGAGGCACAGGGTCAAGACTGATTTGCATATAGCTGTGTCTGAACTGGGGTGGCAAAGTGAGCTAAAGAACGATGGTGGATTCAACCCAGATCTGTGACTGTGGGTGAGTGTCTGAAAAGTTTCAGCTCTTCGTCCATCATCTCTTTGTGGGAGCTTATCTTTGGGCATTGGCACTCATCCTTTTACAAATTAAGCACTGTATACAGGGAACACACTGGACAACACCACCCATCTCAGAATCCTCTCCATGATGAAAGTTGGCGTACAGATTAGACCCCAAATGCAGTGACAACGTAGAGCCAGCAGTCTTTAACATTGAAATTCATATTTACTCCAGTTCACATGGAAGGGATATATATCAGATAATGTAAAGTGGCCTAAGCATGTTCGAGGTAAAGAGTCTTTTGAAGAAACACATCCTCGTGCAACAGTGCTGGTCTGCGAATTTTATCAATCAGAACAAAAAAAATTCTCATAAAAATTCTTAATGGTGTGTACAACTCTTCAAAATCTGTCTGATAGACTCTGGCAAACCTTCCTTAGAACTAAAGTCTGAAGATGAATTATATCCTGTGCTGTGCCACATTTATCCTGAAGCCTGCACAGGAAAAAGGGAAGAGTGCAAAATACAGAGGTTAATCAGAATTATAGCTGCACCTAATCTCTATCTTAACAAGCATTGGTAAAGCCCATAGGTCTCTCTTATGAAAGTGTTATTGGCTTTGCCATTGTGTTTTAGCAATGTTGTACAGCAGAGTTGCTACTGTTCAGCATGGCTAAAGGTTATTGGTGTAGAGTCATAGGGCCCGATTCTCAAAGGCAAAGTTAGACCGAAAGTTTAATTTACACCAAAAGTCTAACTTTACTACTTTTTGGTATTCATAAAAGTGCGTTACTAGTAGTAACTTTACTACTACTAGCTTTACTACTGGCAAAGTTACTAGTAGTAACGTTACTTCTAATAAAATTGCTAAAAGTAAAGTTACTAGTAGCAACTTATCTTTGAGAATTCCAAAAAGTAGTAAACTTAGACTTAAGTCTAAGTTTTCTAGTTAAGTCTAACTTTGCTACTTTTTGGTATTCACAAATGTAAGTTGCTACTAGTAACTTTGCCACTAGTAATGTACTAGTTGTAAAGTTACTATGTGTAAAGTTACTACAAGTAATGTTACTAATAGTGACTTACCTTTGTGAATACCGAAAAGTTGTAAAGTTAGACTCTTGGTCTAAATTAGACTTTTGGTCTAACTTTACCTTTGTGAATCGGTCCATAGAGTAGAGGGGCATAGAGTGGAGGAGTGTAGAATGGAGTAAAGTGTTTTAGAGTGGAGTAGCATAGCTTGGAGTGGCGTACTGGAGACTGGAGTGCCATAGTGTAGAGTGGAGTAAAGTGTCATAGAGTTGAGTGGCATAGAGTAGAGTGGCATAAAGTGGAGTCTAGTGGCATGGAGTGTCATAGAGTTGCAAAGTGTGTTGTCTAGGGTCGTAGTGTGAAGTATCATGGCACGGTGTGTCGTAGGGTGGAGTGTTGTAGAGTGGAGTGGCATAGAGTGGAGTGGCATAGAGTGGAGTGGCGTAGAGTGGATTGGTGTGGAGTGGATTGGTGTGGAGTGGATTGGTGTGGTGTGGATTGGTGTAGAGTGTCATACACTAGAGTGTTGGGCAGTGAAGTACGGTCATAGAGTGGAGTGGTGTACAGTGGACTTGAGCAGTAGTGTGGGGTGAGTGGAGTAGAGTGTCATAGAGTGAAGTGGCGTAGACTGTTGTAGAGTGAAGTAGCGGAGTGTCATAGAGTGGAGTAAAAAAAGAGTGTCATAGATTGGAGGGGGATAGAGGGGAGAGGCATAGAATGGAGGGGCATATAGTGGAGGGACGTAGAGTGGAATAAAGGGCTGTAGAGTGGAGTAGAGTGGCCTAGAGTGAAGTTTAATAGAGTGGAGTAGAGCGTGTGAGTGGAGTAGAGTGGTATAGAGTTATACAGTGGAATGGTGTACAGTGGAATAGAGTCACAGAGTGGAGTGGCGTAGAGGATGTAGTGTAGTAGAATAGAGTAGAGCTTGTAGAGTGGAACAGAGTGTCATAGAGTGGAGTGGTGTAGACTGTCATAGAGTGGAATGACATAGAGTGTCATTCAATGAATTATAGTGGAGTGCTATAGAGTGGAGGGGCATAGAGTGGAGTGTAAATGTAAATGTAAATGTGGGTGTACTTGTAAAGCGCACTGCGACTCCAAGGAGTATCCTGGCGCTGAAGATCGCTGGGGAACCCGTCCTGGTTTTCCCTGTGAGATGGTCCCTTTCTGGGTACCTCCAAGGTGAAACCAGGCATCCCCGGCGTCTGTGGAGGGCCTTTGTAGAGATGAGGCAAGCTTAATGCCCAGAGTTGCCGAGTGTGATCCCTGTTTAGAGTAGGCACCGAGGCGAGAATTATCGAGTCCGTTTTGACCCTGGTCCAAGACCCTGCCGCGTCCGGAATTCAACCCTGGTCCCAGGCCGTTCTTTGCTTACGGATCTGCTGCCTCTAACCAATGGCCACACCACTCCACTGGTGGTGTACAGTGGAGTGGCATAGCGTAAAGGGACTGTTGTAAAGTTGATGGGCATAGATTTGAGGGGCAAAGAGTAGGAGGAGAGTATCCTAGAGTGGAGTGGCATAGACAGTTGTAGAGTGAACTGGCGTAGAGTGGAGAGGCTGAGAGTGGAGGGCATAGAATGGAGGGGCAAAGAGTAGAGTAGAGTTTTGTAGAGTGGAGTGGTGTTGAGTGGAATGGCATAGTGTGGAGAATGCATGGTGTGGTAGCGCACTGCCATTACAGACAACTCATTTTCAATTGAAATGACCCTTATATTTACACAAACATTTTTATTGATAAAACTATACAAAGCACAAACGATAATGTATGGAAGTAGCATCACCTAGTGTACTGATTTGTTTTGACATATTAAAGTACGCAATTCCAAATGACAAAAAAATGTGCTTCATTTGTCCTTTCCTAATTTTGATATATTCTGAAATATTTGCACAGCTCATTTACAGACATTGACATTTTGTTGTGTGCACCCAAAAAACTTTTCTTTCCCAGTACCCAGCCAGATTGTCACATATAAATATTTTCACTATGAAGTCAGAGAAAGAAAAGTAAACATCAAACTCCATCTAAAGACAGAGCCTGACAATTGACCTCTGCCTTTGAATGCACAGCAAATGTGACAAGATAAGAACAAAATGTAAAGGCCTGTTTAAATAAAGGAGGCCTCGTGGAAGAATCCAAGGAGCATTGGTGAACAAGCTTTGCTCCACGAAAGGGGTAAAGACATGCTGGACAGCCTAAAATAAATAAAGCCAGCATAGAGAAAGCCAGAAAACGTGATTTACAAGTTACAAACCACAAAGCCAATGGCAGGCAATGAAAATGTTTCACTTTAAACAATCACAACAGTACAATACAAAGGTGGTTTTGTCTTCAGCTTGAATTAGTGAGGCTTGACAGAGATGGACTTCATGAACTTCCTGCTAATATGTGTTCAATATTTGCAGATAATAAGAAAAGAAAATATGCAACTTTATCTTTCAATGAACTTACAAAATGTAGCCACGCTAAAAAGGACGGTGGTAATCTGTAGTGTCTATGCCTGCTGGGGATCCAAATTATCCCAGAAAATCTTTTAACCTTTATTTTGAAAACAGACAGAAAATGCAAAATATTCCTGACTGCAACCAAAAAAACTTGCTGCAGCATACGCAAAAATTGAATGAAATTGGTAACGTAAAAAACCGGAAGGGAAATACATGATAGCGACAACCGTGCCCTAGAGCTGCTTGTGAGCAACTGTACCACAACTGCTTGTGGATGCTAGATTGGTCATGAAAGAAACAATAGCAGTGACAGGGCATCACTCTGAAGCTTCCATCAAAAGTTAAGAGACAGACTCCCTGGAAAGTCAGAGCAATTAGTGTCCATTAGTAGCTGAGGCAGGTGCAGTAAGCTTTGAAAAGTGCCAAAGTGAGCCACTTCCTCTGTTAACATTTAATTGACACAAGCCAAGTATACACACCCTTCTCAACTTTTCAGTGATATTCATTGGAAATGTACAATTTAGTTACCAAAAGCAGTCTGTAAAAAATATTTATTTTAAGTAAAGATGTTTATTTAAAAGCAATATTAGATATAATGTAACTTTGCAACTTATAAAGGCATTGCATTTGAAATGTAACTACTGCTAAGGTAAAAGCGTAAATCACAAAGGGTATGAGTAAAGAACTTCAATGCAAGGCCTAAGAAAAGGGGTTTTGAAGAAGAAAAGAAAGGAGAAAGGACTGAAGAAGAAGATAGAAATAGAAAGAGAAGAAAATGCAAAAATTATGTAGAATGAGTCAACTCAACTTGTAACCATATGAACTATAATTATACGAAGACTTATTAAATGCAGCAGATGAACACACAACCACAAATATTACAAGATTGAATAATAAGTACAATAATAGAATACATTTATTTGGGATATGAAACAGTAACAATCCTAGCATTATGGTACTGATAAGTGGTAAATGGCCATCACAATCAATTATGTTTGACTGATAACTGCAATGAGCTAAGATTGTATCCATCTAGCCTGTGGTGATGACATTCAAGATTCCGCCAACTGTGAAGTGTAATATTACTCCGGTGGGACCTTTTACCTGCTGGCACTGTCACTTCTCCAGCATCAACAAAGCTCTAAAATGCACAGTGACCACCACTAGGCCTACTGCAACCTCCCCAGAGCATCTCCACTGCCTCCTGCTCAACGCATAATCCATCTGCAAGCACACCACTGAGATTCGGGGCACAAACACCTCCCTCACCCGACATTATTTTCCTCATAAGACATGGCTCAACCCTTCCTCTGACATCGCCGCAGCCAAGCCCATCGGCTACAACATGGCACACCAAGACTGCATCAACAAGAATGGAGGTGGAATTGCCATAATTCACAAGAAGACTATCCACTGCACCATGACCGCAGGCTTAGTCACCCAGATGGAACACATTCAATTTCCAGATCTGAACTGACAGCAAACCCACCATCAGAGGCACCCTCGCCTACAGACTGCTGGGACCCCTCCCCGGATTCTGCACAATCATTCCCAATTTCAATGCTCCGCTCGCCATCGATTTCAAAAGCGTCATCTTTCTCGGCAACCTCGATTTTCACCTAGATTACCCCAATGACACTAACGCCGCCAACCTCCTTGAAAGCATGAGCAACATCGGATCCAAATAACTGGTCACCAACCCCACCGACATCGCAGGACACTCACTCAACCTGATATTCATTGCCAGTGACATAATCAGGTACAGCCATTTCACCGAGCCCACCTGGACAGACCACGCCATTGTCCACTTCACCATTCTGGACTCCCCAGTACCACCACCCAAGCCACCCAGCGCAACACACAGCAGCTGGAACAAGATCTCAGAGAGTCAATGGACCGTTGCCCTCAACACCTGCCGCCCTCACACTGTAACAAACCTTGAACAGGCAGTTGAGAACATCTCCCCCTGGAACACAGTCTGTGCAGACAGAGTCACCGCCTGCAAACCCACCAAACCCAAAAGATCCTCAAAGCACACCAGTTGGTACACAACAGAACTAAGAACCATGAATTGCACCTGCAAATGATTCAAAAGGAAATAGTGCACTAGTATGGAGCCCCCAGTCCGAACAACTTTCAAATCAGGCCTCAATCAATACCACCAACTCCTAAAAAAGACATAAAGAAGGGCCATGGCGAGTGCATCAAACTGAGCTTCGACCACAGCAAGGAACTGTTCAACATCGTCAAAGAGTTAGACCAATAGCAAACTTTTGGATCAACATTCTACGCCACATAAAAGCTATTACTGGGCTGGACCTACCCTCTACGCTATTGGTATTCTTGTTGGGAATTATTGAGACAGTGCCACCTAAATTATGCAAACTACCGAAAATGTTACTTTTAATGGCCGAAAGATAGGTGGCTATACACTGGGGGCAGCCCTGCCTCTAACGACGAAGGAGTGGGTTACAAGTGTGACATACTGTAGGGCACAGTTGACAACCTATTGGGAACTTTTGCCGACCAGATCTCGCCCGAGAGATATATGGGAACCTTTTGTGGCTAGGCTAAATTCTGCGGCTGCAGATGACCCTTGAAACAACAACGATTGTGAAACCGTAGAACTGCCAAGTAAGAAGATAAGTACATTCCCTTGCTGTGCCCGCTCTCCAGTGACTGTAAAGAAGGAGAACTTCATGTGAGAAGGGTCAGAAGGCTCATATATGACTCTCTACAGCAAAACGGACATTTTGCGTGGCATTCAGCGAAACACCCCCAGTTTACAAAATATTAAACACATTTTTTCATGCCACTGTTTTGAATAAATGTTTTATTCTTTTACTAATGCAATGTCTATTGTATGCATTTTTTCTTTACATAGCCTCGTATTTAAAAAGCTTATTTCATTACTTTCACGTGGAAGCTAACGTGTCAGCAAAAAATAAGGTACATTTGAGAGTTTTTTGCATCGTACTTGATGGAGGAAGTAACATTTTTCCCCATTTCTCCTCAAATGAGACTATTTCACAGAAATGGAGTGTCAAGCACAGCTCACAAAATGTTGGCTCCTGCTGCTCTAGATTATGCTTGCTCATACACGTCACAGCCTCTTCCTCTCTCATTCGCCAACGTGACTACAAGGTATGAATGTCTCACAGGTTGGTGGCTATAATAATTGACATTCCTTGGGTGTCTGCTGGTGATGGGTGAATAGTTCAATGCAGCCTGCTTTTCTAGCAATGTTTATGCTCACAGCATGGAATGCAGGCCCAGACTTCAGCATGCTGCAGAGTGCCATATTATGACCCTGCATAGGGACAGCACTGCCTGTGACCACGATGTGTTGTTGGTGGGGGGGGGGGGATTTGAATTCAGGGAGAGTGTTAGAAATTGGGTCACTAGTTAACTGCAGTGTCAGCCCTGGTCAAGCAGCAACCAAAATCCTAGCCAGGCTGAGGCACAAGCAAACTCCAAATTAACCCCGGTAGATTGGCACAGAGCAGTCAGGCCTAACTTAGAGGCAATGTGTAAAGTATGTGAGCAACACTTCAAACAGAAAAACAATGACAACACCACACAAAAGGAGATATCAGATCGTGCTGGACTGGGTCAACGTCAAAAGTTCAAGCCAACCTCGATGGAGCGTGGGTTGGACACAGTCCCAGATTAGTACAGCTGAAGGTTTAACTTCTCAAATTTTGTGTCATGAGTCCCATCCAAGTTGGACAGGGTCATCAGGAGCAAGGAGAGCGAAGCGGGCAGCGTGGCATGAACAGAAGGTCGGGTGGTGTGGACAGTAGGGCTGGAGCTTCACAATGGCTGTCTTCCATGCAAATCGATGCTTGCTGTGCAAAAAGACGGGCTGGCGGCTGCTCACTCTGAATTTCGTTGTGCGTGGCACGATTCCAGTGTTAACGGACCCATTTGTGTTCACAAAGAACCCTAAAGCTTGATTTTAAGAGCTTGAGAGTCACACCACAGGTCCAGGACCTTAGAGGCACCACTTGGGGGTCAGGAACTCGCTAAAGACGGGGCCAATTGTGTATAAGCTAATTCTACAATGTTGTGAGGGTAGAGCACAATCGTATTAGCACTGGTTAGCAGAGGTAAAGTGCACAGAGTCCTATGGCCAACAAAAACAAATTCAGCAAAAAGTAGGAGGCGGAAGGCAAAACGTTTGGGGTGATGCTACAGAAAGGGCTTGGTCCACCACAGAGTATGATGTAACATCCCTGTGGGGCGCAGGAACTCTCAATGCCTTGGGGTGGGAGGCCAGTTCTTCCAAACGAATTTCCTTGCCTATTTGCAAGGTCACTTGAATTATGTGGCAGTAGAGGGTCAAATTATGCGGCAGGGTTGAAAAAAGTATGTGGCTAGAAAAGGCAAATTATGCGGCATGATACTGCACATTTTGTGATAGTATTACTCACCTCAACCTTTCAGTGCCCCAATCCACAACCCTTGTCCCTCCCTCTCCTTAGGATGTGACAATGTGAAGAGATGTGATATAGACAAAGGCTCGGGATGAAGAAAAATAGTAGAGACCTCTCCTTCCCTACTTCCATGGTTGAGACTGTCACTGTTATGATGATGTAGTGATGGAGCCAAAGCAGTAAATGAATAATCCAAGTGCAACACAAAAATCCAAGGTTAGCATCCAAGATGGCCGACTGCTAAGGAGCTCCCGGGCTCAGGATCGCCGTTTGGATCCTGGGGTGGATCCTGGCGGGCCCCTCCATCTAGCCACGCATGTCGGGAATCGAGGGAGACAATCACTTGATACCCCATGGAGCTCAGGATCGTGTAACGGTGCGAAACAGCGGAAATCGCACAGCAATGACAGGGAGGGGGGATGCAGGAGATCACCATCTTGGCGGTGGGACCTGCTCCAGAGGTAGGGTGGTGTGCTTGTGGCCCGTCCCAGGCATGCCCAATGTGTGGTCCAGGTTCACTGCAGGTGCTGCTCAGCTTTGCACAGCTGTCTGGTGTTCGGGAGACTACTGCTGGTATTCTGCCATGTGGCTCGGGTTGCTGCCGTGCCCCGCTGTGCCCAGCCAACGGGTAGCAGGGAGACTACCACGGCTAACGTAGAGGCACCAACATGGCACCAAAGGTGAGCCTGCAGCCCCCTCTGACTTGAACATCCCTGTGGATCCTCCCACTCAGCCACCCCTCCAGCCCCATCTTGACCCCCACCGCGACCCAAAGTCTGTGTGCTGGTGGGCAACACAAAAGCAAACTCTCGTACCCCCATTAACACCTTACAGGCCCAGGATCTCTGCTGCTGCCTTGGAGATGTTGAGGCAAGCGGGACAACAAGCGGGGAGGACCAGCTCAGGGAACCCTCCAGGCCCAAGATCATTGCCCCTAGCACAACAACACCCTGAAGGCCTGGCTGAATGAGCACCGCTAGAACCCCAGCAATTGCAAGAAGATCATGCTCTGTAAATATGTAATATTTATCCAACCATAATTTGCTTCAATGGTTCTTAAAATGTATGTATGAATTTGGAACTTGTATATATGTAACTTTAACCGCTAGTATCTGTACTAGACATATGTACTTATTTCCATTCTTATGAGAGTTTAGAGTTTATCTGTTTTGTATCTTTTATATAATTCATGTACTCTGATTTCCTTTTGTAATGTAACTCGTTCTATTGTAAACTGCTCTGACACCTTCGGGTAAAGTTTGCGCTATATAAAAATGCATAAATAATAAATAAATAAATAATGAAGCTTCAGCTTCCCCTGTCTCTCCCTGTGCCTTACCAAATTAAATAAAGCCTTTTGGAAGAACCAATTGAGCAGAAGCAACTGTGGAGACTTTTACCTCTCATCTTTCACAGGTCCAGCTGTCCATATTTGTCAGTCACTGCTGGGGCTACACCAGCAGAAATAACTGGCAAAAAAATGGATGAAGGAATCAGTGAAAAGAGAGACAGGAGAGGCTGCTGAGAGATGTGGTGGGTTTTAATTACCTCTGTGTCTCCGGTGGAATGTCCTAATACTTTCATAGCCCACTGCAGCTGGCTATACCGCCCATTATAGTTCTGTTTTCATGTTATTAGTCCTTGTCTTTGGCTTGGGCCTTTAATGGCTGATATAGGTCCCTGTTGCAGGATCTAGGGCAGTGGCGTTGAGGGGGTCCCCTTCAAGGTACACAGAGGGGCTCCCGCTCCGGATTTAATCCGGAGCTCTTGGGCCTGAGTACTGTGCTGAGGGGGCCCCCTGCAGCTCGGGGGCTCCCCCGGCACCGCGGGGGCTGCGGGCCCATGTTAGGCCCCTGATCTCGGGCTGTGTTATGGGTTAGCGTCTGTCCATCCGGGTTTTGACAGCCAAACTGTGGAATTCTCTGCCAATCCATATTCGTGGCATGGAGAACATGTTAGTCTTTCGGAAGGCCATTAAAACCTTTCTGTTTCCATCACTATAGTTTTCTCCTGTGAATTTCTGGCCAGCCTCTGCTTTTGTCTCCTGATCTGGTAGTGCCGGGACGCCCCTTTGCTGGGGCAGCTGTTGCGCTTAAAAATCTCTTAACATAACATAACATAACAAAGTTGTTTTCCACCAGAGGGATTCTAATTGGCATCATAGACAATGTGAGAAAAGCTTCAGTTGTCTATAATGATACTTGAAACACCAGGGTAAAGAACTCAGGCTCTGATTCACAAAGAGCCTTCGCACTGGGGCGGAGGCTCCACAGTCATAGTAGTTTCCCATTGTGCACATCCCGCCGCATCTTCTCTAAAGTGGGAAACTGCGGTGAGGAGATCCTGCTATGACTGCGGATCATCCGTCCCGAATGCGGAGGCTCTTTGTGAATCAGGGCCTCAGTGTTATTGACAGTTGTGCATCAGGAACTTCATTTTCTCCATGCCACGTGGAGTCCCCCTCCTCCTGCAGCCCCCCAAGAAAGCTGAGGGAGACGAGAAGCTCACACATTATCTTTCTACACACACTTAAATCCCTCAACCGCTATTTAAAAATAAATACCCAGCATTCTTCCAGGCTTCTCCCCTTCCCTCAGCAGTGCCGCACCGCCACAATTAACGGCACACACACCTGGCATCATGACATCCTGCCCCACCTCCATCTGGCTTGTTTTCCAACTCTGCTACATTTGTTTTCAATAATGCCTGGTGTCCTGCCATTCCCCATCCAGTAAAAAAGAAAAACAGTACTTTGTATCCTCTGCCATCCTTCACCATCAACCCTTAGGCCTCCTTTCCACATTTTAACCTGAGAGCTGTACTCTGCAGAAACCTTAAACTGATAAGGAAGTCAACATTTGATTGTGATTGATTGATTGTGCCAAAGCTCCAACCAAATGTCCATGCTTCCCTCTGGTCTGAAGATTCACCATAGAAACTGCGGAGATGGCGGACCATCATCCTCCATTCCATTGCCTCCCTTTGGTATTTGGAGACATGGGAGAAGTTGTTGCTCTCTGTCCATCTCTCACACTGGATTCGAGTGGATCAGTCTCCACCCATCTACTTAAGGTGCCCAAGATTCGGAGAATGCGCTGGGGTGGACGCTCTACATCCTTTTTGGCATCCAAACTCTGGAACTCGTTGCTTCTCGAACGACACTTTTTGGAGCAAGAACTTCCATTCCGCAAAGCCTTGAAGACCTGGCTGTTTAGGGAATCATTTATTGCCAGGATCTTCTACAGTAGCTGTGACAGCCTTTCGGGTAGCCATCCGCTATACAAAAACTGCAGAATAGAATAGATTCAAAACCCATTTTGTCACTGATCTGAAGTTCTTCACTGCTCTCAAATCAGAGGTTTGAGTGTCTGGGGTTGGTAGCTGTTGTTTGAGATAATGGCTTCATATAAAAGCCATGTTCATGTGTTTGGGACTGTAATTGCATTATTCCATGCAGGAGTAAATAAAGAAGTAGGTTGGTGACTTGTTACCTGAACTGAGGTACCCACTGTTCATGCAGTTTGTTTTTTGGAAAATTAAAGACACCATTGACTGAATAAACTGGGATCAGTAAATACAGTGCCTCTGCGCTTCTTTCGCAGAGAGTAGGGAAGAGAGTGTTACTAAAGTACTATCAGCTAGATTCATGAAAGTCCCGATTTGCGAGTCCTTAATAGCGATTATTAAGGAATCGCTATTAAGGACTTGCAAATCGGGATTCATGTAGAAATCGCAAAATAAATTGCGATTCCTACAGCCTCCTTATTTGCGATTAGCAAATTGCTAATCGCAAATAAGGAATAACTCCCCATTCATTCCTATGGGCCAAAGAGGCCCATAGGGATGAATGGGGAGTTATTCCTTATTTGCGATTAGCAATTTGCTAATCGCAAATAAGGATGCGATTTCAAGGGTGCCAGGGGTGTCCAAAGGACACCCTGTAGCACCACTGAAATGTGAATTTACACTGATGTTGTGCACACACATGTCCAAAGGACATGTGTGTGTGTAACATGCAACTTAGAAAAATGCTTTTAAATGCATTTTTCTAAGTTTTCGCTATTTACCACGAGGTTTGACTTCGTGGTAAATAGCGCTCCTAAATTGCGAATTTGCAATTTTAAAATGTTTCATGAATAGCATTTAAGGAATCTCTAAAAGAGATTCCTTAAATGCTAAACCTCGCAAATTTGCGAATTCTTTATTACCGATTTTTGCATTTGGGATGATGAATCCCAAATGCAAAAATTGCACTCGCAAAGGGCCAGATTCTCAGAATCTGGCCCTTTTGCGAGTGCATTTCGCTTGATGAATCTGGCTGTAAGATTGTTGTGCAACATGGCCCTCATAAGGTGCAGATAATTTCCAAATGACCATGGCATTTTGAGAGATGTCCTTGAGATGCAACCATAAATACACTGACCCAAAACTTGAAGTCAACAATATTTGTACAGCCCTGAGCATAAATCTTAGGCTGACATGCGCAGTATAAATGAAATATATATTTGACAATTCACTGAAAAAAATGTGAAAAGGAGGTTATGGTTCTTTAGTCCGAAGAGAAAATGTTTGTTGCAAAATATTTATAATACTTAGAAATTCCTCTTTAAAAAGTCCAGTTGAATAACTCTATGGTTGCAAAGCATAGCCAAGGAAAACCTGAAATTCACTATTCATGGTAAGCAAAACAACCATAACTCACCACTTTCCACCACCTGCACCCCGCCTAATGCACTCCTCATTACGTCATCCCCAATGTTAAAGGGACAACACTTGTACAGCAAGGAGTGACAACTGATGGGCGAGAAAAAGGATAAAGACTGAGAACTATGGAGTAAGCAATGGGGAATGAACAAAAAGGAAAGAGTACTGACAGATGAGGAGTGAGGAATGAGGGATGAAGACAGAGGGATGAGGAGTGAGAAAATGGATAAGGGTTGAGACATGAGGAGTGAGTGCTGGGGAAAGAGCAAGAAGGAAGAAATGAGGAGTGAGGGATAAGCAGCGAGAAATAAGGAATGAAGGATGAAGACAGAGGGACAAGGAGTGAGAAAATGTATAAAGATTGAGACATGAGGAGGGAGTGCTGGGGAATGAGCAGGAAGGAAGAAATGAGGAGTGAGGGATAAGCAGCGAGGAATGAGGAATGAAGACAGAGGGACGAGGAGTGAGAAAATGGATAAGGATTGAGATGAGGAGTGAGTGCTGGGGAAAGAGCAAGAAGGAAGAAATGAGGAGTGAGGGATAAGCAGCAAAGAATGAAGAATGAGGGATGAAGACAGAGGGATGAGGAGTGAGGAATGAAAGATGATGGGAAGGAAGTGAAGAGGGATGGGATAAGTAGTGGTCCTTGTGGAATGATGACTGTGGTAAGAGAAGTGAGGAATGAGAGATGCGGACTGAGGGATGAGGTGCGATGATTGAGGGATGAAGTAATGAGGGTGAAGAGTAAATGAGGAAGAGCAACGGAGGGCAATTGGGGCACCTGAAGTGAGGGAGGATGAATGAGGGATGTGGAGTGAGGCATGGGGAGTACCAGAGGAGGAGTGTGGAGTGAGGGATGAGAACTGGAGGAAGAGGAGTGACTGATGAGAAACGAGGGATCAATAATAAGGAATGAGGAGTGTGGGGTAGAGAATGTGAAGGTCTTAGGGCCTGTTTACGATCTTGGTGGGTAGATACTCTGTCACAAACATGACGTATATGAAGTGGCGGCTGGTGCAGATAAGAGCGGAGGTGGGGTAGTTGATAGACAAGGAGGGAAAATAACATTTAAAAAGAAGAAAACCACTTACCTTGCGCTCAGCGATGCAAGGTAACTGGTTTTCTTCTTTTTATTATTTTATTTTCCCTCGTCGTTATCTGCTGACTCCCCCCGCCCCTGCCCTACCGCTCTTACTTGCACCGGCCACGACTGTGGATATCTTGTCCGCCGTTTTAAAAGTTCCATTATGTCCTATGAAATTTGTAAACTTGAAATACGGCCGACCGGATATCTGTCACGTTTTTGACGGAGTGTCCCATCCGCCAAGATCGTAAACAGGCCCTTAATATGTATATTATCCATTTTTTTCAATAGTACATGTAAACTAAAACAGATTAGGACTCACACAGGGGTGCTGCCTACACCCAGAAAAAAATGTGTCACTGGAGACACAATTAACACTAGTGCGCGCTGCTTACTTCACTTTTTTCCTCCACTTGTCATTCCAATATCTCTATATTGTGTTGCTGATATCAGTACAGTTGTAATATAGTAAAATCTGCATAAAACACAGCTTGAAAACGATATCGATTGAAGAACAGTTCCTCTCGACCACACCAGTCAGCTAGGCATGGGCAGTGTGGGCAGCTGCCCAGGGCCTCGCGCTCAGCTGAAAAGCAGGGGGGCCCACTTCACTGTGAAAGGCCACACTTTCACAGTTAGCCCAAGCGTGGTGGCATTCCTGGTGGTGCAGGGGTGGGGGTAAGGAGCAAACAGAATGGGGCTGGTACTGCAGCTGGGCCAGCAATTATGTTGACTCCGTGTTAGGGGCGAGGCAGCGCCTCTGTTAAGTACCGGCCATTCTAGGCGTCCTTTCGGCATTTTGTCGCTAGGTGACAGAAGGCCCCTTTGTTTCTAGGAAAAGCCGGACACAGGTAAGGAGCGGTAGGTGAGGGGAGGAGGGAGCAGCCAGATCAACAGGCTTTTGTAATCTTTGCATCACCCATAGCAAAGATTGCTTTGATGTGAATGCACATTTAAAATGTTTGTAGAACTGCCAGTGCTAGGGCAGTGTTGTGCAAAATGCCTCGTTACTGCTTCGAGGCCCAGAGGAGGGGGGCACCCTTTCCTGGGCTTCGAAGCACTGGATCCAGCTGTAAGGTCTAGGTGTGGGGGGGGCCCTTCCCTGGGCCTTGTAGCCATTACTCCCTCTTTCCTCTCCTTTCATTTATGTGTTCCTCCGTGAAATTGACCAAAAAAGAAAAACACTGCTGGAAATGTCTTTTTGGAACATTTTGCTAATGCAAAGTACAGCTTCAGGACAGAGAGAAATAAAAGCTTCAAAATGTGAAAAATAACTAAATAAAGCAAGACAGAGTGGGTCGCAAGTAGCCAGATTGATTTTATTCACACCCAAAACACATTTGCGCTACTTTACAGAGTTTGCAAGTGAAGCGCTACTTTTGTTTTCTTGTCTTTCTTTGAACAGCATTGTTAGCCCTGGCTGGGGAAGTGCCCCATTCCTGGAGGTATTGCAATACCTGGTTGATGGGTGGATTGCAAAGTAAAATGCGTACTGCGGCTCTGTTTTCACGGATGTGGTCAGTGAGCTATTAACTGCAAGGTACAAATTCGAGCATTATGGTTATTTGCCCAGTCTTTGATTATTAATCTGCTTATTAAAGAGAACCCCCAACCATGATATTACTTTCCCAATTCATAGTTTGTGTTTTTCCAGACCAATCACTATTAAATTATACTGCCTACTAGTATGATTGTCATGTGACGCCTACACCTTGTAGCTTTGTCTTATCTAACATTTCCTATACAGTGTTTTACATACGTATGATTGATGGTCTCTGTGTAATGTGTGTGATGTAAAGTGGTCTGACGCTCTACACTGTCATCACTGGAGCTGTAGATCAAATTAAATGCTTCTGAGTGAGAATGTGGTTGCGGAGGCTTGAAGGCACTGTTGAAGGAATCTGGGGCAGAGGGAGTCATTGGGGGGCACCAACAAACATTGTCGCACAGGGCTCCACCAGCGCTAAAGCTGGCCTCTACCCCTTCCTACAGTTCCAACACCTAAATCAAAAACATTGATTTGAAAACCCCTTGAATCTGCAGCATACCTTCAAGTCAATGTATGATTTAGTAGTGGTCTTGATGATTCTAAGTCTTTTTTTTAATTTATGCACAATCTTTATTTGTTTGCAATGGTCTCTTGTATTTTTGTAATATATGTGTTGTGTTTTTGCACTTAACATAATTCTTGGGAGTAAAGAGCCCACACATAAAAAAGATTGTCCTACGAGTCTTAGCATGTGCGTATGGGATACTGGTGAGAGGATTTACGTTTAAACAACTTACTAAGTATTAATGCCATCCTCAGGTGGCACAATAATGGCACGGAAATATATCAGAGCCTTTTGAAATTTGCGGTTATATCCATGGTGTGAGGGTTTTTCTCTTGTTTACTTTTATATTTTAAATGATCCCAACCCTCATTACCTCAACAGGATCTCTCCCCTTTATGAGACAGAACTGGAATGTTTATCATGCACTCATCTGGAAACACTCATGGAATCTGGAAACATGGAGTGAAAAATATCCATCTTTTCGAGACATACGCCTAGCTTTTCCATCCAATGTGACAAATGTAACCCATTTAATACAGTTTTCAAATATATGAACTTATTTCACTTGTATGTTTATCTTTTTGTCCGTGTTACTGATATCCACGTTAGGTCTCTTTAATGATGCCAAATAAGATCAATAGTCCTGCGACGTCACTTTCTGTGATGTCACTTCCTGTGATGTTACTTGCAAATTAGAGGTGCTTCAGACCTTCCCTCTCGCCCGGGGTACCATAGGTTCTAGTACCGGCCCTGACACCAGTCCCTAAAATAAATGTGCGGTGTTTTTTTTTTATTCTCCTCGCCCACCAGCGCATTTTTAACTCCATGCCAGGAAACACTATTTATTTTTCTAATGCATTTTTTTTTGTGTCAGATGACAACAATTTCTTTTTTGATGGCTTCCTCTCACTGGACCTGCAAAAGCCAGCACTCCTGACAGGTGTTTGCATGGAAAAACACATGTCCCTGCTGCCCGGGCCCGGCTCATGTGTCAGCCGCCTCTCAGAGGATTACATTGCGGCAAGCGCGGGCCTGACAGACTGAGATACCTCGCCGAGGTATTCATTCATGTCAGAAATAATTGCCACATAAACATGTCTCCTCTGTAATTGAGAGCCCCGTGTATCCCTTGTCCTTTGTCACCCGATCTGACCTTAATTATTCACATAATTCTCCAGGAAAACAAATTAAAGCGTAACCGGATATTTCACAAAACGGCACAAAGGGGTATTTACGAGCGAACTAACAAGCATTTTACGAATCAGTTTAACATGCAGAGATTACGTGCTGTTACGCATGTAAACATGCATCATTCAACACAGACACTGGTGAAACAGGGGATTGTATATGTTGCACTTGCGGATTCAAGGCCAGTGGAAAAGCTGGTTTAACCTGCCTGTGCTCGCGAGTTGTTTACCTGTGCGTCTCCTAGGCAACGCAGCGTCTAACTTCCTGGTGTCATTGACCTGGGGAAGTGTCACCGTTGCTGCAGAGAGATATAGTGTAGGTGATAAATGGATGGCGAATGGTCTATCCCTAGCTGTGGTTCTCAATTAAAAATAATATGTGGTGTACATATATGTTAGGCAAACATGCTGCTATGTTTTGGCTGGTCCAATATACATTTCATCCTGTTCTCTTGCACGCCCACAACAATCGGATTACTGTATATGTACAGTAAGTGTGGTGATGATCAGAAAAGTACAGGGTTGCAAAGGATAAAACGCTGGAGAATGAATACAAACCTGTCTGTACATTGCCAGAGTTTATATGCATAGTTTCAAGGTGGAAAATAAATATTACACAATATTTAAGAATATTTCTACTTCTTTTGATTGGGTTTGTTGTACTGTTGGCAACACTTGAAACACGCTGAGCACCGCACACAAGCACAGCCTGCTTTAGTAGACAATGGTAAGCTTGGATTATATGGTTATTTAGGAGAAAATGTAAACATCTCAATTATCAGTCTGAGCTTGGTGGCAGATGTCTCTCGCCCTCTGTGGACCACTCCCTTCCCACCCCTTTTCTTCCTGTTGGTGTATCCTCCTGGTTTAAAATACACAAACCAGCTAAAAATACTTCATGTTGGATTCAGCTGGGGCCAGGGCGATTTTAGACACAGTGAAAAATACTTGCAGCCACATGCATCAAGCGATTTTGGAGTCGCAAACGGTGCGAATTGCAAAATTCGTCCGTTTGCGACCCCAAAATCCCTTTTTGGGATGCATTAAACAATTGTGTAAAAATCGCAATTTTTTGCGATTTCTAAAAATGCGATTGCACTTAAGGAATCGCATTTTTGCGATTTCTTAAATGCAATGCATGAATGTTTTAAAAATTTGGACCCCCCTCAGCACCCTTGAAATGCATTAACAAATTGCGATTTGCAAAATGAAATTCGCAAAATGTTACTGCCTTCCCATTGATTCCTATGGGCCTTTTGGCCCATAGGAATCAATGGGAAGGTTTTCCTTAATTGTGATTCGCAAAATGTAAATCGCAATTAAGGAAAATTAAGAAAACGCAAAAATATTTGCGAATTATTCATGCATTGCCGTTTGCGATTTCTAAATTGCGATTCCCTAATTTTCGCAATTTAGGAATCGCAAACGGTTGCAATGGAGCGAAAAAGCAAGATTCTCCATACCGGGTAAAAAACACAATACTCAGAAAAAGAACTCACAATAATTTCAGACAACTTTTTTTAACCCTTTCGATGCTCATGACGAGCTCAGCTCGTCATGATGCACGGTTGAGCTGTGCTGATGACGAGCTGAGCTCGTCATAAAACAATGATAATGATAAAAAGTCAGCATAGGAGGGGAAAACAGCTAGCAGCCAAGGTGTTAATTACATGGCATGATGTATATCTGAAGAATAGTGCTCACCTGGAGAGACATTCTTTGTCAAAAATACCAATAAAAATATTTAAAAAAAAAATAAAAATCAGAAATACTGCTGCCTCACTGTTATTGACAGTGTTGAATCCACACATTTTATACAAATGCTTAAATACACAACATCACACATTATGCCCTATCGAAAGATGGGACGGCTGGGGACTTGGACAGCCAACAGGATACCCTGACAGCTTCCTAAGTCAGACTAGAGTTTTAGGCCACTAGTCTCATTTCTAATCAGCAGGCTGAACTTGAGTCAATGGATACTTGATGCAAACCCATGAATGAAAGCCATTGCCTCCTCTGGCAGAATTATTGTGAATGACTTGGTTCATACCCAGCAGTGTCAGGGAGCAGAAACTGTGTACCTTGACTACTACTTTCACTCTACATTCCTGATTTTCCCAGCATCTTGCTTTCTAAGTGTGCAGTCTGGTTTGACATCCACGCAACAGCTCCAATACCCATTACTCAGGCTGACACTACCTGTCCTCATTTCGCGAGCTCTTGTTAATTTTGGATACTAAGGGCCCGATTTAAATCTCAGTGAATAGGCCACTTTGTCACATCGATGACAGATATCCAGTCCGCCGAAATATAAATCCCATTATATCCTAAGATAGTTATGTTTCGGCGGGCGGGATACTCATTACCACTCTGATGGAATAACCAGACCGTCGAGATCTACATCAGGCCCTAAATGTTTTTTGTTTTCCAAATAGCTGAACATGATTATTGCTATTGTTAGATGGTGTTTGTCTAGTGCAAAATATACCATCAATACGATCAGGTGCATTTTCAATTTCTTGAACGATGCACATGCAGGCTAGCATGAAGTGACATAGTATTTTTTCTATGCCTATGAACCAGACTACTAACTTAGTAGAGTATTTCACAGTGCAACAGGGCACATTCAAGCAACTCCTGGTTGACCTGAAGGCACACTTTTCATTTAATTTGATTTACTCACAGCAGGGAGTGTTCTTTGTCTTTACATCATGCGGCGGCCCAAAAAATCAGTTTGAAAAATCGTCTGGGCCTACTGGGCTAGCTTCTCTTGTTTCCCATCCCATGCCCTCTTTCCTTGGCTGGAGTACACAACATGCAATTTCTAATCTAACCTCTCTTCTTTCTCCTAAAAACATCTTCATTTGACATTTTGCATGCAGCGAGGTAGCCTGGTTTTGGATTTACTATCTCTTTAAACATAGTCATTCAAATTATACAATGAATATAGAATAAACAAATATTGCACTGTGATGAAAAAGCAGCACATGAAAGAGAGAGGAAATGTGTTTGAAAGGGGAGCTACATGGAGCACTGGGGCATGTATTGAGGGTAGGAGCAGCATACAAGGGAGAGACCTAGAAAATGTGTGCACTTGTTGAGCACTAAAAGAGTAAGGAAAAATAGTTCCATAAATGTAAGCAGTGGAAGGATACATGTCAGACCATCAAAAGGATGGTAAAGTGGCTATGGTCTAGCAGAGAGACAACCACTAGAAGAAGAAAGCAACCCATTGAATAAGAAGTAAGCAACTGTTATTCACAATAAGGCCAGCCAATGGTAAGCAATGGGCGGGTTTAAAACCCACTGTATGTTTGGGTATGGTCCACTAGGGGCCTTTGCTTCCATACCGATGAAAGGTTTTTGCGAGACGCGCCCTATAAACTGCCCTCATTCTTGGTAGTGCAGAGTTTCATTGGACTTGCTGTGCATAGCTTGGTTCTTCGTTAGAGAGCACATCCATGCATTTCTAGTTGCTTGAGCATTTGGACCATCTATCTGTACATAATAACAATGCCAGCTGTAAACATCAGCCATCAATGACCGGTCCCAGGAAGCAGCTGCAACAAAATGTGAGGGTTCTCCTAGCCGGCCATATAATATGGATGAGTGAGAATGCAAGCAGACCAGAGGTCCAAATGACAAGACAGTCAGATATTGAAAGTCGAGAAAGATTATAAGGCACAGCTTGTGATTCATTTTGACAAAGGGGGAAGTACCACAATACAAACAACAGTTCAGAATTTGCCAGACCCCAGTAAATCCCACTGCAGTGACTTTTAAACCATAAAATGCCATCAAGCCTGTTTAAATATAGCGCCTATGTTAGTTGGTCCTTGGGCGACCTCGTACAATACCATAGCCCTGTAGTGTGTCTTTTATCACAGCATGCATCACTTTCAAGATGCATTTCATGCTAGGAATCACCTTACAGAAATGCATCTTTGAAACAGGCGGGGACCAGTTTGTGGGACGTCACTACATGTTGTGATCAACTGTGAAGGAAAGCTAATGCATCAAGTCACTCCTCTATGTTTAATTGCTGCATTACTTGAAGCTTAGTAAAGGATTCATTTAAAGAAGAAAAATGTACATATGTAGATGCAAGGTAAGTAGTTTGGGCATATGCATAGTGAGACAGATTCCTTCAAGTTTCACTATTACCCACAGAACAGTTACTGCATTACTTGCCTACACACACACATTCACACCCACACAAAACATGTACCACATGAGCATCCTAGTGATGAAGCTTCTCACAAACCGAGAACAGGTTGGTCTACTGTGGTAAATGCAGCTGCACGCGCTTCCTTCCACACAAAGAACATGAAAGAACCATCAGCAGAAGTGTTAGCAAACATCACATACTCACCTACCGCAAAGGCAGAAAGAGTTCATATAATTTAATCACACACACACTCTGAACCAGTTTATTATTGACAATACCAGGTGGCTTATGTGATTCTTATTGTTATTTTTTTAATTTAGGTACTTATAAACCGTGTGATTGATTTTGTTTTGCAATTACACAGCCCTGAAGAAGCAAATGATTCTGCGAAACGTGTTGGTTGGCTGAGACATCAATTGAGATCTTATGGCCTACAAATGAACAGAATGAGTAGTTGGCTGTGGAAATAATTGTGATCCAATGACCGATTTATATGTTAGCAGAAAGGGTGATCCGTCGCGCAGTGATGGAGTTTCCTTTCCGTCAACATAATTTTCTAGCCTGATTCAAATGCAGATGGAACTTTGGTGTAACTACGGCAGAGACTACTACTTCTCCGCTGTGGTTACACCCCTTTGACAGCCCAAGGGCAGTCAGAGGTTGACCTTTAAGTCCAGCCACCTAATTTAGATGGAGGACATACAAGTCAGTTTCTCATTGCCTGTCACCACAAGAAAAACCTTGGCAGTAAGTGGCAGTGAAACTGCATAAATCCACCTTGTCCTAAGAGATAACTCCCAAGACAATGTGGGCATTTTTTTTCTCAAAAACAAAATCCTCCTTTGGTGTTCCTGTATATACATTGAAAGTTTGATGGACGGCTCCATCAACACGATGGAGTGGTATGAGAAACTTCACTTGTTTTTGTCAGTTACAAAAACAAAATTCCAAAGTGGGATTTTGTTTTTTGAAAATAAAAAAATAAACCAAATACCACCCTCACAATGGGAATTTTCTCCCATGGAGTGGTGGTCATTTAAAGGTTTTTTTGTTCTATCTAGCACCATGGTTTGTATGGCAGAATGTCAAAGCAAAAATTGGCCATGTTTTGCCAAATCTAAATAGGGTTGGAGGACACATGGCCAAACCTCCGACGGCCCTTTCTTCGTCCGGCCGCAGGTGGTGTATGTAGGCGTTGGAGACAGAGCAACAGAAACAATTAGCGGAGAGAGAGAACATCTTAACCTCTTAGCTGCGTCGAACGTTCAGCACCAAGTGCTGAACGTTCGAATAACGAGCGCTGGCCCGTCGGCCAACGGTCGTGCGCAGCACTGGCAAGGTAGTGCTCACGACGACCGTTGGCCTACGGCAGCGCTTAAGGGGTTAAAAATCAATAGCAGGCATGATGTAGGTTTATTTACTGAATTATGGATTGTGAACAAATGATTAACAACATCCAGATAGGACAACAGGAGTGGTACCCTCCAGTCTGTCACAGTGCTGCCTGTCCCAATTAAAGTGTGCTAATCCCAACCAAATAATTCATTTAAAAATCTACATCATATGCATGCAATGCTCTTGTTTTTGAGAAACATATACTTTCTTAAAAATAAGAGATTTTCTAAAAACAGTATCATATGTCTGAATAAATATGACAACATTTCTCGTGCTGTTATTCGGGGGTGGGTTGTCATATAATATGACTTCCTCTGATGTCATATGAGTCAGGAGTCTTATGAGACAATTTCCTTATATGGCATCAAATATGCTAATTAGGAAACCACTCAAATTGACAATGCTAGTTTTTTCTTTGCAAGGCAGTAAACCCTACCCACACTTTCCAACCCTCTTGATATGTGTGTGGGGGGGGGGTGTTGGAGGGGTAAGCTACTATTTTCTAAATCATTCCTACTGCTTTCCATGTTTGCAGCATATTCCTACAACTTTGTAATGCCTTCAGCTGGCCTGCACTTACATCAGATAACATTGTCTTCAGAGAAGCTTGTGCTCTGAACTCCTTTCAGCTGCAAACAAAGGCAGGCTTTTATTCAACGCTGTTTTCTTGCATATCGCATTACAATTAAGATTATATTTTGTGCTTCTGAAAGGTTCCCATTAAAACTTTCAAAAGGAAAGGCAGACAAAAATGTTTCAGCTTTCAAAACCAACCCTTTGAAGATTTTGCTTCTGGGCATTTTAAGATGGCAAGGGTAGATTTCACAGCCTTGCAGTTGGTGATGGATAACTTACAAAACCAGTGTTAGGAAGATTAAGGCTGGACACAGTAATCAGAGCTCACTTAATTATGGCATACAGTTATGTTTAGACGTGTATTCTGGGTCAGTAGCCACATGATCATTCCTTCTGAATTAAATACGATTTTAAGTCACTTGATTTCCCGTCAGGTTGGTTTTGGCACAATGGTCTTCTTCTGTAATTTCTGGTGATGTCATTAGTTTGCCAATTAGTCATTAGACATCTGAAGATCCTACCTCTATTTTGTCACATAATGTTTGCAAGTGTGGCTACTAAGGGCTAGTTAGTGGCTATGAACAGATCAGGCTTAGTCAAAGAGGTGAATGAGGAATTAGAATTCAGATAGAGTATTACATGTTCAATACCCTCACTTAATACATTCATTACATTCATTTAAAATTATATAATTTAGAAAGACTGGGAGCCTGATTCAGAAGAGGGTGGTATGGAATGAAAACCCTCAATTTGTGTGTCTGGGGTCATTGTCCCTTCATTAAAACCTTTAATGTAAGAACAATAAGGTAATATTTGCGAGAGTGGGTGGGAGTCACTCATGCAGAAAGGCAAAATTCCTTTCCAGAAATTAGTATTTATTTATTTATTTATTTATGTTATTTATGTATTTATATATCCATCTTTAATACAGAAAGATTATCAGCTTTGCAGAAGAAGCAGAAAGATTCTAAGAATACAAAAGACGCCGAACAGTGGGAACTTCTTATGCAATTACAATGGCATGAGGAGGCACACAAACAAAAAGGTGAATCCCATGCTCAGAGTATGAAAGATATTCAGGAGAAACTCGCATATCAAATGTAGGGATAGAGTTCTGGATTGTGCTCCATCTGCTTCATCTCCCCCCATCTATTTCTACATATCACTGAACCGCAAGAGAAAGAGATGGACAGAGATATGTTCCCCATTCTGGCCAATGGGCTGGGGTAGCAGCTGATGATGCACCTAGAAACATTGCAGTACTTGCCGGACCACCGGCGGTCAGAGCATAAGGAGGTAATGCACAAGCGAGCAGTGCAATGTGACTGACTGGTCTCAAAGCAACCAAGTAGAAGGCTGTCTTCATTACCGTGGAACAGTCTTGAGCACACATGAGTTCTGCCCCGGTGTTCAGGTTTTAATGGTTACCCATAATCCGGTCCAGGTCTTCCGCTGTCTGATGTGCAGTTGACTGTTTCTGGAAGCCACAATGGCATCACACATTTGAATATGTGTTAGGCAAGTACCCTTGAGAAATTTCCACCTTCTCAAAAGGAAAAAGCCAAAGGCGTAAAAAAAAACTTCCATACTGGGCGAAGGGTTGAAGAAAATCAGGAGCCTGGAATCCAATAGTGAAATTCTTCAGGAGCAAAGAGTCAGGATCACCAAGGGGCAAAGTGAGGAAACAAGCAAAGGAGCACAGCTTTGTTGCTATGCACCCTCCAACCAGATCAAAGCCGTTGCATCATAAAAGAACAGGAAAAGAAAATGTCATCATACATTCCATTACAGGAAACACAAAGGATTGACAAAATCTGAAAGAAATCAAGGAACAAGCAGCCACGATGCAAAAGGGAAAGAATGAAGAATGAAAATCTGAATGGAACTCGCGGCGGAGCAGCTGTAAAAGGCACCTGCAAACCTTCCAGCACGATTACCATTTAGCTGCTAGAGGAGCAGTAGCTAGGAGTCCTGGAGCACAAGGGAAGGCAGACCCAGGTGAGTGAAACGCACAGCCCATAGCTGCTGGCTTCATGCATTATCTCTTGAGACCTGTTTACTGTGGAACTACAGAAGGTATTGCAGTTCTCATACGCCCAGGAAGCCAATGTGCTGTGGTGTCAACACCAGGGGCATAAAGATATGTGAGAGCAAAGTCCAATAATCACTCTCAAAAGCTTGAGACAATCTGCAGGATGGCAGTCGAGATGTCCTCCTCCTCCCTATCCAAGTGACACTGATGAGGAGTCCATATCTTCCACTCTTCTCTCTTTGAGGGACTGCCAGGTGTAGAGTTGTGGTCCACATTCTTGGGCCACTCTGATCTAATGAGAAGAATAAAACAATTCCCCAACATTTGGTGAAATTCAATACAGTTTTGAGAAGAATTAGAGAATTTGTTTGAGATGTACAGACCCACCTGGGACAAAGAGAATCAGTTATTGTGGCTGATAGTGCTGAGTGAAGTGAGGGAAAGACTGGTGGAGAAAGTGGCATGGCCGAGGTTTACCCCATGGAATGATGCGTAGTTAAATATGCAAAGGATGCATTGCTGAATGCATTTCTGGAGGTATGCCCAGCTAAAACTAATTGAACTAAGTCCTTGATTGGAATCAAAATAAGGGTGAGGAACCAGATTTTTATTTGACCAGACTTAGGGTTGTGTTTGAAAGGTATTCAGGTATAGCTCATCCAAAACAGGTGTCTCAGGGAGCTGTCTGTGCTGCTTTGTGGAGTGATTATTACAAAATGTTAAGATTCAATTGACCACTATAAGTATTGGACGGCACACAAAGAAGCTAACAGAATTGGTGATAGTTGGAAGTTACTGTGTCGCTTGTCAAGAGAAAAACAAACAGAATGCTGAATTGTAATGAATCTTTCTGAAATTTCAAATTATGCAGCAGGCTATATTAATGTGGTAGGACCAAGGACCCATGTGGGAGGTCTCGGCTGAAAAATAGGTGTGGAGGCTGAATGTACTTCTTAATGATGAAGTATTTTTATTGTTCTTATAACATGGAAAATATAACAGCGCGTTTTCTCTGTCAGCAGTTATTCAAGGGCGGCTTTCTGAGGTTTCTTCCTTCTTATCCTCTTTTCCAGTTCATTTTACCACAAAGAGGGGGCCACCTGGAGACTCAAAAGAAAAGAGAGCAGTGGTAAGTAGGAGTTCCTTCAGTTGGCAATTTAAGTGAGTATGGTGCATGCAATCTATTTCCTCCTGTGGGAGATTTTAGTGCTTTTCTCCCTTGGGCTATTTCTGGTTTCACTTCTATCTTCCTATAGGGGGGAGATAGGGGATCCTGATAGGTGTTTCACTCCCTCGCCCTTCCCTTCTTCGTTCTATACCGTAGAAGAGGTATTAGTGATAGGAAATAAATTGGTTTAGCAGTATTTCACAGAGTTGAGACTGCCCTGATTCGAAGGCCCATCAAAACAATTAAGCTGGGAGGAGCTTTAAATGTCCAGGCTGAACACTAAAGAAAATAAATGAAGGGGAAGAAACCAAAACCCCAAAACCAAGTTGTGCACACCCGCCAATGTCTCCGTACCACCTCGATCGCCCTCAAAGCCATCCCACCCTTTCCTGCACTCACGTATCCGCTTATGCTGCAACTCTCCTGAGTTGCGGCCGCTCATCCGCTCCCTCTGTAAGGGTTCACCACTCTTCATTCTACGAGTCTGAGTCAACGTTGTCTGGTTCCAGGTCGGCAAATCACAGCTGGCATTCAGCGTCTTGGTCTGTCGTCTCTCCTTGCCCACTCGTCCTTCTCCTGGTAGTTCCCTCCTCTTCCGGCTGCAACTTCCTTTTCTCCCTCCTTCAGGCTCTGGGATTGGTTGGTCTGGCTAAGGTCTCCTCCACTCTGTTGAAAACAATGGTAGTCCTTTTTAGTTTTATTTTCATGGTCCCTTCTTAATTTTGTATTCTATTGTGGAAGATGCACAGCTTAGTTTTATAACAAGATAATCTTAAGAGTTTGAAAAGTTGTTGGGTTTTTAGTGGTGCTCAACCTGGAGACGTCGAGGGTCCAACGACGCCGGTTGAAATAGTTAAGAACGTGAGACTAGAGGAACTCTAGTTGCATCCCATGGTTGGCACTCATCATTGTTTGTCTTTCCCTATTGAAAGGAAACGACTTTCATACAATGTTGTGAAGTTGATTTCTTTATTTTGTTTCTTAATTCAAAGTTCTCATGTGTAGAGATTCAGTTCAATGAATCATTGTAAAGTTCTTTACAGATCATGGTAGTCATTTGTAGAACTCAGGCACTGTCATTTTTGTGGGTCCAATGCATTTCGGGCATTGATGACAAGCCCTTCGTCAGGGAATTGACACTAAAAATGATAATGATAACATAAATTAATCTGAGACCTAAAGGTGAATGTATACACATACGATACAAAACAAAATGCACAAAATGTCAGCATAACTTGGTGATTACAAAAGTAGCTCTTGGTGAGTAACATTTGAATGTAGAGAGGAATGTATTCTCTAAAAAAGGGTCAAAATGATCATGGTATAACAGCACTTATATCCAAGGTAATGATGTGTAATGGTCATGTTGGATCGTATTACCATCTTAGTGTAGGAGACATCAATTCTAAAATAGCCGATTACATGATTAAATGGAAGGTTAGTATCACTCGCCACTTACATGCCTGTTTTTTCAGGGGTAATCGCGTGATCTGTAAAAGGGAAAAATAAACAAAGAACCGTCAGCGCCTCTGGGCGTGCGGTGCTCCGTAATGCTCGCGTCTTATAGAAGTGGGATTGTAGCCACTAACCTGAAAGGAATTTGGTTCTGGTTTGTTCGGCCGGTAGGTCGTCTCCTGGGGAACGCCGGTAGAAGCAGAAGCTTCCCGCGTTAGTTAAATTCGAAGGTCGGCTATCACGTGGTTGGTCACGTGTGATCGGGAGGGTAAACAGACTAGGGAAGTGCCGTTTCGTGACAAAAGTAAACAATGAAGGGCCATACAGTGGAAAAAAGGCTCGGGTCAAAATTTAAAAGTTAAAAAATACGACGAGCCGTTTCAGAAATGTGAACACAGTAAGGGGGGGAGAATGGAAGCTCGGGGGACCGAGAATGAAAGTAAGAATGGGGGTTTGGGGGTCCATTACGATCTAAAATAAAAATCTAAGTGTGATGTGAAGGGGAGTGTTGTGTGTCAATGGTATAAGGGAACATACACAATAACAATCAATTCGATGTTCAGAGCAAAATACTTTACAGATAACATGCAAATTCTATTCTTTCGTTCACTCCTGTAGGGTTCTGGGTTGATAATTTCTGAATCCAATAGTTCTCCCTACGTAATAGGAATTTATTATTGTCTCTGCCTTCTTGTTTGGTTATAGTCTCAAGAACAATGAACTTTATTTGGGACACGTTGTGGGATTGCTCAACAAAATGAGCTGATAGTGCTGACTTTGAGTTTCTCAGTCGGATGTTGGACTTGTGTTCAGTGAGACGGACTTTGATGCGTCGTTCGGTTTTCCCAATGTACATTTTGCCACAAGGGCATTTGATTCCATAGATTAAGTTGGCGGTGTCACAGGTTGCGTTCACTTTAAGTTTAATGGCGTACCCTTGACTAGGATGGTTGATAGTATTTCCTTTGATTATATTGTTGCAGTTGCCGCAATTTAAACAAGGTTTGGTTCCTGTGTAAGTGGTGTTTTCTTTGGGTTTCTGCTGTAGAATCTCTCCCAAGTTTTTGGCCCTGGTATATGCAAATATGGGTGGTTGGGTGAATGTATTTCTGAAATCCGGTTCCATATTGAGTATGGCCCAATGTCTCATAATGCTCTGTTTGTATTTTCTACTACTCGTGGAGTATTTTGAGACCACTACTGTTCGTGTTTGTTCTGTTTTCGAAGTTGGTGTTAAGAGTTTAGGTCGGCCCTGTTTGTCAATTCTCAATGTGGTTTCCTCGATTAGGGTCTTGGGGTAACCTCTATTTATGAATTTTTGTGACATCTCTGTGGGTTTTACGTAAAGATCTGTGGGAGAGATTCTACAGCAGAAACCCAAAGAAAACACCACTTACACAGGAACCAAACCTTGTTTAAATTGCGGCAACTGCAACAATATAATCAAAGGAAATACTATCAACCATCCTAGTCAAGGGTACGCCATTAAACTTAAAGTGAACGCAACCTGTGACACCGCCAACTTAATCTATGGAATCAAATGCCCTTGTGGCAAAATGTACATTGGGAAAACCGAACGACGCATCAAAGTCCGTCTCACTGAACACAAGTCCAACATCCGACTGAGAAACTCAAAGTCAGCACTATCAGCTCATTTTGTTGAGCAATCCCACAACGTGTCCCAAATAAAGTTCATTGTTCTTGAGACTATAACCAAACAAGAAGGCAGAGACAATAATAAATTCCTATTACGTAGGGAGAACTATTGGATTCAGAAATTATCAACCCAGAACCCTACAGGATTGAACGAAAGAATAGAATTTGCATGTTATCTGTAAAGTATTTTGCTCTGAACATCGAATTGATTGTTATTGTGTATGTTCCCTTATACCATTGACACACAACACTCCCCTTCACATCACACTTAGATTTTTATTTTAGATCGTAATGGACCCCCAAACCCCCATTCTTACTTTCATTCTCGGTCCCCCGAGCTTCCATTCTCCCCCCCTTACTGTGTTCACATTTCTGAAACGGCTCGTCGTATTTTTTAACTTTTAAATTTTGACCCGAGCCTTTTTTCCACTGTATGGCCCTTCATTGTTTACTTTTGTCACGAAACGGCACTTCCCTAGTCTGTTTACCCTCCCGATCACACGTGACCAACCACGTGATAGCCGACCTTCGAATTTAACTAACGCAGGAAGCTTCTGCTTCTACCGGCGTTCCCCAGGAGACGACCTACCGGCCGAACAAACCAGAACCAAATTCCTTTCAGGTTAGTGGCTACAATCCCACTTCTATAAGACGCGAGCATTACGGAGCACCGCACGCCCAGAGGCGCTGACGGTTCTTTGTTTATTTTTCCCTTTTACAGATCACGCGATTACCCGTGAAAAAACAGGCATGTAAGTGGCGAGTGATACTAACCTTCCATTTAATCATGTAATCGGCTATTTTAGAATTGATGTCTCCTACACTAAGATGGTAATACGATCCAACATGACCATTACACATCATTACCTTGGATATAAGTGCTGTTATACCATTATCATTTTGACCGTTTTTTAGAGAATACATTCCTCTCTACATTCAAATGTTACTCACCAAGAGCTACTTTTGTAATCACCAAGTTATGCTGAAATTTTGTGCATTTTGTTTTGTATCGTATGTGTATACATTCACCTTTAGGTCTCAGATTAATTTATGTTATCATTATCATTTTTAGTGTCAATTCCCTGACGAAGGGCTTGTCATCAATGCCCGAAATGCATTGGACCCACAAAAATGACAGTGCCTGAGTTCTACAAATGACTACCATGATCTGTAAAGAACTTTACAATGATTCATTGAACTGAATCTCTACACATGAGAACTTTGAATTAAGAAACAAAATAAAGAAATCAACTTCACAACATTGTATGAAAGTCGTTTCCCTTCTTAATTTTTACAGGTCAGGCTAGGGAGACGGGAAGAAGTCGAGTCAGCTGTCAGCGGAACATGCGTACGTAGAAGGGTTCAGGGGGGTCAGGGAGCATCTCCTTACAGCCCAACAAAGGGGGAGGGCCATGAAAGTCAGCTTGGTGGGGTAACTCTTGCTCTTGCTTTACCCGTGGCCAAATGGGGCACCCGAATAGGGTTTCCAAAGTCCCAGACCAACCTGGGTATTACTAAATTGCTCAAAATACGAACCCTACATTTTAAGACAGCCTGTGAGGTTTCAAATGTTATGTATATCCTGATGCAACTAGATTAAATGGGCCCCTATATAAATTGTGTAATTTTCTGTAAATTTGCCCTAATCTTATTGAGCGGTCAGCTCTGAAAACTTCCAAATTCCGTTCTTTACGTCTCGTCGGCATGTCCATAGACGCATGCAACATTTCCAATCACAGAGTTTCCCACTGTATTATTGAATCATTGTCTGTTTCTGTGGGACTTATTAGTAATAAGCATTCTTTTCTGCTTAGTCCACCTTCTCCAACAAACTTAGTCAGGAATATATTGTACAAAATTTACTGTATGGTGTTTTCTTGAATTAGCTCAACACAAGAGGGTAAGGTATCTGCATTACTCTGTGAAAGCTTGATTTGCTCAGACGAAGCAGACCCAGCAGTCATGTACCATAATTTAACAGAACTACTTTCACAGTTCCCAGTTACAGTCCAGAGGGGCCAATAATGTGGGATTCATCCCTGTGATGAATTCATAAGAGTTTAAGTTACCTGGGAAACCTCAGTACTCATTAACCTTTTCCATGCTCATGACGAGCTGAGCTCGTCATGAGGCACGGTGCTCCGGTGCTCATGACGAGCTCAGCTCGTCATGAGCCATGGAACGCTCAGGTGCGAGGATAATTCCCCTGCTGTGCTGAGCGTTCCACGGGAGCCGGTGCACCTGTGACGAGCTGAGCTCGTTATGAGCACATGAGCGCCATGCCTCATGACGAGCTGAGCTCGTCAAGAGCATGCGGGCGCTGTGCGCGCCCCCCTCCCCCCCAGCACAGCGGGGAATTACCCCCGCAGCGAAGGGGTTAAAACCTGAGGCAGAGGATGGCAACTGCCCTGTAATAATAGTCAAATAAGAAGTTGATTAAGCAAGTTAATCTAGAACTTAGTCTTAATGGATGTAACACCCCGATTCTCTTGATACGCAAGGCAGGTAAAGCCAACATGTTCGTATTTGTCCCAGTTCTTATGGCTATAAATAATGTGTTTTTTCTTTCTAGGGATCCCTCTTTTTTTAGTTGCATATGTTGATTATCTAGCTATGTGTGACAAATATAAAATGCACTTCTGTTAATGCCATTATTAATTCCTACATGGCCATCACATCTCATGGAATATATTCACAGTATTTAATCTGAATTGAATTCCGTGTTCTAAATAATTGCCTCGAGTTGTGAACAAGGTTTCATGGAAGTTAATCATTTTATTTCTAGCTTATTATTATTCAATAAAGGGCACAGGTCACAGAAGGAAAATAATTGAAAGGACACCAAGGTCTTTTTCTGCTAATTGTTTATTTTAAAGGATACAACAATGATCACATAATGTTGTACAAGCTAAGAACAACGTGTGATGTGTTAGATAAGACAGAGGCAGACCATGCAGAATTGAATCACCTACATTTGCTGAAGGCTAATGAGTGGCACATTTACCCTCTGTTTGCTGGGCCTATCAGCTTGCCTGCTGGTGCAGATGAGACTACCAGACAGTGCAATTTTATTGAACATTGGCCTCATTGTTTAAAGAAGGTATGCTGGTGCAAACCACCTTTGAAACTCGAATAATGCTTTTCTTCTGGTGCTGAGTTTAGCGTAGTAAGCTAAACTTATAAGGGTGATTGATATGAATTTACATAGGCAATATGTGGCAATATTTTCTGCTGTAAACACTTTTGACAAAGGTTGCATTTAGTATTATGTTTAGTTTTATCAAAGTTACTACTCACATTGGATAGGATTTAGGGTTTAAAATAAATCTTTGAATGTATCCATCATTTCCTATAGTTCTTAAGTATACCTTTCTATTATGAAAGAAGGTTTGAGTTCCACTAATCATTCCTGTTAAATCTCATAGAATGTATTGTTACCTGAAACGCATCTCACACAAATACTGATCAGTGGGTTGCGGGGAGGGGGAGGTTTACAGTTTAATTAACTTTCTGACGCGTTTTGGCATATTGATGTAGTCTTTAGTTGCAGGGTGTGTAGCTGTGTTCTGGAAGATCCAGAAAACGCTTCAATTTGGAATCCTGCCACATGGCATGTTCATCTCGACATTCGAATAATTTTGGGTGACGCGTTCAAGAAACCAATTACTACAGTTAGCAAAGACATCCCTTTAAATATTAGATACCTCCTTCATCTCAGATAGGTGCTTCCTCTCTGCTCTCTGTTTGTCATGCGCTTGACTTATAAAGATTATTCCCCATTTTGATTTTCATTTTGAATTTCATGTTTGGAATCTATGCATAATGATGCAATCTATTCCGATAGGGGTAAATTTGTGGGCACCAATCACGTAACTTCTTCTTAGACAGGAGAGGCAGTGCTTTCTGGCTGTATTTATTTGTAAAAATCTGTAAAAACGGAAAACAGGGAGCCCTACTTATGAATCCTACTGCAACTTAGAAGTCCTATTAGGATATTCAAGAACATCAATCCTTGGTGATCAGTTTCGCCATGTAGCTCAAAATATTGGAATAGATTTCATAAGTAATGGCATGCTTACCTGGGTATAAACCATATCCTGGCACAGCTAATCTGCCCATTGCAGAGGTAAAACACCAGAAATTAGGAAGAGGCTATTATAGTCGTCTTTGACAGTATATCCAACAATTGACTGCTACGAGAGCATTTGCTTCTGGTCCAGCACAACATGCACATCTCAAGGTGCAGGTGATTACTCCACAGACCATAAACATTATTATGGGCAAAGTGCCCAGAAAGAGAGACAAAATTCCATTCTGGATCAGTTGAGAAACCAATCAGTTAGAAGCAGTCTATCCTTATATGACGTACCAGGATAGGCACAGGATCTTAATATATGTGTTCCAGTTAGTAAGGAACCACCCGTAGAACAATGTACCACTTTGGGGACATTTCTGAGTTTTTATACTACTCCACATGCCACTCCTTCGTTAGAGGTATTTCCAGAGGTGGTAAAACACATACGAAAGGGGCATGGACCCCCACCTGCTTTAGATTCAGGAATGAAATTAATGGGTAATTTTGAAACAGTTTATTGATAGTTCTGAGTACATTTTGAGGATCAGTTGTACTTCTGGTAGTATACCCAAGGTTAGCTGCGCTTTCCTTCCCTCCCGATCACGATTTGTTTTTGTATGCTGAGTTTTACACCCCACCGGCACAGTCTCTGCAGTTGTAAACTTACTATTAACTTGTAGCTTGTGAACTGCAAAACAATAGTAAGCTTACCACAGAGTGTTAAGTTTAGCTTTGTGAATCAGGTCATAAGTAATAACAGACAAGATACAACAAGAGAAACCTCATAATTAGGGTTGCTCCCAGTACTTCAGGTTACACATACATTGCATCTAATGAGGGACAGACAACTCCCATAGCATCCATGTCACATCTGCACTGCAGTCCTCAGCTGAGAAGCACTTTACTCTTACTGAAAAATGTCTGACTGCAGTTGCAGCACAAGCAGCTGTACTTAAAAAGCATCATTTAGCACACGGAAAACAAAATTGTATAATCTCTCCCATGGCTAAACTTGAATCAGCAACAAAGGCTAGAATTCCAAACGCACATCCTGGTAGACCAAGAGTTGAAAAATAGAAATCTGCCAGGGTTGTGTTTGTTTGCCTTATTCTGCTAGCCAAGCAACATTGTTATGGGATTCTGGGCATTCTTTCTATAGTCAGTTCGCTTTGTTTTATGAGCAGGGATGCCCCGCTCATAGAACAAGCTGAAATGACTTTAGAAACAAAGCGCAGAATCAGAAACGCAATAAAACAATGTTCCAAGGGCACGTTGTGTTCTTTTCTGGTTGAGTACTCTGTTACTATAGCCAGTTCAGCTTGTACTTTTAGCAAGGAAGCCCTGCTCACAGATGAAAGCATAGGTGAAAGGACTGTGAAGTGCATGAAACAATATAGGAACTTTGATTGTGAGTACAATGGAGCAAGGTCAGCGAGTGTGTGGAGAGGGGTAAGACAGGTAGTTAAATAGAACAAAATATTCTGTAACTATTTTGTTGGGCTTGTAACCTAAAGATAACTGAATATATAATTTAATGCAAACACATTACATGGAAATAAATGCAAATCGAACTAAACTCTGGAAATGCACTGTTTTGAGGAAAAGCTCAGCAATCACTACATAATTCAGATGTCTGTGTGTGTAACTGGAGGGTCACTCAGTTAAATCCTGGTTGGTCCACTGAGAAGTGATGTGCATTTATAATGCTACAAGGTCCTGTCCTGTGACAGTAATGCAGTTCATTAGTTTAAAAATGTGTTACACACAGTAGAATGTAGGCTTCTCAATTCGAAATATATATATAGGCTACACACAGTATAAAATAATCTTCTGCAAAACGTGCAATAAAGATTTTAAAGAAAGTATTTTCTAGTAATCTTTGGAAAAAGTGTATTTTTCTTTTTCCTTCCCCATAAACCCCCCCTACCATGTTTCCTAGGGAATACCATTGAATTGACGCAGCCCTGAGCACACCCTAGACTGAAATTTTTTGCCCTGAGAAAATGATTGTGAATACCCATGATCTATACCTTTGTTGGCAACTTCTTTAAATACCACTGACGTAAAATGTGGATATGACCCTACACTTTGTGCATAGGAATTATTACAATACACACAGAATATTCCACCTACCTCCACTGTTTTACCCATAAACAAGTAGAATCATGTGTTTTACACGGAGGGTTCTGCACAGCCTGCTGCAGGTACTACACAGAAATACTCTGTGGCTTGTGGTGCAATGAATACGATTTTTGAAGAGGACAACTTCAAGCCACTATACACACATTATAACTTCGGGTGAATCCACTGCACAGATTGCAGAGGTACATGCTTTTCAGAAGGCAGATCCCTTAGTTCTTATGCTTATTGTGTTGGATGTTGCATTCTATGTGCAAGAATATCATGTACTGTTTCTATAATGGCACTTAGGTGGAGTCATTGATTCAAAAGAGAAATCAATGAAATATATCCAGTTTCGGGGCAAGATAGTTGTTCTATATGACAAGCTTCTTTTAGTTCATGTACAGGATACCATGGCCCCTAAAAGGTTAGTAAGGTATGTTAAAGGGAACTCTGCAGCTGATTTGGCTGCAAAATCAGCAGTACAAACTTTTAATGTAGCTGCTGTAACTTGATCTCAAACTAAGATGGATGCAGACATTTCAGCAGCAATACAAGCAGTGCTGAAAGTGGGAAAGCTCCTGATGGTTTTCCCTCTAAATAATTCTACACCCTCAATAAAGACAATGTTGGTATGTTTTTCTTACCCAGAGGATGAGACAGGCATATTCCTAATAGGCGAGCTAGATGAGACTTAGGGCCCGATTCTAATGCGGTTTGGAAAGCTTCCCGACCGCATTGGTTTGGGAATAGTTTCCGACCAAATCAGATCGGGAGAGTTCAACTGACTAAGTACGATGCATCCGGATGCTTCCAGATACAAATTGGTTTGACTTCAATGGGAGCCTTTGTTCTGAACGAATGTTTAGGCTCCCATTAAAGAACGGGGTGGATCGGGATAATTGGGCATCCTGTGGCAGGCACCCCTGGTGCCTGCCACACTGTGCATGGGTGGTAACAGGGGACCCATGGGTATCCCCACGGGCTTGATTGGGAAGGCCCCGGGTGCAGGGGGCCCACTATGGGCCCCCAATGTCTGGTTCTGACTGTTGATTCGAGTCGGATGGCACGATTCAGAAAGGCTGTCCAAATCCAGCATTGTACTCGCTCTTTCGGAAACACGGCCACGGCACGATTCTGCTCTGTACAGCATAACACCATTGAACAATTTCCAGATTCCCTCTTTGTTGAGCAATTCCATAATGGGCGCCTAGGGAAGATCAAAAATGACTTCATTTTCTTCACTCATGACATCCCTTCCTGGTCCTCCTGCTTCTTCAATTCCTTCAACGTCTCCTCCTCCTCTTCTTTCCCGCATGGAAAGCGGTTAAAAATTTCTCCCTCCACTTGCTTTAATGGCTCTCTCCCCATTACACTTTATAACAATGGCACTGTCATGATCCAAGCTTCAGACTCCTGTCTCTCTCTCTCTTTGACCACTCTTCCACTCCCTTCGTCCCACCCCTGCGACTACTATCTCTCTAGATTCTTCTTCTTCCTCCTCTTCTAGCTTGTCTACTTTCTCCCTTTCTCCCTTTCTCCCCCCTTGACCCCCACACATTCCTTCAGACCGCTCTCCCGGGAGTCACAGGTCTACCCCTTATCCCCCCTTCACTCATTCCCTCCCCTCCCATTCTGCCCCCTTCCCAACTGTACCTCCCCCTTACCTCATCTGTTTTACACCCCACTTCACCTCTACATCCTGCATCTCCCCATTATTCCACTGCCTTCTCCGCCCCCTAACTCCCCTATTCCTACCCATTTCCCCCCTATTTAATCCACCTTTCTTACAACCTGAACTACCGTTCAACTCGCCTTACCCTCCCCCTCCCTCCCCTCTTCTCCTCACCCCTTTTCGCTTTTCCCCTTTCCTCGTACCTTCAATTCTGTTCTTACACCTCCCATCTCTCTACAACCTTCACTTCCCCCTCCTATGCCTCACATCCCTTCTTCCCCTATTTGTAAGTCCATCATCTTCCCTCCCACTCGCCTTACAACTCCCATCTCTCCACAACTTACACCCCCCCCTATGCTTCACAACCATGTTTCCCCTCTTGGTAATTCCTCCCTCTTCCCTCCCTTTGACCGCACAGTCCTTCACTCCTCCCACAACTTTCATTTAGCTCAACCCTCCCCCCACTCTTCCTGGTGCCTGTACCCCTACATTCACCTTTCATTACCCATGGTACCTGGCCTGCACCCTCTCTCTTCTCCCATTCCTGTGGCCTTCCTTTGACCTCCCTCCCTCCCCTCCCTGCACAGCCCCTTCTCCTCTCATCTCACCGTATCCATGGCCTTCCCATAACCCCCCTCCTCCCCCATCCATTTCTACTTCTCAATTTTCTCCTCCTATGTATGATCTCTATTCTTCACCTGTGCTCAACACCAGTAAAAATATCACTGTAACTCCATCCACTCCTTTCTATCACCATCTTTCCCCCCCTCAGACCTTGTACAACACTGCTCGGAAATTACACACGCCAAGGGCTCAATTCTGGACTTTGTTATTTCTAAATCAGACCAGCTTACCACTGCTCCCCCATCCGTATAGACTGGTCAGACCACTTCCTCATTCCCTTCCGTTTTCACCTCTCGCACATTATAACTCTCGGCCAACCTAAAAGAGCCTCTACTTGGTTCCGCAACACAAAAATCATTGATCTTGGGACTCTATGTGATTCTGCTATGCGCTTACTTCATAGTCTAGACCCCAATACGGATGTCAACGATCTCACTCCCCATTGCCTCTCAATCCTTGCAGTCGAAATCGACAAGGTTGCTCCACTTCAAAGCAAAAGGAAAAAACCCACCCCATCAGCTCCTTGGCTCAATAAAGCTCTCTATGACGAAATGAAAAACCTTAGAATCATGGAGAAACACTGGAGACAATCTCCATCCACCTCCAACCTCTCTCTTTTACGTTCAGCAAGATCCAAATACCACATGCACATCTTCCAGGAAAAAACCTCACATTTCAGATCCCTCCTCGATTCAGCTAAAAACAGACCCCAAAAACTTTTCGACCTCATCAAAAACCCAAATTGTTCTCCCCAAACCATCAAACCTGAGGATGCTTCAAAGAAAGCAACTGAGTTTGTTATATTCTTTTATCAAAAGGTAAAATCTCAGGTGGAACAGGTCACCCACCCCACCCCCATTGAGGAGTAAAATCCTTAGTCACTTGGAAGAACTTTGCCGCCATCTCGGAAAATCATCTCCTCAAATGCATCCTCAAAACCAAACCCTCCAACCATTCTTCTGACCCTAAACCCAGAGTCATCGCCATTGATTTCTATACCAACACTCTCTCCTATTGGATCAGGCTATTTATCTCTTCCTCAGTCAAGGATCCCTCCCAGTTGTCCTCAAAACAAGACAGGTTACCCCCTTCTGAAAAAAACTTCTGCAGATGCAAACGACCTCAATAACTTTCGCCCCATCACCAATGTCCCTTTTCTTTCAAAGATCAGAGAAAAATGTGTTGCAAAATAACTTTCCCAACACATTATGGACAATAATCTCCTTGACATGTTCCAATCTGGCTTTATTCAAAATTGCAGCGCTGAAACAGCCCAGCTGCGAGTGATCAATGATGCGCTGCATATACTCGATTCGGAGAAATCGTGCCTTCTGATTCTTCTTGACCTCTCTGCAGCCTTTGACACTGTTAATCACAACACCCCCCTTAACACTCTTCAGCAGAGAATGGGCGTGGAAGGCACAGTACTCAAATGGTTTGCCTCATTCCTCTTGGACAGATCCCAAATGATCAAGATTGTGAACAGTCTCTCGTCTCCACTGGTGGTTGTTCAAGGCGTCCCTCAAGGTTCTATCCTTGCTCCCACTCTGTTTAATCTCTATCTGGAACCATTAGGGAACCTCCTAAGCAAATCTGGAATCCTCTACCATCTCTATGCGGATGACACCCAAATCTACCTCAAGTTGTCTTCCTCTCATGATCTCTCACTATTCAACTCTACTCTCAACTCTATTCACAACTGGAGGTTATTTCACCAACTCATTCTCAATCCCTCCAAAACGGAATTCCTCCTCTTATCTAGCTCCCTCTCCCCGCCTCCTGTTCAATCCTGGATGGATCAGTTGAATTTACTCAACAGTAAACCCGTCGTTGTTGACTGCGCTAAATCCTTATGTGTCATACTTGACAAAAGACTCAACCTAATCTCACACATCAACTCCATTGCCAAGAGCGCACGTTATCAGCTGGGCCTTCTATGGGGGATTCGTCGGTTCTTCCCGGAGAACGACCTTAAAACCTTGGTCCAATCGCTAGTTCTCTCTAGACTGGATTATTGTAATTCTCTTCTGACTGGCCTTCCCAAATCTCACCTCTCCCCACTCAAATCCGTCCTCCATTCAGCAGCTCGCTTCATTTCAGGGTCCAAACGAAGTGACCGCATCACTCCTATCCTGTCTTCTCAACGATGGCTTCCCATCGAGGCTAGAGCTATTTAGAAAACGGCGTGCATCAACCACAAAGCTTTGCACTCTTCCTCCCCTCGCTATCTGGCGAATAAACTGAAATTGTCTGGAGGCTCAAGACCTTTTCGGAATGTGGAAAAGTTCCTGCTTGAGCCCCCTCCTTCAAAAGGGAAAAATTGATGGCACAATCGTTCTCAGGTAATGCGGTGAGAATCTGGAACTCGCTTCCTCCTTTGCTCCGTGCCATCACCTCCATCAAGATCTTCAAAGCGGACCTCAAATCTCTTCTATTCCAAAGACACTTTCAGAACTAATTCCCTCCTTCTCAGACTCCGCCAGGAAGTTCTTTAGTCATTGTAAATTTGTCATATATATTTATATTTTTGTTTGTACATTCTGTGCTTGCTGTGTTTGGTATTGTGTTCCTTTTGCCTGCGTTGTTTTGATTCTATGGCCAGCTATTTTTCGCCAGAAAGTTCTTTAGTCATTGTAAATTTGTCATGTATATTTATATTTTTATTTGTACATTCTGTGCTTGCTGTGTTTGATATTGTGTTCCTTTTGCCTGCGTTGTTTTGATTCTATGGCCTGCTATTTTTGTTTGTTCCATTTTTGTAACAGTTCTCTCATGTAACGTAACAGGCTCTATTGTACAGTGCTCTGACACCTTCGGGTAACGTAAGAGCTTTATAAAAATGCATTAAATAAATGAAATAAAAAACTCTTTTAGGTTTTTTTCTTCCCTGCTTTCTCCCTTCCTCACTCCTTTTTCCTGTGTTTCTCTGCCTCCTTCTCCCACTTTTTGTGTTTTCTCTCTCTTGCTCTGAGTCAAAGTCTCCTGAGGAATAATAATTAATTTCCACAAAAATTAGTGCCGGTGGGCCCCACCTGCAAACACCTACTCAAATGATACAATTTTTTGCTCTCGAACAAAATGTTTCTAATTTGTGCTGCAGAACATAGCCTATGCAAAAAAAAATATCAACACATGGAAACATCTACTTAATAAGGAACTGCGACATGAAAAGATAATGCAATGCAAATGCACGCAAGGAATTTATTCCATAATGATTGATGCTGGAGAACGACGCACGCTACGCAGAGATTTTAATATAAAACATGAGCAGCTGGATTGCTTCCGCCTTGGGCCTGTGTGTGACTTTCCGTCTCCCCTTTAACTTGAATTCCTTCTGAGAGCCAGCGTGCTGTACTGTAGAGGATCTCGCAGACAGCCCATCCCCCCACAGCGCAACCTTGAGAGCTCATTTTTGCTTGGCTGGTCACACTGCCTGCAATAGATTGATTCCACCCCTCCCCCTCTCCTTTGCTCAGTCATTCAGACTTGGAAAGTCAATAACAAGCTGACATCATCAGTGGGTTTGTGTATTACGCTGCTACTTTGAAAAAAAAAATACCCCCCACTGTATAACAGAGGAGCACTCTCTTCTAAAAGACGCGCAGCTCAATTATGCAGCTGCTCAAAGGGGCATTCTTTGGAGAGCAAATAAACAAAACGCAGCACGTTTCTTTCCTTGTGAGGTATCGGCGTAGCCAAGGGAGTTCCCGGAACTGCTCCATTCCTCACACCGACAGGAATGTCTGAGGCGTATAAAAAGAACACTCCCATTATCCTGCAGCCTCCAGCACAAATGGCGGGGGGAAGGGTGTATATATTTTTTTCTTTCTTTTCTACGTCATGCCGTTGTTTTCGGAGTTTCCTATTTTTGAAAACAAACACAACGCTGCAGCGGCTTGAAAGTAAAATAGACAATAGTGATCGAGCTAAAGGGTGATATTTTAGCTGCAGACAGCTCGGAACTCTGTTTTGTTAATCTTATCATGTAGTTCCTGTAAGGAAAATATGCTAAGCGTGAGAACTAATTAGGCTGTTTTTCTATTTGACCAGTTCCGTTTGTTTAGCTAGTAACACTGGCTTGTGGGACTTGTAGTTTCGTGTTGACTTTTTTTCTAATTATGTGCTTGTCCAGTGCAAACATGGACACACATAATTGGCTGCTGGGTGCTGCATGGCGTGCAGCCACTTGGCTGTTGATCGATTCCTTATGCCAACGAGCTCAGCAGGTGTCTATACTTATTTATTTAACGTGGGCGTGTTTACAGCAGCAAGCGCGTGGCTGGCAGTTTTACAGGGCTGTTTTTCACGACAGCAGAGGAGAACTTGCCAAGTAAAGCACAACTTGCTTTATGGAATTAGCATTCTGGGATTTGCAGTCTTTAGGCTTCAGTTTACGCCTCAATTAAATTTAGGAATCTGAAAACAATGATTTGGTGAAGGAAAGTGTAGGACTTGAGAGGGGGGGGGGGTGTTACCAACATACAGTGGTTCACTAGCCCTCAGTTCAGTTTTTTTTGTGCGATATCACAACATGCCAATAGGACAATATTGTAATGAGTAGTTTCCAGCTGCCCTTGACCGATTCGGTTCACGTGTGGTCACTCATGCTTATCTGCAGAAGAACAAACTATTCTGTTGTCCTTGGCAGTGACCTGTGCATGAGAGGACTGGCATGTCTGGTCTGACTTGAGGCTCGCACACCCAACTAGCAGCTGTTATTGCGCCTGTAGACCTCAATAGGGACCCCTGTTCCATGCTAAAGATGTCTAACCGTTCTAGGTTTCCCCCCCCCCACTGTCATTTAGCGTTATTTTGAGGCACACTATTGGGGCTGTTTACCAAAACGACAGCTTGGCACATTGTTAAGGATAAACCCACTATCTCGTTGCTTTTGTGTTATATTAGTATTTGTATCACACTTTCCTACCGCCCTTGTGAAGCCGAAAGGGCACTCTATATTAATGAATAATTACTCCATATCAGGGCCACTGGAATTATGCGGCAGAAGAGGCCCAAATTATGCAGAATGGGTAACTAAATTATGTGGCAAGAAAAGGCAAATTATGCAGCATAATGCAGCACATTTTTGTGATCGTATTACTTCATTATTTTGACATTTTCACACCTGGTAACAGTGTCTGGGAAAAGCGTTCACCATATTAGTAACAATTTAACACCAGAATTCAGCTATAAGCAACTGAAGGATGAACAGTCAACTTTTGTGAAAAGCCCTCTGGTGTGCAAGAATATTATTCACTATAATTTTTGTAACCCTTTGATCCATTTGAGCAAAAAAAAAAAAAAATTGGGGCAACATTAAATCATGCAGCAGATGATGGATTTTGTGGCAAATGTGGCAAACCCATATTTTTGCGAAAATTACGGCACACGCAGAATCACATAATTTCTGTGGCCCTGCTCCGTATGTAGGATTTAAGAGCGTTTCATAGCACCGACTAGGTCATGTAGTGCTCTGGTGTTGACCGGGTGCCCTTTGTGTGCATGGTTGAAAGGGCGTTGGTTGCAGGTTGGCCTAAACCGAAGCTGTTGGGTGCAGTGTATGAGGTTTGAAGGTGTGGTAGGGTGTGTAAGCATGGGATGTTGCAGGGACAGCCACCCAAGCTAATAAGAGGTTAATTAGCTAAAATATGGGCAATGGATGAAATGCCCCCCCCCCCCCCAGCTCCTTGAGACCCTCACGGGTGAGTAGTGCGCTCTATAAATCCCTGATTGATTGATGATTGATGGTGTGATTAGGAAGTACTAAGATGTGTTTAAAGGGGAGGATGAACTAAAGCGCTTAGAGACCCCTGGGTGATAAGGCGCTATAGAAATCTAATATACAATACAATACAATACAATCAAGATATTACTAGGAGAGTTAAAGGGAGAGCGGCACGAAGAAACCTTTTTCCTCTGTGCCAAAAAAGAGTCCCTCTGTCAGCCTGTTTTTTTAGCAAGGAACCCCCCCCCCCCCCACCAAAAGCAGAAATCCTTGTCTGTGTATGCACATATATTTGTGTGTGAATGCATGTCAGTCTATCAGTGCGAGTGCATGCACAAGGAGTGTGTAAGTCATATGTTGCTCCTGGCACAAGGAAGATAATTCTGAGCAGAGCAAGCTGTGGGTGTTCCTGGGATGTTGACGGTTTCCCATCTCTGGTTCAACCGTGCAATCACATGATAGTGGTCCTTCTTGGTAACTTATAGGATTGAGTATGATGATACTGTTGCCAGTCCTGGTAATGGTGGTAATTATGGTCAGCTTATGCGTACCTGAGAGTATGTCTATTGCCCACCACGTTAAAATGCTGGCCATCAAATAATGGTGGTAATTCTTGGGAAATTGTTGTCCCAGGAAACAAAGGTGAGCATTGTGAGTGGGGGTCTGACAGAACAGGAGGAGAACCTTGTGCATTTTCAAAGCAAACAACAGAGGAATTTAACACCTGGGGAGAGGATGTGGTCTGTCGGATAGTCTGCCAACTTTGGTGCTGGAAACCAAGGTTCGAGCCTCGGGGGCGCGTCCACATCCTGTGATTCTGGGCAAATCACTTAATCTTCCCGTGCCTGAATGTGTCCTTGTGTAACGTAACCGGTGCTCATGTAAAGCGCTCCAATACCTTCGGGTCGAGTTTGCGCTATATAAATCTGCATTAACAAAAAAAAAACCTCTGCCAACAGCTAGCCTGTTGCTCAACCTCCTTTCATTGGCTCTGCACAGTGTGAAGTCAATAAAAGGAGTCTCAGCCTCAATTTTTTTAGAATGATAATTTTTGCGGGCATTTTTGTAAAAATCTTGTTTTTTTTTACAAAAATCGGGATTTTGTGATTTTTTTTTAGTAACTGCAAAATAGCGAAATCCTGGCGAAGTGCGTACAATAATGACTATCTCATGCATGATTACAAGAGGCTACCACCGTAGCACATCATGGATAATTTCAACAGTAATGGCATAAAACGCTTTATCAATGAGAAATGGCTCTACCTAAGAAATGCAATATCAGCCATAGCAGCAAGAGCCCTCACCAAGTGAATAATATCCACAGTGTGTCCTCAACACAATGTCAATTATGACATAATGATAATCTTCAAATATATTTTGGAACTGCAATCACTTTGTTTCCAGGTATAAGCTTATCAGTTTCTGATAAAACATTTTTGCAATCAAATGTAAGATTTACATTTAATTTACCTATTTATTTAAAGATCTTGAAAGCTTTCAAATCAATTATTGTTGTTTCAGATGGCTGAGAGGGTAGGCGAAACACTGGAGATGCATGCCAACTTTCTAATTTAAAAAGTTTTTATTCACATTTTTGACAATTAATACACTCCCCCCTCCCCCCTGAAGACCAAGTTCATGATACAAATTCAGGTTAAACCACCAGAAGTAGAAAAAAAAAAAAGGATTTCCAAGACAAATTAAATCATAAATATTATGTAATGTGTGAGACCCGAAAAGGAAAAAAGAAACAGGCAGCATCATAGTCGCATATGAAAATAATAATAGCTTGGCTGAATTCAAGGTCCCTCTAATTCCTTCGGGGTACCCCCTTCTGCCGGCATATTGCCCTTAAGCGTGAGCTTGTGTCCACTGTAGCAATGGTTCCCAGATCTGCATGCCTCTTTTTTTTTAACCCTTTATTTTTATATATGGCCACCTCCACACTCCCGATTGCAAGTAATCTAGCCCTCCATTGCGTGAAGGCCGGTGGTTGAGGGTCCAGCCATGAGGAGGCTATACACAGTGTGAGAGCCGCCATAGCTACAAAGATCAACCCCTGTTGGTGTATAGGCCGCTCAATTCCGGCCACTCCTAATATTATTTCTTCAGAGGAAATAGTAATTCCTGAATGAAATATCTCAGTTAGAAATTTAGATATATCTATCCTAAGATTAGTAAGTGCCAAACAAGTGGCAAACATATGAATTATATCGGCTTCAACCAGTGAGCAGCGTGGACAAGTAGTTCCCTGTCCAGTGGCCCATTTGGCAATTTTATAGGGGGTGTAGTTGTCAGGATTCGGCAATGGATAGGCTGAGCGGGTCCGTAGTACGGAGCGAGCAGCCAGAGAACTACAAGTCCCGGCATGCCTTGGGGTGCTTTCAATTTCCGACGTCGGAAACGCGACGCGGAAATAAATGCATTGCGGGATTTATCGGCGATGCCGATTATTATGGACCAACATCCTGGATTTACATGCTGGTTGCTGTGAAGCCGTACTCGTGATAAGGATATTCTGGAGGGTGAGACGTGCCTTTGGGAAACAGCAAAGAACACGCCAGCACGGTAAAAACGGTCCGTTTCTTACGCATTGGGCGTGAGCATTCTGGAAACCGGACCGAAGCTTTCTCGGCTGAGAAAGCATTTATACTCGCGGGATTCCAAGTCTGTGAGAGAGATTCTGGAGAAGGGAATCCAGGGGTATTGTGAGTAACGTAACTCTGGGATTTGGAGTTCTATTTCTATGTACTTGGCCCGGAGGTGGATCTATGAAACAATAGACACTCACAAAAAGGCCTAGGTGTTCTAGACGTTAGGGAGAGAACATTACTCTCTATCAGACTCAAGTTAAGCACTAATTAACACTGTCTGTATCGTTTTGGTTATGATTTAAACACAAGTTGTTTCTTCTTTTCTTCACATAGGAGATAAAACAGAGGGGTACCGTAACTATTAGGGATATCAATACAAATACATGCTAGAACGTGAAATGGTATGTTTAAGTACTCATATGATCTTGTCTATGGTATAATGTAGTCATGTGATTATTCCAACGCTTATTGTTCTTTTTCTTTTTCCTACAGTCATAGAAATATCCCAGGTACCTCATTAAGGTCTATCTTCTATTTACAAAATGACATTACTTTCTTCACAGGTAAAGAGGTGGGGTGTTAGATGCTAGGTGTATAGATAACATCTGAGTCTATAGGGAAAGGAGTGTGATAATCTGTATTGTGTTTTGTCATTGCAGCTCTCCCTCCCCACAGTTCCTATCCTTTCCTTCCTTTTCTTCCCGAGTCGAATCGTTTCTCATTGTCTGTAGTAGTATTTCAGACGTGGGGAGGATTCTATCAGGGAGGTTATAGGACCTTCAGCACAGCCCCGAGGAGACGGACCGTGGAAGCCTGACAGTAGTATAGGGCAAAGAATGTTTTATAAAATTGCGCTTGTAATTTAATTGACATAAGCCATGTTTGTGAGAGCTCTAACGCACGTGTGGGGGTTATTAGCTGCACCATTAGATTAGTCTGCCACCTAGCATAATGCTTATCTAAATCGTCCGGTAAAGTGCTATTAAAGTTCTTGTAAATTTCCCCGATTTTAGGCGTTGTTTCCATACACAAATTATCTATAACTGTATTATTTTGAAATTTACATCGCCCCCCCATTTTTGTTGACAAGAAATCCCTAATCTGTAGGTATTTAAAGAAATCTCTATTGCTGATGTTATAGTCGTTACGAAGCTCTAAGAAGCTTTTCCACCGATTTGCGGTAAAAAAAACAGCCCAGCTGGCTAATCCCTGCCCCGATCCACCTAGACATGCATCCATCCTGGAAGATCTCTGGAAGATCGGTATTACCGTTAACTGGGGTATAACAAGAGTAACGTCCCAGCCCTAGCAGTTTGCGGATATTGATCCACACTTTACAAATGCTGGAGATAGTCTTAAGTTTAGTTTTCTTAAAATAATTATCATTGACATGGCGCCATAAACACCCATTGCTTCTATCTCCCAGTATCATTTCCTGTGGGCTTGGGATTAAGAGGTTACTAGATTCATTAGCTATCAGATTCACACAATATTTGGCCACCGTTGCCCAGTAGTAAATCCTAAAGTTTGGCATAGCTAACCCCCCTCTTTCTTTCGGTAGCATAATCCATTTGAGAGCCCTCCGAGGTCTCTTGAACTCCCAAATAAATCTAGAAAACAGAGATTCAATATTTTTAAAGTATTGCAAAGAGAACTCAAGACAAATTGTCCTAAAATAATATAAAAATCTAGGTAAGACCAGCATTTTAATCAAATTGCACCTGCCGCCAATAGTCAGATGTAAATTATCCAGTCTAATCAGGTCTTTTGTGGTGCGCACTATTATTATTTATGCCAACTTTCATTTCACTAAAATTCCACTTTTAAATATCAGGCACCCTGCCTTCTGAGCAACAAGATGGACTTAGGAGTAACTTATTCGTATTTAAAAGCAGAGTTTCACATCTGTCAAAAAGTGTTATTCTGACAGGTTCAACAGCAGGATTTTAGGCTACACACGATGTAGAGGCCCACTCTGTGGACGGCACAATGGGTGCTGTAGTCCAGATGTGGCATTTAACTTCCAGGTCCTGCTGACTTAAAGTCTCTAAGGTCCGACTCCATCTTATGTAGGCCTCAAATCCATCTTGACTAATGTAGGCGGCCATCTTCCCTCTCTCAAACAATAGAAGTCGCCATCTTTCCCAATTTGTGCAGAATCATTGTCATGTTTGCTATTAGATGAAGATGTCCCTGACCATATCTTTTTAAGAACTGGAAAAGCATCAAGCCCTTCGATCAATGACACAGATACAACCATCAATGTGACATTTGTCTGGGCCAGATGTCTACTTTCTACCATGTCAAGGTTGATTAAGAAAACATACAGACAAATAACCAAAATAGTGTAGTCTGAATTAACATTCTCTTACCTTATATGTTAAAAAAAGTCTAAATACCTTGATGCACATAATCTATGTTAGACATTCTTCAACTTATGTCGGAATTTCCAGTCTCTGATAACGTTTAGTATATAAGAACAACCACTTGACCAGTAGTCAGGAGAGGTCCTTCACCCAGAGTATCACCCGAGATTCTGCCAGAGAGGGTCCCACCTACTGCCGGCACACTTTGCACTTTCCAGATGCTACATCTCGCTTGAAGCTGAAGTTGATAATGCCTTGTCCCGGAGGAAAACTGAGTGACTGCTACTGCAGCGTGTGTTTCCCTTCAAGGGGGAACACTGTCTGCTGATAAAGACAGTTTTTGCTGTCAGCAAAGTATGCAGTGCATCATTTCTCACTAAGAAACTCTAGACTGCAAGTTGCTCTACCTTCCGTGCTGTCTTAATATAGTGCATAGAAGTAGATAGTAGAGTGTCAGGTTCTAGATGACATTTTAATGACATTTTAACAATGTTGGAAATGTTAATTCGATGTTTGTTATTCATAACATAGCATCTTGCAGTTTTTATAATATTCTATGCAATTGTTGTAAATATGCTGAGAAAAAGATTGTTCTTGTAGTAATAAATATTTTTAACTTAAAGGTGTTCGTTCTTTTCAGTACTGCATGTGTGATAAGGTGAATAACGAAATAAGGTTTGCTGCTATTTCCACAGTGCCCCCGATCCCTTTACGGGGTTGCTAGTAACCCAAAAGCAATGCTTCCATGTCAATTATACATTGAATAGTGTTTTGCAGGGCTACAATAATCTGTCTTTCACATTCTTTGCTGGTGCATGGCTCTGAGTTCACCCATGTCACCAGTTTGTGGGAAAGCACACCTTGTAAAGTTATGCCAAAGGCGTAACATATGCATTTACTACACCATATACTACAGACTTGTAGGCAAGTTAAATATGTAATTCAGGGATACGCCAATTTAATAATGTTTAAAGGGACTGCACATGCACTTTACTCAAGCTTAAGCTTAACAGGGGTAAAAGAGTTCCAAGTCTAGCAAAAACTGAAGTCCAGAAAAAGAGGAAAATGTGGAGTGATCATGCAGAAAAGGAGGATTTGCTACACCTAATTAAAGTGTCCTCTGGCCAATTGTAACCTGTGTTGCACATTCTCAAATCCATAAATCAGCTGTATAGATAAGGCGCAGTCTCAAATGCCTACCCACAGCCTCAAATGCAAAGACAGCACTCTGAATGCAGAGTCTGAACTCTGAATGCAAGGGCAGGACAATGAATGCCAATGAAATGCTCTGAGTGTCCCGATGGGGCCTATGAGAATGCCCCCAGGGGCAGGGATCGAGGCCAAAATACGCAGTGACAGTTTCAACAGCCCTGCAAATAGTGCAGCTGCACAAGTAGGTCTCTGTTCGCAAGCACAGCCACACATGCTCACAGAAAGACCAAACATACAGAAAGAAAGCCTCACATGCTCAGTGCAACTTCATAATGCCCTAGTTTAACCCTCATGCTAACCTTGCACAACCTTTAGGCTCAACAGATGAGTCTTTTCACCATGCCCATTGGTTGGCCTCAAGTATCCTGCCACCTCCCCCTGCATAGGCCTTGAATAATCAGCCAAGCCTCCCCATCCCAAATGCAGACTTAAAGGGTTGGTGTATCTTCTTCATGCACAGCCTCAAACATTCAATATACATCCCAATGTGCAGCTATACCTTAAGAAATGCCTAGAACGGATGTACGTTGTTACAACGCATGCTTTTACCATGCATGCTGTAACAACGCAAGTTTTAAAACGCATTCCATTACAACGCATTACACTGGGGGGTGCTGGATAGTGAATAGTTTAATTTACTATTCCAACACCAGTCCCCGTGGACACTAGGGAAGGTGTTGGATAGTAAATTAAAACTATTTCCTATCCTAGAGCGCCCCCCAGTGTAATGCGCTGTAATGGTTTTCGTTTTAAAGTCTGCGTTGTAATAGCACTGCGTGCTAAAAGTTGCGTTATAAAGGTTGTTCCCCGCCTAGAACTGCCTCCCCGTGCACTGGTATATCCCAGAATGTTTTATGTATCTTCATGACTGGATTTAGAATTGAATAGCCAGTGTTCAGCCTCTCCATTCTCGGGCATATGCCCAATGTACGTCAAACACGAATAGGTATCAGTAGTGGCTGGCAGGGAACGAAAGTGAAGGGGCCGGGGAAGAGGGGATCACGTGGGGTAGGCATTGCAAAATTAAAAAAAAGTACTTATATTCTCGTCGAGTCCACAGCCGCTTCTCTTCCGTCGCGTGGTCCCACGTCTCTCTAGAACCAGGAAGCTTCCAGGCTCCCTCCCCTGACCAATCACAATGCTGCAATGTAGCCTTGTGATTGGTCTGAGCTCCGTAGATTGGTGCTCAGTTGGGACCTAGGAGGGTTTGCATGTTTCTCACCAGGCTGTGTAATGCAGCCTGGTGATGAACATGTAAAGTGGGCAGGCCGGCCTGAGGCGGCCGTCCAAGCAGACCTGTGCACTTTGGAGTGTGCAGCAACAACTCCTCCTCCCAGACGTCACTAGAGCCCAGCCCGCCCAACCTGGCTGAGAACAAAAAAATTATAACAGAAATAACTTCTGTTATTCTACATCTACATGGCCCCCCTCACAACCATTGCCCGACAACACAACCTCAACATCGTATTCTACACAATGACACCCTGCTCGTCCTTTCCCTCACCAGAGACCCCACCACCGCAAAACTCATCTTCCAGAAGGGAATGCAAGAAGTTGCAATCTGGATGACCATCTACCTAAAACTGAACGCTGAGAAGACAGAAGTCCTCATCTTTGGAACCACCCCTCAGCATGGGACAACACCTGGTGGCCCTCCGCCCTCGGAAGCTCACCTAACCCCACAGACCACGTCAAAAACCTTGCCATCATACTCGACTCATGACTCGCCATGAACTGACAGGCCAACGCCGTCACCTCCAGCTGCTTCAACACCCTCCGCATTCTCCGAAAGACCTTCAAATGGATCCCCCGGAGTCAAGGAAGACAGTCACCCACTCACTCATCACCAGCGGACTGGACTACGGAAACGCGCTCTAGGCCGGCATCAACAAGTCCCCACTCCGCAAAGTCCAGACAATACAGAACATCGCGGCCAGACTCGTCCTCGGCATCCCCCGGCACGAACACATCAGCCAACACCTGCAGAGACTCCACTGGCTCCCGTGGAGAAAAGAGTCACCTTCAAAATCCTCACTCACGCCTACAAATGCCTACACAACAACGGACCCAAATAACTCAACGACAGAATAAACTTCCACGTACCCAAAAGAAACCTCCGATCTGCCAACCTCTCACTGGCTGAAACCCCACGCATCCACAGAGCCAGAGCAGGCAGAAGATTGTTCTCTCACCTTACAGCCATGACTTGGAATGAGTTACCAGCAGACATCAGGCGTGCCCCCTAACTGAACACCTTCAGGAAGACTCTCAAGACCTGGCTATTCGGCTGAACGGAGCTGCGTATCCCTCCTCCAGCGCCTTGAGACCCTCACGGATGGGTAGCACTCTTAAAAGTCCCTGATTGATTGATTATTAAAAATTTATTTTTTTACACTGTTGCAAAAACAGTGGGGTGATGCTGTGGCCTGGAAATTTTACTGCAACTTTCTAATACACAGAGACATCCAGAAAATTCCAGCTGAATCCTCTCCCTGGGAAAGTACTTTGTTCAATGCTGGACATAGCCATACTATGTACAGTTATATCCTCAACTTATTAATGTAGATCTCCTGGGCATGGGTACATCATCAATTGCCAATTCATGCTTTGCTATGTTCTGGCATAGCTTCAAATGCACGGCCAAGCGTCCACATGTGAAGGTATAGTCTGAAGATGTCTAGCTTGAACATGCCTATTGCAGCCTCCCCTGTGCAGGCTAGCCATAAACTGGACAGTGCTGCTTCTCCACACACAAATATGGTCTCAAATGCCCAGCACAGCACAATAAGTACAGTAATAACCTCAATTGAGGAGGCTGCTCTGGGCATTTGTATCTAAACCTGTGCATGGGGTAGCAGCGCCATGGGCATTTGAGGATATACATGGGCATGTGAATGTCAAATGCCTATGTCTGTTTCCTTAATCTCATTTGCTCAGTTCAGTATATTTTGTGTTAAGGTGCCCAATTCATCTTTGCACCCTATAGAAGTTGCCTCAAATGATGTATTCAGTTCACAATGTACTGCAGGCCCTACTTAATCTTCTGCACTCCCACACACACACTAAGCCTGCTTGGGAAGTAAGAGGAAGAAGGAGCAAGAAAACACCCCTCTGAGCAGGAGTTAGGAGGAACTGATTTTAAAAGGAAAAAGTAAGGCAAAGAGTCCCCACATAAGTAGGTATTGAATAGCTGACATCAGGGGTGAAGATTAACTACAGATTGTGTAGTAAAATAGAACATAAAGTTTAAACACCCGAAATGTCATCAGTGCTGTGTCTCTTAGTTTGAACCCATTTAGACAGTCCTAACAGACTGCCATTTTCATACACCAATCCATATATATACTGTGCTAGTCATATGCTTAAAGACTTTGCTGTATAAATGGCAAAAGACTTTGTCCTTTTCTATCTAGGCGTGGATAGCACTGTGCTAATCCTATGCTTAAAAACTTTGATAGAAAAACAGACATTTGAGGTGAGCAGATCTAGAGTGTCGCTGGTGTTGAGAGTGCTCCAACAGGAGCTGCTTTCCACCAAAACTTGTGAACTACCCAGAGTTCTCTCCTTCTTTTTTGCATAATTTATGTGTCACTCTATGCCTGAAAGGGTTTTATTTTGATATATATATCTAAAGGTTGATGGAAAATTACATGGGTGAATAAGTGTCTAAATGGATATTTTTCTTGTAAAATTGATTGTATAACTGACTTATTAAGTACATCTTAGTGAATATCTTAGTGAGTAATGTTTAAATATGTAAATATCTGTATCAATGTCTCACTTTGTGTATAAGTGGCTGCATGGGTTGGTGAGTAGCTACATGAGTGTCTATATGGGTTATTAGTTAGTTTTTTGAGTGTCAGAATGAGTGTCTGTATGGTTTGGTGGGGGGTATTACTTAGCGCACAGATGCATGAATGACTGACTCACTGTTTGTATGTGTTTTGAAGACAGAATGTGTGCAGGACTGTATGGGTCAATGAGTGTGTGTATGGGTGTTTTAGTGAGTGAATGACTGTCTCAATAGTATCTTTATGAGTAACTACATATGTTTTAAATTAGTGTATGTGAGTATTGATGTATATAAGTGAGTGTATGTGAGAGTGAGAGATTGGAAGAGTTCCAGTATAAATAATTATGTGTTTCTATAAGTGATTGTTTAAGAGAGTAGGTATGTGTACGTTTCTGTAGAAGTAAGTGTAGTGGTGTGTGTATAGCTGTATATGCAAGTAAATGGATGTTTGATAGTTTATTTCCATGTGTGAGTATGTGTGTGAGTAACTATATGGATGAGTATCGGTGTGTAACAGGATGTATAGGTGTATGAGTACATATGATGTGTGAGTACATGTATGCGTGACTATATCGAACTGTTGGTGAATGAGTGGATGTGAATGTAGATGTTGGAATTACCTAATAGGTTATTGTAACTGGTATTGGTATCTCCATTTAAAAACAATTATAGTTTCTATTTTTGAATGTGTGTATCAAAGGTTATATGTGGGTGAGAGGAGGTCTGCCACTCTTTCACAAGGAGGATGTCATCAGTGATGTCATTTGAGATGTCATCAGTGATGTCATGAGTGATGTAATATGTGACGTCATCAGCAGTGCATTGCGGGCGCGCGATTTATAGTTAGCTGAACTAACTATAACGGGGGAATTTCAAAGGTTTTGTATGAGTGAAATGCCCAGCTAACCCTAACATGTGTGAAACCTATGGTTTTTTCAGTGAATTTCCAAGTTTTTTTAATGCTAATTCCTAACTATAACATGCCTGAAACCTATGGTTTTCTCAGTGAATTTCAAATGTTTTTTAAATGCTAAATCCTAACTATAACATGTGTGAAACCTATGTTTTTTTCAGTGAATTTGCAAGGTTTTTAAATACTAATTCCTAACTAAAAGATACCTAAAACCTAAGTTTTTTTCAATGAATATATATATATATATATATATATATATATATATATATATATATATATATATATATATATATATATATATATATATATATATATATATATATATATATATATATATATATATATATATATATATATCCCAGCGAGCTGATGCTGGTTTGTTTTCACGATTGTATTGAACTTGTGCTTCTGGACATACAACTTGGAAGATGGAAAGTGTATGGGTGAGGGGTGTAAGTACAGTATGAGGATCATGTTGCATGGCTCGGAATTGAACGAGTGAATGCAAAGCTAAGAAGGGGAGCAGAGCCAGTAGATGAAGTGTATGTGGGAGGCATTTCGAGATCACACAGGGGAAGACTTCAGAGGGAGAGAGAAACAACAGAGTGCAGAGAAAAAAATATATATATATCTGGAAAACTCCAACTACTTCCTGATTTTCCGCAGCAGCAGACAGGCGAGGAAAGAGACACAGACCTCCGAGGTATTTCAAGTGGGCAAAATGATTTTATTGTAAGTGACCCAACACAACGCATTTCAAGCCCGTAAGCCCTTGATCACGTGGGAAGTTGATAAAGAAAATCTTGCAATTGAAATAAAACCTGCCGACAAAGGCGGAAATATTGTGATCCTCAATAAAATAGACTACATAGAAGAAGCCAATCGACAATTGAATGATGTGAACAACTACACCAAACTGAAAGATAATCCGATGGCAGAAATGACAGCATCAATACATTAACAAATAAAACAATGGCAGGAAAAAGGACTACTCAATCCAAAGTTATCCAAAGATTCTCTTCACTGACAAGGCAGTGGGTAGTTTGCATGTCTCCAACCTTTCTTATTTTTCACCTTTTCATCTTCCACTCAATCAACACATCATCCACACATACACACAACTACTTGCTGCATACATTAGCTGTGATTATCAACTATTCTTCTATTTCACATACCTATTCAAAGTGCAGGCCTTTATCGAACATTTTTATTGTAACAAGTTCCCCAGCCGAAGACATTGTAAATTTACACACTTGCTCCCTTTCTTGGCTGGGGTTATCAATTATTCTTCAATTTCAAATTCTGATTCAAACTCAAGGCCATTTATCGAGCCTTTTTGTTGTAACTACTGTTGCAGGAATTCTGCTCCTACACAGAACTGTGCATAAAGACTTAGGACCTCAATGAATTACGCTGTACCAAAACCCACCTTAGTACCCAAACCCCCTACCAGACTAGCAATCAGTGACTCATTGGTTCTTCGTCCTATAGCAAAAACACCAATGACTAGTCAACCCAGAACATGCGACTTAAATTACCTCAAGTAAGGTAAATAAAAAGAGCACTCTTTCGTTATAGTCTTACAGCAGTCCAAAACAAGGAGTAAATAAAGACACGTGCAAGTTTGAAATGTTTATTTCTAACGCCGTAATCTCATGCACAGTACCTTAGATAATACAACCAAACATATTATCAGAAACAAAGTTGTCAGCATTGTTACTATTCCATAAAATACAAAGTGAGAAAGCATCTTATATTGCTAACGGGAAACAGGTTTAAAATACACCTACATTTCACCCTCCCTACCTACCTACCAGGTTAGTTTATAACTACAGAAGGTCTCATAGGATTACATGGACGGACCCATACCTCTGGTACTCAGCAGTAGTGGATCACATTGACTTCTGCACAAACTGTCAGGATACCAATGTTCTCCAACTGTGTCTTATTATGCCTCCACAATGCAATATTAAACGCGCCAGTATCAGACGTGGCCACACCTGCATATGTGTTATAGGTCGAACGTGCGAGGATCATTATCCAAGATAACCTTGATGTTCCATGCTCTCACTATACACACTAAACTAGCGAGGCAGTCTAGAAATGTAGCATAACAATTTATTCTCATGTGAAACAAAAACTCAGCCTTCTCTAAACAATATCAAAATTGCGTGTCGTGTGCAAAGCAGAGCAGGAAAGCAAAAATGGCGTTTAAGCTTCTAATGAACCCATGCTGACTTAACACGGTGTGAGTGCAAGGCTCAGCCCACGACACCCTCCCTCTATAGAACCACGTGATATAAACGTGAGCGAACTAGGAACACAGAGTCCAAGCCTGAAAAGCAGTCAAGTTCAAATTTGCATAAAAAATTATTCGCTGTTTGATAGAAAACAGTAACTAAATAATAAAGAATAGGTAGAAAAATCAAAGAGTCCTAATCCAACAGCGTATAAGCACAGTATCTAGCAACAGCCTCCAAGAGGAAGTCATTGTTCTCATCTAAAAACACTTCAGCCATCCAATTGAATAGTGGGAATGAACATACATTTTCCTCAACAACCGGAGCCTCTATCACCATCGGAGGAAAACTCGGTCATCTTCAATGTAACTGCGTGCCAAGAAGTCATGCGCCGCTGCAAAAACATTCCAACGTCCCATTATTGCATGTATCACTGCTAAGGCCATAATCCCGGCGTCAGAACAGAGCAAGTCATGAACCAATAAGGGGCTCATCAGCTGGTTATAATCCACGTTGGGAGACACCGTACTGCAGAGACACAAATCCAGGGCCCAGTCGAAATCGCAGCTCAGGCAATGGAAAACAGGTTGAACGCATGTAAAAAAAGGCGAATCGAAACGATAATCCATAAACTGCACTCAATGTAGCCAGAGGCAGCGCTCCGTAATAACTAAGCATTCGGTTGCGGAGCAGCAACAGCCGAGAAATATTGTCGTGTGCTGGAGGATGTGCATCCATATTTAAGTAAACAAATAATAGAAGCACACCAGCAACTAATGCAACTATTAAGAGGAATCCACCAAAGATGCTGGAAAAAATTGAATGAAAAAATGCAGAAAAGACACCAAATATAGTTTCAAAAGAACTCACAAGACCACTGTCTCTAACTTAAAAAAAGACAGGTAACCCCGTAGTCAAGGACGCATTAAAGATACTCTGAATTAACTCCTCAAAATACAAAGGCATGTCTGTATTTAAAAAATTATAAACTTCGGTGCAGGTGTTTACTACATGAAGGACAAATATTTCTCTAGCAGATGTAAGAGCGACCTCTTTTTGAGACAATAGCGCTCTTATACGGCTCACTTGGTTGACTCTTCTTTCAAGGTCGGAATCAATGGCCAGATGGAAACATCCAGCTTCCCATACAGAGGAGTAAACACAACTTTTTTTAGCAAACCACACGCTCAGCTACCGTAATCATGTAACCGATGCCTGGTAACATTGCACAACAATCTCCATTATTCCAAATTAAATAACTCAAGTTTCGAGTAAACTGAACGATAGTATGATAGCAGGTGTCGCAGTACCTTTTTAAAACTCACACCAAATTAGGCGCATCTTGATTACAAGAGCCATGCAATTATATGTGTCTACAAATTAAGGAGTAATGTGGTGCTATTGTGCAATCCTGGCCATTCACATAGACTTCTTTTCCCTCCCTCAGACACCTACATGTAAATGATAATATCCAAGCTTAATGGAGATAAGCGCTGCTTAAACATCCATATCTGCCTATAGCATAGTATTACATGCAAACCTCAAACTTAAACAGGCTAAAAAGTAACGTTATGATACCGTGGATAAGCCACACAGCTGAATCGGATTTCCAATGAGTGACCACTTCTAACCATTCTCATAGCTCGCCCTGTGCTCTGATTTGACAGTGAGAGAGTGATCGGACCATAGTTTGTACTGCTAATCATTCTCAGCATACGCTACGAATACGCTTTCACATTACGCGTCGCATCAAAGCTTCCGTGTGACGTAATGTACGGCGCCCCATAACCAAAGACGCAAATGTTTTTAATTGTTTAAAAACATATATTTATGTATTTATTGAACATACTAACAGAACACATTATCTAGGATAATTATGATTTTTTTTTAAAGTTCCAATAATCCTACATTACTTTTAAAAGCAATTACACCAATCGCGATGAAAAGTCATGCGTACTCGCATCCTAAGAACACCGTAATAACAGTGTAACAGTACGCAAAGCCATGTGACTTTAAAAGAAGAAATTTCATTGGTTCATAACACTTCCTATTGCAACTGTTGAAACTTCCTACCCATTTTAAAAATTCTACTTTGACTTTCTAAAAAGAAGAATATTTAATTCCTAAAGAAACTCCAAAGAAGAGGAAAGAAGATCTAATTTGGCAGTTTTTTACTTTTCCAGAAGGGCAAAAAAAGGTTAATGCTCCAAAATTAACCTGCAAAATTTTCCAAAGTCTTTCAAGGGGTGATCCATCTCAAAAATACTCCTTTAGCACAGCAAATATGGAGCGACACGTAAAGAACTTACACCCCAACAACTTTGCTCGAGCTGCAACACAGAGGTTGAAGGACAACCCACCTGCTACTGCACCAAGCACATGAACTGCTGCACCAGCATTTTCAGCAAACAGTCCACGCACACAAATTCATCCTGATTTTGCTCAATTTAAAATTCTATACATTTATTGCAATAAACTTTTGTGTTATGGGAAACAGACTATTGACCTGATAAAACGCAGGAAGCAGGAGCATCACTGTCCTCGACATTACTTTTTTTTCTCCATTATTTTCTTCCTGTTGGACACTACCAAGCCCCCCATTATAGAAAAAAATTGCCCCCGGGAATTTGCCCCCCCCCCGGGAGCTAATTAAGAATAAAACGGACTTCTAGTTTTTTTTTCCATTTCCACCGCGTACGAGTACAATACACGTACGGGTTTTTTATTTAAAAAATAAATAAAATTTGTGCCTCAACATCCATGTGAGACCCCCTGAGCAGGCCTAGAGGGTCAACATGTTTCTACCCTACCCCCTTTCCTTATTTTTCAACTTTGTTTTACTGTTTTCTTGTGACTCTGTGCTACCGATGCACAAGGTGGCTGCCAACACTTCCTGGTTTGGAGTGTTGACAGACAGTTGACATCTAATCAGCATGCAGCTCGTAATTGTACGGATTTCCGTACGCGTGCTGTACTTCGTCTCTAGATATTGCTATGATTTTACTTTTGATTTTCTCAGGAACTACTGAACAGATTTACACCATTTAACAAAAAGCACAATCTGCGAACCGAACTCTACCTCTCTGCCAAATTTGGTGTAATTCCGTTCAGCCGTTCAGGCTGTAGCCCTGGCTTAAGGTCACTATGGAAAATTGCAGGGGGAAAACACCTTTTGGGACCCCCCTTTTTTCTCGGCCCCCACTTGACGAATCACCCCCAAACATTCGGGGAAAGAGCGGAGCAGGCCATTTTCTTGGAGAAATTCGCGAAGATTCGTCCACCGGCGCCAAAGTTATTCCAAATAGAATGTTGTGGATTTCCTATGGAAACTAGGTCCTAACTATAACTACCTACTGGCGACCACCAGTAGGTAATATACACACAAAGGGGTAATATTTTTGTCTAACTTTGGCTTCTTTGAGAGTGGAACAGTAACAAGCACTCTGTGTTTGAAAATAAATGGGGGTTTATCTGTTTGGACAAATGATCCTGTGCAATCAATCAGTCTCTTTTTTTATCTCACCTTTTCTTTCTCTCATGACTCCTACTGATCTTTTCCTGACCCTTTTGTTGTGCTCACCCTCCTTTGTCTCTCAACTATTACATTGTTCTGTGTTTACCTTCATTTGGTTTGATCCCATTCCACGTCATTCTGTTACTGTGGCCTACCTTGAGATGTCTATTGTAGACCTTTGATTCTGCTACAAGATCTCTACAAAAAATCCATGTAACAATATATATATGTGCCTTTTATTCCTGAGCTGCCATGGTGACCTGGCCGCCAACAGTTACTTGAGTTAGGAAAGGTACCTGTATGCTTCCCGATGCCCACCAAAGCAGCATCAGATATCTGGTGCCCTGCAAGAGTTCATAGCTAATCCTGATCCAAATTTGTAATGGAAGACCTGCTTTTCTTCTAATCTTTCCCCCTTCTGTTGAATAACAACCACCCTTTGCCTTTCCCACAGTTCCAAAACATCAATGAAGAGGCTACTAAAGGGTCAGTGGCCAGAAAGGAGGGTGAAATGTCCCAGTTATTTTTCCAATCTTAACTGTGGTGAATGAACTCTTCATGTCCACCGCAGTACCTTCAGAGTGCAGTGGATGTGAATGGTTTGTTCACTGCAGCACTGAGGAAAATCTTTCTGGTGTGAGCACCAAAAGAATTTTCTTATAAAAAATGATCTTGAGATGTGAGGGAAGAGGCCCCCGCGCGTCCCAGGGTTAGTTGTTTTTAAATCAGTGTGATGCACAGTGCACTGACATCATACTAATTGAAAGTGACACCAGTCGTAGCCATTCAATGCTGACTGAGTTCACTTTGAATGGTACTTGGGAGACATATCTTAGACCACAAGTACTGATCCAAGCAGAATGTAGAGATGGAAAGTGGATAATGTCACCTTTCCAACAGTATCTTTTCTTAGTGAATACCCGCTTGGGGATCAGGAGGGCTATCTCCAAGCAGGGATCTGCAGCTAGAGTCCAGGGATAACATTTGTGGGGTGGGAAGTGACCCACATGGGCGTGGGACATTGCAACCCCGTAAAAATTCAAATCCAATCTTTCTTCCCCATCAGAGGTGAGATCGGGGGTTTACCAATATTCACCCTAGGGCAGCAGAAAGCTCAGTAGATTCCATAGCTAATTTTTTTAATACGGTTGGGACAGCCTGCTCTGTCATTGGGTTGTGCTCCAGCCGCAAACAACTTCAAAAGTACTTCTGTCTCCCTAGTCGGGGAGATGGTGCTTTTATGCCCATCCTATTGTTCAATTGGGGACAGAAAGACCACTAGATGCCAGGAATATTGTCTTTTTAAAAAACAAAGAAGTGTGGGTGGCTTGCCAAGGCACCAGAGCATGTTCCCACCTGATAATAGTCGACATAAAACAACCTAGGCAATCATAATTTGAACTTTTTTTTAAAAAAAAGGAAATATTAAAGGGAAGAGAGCTACCAGTAAATTCAGATTCTGATATTTATTAACATTTATATTAAAAGAAACATCAATTCCATATACATAGAGAAATCATGAACAGATCAATTAATCACCGTACATTAAATACAAATGAATACAACAACCCAATTTTTGACTTATCATAAAAAAATCATATATAAAAAGTGGCACAATAATTCTCATAATAGGTCAAACAGTCATTCTGTTAACCTGGGGAGAGAGAAAGGGCCGGGCTGACTGCTGGGCATTTCAGTGGACTGAATGGTGGGTGCCAGCATCACTGCTGTGGGTTTGGGTTTTTGTTGCAGGGGCAGTGCCCTCCACCTTCTTATCTGCAGTTTAAACAATAAACAAACAAATGATTTTAAAGCATGCTTAAAGCATACTTTTGATTAATTTGTTTTTCCTTTCTTTATTTAGAAGCACTGCAAATAGGAATGTGGCTGGCAGGTCTTCAACAACTGAACCAGCTCCCAGAGCTGGACACTGTCCCGCACCATGCCAGCCCACCAAAACGCATGGTCGCCAATCTAGCCCTGGTCGCTTTGATGGGTTATCTTTCAATCTGTGCCCCAGGATTTAAGCAGGGGGGGATAAAGCCCATAAGACACCAAGGATGTTTTTTTTTTTTTATTAAAAGAAAGGGTGGGATCGGGCAGCCAGGAATCAGGCTAATGGGCGCAGCAGTCTTTTTAAACCACTGAACGGCAGATTGGGGTGGTTCATACCCAATCTGCCTCTCTGGGACAGGTCAGAAAGCCCACTAGATACTAAGGGAAATTAGTTTTAAAAAATTGACCGGTCAGCCTCCCCACGGATTGAACCAAGGCCCCAAGACCCCACCTGAAAGTGAGCCCAGCAGTGTTTCTAACCCCCAAACCTCCACCGGGGCAAGGCAGAAAACCCACAAGATCCCAGAGAAAATTAATAAAAGAAAAGGATGGGGGAGGCCTATCCATGCATTGGGCCATCCCCCGACCTTATAAAGGACACAACACTCTTGCTGCCCTCCTGGGGTACCGATTGGGGGGTTTATCCCAAATCTGTCTCCCGGGGGTAAAAAGCCCACTAGACACCAGTGAACATTTATTTTAAAAAACAGTGGTGAGGGTGACCTGCCGAGACATCAAGTCTCACGTCCATGCTGTAATGGCCCTAGCAGTATTCCTGCATCCCCCATGGGGCAGATTGGGGTGGGGAATTTACCCCAAATCTTCCCCTCTGGAGAGCAGGAAGGCCATAAGGCATCAGGATTTTTGTTGAAAAAATATGGGGTTGGCTAGCCCGAACAAACATGGGCCTTTCACCACCAATAAAGCCCCACTATTCTTTTTGCATCCATAGCAGGCAGATTGAGGGGTTTGCCTCCAATCCGCCCCTTCCCATCGCACTAGAAAGCCTACTGCTCTGAGTTGGTTGACATCGTTTCTCTCTGCACGGAGCTTTCAAGACTCCCAACAGACATACTTCTCCGAGAGTATCCCCCTGTCCTGGGGGGTCCCACAGGGAAAAATTTTGAGCCTCACTCTATTCAACCTATATGTGCGACCACTGGCTGAGCGAGTGGAAGAGCATAAGGTGTCAATTGTTACCTACGTGGATGATACGCAGCTAATTGTGATGCTATCTCAAGACAAGGATCAGGCAGCAATCCGTTTCTCCAAATATTTAGAAGAGGTGCAGACTGGATGTCGTACCATTGCCTCAAGCTAAACGGGAGTAAAGCGGAGGTAATAGTTGTAGCGGGTAAATGATACGAGACCAAGAAAATACTAAGGAAAGTCCTTGATCTTTTACCACCTAATGCCAGGAAAACCATAGTGCATGCAGTAATAACCTCCCAAATGGATTACGAGAATGTGCTATATCTTCTACCACCACTGGTTTCTCCCCGATGAGCCACTTAGATGGCACAGTCTTCTTACCAAATGTTAAAATGTGTGTCTTATCCTTGTTTTTCAGAAGTAATGTGTTTCTAGAATGAGTTATGGGCCCTGTGTGCTGCCACCGAGATCCTGAGAGCCTTAGAAGTGACCCATAGGGACTGCTTCTAAAACCCTGAGAAGTTAGGGCTTAAAAGTAATAAAGTAAAATAATTGACAGGCATGAATATATGGTTGTTGTATCCGACCCACGCTCAATTGCTGTAATCCTGAAATCGTTTACACAAGACAGAGGACCCTAGTAAATTAGGATCAGGCAAATGATAGACATATACTGAATAGTATATATGACCTTTGTCCAGCCGGACAGGAATTTATTAATTAAATATTTTTTCTGGTTCATATAATAAACATTTATACAAAAGTGGGCAAAAGTGGGTGGAGCGATCACCGCCAGAACCCCATCCGCCCTGCCATCGAGCAAGACGCTATCAAATCCCCTTATGCCGGAGCTTTGTACCACCGTGCTAGCGACCCAGGAACCACCAATTCAAATTTTTTGAATCATCCAACGTACCGCGCCTTCAGAAATGGCCGGTTAATATCCGTCGCAATGTCTACACCGGCGGATTAAATCAACACCTCCAAGAAATACGTATAGCCTCTATGCAGAGGCTATGTTATTAAGGAAATGTTCTCAAGACAAACATGATTTAATGGTTTTTGTCCTGATGATGATGCTTGTATTCTTAATTTGCATCGAAACGTCGTCGACCATAAAGCACCATATGTTTTTTATAAAATCACAAAATGTCTTTAACAATGGTTTGCAAACAATTAACCCAAGTCTGTAAAACTGAATACTAGTACAGACCGCCTTGTGCGCCTTTACATAATTTACCTTCACTTGTTGTGTCTTGTCTTCTGTGGGTCACAGGTTGTGCCCACTTTTGTATAAATGTTTATTATATGAACCAGTAAAAATATTTAATTAATAAATTCCTGTCCGGCTGGACAAAGGTCATATATACTATTCAGTATATGTCTATCATTTGCCTGATCCTAATTTACTAGGGTCCTCTGTCTTGTGTAATAGATTACTGCCCAAGGACCCTAGTGTTACTCCTTTTGGGTTTTCCCTTGTTTTGTCTAAAACAGTAATCCTGAAATCGTGCATAAGTCCTGGTCTACCCCAACCATAGAAAATGATTGGCGATTAGAATTTTTGGTTTCTGTTTCTACTTAAAACTTTAAAAAATCATATCTCCAGTTCTCCTTTTTGAATTGTTGTTTTTGTGCAAGTCTGCTTGTAAAATTTTACTCTATTTTCTTCTAATTTGAGTTGGGATTTTTATTGCTTGGTGTTTTGACTTTATTACTGTTTTAGTATAGCTGCAATACGTTACCCATTACCCTAAGTTAAGTCTGTCTTCTCTGTCCCATAGCTACCTTGGGCTGAGCTCTGGTTAATTTGATAATTTTAAGGGTCCACCCTGTGATTAATCCTTGAGGTGGACACTTGCCCACCCCAAATAATAATCCAATTTCCTATACACCTATATAAGATTTGTTGAAAAAGGTTCTGTGGGCTTAAACGCGAAGTGCCACAAAACCAAAAAAGGGCTTAACACTTTAGGTGGAAAAGCCTCAGCAGCTAAGGGATTATAACTTACTAGACTCCTCCCTGGTGGTGGGACAATGGGTGTTAACTGCTGAAGACAAATATGGCTGCTGTAGCCTTGTTTACGTTTTGTGCTATGCTTCACTGTTACCTCAAATCAGGGGTCGCAAGGAAAAGTCCAGGGGTCGCAAAAGGAATGGCAGAGGCAGTAAGTAACTGCTGCATCTGGACACCCCTAAATGACGTCACACAGTCATGCAAAAAGGACCCCAATACTATTAAGAATACTGTGAGGTCTATTCACAAAAGGATTTAGGAACACGAGTAGTAGTTCTACAGGACTTCTAATTTATGTACTCTCATTTCGTCCCCGAAATGTCCAACTCCATATTAGTAAAAGCGTAAAGAGGGCAGCGTCCTTTCTATCTGTACTCACTGTATATGAATTTTCTCGAAATATTCCTATTTTATATGTTTGGGTACAAATTCACAAAGCTGTATAAGATTACGCACATGCGTAATACACGAGTACTACTTTACGCCCTCGAAAATGCCTTTGTGAATAGGCCCCATACATTTATTATGGGAAAAAACGATTCCCGTTCAGCAAATCCTATTAAGAATGTGTTGCAATTGAAAGAAAATAATTTCATTTCAAAGGAGGAATTATTCTTTCTTTCCTGAGGATCTTTTTTAGGGGTGAAATATTCAAACCTTCGCTCCCTAGTTTCAGCAACCAATAGCCGGTAGGTGTTTAGTTTATTTTGCCAAGTACTTGACTTGGCATTACAGCCCTATGTAATGATTTTAATAAAAATGTGCAAACTGTGGAGTAGATACTGGAGTGTTGAAAAATCATGATTATAAAGAAAAGACCAAGGCCCCAATCACATTTTCCAGTGCCCATGTCATGTATATGTATTTACGCATATTTTGTGCCTCTGTGCATGAACTCTACAAAAGTCAAACCAAATAAATGGTTTGCATCTTTTAATTCGGGTTTCTTTATTATTATTATTATTTTTTTTTTAATGAATTACAGAAAAATGTTGTAATGAATAAAAATAAATCACGTGGATTTCAACATGATTCTTCTTGATGAATAAAGTGGTTAATGAGCAAGGTATGACAACATTAAGTGAAAACATTTTTTTTTTAAGAAAACATTTGCTGTGCCAAACCTTTGTCTTTTGCTCGTGGCAGTTTTTTTTTTAATGTTGAACAAACTCACTGACTTCGTTTTAAAGTGTACATTTTAACAGCCGTCAGACCAGCAGTAAAAGTTACAATATTCAATTGTAATGTTGCAGTGCTTTAAAATGGGAGAGTTCACAACTCACGGTTGCCCTGACAACAAACCACGACATCTGCTGACGTATTCTCCAGGGACGGTGGCCCAGAGGGCTCTCCCCCGTGGGCCACGACCTTGTTTGCCTGCTGATAATGATTGCATCCTGTAACCACATCTTGAGCTGCCAGGCGAAGAAACCAAAACAAACTGTTTAAGGCCGGTGCCCGGGCGCCGGAAAAGAAATTGATAAATTAATGTGCTGCGCTAGGCCTAAAAATGGTGTGGTTATAAGTCAGTGCAAAATCACGTTTATGTTTTTTTTTTTTAATTGTTACGCTTGACCTTTTACATTTATGGCACAAGGGAACAGTTTGAAATAATCAGCATTTCCTAGCACTGGAATGCCTCAGATAACTTGATTTAACTGCCTCTTGTTACAGGTACACACATTGGCTCTGACTGACATCAAAGGGTAACAAGGCAAGAGGCCAACAAGCAAACCTCTTCTTTTCATGATCATATCCACAGGAGACGGATACCAGGGGCTGCCTGGGCTGTGATTGCACACACATGGAGTTGACAGCAGTAGCGGTCGCTGGTGGGAGTAGCTGCCTGGCGGTGACGTGGGGAGGGGGAGGGGCAGGGGGTAGTAATCTATGGATTACGGAGGATTACAGGTAAGTAAACATATAAATAAATACAACGAGTTGCACCCACTGCATCCCCAAATGCGATGCAGTGCACGCAACAAAATTAGTTTAATTTATTTATATGTTCACTCACCTGTAATCCTCGGTAATCCATAGATTACTACCCCCCACCCTGCCCCTCCCCACGTCACCGCCCGGCAGCTACTCCCACCACCAACCGCTACTGGTTGACAGGGATGTTCGACCATGCCTAGCACACGTCAGTGGGGGGGAGGATGCGGCTTAACGGCTAGGGCGGTCGACCTCAAATGTGGGGAGCCGGGTGCGAGTCTCGGCACCGACACTCAACATCCAGTGATTCTGGGCAAATCACTCAATCTCCCCGTGTCTAACAAAAAGGGATGTGTCTGTCTGTTACGAAACTGGTGCTCATGTAAAGCGCTCTGATACCCGATACCTTCGGGTCAAATTGACGCTATATAAAACTCTAGAAAAAACGAAACATAAAATTATCGGGCCTCCCTGCAGAACATGACGAGGGTCAATATAAACTGTATTATCTCACAGAAATTCATAAGCCTTTGAATGAATGCGGACCCCCTGAAGAGGGGAGGCATGCCTTCGCCGCAGGGGCTTGTGGTACACCACTCTGTGTATGCCAGTTGCTCAGTAGCTGCTGCAGCGATGTATGGAAGCGTGTTCTTTCCGTCTATGTGGTACTATCAGATCTGTCAACTTAATTAAGCATTTCACCATACGGGGAGGGGGCGTGGCCTTGAAAGGGGCAGGGCCTTGTGCTGAGAACTGTTTTTGTAAGAGGCACTTCTATCCCCTCCACACTCAATTGGCCCCTACTCCAAAAAAACAAAAAGAAAAAAAGAAAAGCTTGCCATGGCTGCACCGCTGATGCATTAGATTGTTTTCACATTACCTCCTCGTCCTGTCTTCCTCGCCACAGTAATTACCCATGAGCCTCCGGCTCCACACAAAACTCCAAGCATAAAAAACAGCGCTCTAGTCTCCCTCTCCCTCCTCCAAGATGGCCCCCAGTGGCTCCAGCCAATCCCATAAAGGGATACAGAGACCTCAACTCGAGAGGATGTAGCCTTACGGCTAGAGCGGTCGACTTCGAAGCTGGGGAACCGTGCTTAAGTCTCGGCAACGTCACTCAACATCCTGTGATTCTGGGCAAATCACTTAATCTCCCTGTGCCTAACAAAAATGAATGTGTCCTTGTGTAACGAAACTGGTGCTATGTAAAGCGCTTTGATACCCGATATCTTCGGGTCTAGTTCGCACTATATAAAACTCTAAAAAACCAAAAAAACAAGACATTGGCTTCTCAGAGCCTGCCAAAACTGCTGAAAAGCCACTATGTCAGTGGCGGCTCCTCCGCTATGGTGGGGGAGCATCGCACCCCCCTGCCAGCAGCCAACAAATGAAATGAACCTGTGTTTATTACCAATTTATTTTTCTCTTTAACATCGTCCAGGGGGCGGGGCCATGGAGATGACAGGTTGGGGAAGTGGTAGGTGCACTGGTTGTCAGTGCGCATGACGGTTTGGCCGGCCATCTCAGGCTGGCCAAACAGTCATGCTCACTGAAGCTCTCTCCAACCCCATCTGCATTGCTGAGTTGGAGAGAGCAGGCACAGGCTCACAGTCTACCTAGGAGTGCTAACCCATGCCACTCAGGCCAATCCTGACTGTGCTTTCATGCAGCATCAGGATTGGCCAAGGGTATTCTGGGAGCCTGTGCCTGCAGTGCACGGTGACGGAGCCAGAGTGGAGCTTTGGAGTGTAGAAAAGGAAAGTTCTTTTATTATTATTTTATTTTTTAGTTGTCCGTCCCCTGTCCTCCCTCTCCCTCTCCCTCCACACCCCACTTTGCACAGACACCGCTGCTACTGCACTATTTTGCAGTCGTTTCAAGCTGTTTTCCCTCCCACCATGTGATATTGGTTCCTTACTGTGGGACCGTGTGAGGGGAGCCAACACCTTGTGGCACACAGTAGCATCGTGTGAGTTTTCGGTTTTCATGACTTTGAGAGGTTGTGAAGGGCCCCTTCCACTGCTCCAATTACCCACAATGCAATGCTTTTTTGCAGGTATGTTTTCACATTTACTTTAGAGCACTCTTACTAATCATTTGTTCTTTCGAAAAGAGCGACCACTATTAAAAGCGTGCTGCTTTGAGTGTGAGGATGAAGAGAGCAACTCAAAAGGTGGGCTGCGGCCAGGCGGGCAACTAGAGCCAAATTTCGGGGGGGGGGGCTGAAAAAGATTTGGGGGGGGGCTAATTCTTGCAGCCATAACCAGAGCTGCTGTAAAAAGGGATGAAAACACAACAAAAGCCTAATTTACCCGAACACGGTCTTTTAAAGACCTGTGAAGTACTTGGGTGCGGCTGCAATTAGACTTCGCCAGCCCGCGAAGCTGTCTCAGCCCGGGCTGACAGAAACGACTGGGGGGGGGGGGAGGGGGGCTGAAGCCCGGTGAGCCCAATGGGTGTTGCACACCTGGCTGCGGCTGACATGAACACTATCGGGTAGATCTTGCCAACCCATCCAGCTCTGAAAACAATCCCCAAGCCTACATTATCACTGCAGCGGCTAGATGCCATGGATAATTGTTTGCGCTTTATAAAAGTATTTAACATAACATACAGACCACTGGGAGATTAACAGGGTGCCAGAGTGGCGAGTGGATCTCTGGGTACAGTATTACTCAATACTAAAATGAACAAAATTACTGAAGTCAACTAAAGTTTGCGTTGTTGACCATTAGCATTTATGTGAGGGCCTCAGTTAGATCCAATGGGTGATAACAACCTGGCGTAAATTGCATTTGTAGTGGGTGTTTGAAGTGCATTTGACCCTTTTTACCCAGTGGCGTAGCTAGGCCTTATGCCGCCCATGGCAGCACCTGCGTTAGCTGCCTGCGGCGGCCGCAGGTATGAGTGGGGGGTGATACGGCCAACTCCAAAACTTATGCCGCCTGGGGCGGACCGCCCCCCTCCCTTGCTACGCCACTGTATTTACTCACTGGCTTTAATAATAGTGAATAACGTGTAAATGTTTTTCGCTGACATTTTGCATGTGTCATTACTCCATTTTGATTGGTTGCAGGTGTCACCAGCAACTGTGAATCGTGTGATGGTAAGATGTGCTCAGCCTTTAAACTGTGGTAGTGCAACAAAAAGCTCATACACAGTTTGCACACTTTACAGCACTATTGCCAGGGCCTATGTGGCTAATGTAATGTATTTCAAACCTTTCATGACCTGACCAGCGACACAACACATTTTCATAAGTGATTCAATATCTGCAGATGGTCAAATCAAACTAAGGCAGAGCAGGCACAGACATTTTTGCAGAGGGCCCTTCCCTTGCAGCGGGAATTTATGTCTGCCTTTAAAGGATTTTGGGACTGATTCTTAAAATATTTTACATACCTATGCGAAAATAGAACAACAAGCGGCAGCTGTGCACACAAATGGCAAATCCTGATTCAAAGGATTTTTCCAGAAATCTTGTGTGGGGACTAAAGCTGATGCTTCATGTCTGTGCACCATGGTCCCTGGGACTTAGTCATGGGGGACACATCTTGGTTTGCAACTTCAGGAGTCCATGCCACAGTTAACATAAATCTCCACATGACCACAAACCCTAGGACAGGGTGGACTCTGGGATAAAGCACATCCTGTGCAACATTGCTTTCCCTCAGGGTTAGTGGGCCCAGGCAGTGGCGGAGCGTGGGCGGAGCCACAGGGTCGGTAGGTTCAGCTGCAAAAAAATTTAGGGGCGCAAAAGTGGAAGGGCCCTGTCCTGGCAAACAGGGAGCTATCCATCAGGGAGCTATGTCTTGCTGGTGCCTTACCAGTAACGGGGACAGCACATACGCACAACAGCTCGGGATAAAATGGGTCTATCCCAAACGTCTCACTTAGTGCTTCACTCTATGATGTGAGTCCTTCCTGCACAGCTCCCTATGTCCACAAGCAGTTGCAGTGCGAGTCTCTCTTTTAGGCACCTCCATACTATGGAGATACCACCGATTCCCATTTCTTTTCAGGGATAACTCTTTCCCTCAAGCCTTCTCCTAAGCAGCCTTTGCAGAAGGATTGTCAAGGTCTGTTCCCAGCCTCACAGAGAGGGTATCTTTCAAAGACACCATCCCTAGAACACAGAAATTGTCTCCCCGCACACTTGGTTGCGGCTCCTGGGTGCTGGTCTGTGAGAAATCCATAAAACCCTGACCCAGGATTTCCAACCAAGAATTCATGGCGAGCAGACAAACATATCTGTTCCAGAGCTGTGCTCTGTTTTGGGGGATATCTGATTTTTCATTTTGACCCTATTTCTCAGGAACTGCTCACCCATAAAACATTTGAACTGTCCATCTGACTGGAAAGGGGCGAAGCAAGCAATAAAGAATAAAAGCACAAAAGGACAGAGGCCCTTCCCGACCTGGCCTCTTTTGAGGTGTGCACCACACCTCTGGGGAAGCAGGAAGGTGTGTGAGCCTGTGGACTGCCTCACACACAAACACATTTGAACCTCACATGCCCTTGAGTGGAGCCTAGTCAAAGGCACCTCAGGAATGCTGTAAGATGTTCCTTCAAGCGGCTATCCTGTCTAGCAGGCTACTCTCTCCATCATGTCAACGACTTGTACGCAGTACATTTAAAACTGACGCATGTCTCCAAACAGCCAATCAGGGATGAACATTCCATGCTCATCCTACCACATGGAGGCAGTAAACATGCACTCACCATCCTTGACCTACATGGATACTGTGAAGAACAGAGGTGAGAAGCAAACTGGCAGACCAATGTAAAGTGGGGAGGCCTGTAAGCACCCACCCACTCCAGGCAACAAGAAAGAGTCCTACCATTCCACCATCTCTAAACTGCTGTTATCAGCACAAGCTATTTAAGTTCTAGGAAGATGACAACAGCCACTCGTCGTCAAAAGGACCTCTGGACCATACAACCCAGCTCTGGGTCTCAAGACATTTAACTTCATGCCTACAGAACCACTACACGCTTCACAGTCAGTGTTGATTTATAAAAGAATAAGTACTGAAACCAAAAACTTTGCTCCGAAGCCTGGGCCGGTGCTATTGAATGTTGGGGGTGCCGAATACAATGGAAATGTAGTCTTGATTCCACCTCATGTCTCTTTCATCCACCACCAAACACTCCCTGCCCCTTTATCTCACTCTTTTTTTGTTTTTTTTATCCCTGTTTTCATTCTTTGTCACTGTTTTTCTTTTTTTTTTGTTTTCCTCTCTCTGGGTCGAAGTCTAATGAGGAAAAATAAGTCCTGGTCCCCAAAAATGAGGGCCGGGTGGCCGTGCCTGCAACCTCCAGATCAAGTTAAGGGCTCACACTTTGCACGCTGTGGTGAGAACAAAAAATCTACAGAACCTCACTGCAAAAGCAGCTCAGGGAGGCATGAACTGCCAAGCCAAATAAGCCACATTGTCATTCCAACCAGCTGTCGAAGTGAGCTTGTTCTGAGCGGCACGACAGACCCATCCGTAGTTGTTAATTCCCAGAGTTGAAATGCTTACGCTGAAGTATAAGGCAGGGACTCTCCTGTGCTGTGAAACCAAGGGAGGCGCAGACAACCAAACGAGCCCTTCTTGCCAGGTTCTTGTCTTGCCTAAAAGAAGAGTAAGTGGGGACAACTGTTGAATCCGCAAATGTAAAGGGTGCTTCCGAAACCGGTATTGGATTTAATTCATGGACTCACTTGAAGATTCCTGATAACACAGCGATGCTTAATTTGAGCTTGTGGCTTCCGGTGCTTGGCACCGCTGCATAATTGTCAACACCGCACTTATGACAGTCTGCCACATGGTGGCACTGCTCATCTAATTAAGAAATGAGCAGGCAATGGTTGTTTATGAATAAAATGAATATTACAAATGACTCAAACCTGCCTCCCTAGCCATTACTTTAGCTTTGGGGACCTGGAATAATCTAGACTGTCACACTTGCAGGCGAAAAAGATATTAAGTAGTTGTTTTGGCAGGGTCGATGGGTGGTGCAAGCTGCAGTGGCCTTCTGGCCAGGGCCTGGTCACTTACTATTTTACAATTTAAGCATTGTAACACAGGATTGCAAATATTGAGCAGTGAAGTGTGTGCTTTTCAAGAACAGTTAAAAAAATAATTGTACTACGCACAGTCTGGGTATTCCTAAAATCTATATTTTGAAAACCCTTATTTATCTTAAATTATATAGCAGCCTATCTTCTACTGTGTGTAATGCAAGTTTAAAATACCGACGTACACTTACATATTCACAGTGCCTTATATCACTGACTGGGACCTCGTAGCACCAAACATGCACAATTCACTATTTTCCACTGCACCAACGAAGGTTCAATTCTGTGTCTCTCTGGTTACAACCGCAGACCTCGCAGTGCACAAACTAATAGAGGTTTCATAATGTACAATAGTGCATTTACCACTGGTTAACTTAACTTGCATGTATTTTTTTCATTTAAGCTCTGCTTTATTATATATGTAGTTACCTAAAGGTAAAAGACTGACAAAAGTTATAGAATATTTAGTTTTTTTAGCCATGCCTTTGACCCTTGCCCCCACACTCACTTACCCACCCCCCTTTGCACGCAACAACACAGTTCCCATACTTTTTTTTAATGCACTTCGACCACTGATCCCAGCAGATGCAAATGCAGAGTTACTCTGCAAACAATTCCCAGGTACCCAGCGGCGGATCCTCTGCTAAGGCGGAGGAGCATCGCCCCACTGCTCTCTGAGCAGTGCAAAGGAAAAATAAAATGATAATAACAGAATGTTATTATCATTTTATTTTTAGAATGGAGTCAGGTTAGGGCAGGCTGGGCTCGCGTCAGAGGGAGGAGGATGGGTTGGTGCATCATAAGTGCACATGACGGTTTGGCCGGCCAAACAGTCATGCGCACTTAGCTTGTTCTCCACCCAGCTGTACTGCACAGCCTGGGTAGAGAACATGCACCAACTCCCACTACCTGTCTGAGCACCGAAACAGACCGCTCAGACCAGTGGCGTAGGAAGGGAGGTGCGGTGGGTGAGGGCCACCCCGGGTGTCATCACTATGGGGGGTGACAAAATGGCAAAAATATGTATTTTAAGAACATATTTTGCCATTCTGTCAAGCCGGGGGTGACAAGAATTTTTTTGCACCGAGTACCACCTGACCTTGCTACGCCACTGGCTCACACCAATCACAATGCTGCTTTCATGCTGGTGACAGCAGTGTCATGATTGGCTCGGGGAGTCTGGATGCTGCAGGGAGCCAGGAAAATAGGGAGGACAGAGGAAAGGAGGCAGCTGGTGACCTGCGATCAGCAAGTAAGTCTTCTTTTCTAACCCCCATTCTCTACCAGCCACCACTGCAGGTACCAAATTTGGAAATATAGGCATATGCATGGAAGTAGGCATGAAGACTTTGCAAGTTCAACAAATGCATAAAACATCACAAGTCACGATCTAAACCTAGGACTGCAAGTCCTATCTCATTTTGTTTCTGAATTTTGACGTCAAACGTCACCAAGGCTTGGAGAGTGCAGAATACGTCCCTTTTTTGCCTCATTTTTGCCCCCCCCATCCCCCAGGTTGATTATTCAATCTGCCTCATTTTAACACTGTTGGCTCTGCCCTGTTACAGAAACAAAATTCGATGCCAATATTTCCAGCCATTTAATTTAGCTAAACTATCAATTTGTTGAAATTTCCCACACAGAAAGTCAGACATCTGGCTGGAATAACAAGCGGCGAGATGCACTGCGTTTCATTCTCACTATGACATTTTCCACTTACATCACACCCCAGCCAGTCTCCCTGTGAGTTGCATCAGAAACCCAGCAGCATGCCATGCCTTTTATGTATAAAAAGCAGGACTGCCCTGTGTGGACAGCCAGAGCTCTGCCTTGTGTAAGCAGGAGGCATATTTCCCTTCCTTTCTCAATCGCCCATGAAATTAGTCACAAGCAGCGGTCATTATAGATTATTTCTGTGATTTCTACAAGGCTATCCTGGTCAAAGTAACAAAACTACCTACATATATGTCGATGGAGTGAAATCACATTTTTTTTTCAGTTCAAGTTTATTGAAACCAAAACATAGCATAGAATACAGAATGTAATACACTCAATCAATGAAAGGTATATGGGATACAAAAATAAAATTGAGAAGACATAATAAAACGGAATCAATAAACACCTATATCTAAGTCATGGAAAAGGAAAACAAGGGGGGAAAAGGAAACAAAACAAAAAGGGACGTGAAGTATGAACATTTCATAAAATATAACATTGTATGCAGATATTAAAACTTAAATAAAATGTATACAATTGACAGCGAGTAATAAATAAGCATAAAACTTTATAAATCGAAGGAAAAAGATAAATAAGCAAAATCATGGCGGCTCGAAATCACATCTTATGGAACCATTCTATTTATTAATCCAGTCTAGCATGATACACAGCTGTTTGCCTACAACCAATGGTATGGAATATATGATCCAAATAACACAGCTGATTGCCTACAACCCTGGGGCCCGAAATCACACTTTAGATCATAAATATTATATACTCAAAAGTGGAAAAAGAATTTGTGTTTAAATGATGTGTTTTTTTCTGGAACAAGCTCATATCATGTTTTTTCGTAAATCACGTTAAACTCGTAGCGAAATCAACTTTCCTGAAGAATGAGGCAAGACGCTGGCGTGACCTACATATACTAGCGTGCATTCACAAAGATATGTGATTGGTTTTTACAAGAGGGGGTTTAAAAGGAGTGGAGTGGGCTGAAGGAGTAGGGGAGAGGATGTTGCCTTATGGCTAGAACTGCTGACTTTGAAGCTGAAGTTCGAGTCCCGGTGTCGGCTCAGGAGCCTGTGATTCTGGGCAAATCACTTAATCAACTCATGTACCAAAAAGGAATGTGTCCTTGTGTAACGTAACTGGTGCTCATGTAAAGCGCTACCTTAGGGTCAAGTTTGCGCTATATAAATCTGCAAAAAAAAGAGAGGAGTGGAGAAAAGAAGAAATAGGGGTATATATGGATTTTGGGTGGATGTGGGTCCATTAGAAAATTAAAAAAAACATTTTGTGGTAGGTGAGCAGAATAAAAGAGCTTTTTTTTGTTTAAAAAAACGTGCTTTTCAGAAGCCTTTGTGGGACCTTGTTAAAAAACATGTGGGGCCCCACCAAAGCTCCCTGCAAAGCTGAAACAATGCCCTGTGAAACAACTTGAGGCAGCTCCAAAATGCTGCCATGGACTGCCTTATCTGAACATATCACAAAACAGACAAAGCCTGTATTTGTGATATATACATACCATTTGCAGCAGCAGTAGAGGGCGCTAAAAAGAGTGCGGCATGGGTTAAAAAACCTTGACTGCCCTCCACTTGTATGAAAAATGTGTCAAACTCAGGTAGGGATGCTTGTCTGGGAGTGAGAAGGACTCAACCTGTTCTCTACATCTTGTTGGCTTCACTCCTGTTCTCTGAAGTTTCAGGGTCACAAAAGACTTCTTGCAACTTTGCTGGTGCTGCTGTGGGTCCTACTCTTGCCTGAGGTGCACCCTCCAGTCCTGGGCCTCAGCAGTGGGATCTGCAGCTGTTTTCTACAAAAATCGACGCAGTGAGCCCTTTGGGCCTATCGGAACTGAAGCAGGGCCCTCCAATGGCGCCGCAGTGCTGATTCAACAATAACACGGGTCTAGACTATGACGCAGCACCAATCCGAATACACCCCTGCGAGGCTCGACTTTGACACAGCGCGGCTCCTTTGACACCGACTACGAGGCTCGACTCCGACGCATCAACCCGACTCATTGAGTCTTCGACGTCAATGCTTGTTCCATACAAAGGTACTTTTTCAGCAGGCCAGCTTAGGTCCTGTAGCCGGCCTGCCCTCTATTGTGGTCGTCCTGAACTTTGGATTGACCCCGGTCTAGCGTGACCTCAAGTAACCTTTTAGCGCTATTGACTTCTAAGTACTGTTAATCTTTAAAAATTCATATCTTGACTTCTACTTATTGGATTTTTGTCCTTTGGGTCTTGTTTTACTCATAAAAGTCTTCTCTATCTTTCTTAACTGGGGCGGAGTCTTTTTGCGGTGTTTGCACTGTGTTACTGTAATTTAAGTGTTGCACGAATACTTTACACATTGCCTCTTAAGTTAAGCCTGACTGCTTTGTGCCAAGCTACCAGAGGGTGAGCGCAGTTTAATTCAGGTTATGTATCTGACTTACTCTGACAAGGATTGTGGATCCTGCGTGGACAGGGTGGATACTCTGCCAACCAAAAACCTCAATTTCTAACTTACTTTTATTAAATAAAATGCAACTGTTAAGTCCAAGCTTTGTTTAACATTTGACTCAATGGAGAGTAGCAAGGAATGCAAAACCTGCTTCTGTGTGAATAATGGCTCAGTCCAAGCTGATGGTCATTTGTGATTTTTCACTGAGGCCTCATTTAAAAGAGCCTGGAAACTGTTTGGGTAAAAAGTATTCTGGCTGGTGTTTCCCAAACAATTTCTGTCCATTTCGAGATGTAATTCCCAGAATGAAGAAGTAACTTTCATACCAGAATACCAGGTCAAAAAATATTGGTTTCCATGATTTTGGTGCTGTGGTTTCAATATATACCACATGGTGTTAACAGGTCGTAAAGGTGAGTGGCAGGGTCACGGCTAATCACTGTGGAGGGGTGATGGGTTAGGGAGGATGTGGGAAGGGTCAGGAGCTGCTTGAGGGGGGGGGGGGGCATGCTTCCCTGTGCTGTGGGTGGGATCAGGGTAGCAGCAAGTCTGAGCCTCTGCTCTTTGGCTCGCCTTTGGTAGCTAGTTTGTTTATTGGGTGTATTTCTGCACCTGGTAAATTTGGGCTCAGTGCTTGTAATCCTGAGTGCAGCATCAGTTGATCACAAGTAATTGGACAGGGCGGTACCCTCCCCCCAGGGATACTATGCTAGTTAACTTGTAATTAGCCCTTACAAAGCTCACATACAACTCCAATCAGGTTTTTTGGTTTTAGCCTTTGGGGATGTTCCAGTGGCAAACCACCTGTTATTTTTAGGAAAAAAGGAAAGTTTTGGGTATGCACTTTTTATTCAATACTGGAATTTTTATCCATTTAATAATAAGGAACGTGCCATATTTTCATTACTTTAACTAGCTTTGGAATGGATCATCTCGTTCCTCGCCGGAAGAACCCAGAGAGTCCGCCTCCCCCCATTCAAATCAGAGGCCACCGAAGTCATCTGTGGTGTACCACAAGGATCTTCACTCAGCCCCACCCTCTTCAACGTATACATGAGTCCCCTCGCATCCATCGTGCGCCAACACAACCTCAACATCATCTCCTACGCAGATGACACCCAGCTGATCCTCTCCCTCACCAAAGACCCAAACACCGCCAAAACCAATCTACACGAAGGAATGAAAGAAGTAGCCGAATGGATGAAGAACAGCCGTTTAAAACTTAACTCGGACAAAACGGAAGTCCTCATCTTAGGATCATCCCCCTCCGCCTGGGACGACTCATGGTGGCCACCGGCCCTGGGCACAGCACCCATACCTACAGATCACGCACGTAACCTGGGCTTCATCCTAGACTCCTCCCTCTCGATGACCAGACAAGTCAACGCCATCTCATCTTCATGCTTCAACATCCTACGCATGCTCAAAAAAATCTTCCGCTGGATCCCCACCGAAACAAGAAAGACAGTCACCCACGCACTGGTCACCAGCCGACTGGATTATGGAAATACCCTTTACGCAGGGACCACAGCCAAACTACAGAAAAAACTCCAACGCATCCAAAACGCCTCAGCCAGACTCATCATACTGGACATTCCCCGTCATGCTCACATTTCCGGACACCTGAAGGATCTCCACTGGCTCCCTGTCAACAAGAGAATAACGTTCCGTCTCCTCACCCACGCACACAAGGTCCTCTACTACCTAGGACCAGAATGCCTCAACACACGACTGTCCTTCTACACACCCACCCGCCAACTACGATCATCCAATCAAGCCCTCGCCGCAATTCCGCGCATCCACAGATCCACCATGGGAGGAAGATCCTTCTCCTACTTAGCGGCCACAATCTGGAATTCTCTCCCCACTCACCTCCGACTTACACAGAACCACCTCTCCTTCAGAAAGCAACTAAAAACCTGGCTATTCGATAAGTAATGCTCCCACCCTCCCTCAGGCGCCTTGAGACCCTCTGGGTGAGTAGTGCGCTATACAAATTCCTGAACTTGAACTTGTGTATTACAGTGGTGGAAATTCATTTTGCTGTTTTATTTACTATTTCAAATGAATGCACATTTCTTTGGCTGTGCAATAGAGAAAAATAGCGCTGGATATTCTGCCAATTGCCTCTATCACCCTACTACAACAAAAATAGAATATATTTTATTCCATTGATGGTTTGTACTGTCTCTTTGGTAGGAGTTCCTACAGAGATCTTGGTTCACTGTAAGATCATGCTTAATTTGTAAAACATGATTGCAGGTGCCCAACATTTTAATTTGGAGCCCGCCGCCCACTTTCATCACTGACCCTGCCCACTTCCACTGGTCACACTGTCTACTTCTGCCACGGGGGCTGCTGGCTGTCTAAGTGGATACAACACAAAGCTCTGTATAGTATTGACAATTAATTCAGCAAAGCGAGCAAACAAAATGAGTGAGTTGACTTTCCGCAGGTGGATTCGAGGTGTGGGGAGGTGCCAGTGCTGAATTTGAACCAGTGGTTTCCAGTACTCGGCACTAGCACTTTAATTGTCAGCACCAGCTCTAGTGACAGTCCACCACATGGTGGCGCTGTCTGAGATGTTCACAACAACTGGGTTTATTAAGTCAAATGGCACTGAAATTGAATAATACCAGCCTGTCATGCCATTACTATAGCTTTCTGTGGGCCAAAATAGTCTCAATTGTCACACTTGTAGGAGTGCGATGGTTAGGTGTTATGTTGGTACTGTCATTGGCAGCGCTGGCTGAGGCAGTGCATGGCGCAAGCTTCAGTAGCCTTCGGAGAAGGGCCCTAGCACTTATTTTTTTACAAATTAAGCCCCGATTAAGTGCTCCCCAGAGAAAACTTTAAAATATGACAATTTAGAATTAATATTCCTTGCGGTGGGCGACTGTACACCATTAATAATAATCCACTTTCTTACAGTACCCTTCTACACAGACAATTCAGAGGCATGCACAATTCACATGCAGATTTAGATACCTGCACATCCTGAGCGAGGCTGAATTATGCAGGTTTTCCCAGGATTTAGCCCATACTTCAGTTCAGAACTGCATGCTGTACCACTGGCAGCATGCAATTGAATATGTAATATTTGTTTTTCACTAGAAGCTCCCCTGATTTGAAAACTAAGAATGTTATTTGCAAAGACATGTTTATTGTGTTGTGTTTGCAGTGGGAAATAAATATGAACTACTGGTCACCCCATACACTTTACAACTCTGATATTTCAATCAAGATGTTGTTAAGGCCCAGGTGTGCTGAAGTGGTCGAGAATGGATTAATGCTTATGTCATGTCTGAGCCTGGATGGAGGTTTGTGTTTATGTGTCAGGAGCTGGGGCACTACCTAATTCACTGATGTATAGACCATTGGACCTTCTGGCCCATTAATGATTGAATGGCTAACACTGGTACTGTCATTGTGTGAGAGGGCCTGAGCACCATAACCTGTATGAACCTGTGAGCAAGGCAAGATTTTTCTCATCTATGCAGAATGGAATAATGGAGACTAACTTATTAGTTCGGTAAATGCCCCCCACCCCGGAAGTAGGGGAGAGGATGTAGCCTAATGGTTAGGGCGGTCGATCTCGAATCTGGGGAACCGGGTTCTAGTCTCGGTAATGACGCTCAACATCCAGTGATTCTGGCAAATGATTTACTCTCCCTATGCCTAACAAATAATGAATGTTGTCCTTATGTAATGCAACTGGTGCGCATGTAAAGAGCTCTGATACCTTTGGGTCAAGTTCGCGCTAAAAACACTACAAAAAATATAAAATAAAATAACAATTCAGTAGATAGAGGAAAGTTGTAAAACACAACACAATACAATGAGCAGACTATAAAAAATATGAAAACACAAGTTGGCAAAGTATTGTAGTGAGGCAGATGTCCTGCACAAGTGTTTCCATTTCTGTTATTTTAAGACCAGCTACTAATTCTCATGAGCGCAGCTAGGCACCTGCTTTTTCACTCGGCGGGAACTTCGTTATGTGACTGTGTATGTAGTAGGATACATATTTGGACTCTACTTTGTATCGTGGAGCTCTACTTCCAGTGCTTAATTTGAGCCGGTTGTTTCCGGTGCTCAGCACCGGCACTTAATCATCAACACAAGCGCTTTTTATAAACACAAGTTATGGACACATTTATTTATGGTAGGCAAGGGGAGATAAAGTGATTTGCTTAGAATCACAGGATGTTGAGCAGACGCAGAGACTCAAACCATGTTCCCCAGCTCTGAAGTCAGAGCTCTGGCCAATACTCCACATCTTCTCCCCACTTTCATACTCAGTAGTTCGTTCTGTTTTAGGCAGTGCCTACAGGAGAAAAGGGCTGGTGCAAGCTGCATGCTTACGAGAGCCCCAGCACTTATTTTTTCTACAAATTAACCACTGCCTACTTCATTGCCAATATATTGGGATGCTATTGTCAGCTGTCTCTGTGATTCGTCATACTATTTGTTTTAACCCCTTCACTGCGGCGGCTATTCTGCCGCAGTGCTAAGGGGCGGGGCGGAAGAGCGGCGGGCGCATGCTGGTGACGGAACCGCTCCGTCACCAGAGTCGGTTGCGCTGTGCTTATGATGGAGCGGTTCCGTCATGGCCCCGCCCGCTCAATAGAACGCTCAGCGCAGGCGCGGAATTCGCGCCGTGCAGGAGCGTCTGGCGGGCCATGACGGAACCGCTCCGTCATCAGCACAACGCCACCGCAGCTGATGACGGAGCGGTTCCGTCATCAGCAGGGGAGGGGTTAATGAACACTTTCAGACTTGAATGAAACAAGAGACATAGCATTCTCCAAAAATGGAAGGATGGTAGGTGTCTTTCCAACTGTTGTGACTTGTAAATATAACTACAGCGCACCTTCAGCTTATCCAACACCTGTTTAGTCACAGGCCGGCATAAAACTGCCTGCGTATGTGGCTTCCAGAGCCCAGAGCTGAGTGTTTCATGTGGTTACGGTCAAGCCTGATGGCCCTGTAGATGCTCTGAGGACCTGCCATACTTCTGCCTAACTTGCCGGCATCAAAACTACCAACATCCTGAAGCCCCTCATACCCTTCACCAGAGACTGGAATCAAGCTGCCTCAAACTACTTCTGCAAGTGTCTGTGAGATGAGCACTGACTGTGCTTGGTGAGAACACTGAATCCCTGCCCTGCCTTTTGTTTTGTGCTTCTATGACCATACCTTTATATGGAATTCCAGCACCAGATCCAGCCACGGCCCATACAGGTAAGAGCGGTGAGACGGTGGGCCCATGTGGGGTGGAGGGGATTTTGACAGATGACGAAGAGGGAACATTGATTATTTATTTAATATTCTCTCATGGTCGTCAGTCTAATCCCACCCATCCCGGCCCCACCACCTCATTGTTCTACCTGCACGGCCGCTCCTGACCAGGTTAGTGGGTGTGGTAATTGGATAGAGAGGGGCTGTCCTGGCCAATGTGCTTAGCAGTGTTTAATTTGTAAATGAAAGAGTGCCGGTGCCCGAAGCTCTGCTCAGAACCCAGCAGTCGGTGCACTTAAATGTCAACAACCCTAATAACAAAGCTTTGCAGCCTTCAGTTCACATCAGGTCTCTTTAATCCACTTCCAGACACTCCCTCCCCTTTATCACACTCTTGCAGGTTCCTTCTTTGTCCCTTTGTGACTATTTTCCATCTCTCTGACTTCCTCCTGCTTTCGCTTTCTGTTTTTCTCCTTTCTCTTACATTTACTAAATGCGGAAAAATAAATGCCGGTGCCCCTCATCGGCAACCACTGGCTCAAATTAAGCACTGGGGATTGCACTTCATTGCAGTAGGTTAGAATGTGGTCTGTTCCTCTTTTGTAATTGAAATTGGTCCACACTGAGGGAGGAGCCAATCCCCTGGCACCTATCAGACTCCAATTTATTAGATATCTCCACCGCAAAACACCAACACCAATTTACCATACTCCAGGAGATACAATTCTATTCCAAGACACATTTGCTTTCTTTCCAGAATGAAGAGCGACTTAACCTTTTGATGCAGGTTACTGCCACATTATGTTTCGGTTGGCACTGTGTTTCTCTTTGTTTCAGCATGTTTTATTTTTCATTTGTGATCAGTAAGATCTCAAAGGGAAACGTTTTTCAAATCTGATGCAAAGTAATTCAGTTTTGGTGGGAGAACTGTTGTCCTCCATTTTGGAGCTTTTGGATTGTAATGTGAACATCGTGTGAACCATTGCACCATTACAGTAATTGAATTGGTAATGTTTGTGTTCACTTGTTTTCACGAACAGCCTGGTGATTTCAGCTGCTCAGTGATCTTAGCCATGTATATATAGGGCCATATGTATCATCAAACTATTTTGCATTTCCTAAATAGCGAATTTTAAGGAATCGCTATTTAGGAAATGCAAAATGGTATGTATGAACAAAATCGCTTTTTATTTGCGATTCCTTAAGCTTCCTTATTTGCGAATTCGCATTTTGCGAATTCGCAATTAAAGAATAATTGCAAGGCATTCCTATGGGCCAGGAGGCCCATAGGAATGAATGCAAAATAATTCTCAAATTGCGAATTTGCAATTTGCTAATCGCAATTTGAGAATTATTGCAAGGGTGCAGGAGTGTCTCAAAGACACCCTGCTGCACCCCTGAAAAGAACATGTGTGTGCATATGGCGCACATACATGCCCTATGGGCATGTGTGTGCATCATATGCCATCTTGAAAAAATGCCAATTTGTGCATTTCTGGAAGAATTCGCAAGTTACCACCAACTGAAAGTTGGTGGTAATTTGCGAATTCTTAAACAAAATTCGCAAGTTAAAATTGCTACATACATAGCATTTAAGGAATTGCAAATTTGCGATTCCCTGAATGATATGGAAAAATAAGGAATCGCACAAGTTTGCAATTCCTTATTTTGGGAATGTTTCATACATTCCAAAACGTGCAAAACGGCCGTTTGCGAGTCGCAAAGGCCGAAATTCTGCGTTTTTCGGCCTTTGCGATTCAAAAACGGCTTGATACATATGGCCCATAGTGCCTACAGCCAAGGGCTTTGTTTTTGTCAAGGTATTGTCTTCCATTGCCATTTTATTATGCTGTGTGTAATGTGTATCATTTTTGCTATTTCTGGTGTAAATATATTTGAATATTTATTTTATTTAAAATTTTATATAGCGCGCAGTTACCCTTGGGCATCCCAGCGCTTTTCCAGACATCAACAGATAGTAAAAACGGCTAGCTTAAAACACTCAAGCGGGAAACAAAAAGGTTTTAAGACCTTTGCGAAAACGCAGTGTGCAGGTCTCGGCGCGTAATTTTAAAGGGAGCGCGTTCCACAGCTTAGTTGTGTTGAATGAAAATCTTCTCCCGCCTGTGCGGGCCTTTTTAACTTTGGGATTTTTAAATATATTATTGAAGTGTTGTGTACTAATGATAATTGCAATCCATGAGTTAGGCTTTTTAGAACTCGTTCACATCTACAAGGAATGTCAGCCAGGCCTGTGAGGCCAACTTTCCATAGCAGACCAAGGATCCAAATTCCTGTTGAGCAGGGAACAACAGCACTTAAACTTTGATAATGCTTGGTGGTTCCTCTGAGTGCATGGGCTGGAAAAAACCCAGACAAACATTCAGAAACCTTGCTTGCCCTAGAAGCCATCTACACCAGGTACTGACTCCAGCCTGTGGCTGTGAGATGCAAACCTTTATGTATTCATCCACTCCTGCATGCTAAACATGTAAACATCCTGGTCAGTCGTGGACTGGGGACATTTTCTTGTGCTTCGCTTGTGGCTGCTTATACACCAGAACATTGTCTGCTGACTGGCACTAGGCCTTGTTGACTTTCACTGTGTACACCCGGGTGTAGCAACATGGGCCCAGCTAGCTACCTCCGTTGCTGGTGAACGGTTTCCAAACCAGATGTACCCCTGTGTTGGGTTGTATGATGTTACAACGCGATCGTTTAGATCGCGGTACATCACAACGCAGGTTTTGCAACACAAGTCGTTACCACGACTTGCGCTGAAGGGTGCTCAAGACTAAGGAATAGTAGATTTACTATTCCAACACCTTCCCTACTGTACGTAGGCTGGTGTTGGAATAGTAAATCTAACTATTCCTAAGTCCAGCACCCTAAAGCACAAGTCGTGGTAACGACTTGCGTGGTAAAACCTGCGTTGTGATGTAACGCCATCTAAAAAATCGCGTTGTAACATCATACAACTCAACACAGGGGAACATCCATGACAAAGCGGTCAAAACACCGCGCTGCCATTACGACACACCTTTTACAACGCAAGTCGTTACCACGACTTGCGCTGGAGGGCGCTCTAGACTAAGGAATAGTAGATTTACTATTCCAACACCTTCCCTACTTTACGTAGGCTGGTGTTGGAATAGTAAATCTAACTATTCCTAAGTCCAGCACCCTACAGCGCAAGTCGTGGTAACGACTTGCGTTGTAAAACCTGCGTTGTGATGTACCGCGATCTAAAAGATCGCGTTGTAACATCATACAACCACAACACAGCAATGGATTGGGGTGTCATACATTCTAAACTAGTGTCAGATTGTGTATGGGATGGGGTTGTGTATGTCACTCAATTTATCCACCGAACCCATAAACATGTTGCCCAAATATTATTATGTGCAGATGTGCATTTTGTGCACTGTGGTCAATATGCTCAAATTAGTTTCCCAGTGATGCAGCCTGACTGCCCAGAGGGCACCTTGCATGTTGTGATCTGGGAGAGGAGAAGTTTCAGGATATATCTCACAATTGAAGACTAAAATGGCCACTAGGATACACTCCCATTGGTCACTCTGTTTTGAGTCTTGGACCTCTCTGTTACAATTCATTGCAGGAGGTGCGTTTATCCTATTGCTTCAATGGAAATCAACCCAGACTACAGCTCCCAGAATGCATTAATGAATGCCCAGAACTGAAAATATGATTTGCTGTTGACATGGGGCGAGGTGGTAATACTTTCTTGGCTGTTTCCCTGGAGTGGTGAAACACAATCTTGTCATTCAAATATGTACGTCACATGAAAGATGTGGGGACCATTCTCAGGTTTCATGGTAGTCAGCCCTTTGCAGCTGCTCGACCTGCATTCATGTGTTCCTTTTCTGTGTTTCTGCTGAAACCTCCATTGTTTCCCACGCATATAAATTAAAAGCAGCTCTCAAACAGTTCTAGCTGTTGTAAAAGGTGGGTATAAAGATAGGTACTACCATGCTAACAGAAATCCTGACTGTTCTGTATTGTGTTTGCATCACAGCCTCTCTGGATTTTGGAGCTCAGTTTTTCTGGCATAGCGCTTAGATACCCTCGGGTTTAAAGCGCTTTATAAATTCATTTTTAATTTCATTTCATTTCTGTACAGTGGTTTGACTGTTCGACATGAGCAAAACCATGTATAAGAAGCAGACACCTTCTTCTAATAAAGGCGTTAACGAGCCCCCGCCGTGGCCAGCACGGGTGGCCAGCTCCCACGCGTTCGCAGTGAAGTATTTTGCAGTTTCAGGCATGACTGACATATATTCAACAACTAAGTGTCTGCGGGATGATGCTTTGAAGCCTTTTTTCGTGACCTACTTTAAGCTACTCTTGTAACCAACACCATCCCTGTTCTAAAAAAACCACAAGACAAGGCAAGGGTGTACATGCGACTCAGGAGATGATTTAAGGGCTGGCCAAGGCGATGTGCTGTTGACAACACACTGTATTTACAGGAAGCAGGGGAAAGTGATTCATTTACATTTACAGGAAGCAGGGGAAAGCGATTCATTTACATTTACAGAAACCAGGAGAATGTGATATATTCACATTTACAGGAAGCGGTGGAAAGTAATTCATTTACATTTATAGGAACCAGTCGAATTTGATACATTTACAGGAAGCAGGTGAAGAGATGAATGTACAGTAAGCAGTCAACATGATACATTTACAGTCACAGGAAGCTGTCAAATGTGATACATTTACACTTATAGGAAACAGTGGGAAGTGACACATTTACATTTACAAGAAGCAAGGGAAAGTGATACATTTACAATAAGCAGGGTAAAGTGACACATTTACATTTACAAGAAAACGGGGAAAGTGATACATTTACAATAAGCAGGGTAAAGTGACACATTTACATTTACAAGAAAACGGGGAAAGTGATACATTTACAAGAAGCAGGGTAAAGTGACACATTTACAAGAAAACGGGGAAAGTGATACATTTACAAGAAGCAGGGTAAAGTGACACATTTACAAGAAACTAAAAAAAGTGATACATTTACAAGAAGCAGTTGCAAGTGATTCTTTTACAGTTACAGGAAGCAGGGGGAAATTATATTTAAAGGAAGCAGGGGAAAGTTATACATTTACATTTATAGGAAACAGGGGAAAGTGATTTTTTTACATCAACAGGAAGCAGGGAAATGTAATTCATTAAAATTTACAGGAAGCAGTCAAATGTGATGCATTTACAATTACAGGAAGTAGTGGAAAGTAATACATCTACATTTACAAGAAGCAGAATAAAGTGATACATTTGCAAGAAGCAGGGTAAAGTGATACACTGACAAGAAACATAGAAAGGTCATACATTTACAAGAAGCAGGGGCAAGTGATACTTTTACAGTTACAGGGAGCAGGGGAAAGTGATATTTAAAGGAAGCAGGGGAACGCTATACAATTACATTTATAGAAAGCAGGGGGAAGTGATCCTTTTCATCTTATGTTCCTTGCTTTCTCCATATTTTTCCTGCAAGGCTAGTAGGATTGGAGTTCTGGACTTTTTGGTTCTGTCCAGAGGTGTCAGGGAACAACACCCAAAGACCCCGGAGTTCCACCTGCCTTGGTGGGCAAATGAACAGAAACACGGGCTTCTCGATGGTGGCGTCAAAGACCAAAGGTTTATTACTGCAGGGACACAGAAGTCACAGAAACCACACATGGGCAGATTCTAGGAGCCTGTTCAAATTGTACAAAGAGGGTTGCTCCTTATATACTGAATTTTAAGCTGGGGGCAAATTCTTTACATGTAATACATTCTCAAAACCTTTGTGTCTAAAACAATAAATATTTGGTGTTACACAAGAACCGTCGATAATATCTGATGCCAAACATTATGAAGAGGGGTTCCCACTAGTTCATCACAATCCCTTGTCAATATTGCATTCAAGAGTCGGACCGCCTCATCGTAAATTTCGTTACCTCCCCCTAATAAAGATTCAGAAAGAAAGGAACGGAGCCAGGTGTGGAAGATAGAAAAGTGGGATAAGGGATGCTTGTGGGTTGTAAATGGGCAAGGCTACCGGCTTCGGCCGCCTAATCATGATCAGGACAATGGACACGAGAACCAGTTCGGTGGGGCTGGCCTCGGGCAGAGGAGGCAGCCTTTGTCGAGTCATGCAGCTACAGCGTGTTCTGTTCCAAGGTGCACGTGTCACTAGAGAGGTGAATCTCCGGCTAAGGCTACGTGTCCTTAATCGAAATGAGGTGATCAGAGGAAATTGCGTATGTGAGGGCAAGAAACACAAAATGGCTGCCAAGATCTAAGATGGATGCCATGGGTTAGATCAGAAATGTGTCTGTTACAGGAGTACTCTTGCTCGTAGCGTAGCGAAAACACTAGGATATGCTAAATGGATCATTTGTGGTTCGCTGATACCGATATTATGTATTTCCGACAATATTGAAAACACGGGTTCAAATCGTCACGGAACCTCAGACCCTCCTTTTGCCCTTACATAGGCAATTACTCAGTCTATGTCAGAATCTAATTCTATGTTCATCAGGTCAGTGACATGCTGTTGTATCATCATCCTTTCTCGTGCCTTTTCTCCAAACGCAGGTGGTTTCCTAAAACAGGTTGCAGCACACAGACTACACAGAGCAGGACCACACTGGATAATCAGGCAGCATGAGAATAGGAATACTAAGATGACACCAATGACCATTAGAACCTTCCATCCCCATGCTGATATCAGAGTCCAAAACCACTCCATGAAGGACCAGTTTCCCCTGTCTACGTGAATAGAATCGGAAATCTTGTGTAGCTTCGAGATCGCCTCATAGACTGTTGGAGCATTATTAGGAATAAAGACACAGCAGCTCGATTGGATCATTCTGCATACCCCACCTCGATCTGCAAGTATAACGTCTAGAACCATACGGTTCTGCAACGTCATGAGTCTATCCGCCTGAAGCTCAGCTGTCAAATTGCTAAGGGCACCAGCAGTTTCGGTAATAGTAGATTCAACTACCCGTGTTAGCTGACGTATGTTTCTACTATTGGCCATAGGCCCCCAGAACGGAAGGAAGCCTTTGAAGAAGTCTCCAGCTTCCTGACCAGCAGTATCTTCCTTGCTGAAGACACCTCTCGCTACTCTGGTCCTGTGATAGTCAGATGAAGCAGTGTATGTTGGGGGCAACAATCGAGCAATATAGCATGATCCTGAAAAGTCGGCAGGCAACCATGTATAAGCTCGGTCTCGACAGATGAAGTAGGTACCCCTAGCAGTAAGGAAGGCAGGGGAAGAGTTAGCCGGAAACACATAAGTCTCTACGCACTCACTCCTCCCTAGCTGAGCTCTCGGATTTCTCCCATTACCTTGCAAACAGACCTGACCTTGGTGAGGTACGACCCAGATTGGAGTTGAGCTTTTACGCTTGCTTTCTCCCAAACTAAGGCGATACTCTGAAGAATTCCAACTTAAATATACTCGCAATTCGTCTCTAGGGTAAGATGGAGTATTATTGACGTCCTTGATCATGTCAATAATTCCCTGGACTAAAGCTTTGTTGGCAGAGTTATATTTAGTGGAGCGTGGTGGACGTGGAGGATAGGTTTCAAGGGCATAAGCAAAGATGGTTTGAAGGGCCTGAAATGATCCATTGTAGCTGAAAGGCAAAACCAGATAAGGAATACCTTTATCCATAGTGTGGGGTATCAAGCCACACACCCAGCAGTCTGTAGTGTTAACTACCAGTTGGTGTTGATGCAAGAGCTGTACAAAAGTGTTATTGATGAATTCAGAGCGTCGAGCTTGCTCGTGTTCAGAAAACGAGTGAAAAGAGTGTATAGAGGAAACAGTAGAAGTAACGGAATCAAGGGGAGGTACTGTAGTTACTGGCACAAAAATTAAACTCATACCGAAAACGATTCCACCCACCAACGTTATCAAAACAGTCAAGAATGTAATGGCACATTGTATTAAAAAGCATTTGCTGTGAAGAATTCTGTAAAGTCTGTTTCTGCGAACATAAATCACATTATCTCGTTGCAGCGCAGGAAGCTCCATCTTCTACAATCCGCTCGCGACCACTGATGATGTGTACGTAGATGAAAATGCCTCTATCAGCCCTGGGAGTTCCCAGAACCAACAGAAAGATCGACCTTGTGTCAGACCCCCGCAGGTTCAACTAGGCACACAGCCACGACCCTACGGCTACCCAGACGGCAAGGCAATTTTAAAAACAATAAAACAATAGCAAACTTCCTGGCTGAAGGCAAAAGTTCAAAATTTCAAAATATCACAAAGGGCAGTTGCCTGCTTTATTTGTCCATATTACGAGATCGTAAATTGTATCTTTGCTTTGCAGGAACTGTTTGGTCGGCAAATAGTGTATCACTGGTAGCTGTTGCAGTGTTCAGGTTCGCAGATGACAGAGTTTTTTCTGATGCAGAGGACAAATGTTCAGAGTTCAAAGGAGTCTTTTCAGGAGGAGAGTCAGAGTTTGAAGTGTCGGTAATCAATTCTGCATCGCTGAATGGGATGAACTTTGGCGTACGTTCAAATTCGGAGGCACCAATTCCCTTCTTCACCCAGTCGTCGTAAGGAAGTGGCAAAGGTACACGCTTAACATGGGATGCGTGCACCCAATGCTTGCGGCCAGCTACACGAACTGCTGTTCTCGTTGCAAGTAGGACCTGGAAGGGGCCGACGTATCTGGGCTGAAGGTTCTTCGTCCTCGCGAAGTTTCTGATCACGACTTGATCGCCGGGTTTCAGCTGATGCCCTGGACTCTCCGGAGGCTTTGGCAAAGCATCAAAAACCTGTTGGTGAATAAGACTCAATTTAGCAGTCAAGTCGTAAAGGTAGTCTATCAACATAGGGTATTCCAGAGAACAAAACTCCTTAGGCCTTGGCACACCCCAAATATTTGCTGGGCGGCCAAAAACTATTTCATAGGGGCTAAGCCCCACTCTAGAATGTACAGTTGCTCTCGTTGATAGCAAAGCCAAAGGAAGTGCGTCTGGCCAGGGTAAACCTGTGGATGCTTGTATTTTAGCTAGTTTCAACTTGAGGGTGCCATTGTAACCCTCTACTAAACCAGCAGACTGGGGATGATTCGCACTGTGGAACTTCTGTCTTATGCCTAGGCCGGTACATACACTCTGCATAACTTTCCCTATAAACTCACTTCCGTTATCTGACCATACAATCCGTGGCATTCCAAATCTAGGGAAATATTCTTTGAGAAGAATTTTGGCAGTTGATAGGGCAGTATTGTCCTTTAGTGGATATGCTTCGGTCCACCTGGAAAAAGCACAGACTACCACAAGGACGTATTTCAGATTATTAGAGCGATCCATGTGAATGAAGTCTAACTGAATCACTTCAAAGGGGCAGGAAGGAGGAGCGAAGTGACCAGCAGGAGTTGGAGTTCCCTTGCCAGGATTATGCATCAGGCATACCATACAATTTTTCACCACTCTCTCTGCACACTTACTGATCCCATCATTCTTCCAGACTGGAGCCAACATCTTACAGATTCCTTTAGAACTTATATGCGCTACTCCATGCGCCATTGTCACCACTGCAAGCACATACGCGTCAGGCAACATCCAACGCTGCTGTTCCGTCAGATCAATCCAACACCCATTCGAATCCAATTTGCCCGTACTTTCTCTCCATACACGTTTTTCTTCCTCAGTTGCCTCTTTCTGAATCTCTTTCACACTTTCCATTGTATTCTCACACATTCCAGAGTCAGCAATCCATCTTGCAGACGTGGCAACATACATTCTGCTCATCATGTCTCTAGCTGTCTGTTTAGCAGTCTCATCAGCAAAAGCATTCCCACGACCAACATCATCCGTGATTGCTTTATGAGCACTGCACTTCACAATCGCAACTTCAGTCGGCAAGGTTAGAGATTCCAACAAGTCGTTAACTAGCTGACCATATTGAATCTTAGTCCCATGGGACGTAATGAAACCTCTTTCTTTCCACAAACGGCCAAAACTATGGGCCACACCGAACGCGTACTGACTATCTGTGAACACGTTCACTCTCTTTCCCTTAGCTAAGACACACGCTCTTGTTAGAGCTATTAATTCTGCAGCTTGGGCAGAATTCTGACTCACTCTTGCAGTCTCCACAATCGTCTTCAAAGTCGTTACTGCGTAAGCAGCAGTCACATCACCATTCTCCAATTTAAAACATGACCCATCCACATACAGCGTACCATCTGGATCTGACAATGGAGTATCCTTTAAGTCAATACGTCCTTTTGTCTCTTCCTCCGTTTTAAAACAACAATCATGTGGCTCGGAATCACTCGACTCTTGATTAGCCGGCAACAACGTTGCTGGATTCAATACATTACATCTTTTGATCTGAATATGACTCGCTAGTAATGTCAGCTCGTAACCAGATAGTCTCGCACTGGTAAGGTGTTGTGTCTTAGTTCGGTTCATGAGTGTATCCACAGCATGAGGAACCATGACCACTAGCATGTTGTTCATCACCAAACCAGCAGATTGTCGAATGGAAGCCGCAGCTGCCGCTGTAGCTCTCAAACAACTAGGTAACGCTCTAGCTACCGGGTCTAATGTTGATGAAAAATACGCACAAGGGCGTTGTTTATCACCAAATGTCTGTGTCAGAACACTCAACGCGCAACCTTCTCTCTCGTGAACGTAGAGCGTGAATGGCTTACTGTAATCAGGTGTACCCAATACAGGGGCTGAACACAATGCATTTCGTAACTCAGAAAAACTCTCCTGACATTCATCAGACCATGGCACCGGACTTGGAACATTTTTCCCAGTCAGAGCTACCAAAGGTTTTGCTAAAAGAGAAAAATTTGGGATCCACTGCCTACAGTAAGAGGTGATACCTAAAAAGGCACGCACTTCTCTCTGTGTGCGAGGAACACTCATCTGCGTAATTGCTTTTATTCTCTCTGGGGTCAACTTCCTTCCCTCCTTTGATAAGAGATGACCTAGGTAGGTCACTTCTTGGCAGCAGTATTGCATTTTTGAAGGTGACACCTTGTGATTCAAATTAGACAAATGATGCAATAACGAAATTGTAGCTGCTTTGCAAGTTTCCTTGTCATCGGCAGCCACTAGAAGATCGTCTACATACTGTACTAGAGCAGAGCCTGGAGGAAGGACAAAGGTATCTAACTGACTTTTTAATGCTTGACTGTAAATAGATGGGCTCTCACAATAGCCTTGTGGAGCGCGTTTAAATCTGAAACTTCGACCTCCTAGACAGAAACCAAAAATATCTCTGCTTTCCTCGGCTATCGGAATGCTGAAAAAGGCATTTTTCAAGTCAATGACTGAAAACCAAGTAGCTGTAGCAGGAATCAGTGTTAACAAGGCAGTAATGTCTGGAACTACAGGAAACTGCGGAACTACAATCTTATTAACTTCTCTGAGGTCGATAACAAACCTATACACTGGAGGCTTTGTAGGATCAGTTTGTTTCAAAATCGGTAATACAGGACTGTTACAGACGTTTCCTCTAGTTTCTTCAACCACACCTTTCTTAATCAAATCTTGTACAATCAATAAAAGTGCACGTTCACCTTCAGTAGAGATTTTGTATTGAGGAATTCTTGGAAATTTTACATTCGCTTTCAAAGTGACTACATATGGTGGTATTTCCAAAAGGCCTACATCGTTAGGACCAGTCGCCCAAAGAGTATCAGGGAGTGAACGCAGCTCTGGCGGGAGTGCATCCATTGACAAGTACATCGGAGAGGTGATTCTTTTACCCAGTGTAAGCTGTACTCCTTCCGGAGAACAATACAATGTCGCATATAGTCGTTTTAACAAGTCTAAACCAAGCAGATTTTCATTACAACCTGTCGTCAAAATCAGGGGTGCTTTCAATTGACACGGTCCAACAGAAATAGACAAAGGACCAGATATCGGGTTGTAAACAGGGGCGCCTGAAAAACCTACAGAGACGTTAGTTGAGCCGGACAAAGGTGCGCCAGGGAGTTTCGCATGAATGATAGAACTTTTTGCTGCACCAGTATCCAACAGAAACGGTTCGACTACACCTGATGTTGCTACTGCGACATAAGGCCCACTCTGATCCACTGGAACTGATACTACTCCCTCTCTCTGTCCATGGCTGTCCTAGTACCCATTTTGCTGAAATCCCTCATCCACTTCACAATAGTCTTCAACAAGATACTGTTGAGATCTATTTTGCTGGGCAGACTGTCCATTTCGTTGATCAAAGTGATTGGAAGGACGATCGTTCGTTTGTGGAGGCATAGCACCTCGCCCTCGACCTCTAGAATTTTGCACAAAACCACCACGACCTCTCTGAGCTGCTGCTGCATTGTTTTGCGCTAAGATCGGACACTCATTCTTGTAGTGACCCTCTTTCTTACAGTATGCACACTGGTTCCACTGATATTGAGGCCTCGGTGAACTATAATCTGTTCTTTGATATGAGTTCTGTTGCGTATTATTCTGATTCGTGCGAGGCGGATACGCCTGTTGCAAAAGAACTTTAGTTTTTAAATCCTTCGTTTTCTTATCTGATTTTTCTTTTTCCTCTTTATCTCTATTTTCATAGTACTGTGCAGTCGCAAGTATTTGCGCAGTTGTAGAAACAGCCCACGCACTCTCGGAATCTTTTAATTTGTTGCATAACTCAGGTAACAAATTATGCACAAATTTATCGACAAACAGTCTCTGTCCTCCTTCTGTGCTCATATCCTGACCACTGTGATCTACAAAAGTCTCTTCGAACCTCGTGAAGAAGTCGGAAACACTTTCGTCTTTCTTTTGCCTGCATGCGGACAACTTGTCCCAATTAACACGCAATGCGGGCATCAGAGTCTTCATTAAGTCGATTATTCTACCTGGAAGGTTAGCAATTAGGGGTTCGGGTTTTGCACCACCTACTTGCTGACCATCCGCTGCAACAATAGCTGCCCAATCACCACCTAGGGCAACTGGATGATTCTCTCTACGAATTTTAGCCCAAATTGGTTGCGGAACTACGTTCCCAAATAACATATCGATGTCTGCTAAGTTCATTATACAAGCTTCAACTGTCTGCGTTAATTCCTTATAGTATCCAGCAGGATTCTTACGCGGGTCTGGTAAGGCCTGCTTCACTGCTAGCACTTCTGCGCGTTTCCATGGAATGTGTATCCACACTCTTTGGAATTGGGCCGGAGCGGCTGCAATATTATTCGGTGCGTCAGCTTGCACAGCTTCGCGCCAAATTGGAGGAACCTCCCTCATTGGATATTGGCGACTTAGCTTCGTCTTACTTTTCTCTAAATCTCTTGGTGAACGAAGTGATGGATCACTCCTATAACTTAAAATCAGTTCCATCGCTTCTTCTATATTTTCACCTACTATCATTCCTGCAGCAAACTCTTTCTGAACCTTAATTAAGTCTTCTAGATTTGATTCAACATCATCTTCTTCTATTTCCTCACGTAACAGCGAGCACATCTCATCAAAGACATACCGTTGCGTTGGTTCTTTCCACTGCATAAAGGTGTCTAGCACATCTCTCGTACTATATCTCCTACTCTTCGAAATCCATCTGAGAGCCGTGGAATCTAAAATTCCCCGTTCCTCAGTACTCGGAAGCTGACTACGTCTTTGAACAGAGTCAGAAGTAGGAGTCTTGATTAAAGTTTTATATAAAGGAGACAGAATGTTAGATACAGAATCAGTGATTCTTCGACAAACAGAAAGTGGAGTCAACACACTCGCAGACGCAGAGAACACACTAGAGGTAGGAACAGATAGCGGGACAGTAGAAGTATCGAGAAAGATAGTTTGTGGAACAGTAGGTGTAAGCGAGACAGATACAGGTATAGAAGTCGGCAATCCAGGAGGAGGAGGAGCCGTAGGAACATTCACATTGACCACAGGAGGTACAGGAGCTTGATTCTGAGGGGCAGGAGCAGGAACACCAAGTTGTCCAGCAACCGGCAATTGTACATTCGGTAGAGGTGGAGCCGTAGCACCTTGTGCATACGGTGGAGGTGACCGTAACAAATAAGACAACAGAGGATCGTTTTCAGAGTCCTCTAGTATCTTAGCTGTTTTCGATGGCAAGGCAGGATAGCATTTGTCAATCGCTAAATTATGTTCTCTAATGGCCACCTCTATGGCCTTCTCTGATTCGTTAACTTGCAGCTGCTTAGCCGCTTGCTCCAGAGTCAACTCTTCTTGCTCTTTTTGTTCTTTCTTTAACCTTTTCATTTCTCTCTGTTTAGATTCTTTTCGCCAATAACGGAAAGAATCAAACATTGCCGGCCGGGCTTTCTTCCTAAACAATTTCGCTTCTAAATTGTCAAGGATTTCGGGTTCAAAACTACCATGTAGTGGCCAACTAAGGACACCATCTTTCTCAGTGTATCGGACCCACACCTCATTATAAGATATAGGACCCACACCATGTTTACAATACAAGTCATATAGGGGAGTCCCAATCGGAGGAACCAGGCATGAGTCCTCCAATCGTGAGTCACTGTTGCAACCAAAACAAGACAACATACAATTTCTCCGACTTACCATTTTGCAATCCGGAACACAAATCAAACAAAAACAAGAAACGAATATGTGCACCTGAACCAAGAACTTAGGCCTACCAAAACGAACTGATGTATCGATACCCAAACTAAACCAAATAGATTATCGTAACTATCACTAAATACTTAACTGAGGCACTGAAGACGTCACCAAGGAGAAACCCGTCACGTTTCGCTGTACTAAGGACTGCACCTCGGGTCCAAGACAGGGCGACGGTCAAGGCAACAGCCCACTGCAGCCGTCTTGAACGGGAACCCTCGTGGAAGAGAACGTCGGGCCACTTTTGCGATATGCCGGGATCGATGAAGTGGGGCGCCTCCCTCAGGAATCTTCACACGAAGCTTCTCGAACTCTTCAGGCTTTTGGACCGGTACCGAATGACGTCGCCCCACGTTGGGCGCCAATTGGAGTTCTGGACTTAGTGAAGTAGTGTGGCTCACTGGTTAGAGGCGGCAGACCCGAGAGCAGAGGACGGCCCGGACCAGGGTTCGATTCCCGGCGCGGCAGGTTTCTGGACCAGGGTCAGCGGACTCGATAATTCTCTCGCCTCGGTGCCCACTCTGATCAGCGATCACACTCGGCAACTCTGGGCATTAGCTTGCCTCATCTTCACTAACGGCCCCACCAGACTGCCGGGGATGCCTGGTCTCACCCTGGAGATACCCATTCGGGACCATCTCTCAGGGAAGCCAGGAAGGGTTTCGCAGCGGTCGAAGCGCCTTGGGACCCTACGGGTAAGTAGTGCGCTATATAAATGCCAATACATTTACATTTACATTTTGGTTCTGTCCAGAGGTGTCAGGGAACAACACCCAAAGACCCCGGAGTTCCACCTGCCTTGGTGCGCAAATGAACAGAAACACGGGCTTCTCGATGGTGGCGTCAAAGACCAAAGGTTTATTACTGCAGGGACACAGAAGTCACAGAAACCACACATGGGCAGATTCTAGGAGCCTGTTCAAATTGTACAAAGAGGGTTGCTCCTTATATACTGAATTTTAAGCTGGGGGCAAATTCTTTACATGTAATACATTCTCAAAACCTTTGTGTCTAAAACAATAAATATTTGGTGTTACACAAGAACCGTCGATAATATCTGATGCCAAACATTATGAAGAGGGGTTCCCACTAGTTCATCACAATCCCTTGTCAATATTGCATTCAAGAGTCGGACCGCCTCATCGTAAATTTCGTTACCTCCCCCTAAGAAAGATTCAGAAAGAAAGGAACGGAGCCAGGTGTGGAAGATAGAAAAGTGGGATAAGGGATGCTTGTGGGTTGTAAATGGGCAAGGCTACCGGCTTCGGCCGCCTAATCATGATCAGGACAATGGACACGAGAACCAGTTTGGTGGGGCTGGCCTCGGGCAGAGGAGGCAGCCTTTGTCGAGTCATGCAGCTACAGCGTGTTCTGTTCCAAGGTGCACGTGTCACTAGAGAGGTGAATCTCCGGCTAAGGCTACGTGTCCTTAATCGAAATGAGGTGATCAGAGGAAATTGCGTATGTGAGGGCAAGAAACACAAAATGGCTGCCAAGATCTAAGATGGATGCCATGGGTTAGATCAGAAATGTGTCTGTTACAGGAGTACTCTTGCTCGTAGCGTAGCGAAAACACTAGGATATGCTAAATGGATCATTTGTGGTTCGCTGATACCGATATTATGTATTTCCGACAATATTGAAAACACGGGTTCAAATCGTCACGGAACCTCAGGATGTTAGTGTTATTTTTTTATCTACTTATGAATAATTATTTTATTAGCTGCACTCCTTGTACATAACTCCACTATAATCCAGGCCCCAATCTAGTAAACAATGGAGGAGAGGCAAATTAGGGTGTGTTAGGTGTGGAAGCAAGAAAGAGTGCGCTAAAATAAACTAAACAAGTAAGGCCACATTTTATTAAAATAAAATCTAGTAATTTGTATCCAGTTTTCTAGGTCTTGAAATAGGTGAAATTTATAATTTATTTTGGAGTTTATAAAAAATATCAAGAGTACTTCTAAGCAGGAATAGGTTTCCATGTGTACTCAAAATGTTTTGTCAATTCGTAATTATGTCTATGTGAAAGCCGATCCACCTACATAGTGTAAAATTGTGCTTATGAAAACTCCTTTACATTTGTGCAATAACAGTTTTACTTTTTTACCTTTTTTCCTCCATAGAAAAATTATTTTCCAAGAGGAGAATTCCTTCCGCTCTACACCTGCGAATTTTGAGGTGAGTTCACTTCCCATTTCCAGACTTGGAAGGGTTTTTTCTTGTCCTTAAGAGTAGTAAAGGAATAAGCAGAGACTAAGAATTCAGAAGGGTCGCTTAAATATATGCTAACCAAGAATATTATATGTGTACTTTGCACCAGGTGTCTGCATAGAATTCAGTTATTAATTGCATTAAATATTGAAGAATGTTTGTAATTTCGTCCATGAACGAGGTCTCTTGGGGTGGGTAAATGTCTCTTTAGAATCAGTGAGCTAATTGAAAATACCATTTAATGAGTTTGTATAAACAACATAATCTGATAATTCACCTAATGAATTCTTTCTCGTGTGTATCCAGCAAAGAATGTAGCTTGTACTGCTCTTGGGTATTTCAAACCTCTTCATAAAAATAGGGGTTCTTTTATTCCCACACATTGAGTTTAATTTTGTAGGATTTATCAGTACAAGATTATATCCTGGCACAGAAAAAGAAATTTACCCAGTTGGACGTTTTGTTTGCCAGACACTATACAGTTCTTCTGGACCTGTGACTTTCAAGATATTAATTAATAATATTAATGCTACTTTATCCTTGTTTAATGCCAAACAGAATTGTTGATCACTAAGGGTTTACCCAGAATTTTATCATTACACCAAGGGGATAAGGGGATACTGCCACAATTTTCTTTATGTTAGAACTCGGCTCTTTCAAGAAGGCTGATCTTTAGGGTGGCAATATCTGGTGTGGCTTACAACTGATAAGTTTAAAGCCTCTGCAAGGTAAACCCAGCCTTTCAATTTTATGAAGAAAATAAGCTATGTAGCTTTAGTTAGTATACTAGTAACACTGGTTCTATCTAGCATTTAAAAATGTAAAAAGCTGCGCAGTAAAGCAAAATGTAAAAAGTTATAATTGATTCCACATAGACTCAAGATCACCAGAATAGACCCAATGATCAAGTCTTGTTTTAGCAAGGAATTAAACTGCCAAAATATGATATGAACTAAATCAAACATGCACAGAGTTTACAATGAATGAACATTCTTAACCCATCTGTTACCCAAAACTGTAACCCATTGTTCATACCTTAATCGGATGTGAGACAAATCGATTTAGTTATAAGAGCAATGTACTCCATGCTGTACTATTTGCAGACACAAAATCCCAACATATAATACACTGGCATGCCTCTTGCCACTTGCAATATTGAATAATAAACAACTTGTATATAATACAATAATAAACAACTTCGTCTTGGGGCCGCAATGAGTTGATTCTTAAAATCAGAAACTGACAAACTATGCAATAATGATCTCGGGACTGACCCCCTCTTTGAGTTGAAATTTGATTCAGATTCAGTATCTTACTCCTTGAAGGACATTGTCTTAAACTCTGTTTTAGAAATGACATTGAAGAGTCAGTTACCTGGAGAAGATCAACACACCTCCATCTCAGTCTGTCTTGGCTAACCTGTGATTGAGCATCAATAACAAGAGAGGCAGAGGGATCCGTGTGGGAAAGATCCTTTACGACGCAACTTTTAGGACGCAGCGACTTTACAATGCAGGTTTTTCAACGGAAGTCATTACTACGAATTGCGCTGGGGGTGCTGTAGGATAGGTAATATTTAATTTACTATCCAACACTTTCCCTACTATCCACGGGGACTGGAGTTGGAATAGTAAATGAAACTATTCACTATCCAGCACCCCCCAACGCAAGTCGTTGGAACGACTTGCGTTGAAAAACCTCAGTTGTAAAGGCATGCGTGGTAAAAGCTGCGTTTTAACAACGTACATCCATCCGTGTTGGCTCAACTTGAGGTACTAAGGGACTACCTACAAAAATAACTTAATGGGTGAGACCAACCTGTCAAATCCTGCATTCTCCGCCTAGTGGTGGTCGTTGCTCCCCAAAGTAGCTCCTACCTCTATGACATGAGCCTCCATCATAGCAGGCCACTAAAGCACGAAGGACCTGCTGTCACTTATGTTTTTTTCCGAATACCAAATTTTGGGGGGGAGGTGGGGGGGGGGGTCAACCTTTTGAGAAAATATAACATATGTGATAGGAATTTTCTCCCAGTGTGCGTGGATCCTTCTGGATTTTGTTTGCTATTTGGGAGCACCATGGTTGGCATGGCAGTCCCATAAAGAATTCGCACAGGCAGGAATGGCGTTGGAGTGAAACCTTGCATAGCCTAGCAATTACTGCCAGTGTCAGGGCTATACAATGTTTATCCTATCTAGAGAGATGGCCATACCACAACCATTATGAACACCATACCAGCCCGTAAATGAGATGGGGAAACTTAGTGTGGGGCAGACATGACAGTCACCAAATTTTGCCAGATGTCCCATTTCAGCCCTTCTATAAAGGACCTCTTCTTTTGACTTTTACCATTTCCACTGCTACTTTATGTTGCATTCTCCATGCACAAGGTGTTTGTTTAACTTAGTTGATTGTTCAAATAATCTACTTCCCTTTACTAGTTAGATAGTATGTGAACATCATCAAATTCATTTGGGACAGGGGTGGTGTGCCCTTTCTTATACCTTTGCTGCACTCACGGAAGGAAAAGTGCCTTTACTGGCATTTGCTTGTTGTCTTTAAAGTCTCAGATGCTTCTAAAATCATTAAGTGAAGATTTTTGCTTTTTCTAAAGTTCTAAGATTCCATGGGGAGGCTGTCAACATTTCACATTGACAACTATATTACATGGGTGCCAGGAGTCAGGAGAAACACTTGTATATGTACCCATTTTTATGTAATCAAATGAGGGTTCCTAAAAGAACCTGTCAGGTTGCAACCACATGCAGTCAACAATGTGAGGAGCATTTTCCGGTGCTAAAGGGGTGAAAGAAGTTCAAGGCTGGGAAAATTTTTCCCAATTTCTTCCTCAACTCTTAGAATGCCACTTGAATGCTAACAACTTAAATACAGAAGGTGGAGGTATAGTCAACACTTGTGATGTGACAGTTTTCCCTGTTCACCTAATATATCGGGATTCAGCAAAAGTGAGCAATATGGTCCCCAATATGGTCCTCTTTAATTTTATAGGCAGGCATGTGATGATCTGTGTGTCAGGCACTAAATGTTGCCTGGCACACTGTGCATGGATGTTTGAGAACCGCCCTTTTCCACTGCGGCCTTTGCTGAGGGCCTTTTCTAAGGCTGCAGCACAAGCCGAAATGGAAAAGAGCAGTTTTCCAACCTCCCGCATGATGGTCGCTTTGTAATTGGGCAGGAGGGACCGCCCACATATAGTCGGTCGGACGATGGCGGTCGGATGCTCATCTGACCACCATCGTAATGAGGTCCATAGTTTTCCATCCTTCACAAAACAAAATACAGTATGTTTCTAGTTCCTCTTCCTTCAGCTCAAGTCTTCTCTGCTCCGGGGCACCATTAGCGACACTAAAGATAAGTTGCCCGTAGGTCTCCTGAGTCTGTTCTTGTTACTGTTCTTCTGCCTTTCCCCATCGAATCTAAAGTTATTCTATAATATCATGAGAAGAAGGTGTCACAATATATCGGATCCATTCTATAGAACTCTGCTGACTTCCAGTTGGTTCATTTACTTCCTTTAACTTTGTGGTTCTCTCCCAAAGACTGCTGGGAAGTTCACTGGTTAATGTTTTTTGGTTGTTACTACAGGTTAACACGATGTAATAGCATTTTTGCCTCCTTGCCTATAATAAAATCAGGAGTTTCTTTTACTATCTAGTTAGTACAATCTGCACTGTGTTGGCATTACTTCTGAATTAAAATAACACCACTCCCTGCTCCTGCAGTCCAAGCTACAACAGGAGTTTTTCTTCTGATCAAATGATGGACAAAGTTGCTTTAAAGAGAATATAATTTCATATCCTAGGCACTTAGTTAAGTAGCTGAAATTCCTGAACATTAAAAACGTGTTGTTTATGCTTGGTCATAAAGCCATCATAAATTGCAGAGGCCTTCAGAAAGCTGTAAAAAGCCCTAGACAACAGAAAGGGTACGTTTTTATTTCCCCTGGGGCACTTCAGTTCACTTTGCTGCAGCTCTCACTAATAGAAAATAATAAAACTCATTCCAACCAGGCGATGCCTAGGGCACATACAGGTCACGTCAGGACTGGAACAGACTGTTACAGAACACACTTGTCTGCTGTAAACATTAGAAACACCAAGGGGGGTTTAACTATTTGAAATTGGATGCTATAGGTCAGAGTCTATTATGTTCTTTGGAAAACAGAGATGCTATAAAATCCATGTTACAAGGGTGACAATTAATGCATGAAAAAGCCCAACATATTAACTGTGTGTGTTGGCAGTCACAGTCAATGATGGCACGAACAGACTAGGAACATAAAAACATTATTGTATGGTTTATTTTTAGTCCTGATTCATGTTAATGAACAAAGATCATTTTGAAGAGGTCGTAAACCACACTCTAAAGCAAAAAAAAACAAGCTTTTTTTAATATATCTCCTCCAAAGTTAATATTGGATATTAAGTAGGCTATGGGGCTCCATTCATGTATATTTATGGAGAAAAATTGCTCAATTTACGTATGTCGAAGTTCACGAAAGGATCAGTGGCGGCTCCTCCGCTAATGGGGAGGAGCATCGCCCCACTGCTCCGCAGCAGGAAACATAAAATAAGAATAACTCGCGTTATAATCATTTTAAGTTTCCTTCTGCTGCGGCAGCTTTCTGGGCAGGGCGAGGCTGCTCCGAGGACAGAGTAGCAGGGGAGGAGGGGTTTGCCCACTTGGGGTTGTCCACGCAATGACTGTTTGGTCGGCCCTCTCGGGCCGCCCACAACAGTCATGTGCACTTTCCATATTCTCCTTGCAGGGTGCATTATAGCCTGCATGGAGAACATTCCCAGGGCCCCCATTCCCTGGCTGAGCGCCGATCCATAGCGCTCAGACCAATACCAACATTTTCGGTCCCTGTAACAAAATTGTCCGAAACCGACCTTGGCAAAGAGCTCAGCCGCACCCCAACCCCCCAGAGTGCCCGGCGAGCACTTTGCCAGGGCCGGTGTTGGTTCCCAGTCCGGCCCTGAATGTCCTCCATTGTCTTCTCTGCTCAGGCTGGCTCCCAAGCCAATCCTGGCGCTGCTCTCATGCTCATGAGAAACAACGACACAGGGTCGTGACTCCTAACCGGTAAGGCTGAGCCCAAGATTACTAACCAACACAACAACTGCCAATACCAGAAACCACTTGATTATTTTAGAAGTAACCTATAAGAGAAAAACATACAGGTCCGTTTTTTTGATTTGCATCACTAGTTTATTTATTTATTTGAACACTAGTGGGAATTTTTTTTTCTTTGTTTTCATGAATAACCAACTTAATTACAGTGTATATACAAAAGACAAATACAGTAGAATATTTACAAAATAATCATGTTATACAATACAATTTACAAAAAATTCAACATATCCAAACTTGCACACTGGCCAAACCATTCATCCATCTACATACATCCAACACAACAGTACAAATCCTAAAGGTCTAATGTCAAAAAGAAAATATGTATATTGATTTCTTCATATGTACATATATACAGTTTCACATTCCAACATATTAGCCTAAATGTAATAGACTTGAACCCTTTTTGAGTGAACCTATTTAAAGAAATGAGAGCAGTGCCCTGATTGGAGGAAGCAGCCTTTGTTGGAACTGCAGAGGGCACTGGATGCCTGCGCTTAATCTCAACCCAGCTGTCTTAAGACAGGTGGGTTGAGATGTTTAAAGTGCACTTGTGGGGCTGGCTGTCAAGCAGGATGGCCGAAGAGACATGCGCACTTTATACAAGTGGAAAAGGCAACCCACGATCCTTAGTGCTACCGCTGCCATTCACCAGCAGACCCGCCACCATCCTGACGCTCTGTTTGGGACGGAGTGACAAAAAATAAAATGGTAATGTATTGGCTTCATTACCATTTAATTTGTCACCTCTGGGGCATTTCAGTAGGGCAACGCTCCTCTGCTTTAATGTAGGAGCCGTCCCTGCGTAAATGGTTTTAGTACTGTGCATTTCTCTGCCATGAGTATGGAGAAATCTGCAGTGGTAGACCCCAAGCAAGAGGACGACAGTGGGCAGATAACGTCATAGTATGCTTTGAAAGTTAGGGAGCACTTACAAACTTGTGAGTTTTTTGGCATTCACAAACTCCAAAGTGACCCTGTCCCACGCTGGGAAAGCTTGGAGGACTTCCCCTTCTAGCAAGGAAAAGGAAACAGATCAATCACCTCTAATCTTGGAGGGGTTTAGATTGACGGTGTTGCTCTAGACTAAGGAAAAATTATTTTTCCCTGTTGATAGAAAAATTAATTAAAAGTACAAATGCATATTGAGCAGCATTTGTCAGTGCGTTCATTATGTAGATTTACCCACTGGAGAAATGGGAGCTCAGGGAACATGTCACATGACACTCCCACGAGTATACCCAGGATGTGTACCTGGTCGAGTTTACCAGCCGTATTACTGAGAATGTCTGTGAATTTCCAGAAGTATTACACTTACTCCCATACAGGGTCGGCTCTAAGGCGGTGCGACCGGTGCCACCGCACCGGGTGCTGGATTCTTGGGGGGGCCTTGTTTGCAACTTTATTATGTTTTTAAAGCACCTGCTGCCGAGTTTCTTGCCTCCAGCAATTACCAGGCATCACAAAAATGTCAAGATAACTCCTGTGATTAATGTTCTTCGTGGAGAGGGATCGGAATTTTGTATAGCTGAGTTTTTGACTTATGTGAAGGTAGTGAAGAGGGTTAATATGCCTGCTGCAAAGAAATTGTACCATGTAGATTACAGAGTGCATATAATGTAAATAGGTCAGCAGGCTACTGTTTTTAAAAGAGACATCCTTTTGTTACTTGCACTTTATAACTTAAAGTCCTAATATAGAACAGCAAGCTATTAACTTTCATCAGAGAACTGCATACACACTGCAAAGTATACATTACAGCATAGATTAATGTTTCAAAAAGGGTTCATTTGGGTAGAAAGTGTTCCTTATTCTTAAAGAGAACCCCCAAATATGGTGCTCCATTTTAAATTCCGAGTTTGTGCTTCTCCAGGCCAAGCACTCCTACACTATAATGCCTACCAGTATGGATGACATGTGACTCCTACATCTTGTAGTCCTCTGTCTTATGTAACATTTCCTATACACTAATTTACACACGTATGATTGATTGTCTCTGTGTAATGAGGGTGTGATGCAAAGTGCTCAGACATCTTTTACTAGTATGAGTGGCGCTATATAACTAATTCAATGCATATGAGAGAGAGTGGTTAAGGAGACTTGGTCACTGTTAAAGGGTGCTAGTGAGAGATTCTGTGGTGGAGGTGGTCATTGGGAGCACTAACTAACATTGTCGTACTGTGCACCAACAGTGCTAAAGCTGGCCCTGTATCCCACATGTGGGAGTGCTTACATGGTGCAAATGTAGGGGCATATTACCAACAACTAGCGATAATTATCGCTATGTTGGCTTAGCGGCAATATTTTTACCGCTGAGCTGCGGCGATTTTTATCGCAGATAAACCTTGGTATTACCAAGGTTTATCGCAAATGCGATAAAAATCGGCCGCAATGCATGAATATCGCTGAAAAGTCCGCGATATTCATGCATTACCGAGCTAATGCTCTAAGCCATGTTATCCACCTACCATTGGATAACATGGCTAAGAACTGCTCAGGGCAGGTGTTAGCTTTTGGAGATATTCGCGCTTAGCGCGAATATCTCCAAAAGTTGGTAATAGGAGATAGCGATGTTAGCAACTGTTTCCAGTCGCTAACATCTTGGCACGCCCACTTTGCATGTCATTAGTGATAAATATCACTGACATGCAAAGTGGGGCCGAAGATGGTCGCTATCTCCTACTAGCTGTCGTTAACTGGTGTTAGTGACAGCTAGGTAATAGGGAGATAATTTTATCTCCTCTTCCTTGGCTTTTAAAGCCAAAAAAGCGGAGATAAACCCCCTTGATAATATGCCCCGTAGTTTTTAAGGTTTGGTATGGCTTTTGACTTATTACAATAAAGAGCGAGAGAACACGTACTAGACAAATACGTTTAATTATATGTAAATTATGTATTGTTGCAAATCTTGGTGAACATGCAGTCTATGAGCATTAAAGTGTCGTATCCCTTTTTTGCGAAAGTATAGAAAAATTAAGAAAGCAATTATTGCAAAATCTCACCGGAAAAATAAAACAACAAGAATTGCAAGCAACAGGAGACCTTGAACTAAATGAGAGGGAGGCTGGGACCTCATATATATTTTGCTAAAAATCCCACAGCTGTCGGCACTGCAGAGCTGAAAAACGTATTATTAAGAAATAAAGGTAAGACCGCTTATTTCAACCTAATCGTGCAAATGACATCAAGAGAGTTAGCATATGAATTTGGGTATCATTGGTTTAAAAATAAATGGACTGCATGCCTTGTATTCACAGTGGGTGTATTTGCTGCTGTGAGTTGGCAATTAAAGAGATATACATAATATTGGCCTCAGTGCCTTGCCAAAAAATTAAAAAGAAAAAGACCAGTGGTTTTTGAATTACCCTAATATGGACAATTCTCAGTTATTACACACATTCAGTGGAAAGCAGTATGGTAAATATACACAATGTTCTAACTTACTATACAAAGACTTTCAATGCTATCACAAAACATATTACACAACTTGAAGAAATAATCCAAAAGCAAGTATTATCACATAAATATATGAACAATATTTTGAAGTGCTTGGCAGAAAGGAGACAAGATAAGACAGAACAATGTGGATAAAAACCAGCAAGCTTGAACAAAGGCAATTTAGCAAAGATACTACCCATTCCATGACATTTGGCTTTATTGTACATGCATGACGTCATCAATTATTCAAAAAGAATCATTATTGCACAATGTCTATATTATATTGTTCACTGTAAGGAAAATGAAATGATAATTAATCATTCGGCATATAATCATTGAAAGTAATGAATTTAATACATTTGAGGATCCAATTTAAAAAAAAAGCAATATTTCTTTCTTTTTTCGCAGATCATTAATCACCAATGACAATTACCATTGTAATCTAAGCAAATACACCTTGTTTGCCCATGGAGCAAGAAATAGCTGTATATAACAACAGGAGGTGTCAAAATAGAAATTGTGAAGAAATAGCTCATGCAAGAAAGTCCAGGATTAGAGAATTGGTGAGATGGTATTTTATATGTCTCTAAAGAGAGGGCTGTTTAAAAGCAGGTTGTGTATGCCCATGATAATGTAAATGGGAAAAGCATGATTTCAAACAACGAAATCAATAAATTGAAAAAGTAACCTATGATCGATGTGATTACAAAATAACCCACACTGGGCTTAAATCTAAGTGGGCGAAAGGAGGATTTTCTTCTGATGTTTGTTCACTTGAAAATCAAGGCTATTCTAAGGGTATATAAGAACTAGTAATCTATGGGAGTGAAACCACAGTCTTGGTATGGCTTAGTACTAAGCCCACAGCCTGCATAAATAGGATATCCCACTTAGGTAAACATTTTACAGTAAGGGTAACCATAGCTCATAGCTTGGCAAGTCAATCATCAAAATAATGTTTGAGATGTTATCTGTAATAAACCACTCATACAACAATACAGTTAAAGACATAATGAGCTTTAAAAGGGCACAACAAGCTAAAGTTAAAAGAGGAAAATGTAATAAGAAAAATAACACAAAAGAAAAAAGAAAAATGGACAATGGTTTTTAATGGTTACCCCCCAAAAAATGTTCCAATAATTCTAAATAGCAAAAGGTGCTGCCTGGAAAATGGACAACTAACAAAAAATGTCCATCCAACACTGGGCTGTGATTTGCATAAATTAAATGGCTGACTCATGAATGTGCAAGATCAATATTTTTACCTTTGAACTGAGTAATGTTGTTGGAGCATGAAAACGTCATCAATGGGCGACCTGGAGGCTGTTAACAGAGGAGTCTCCAGACAAACCGGCTATGCAACTTGAAGCAGTTGGTGAATGTTGGCATTTGAGTTGAAGGAACTGCATGCAGGACAAGGGTGCCAACGATGTGACTTGGCAAGCACTTGTGGTGAAATCAGCCTTTACCATTCAAGGTATTTAGGTAAGTGTGTGTGTGTGTGTGTGTGTGTGTGTGTCCGTGTATATATATATATATATATATATATATATATATATATATATATATATATATATATATATATATATATATATATATTATTTGGAGTTTTAGATGATTTTCTACTGCTGCTTAAATAAGGAGAAAATTCACATTGCACCTAGGCACTTTATAGCAATCTAAATGATTATGTTGATGAATATGCACACTGGCACTTTATAATTTTGGCACTTTTAATGGAATACTGCAAACAGAGCAGATTCATAAGGTATTTAACCATGACTTCTTATCAAATCAAATTGTTTGTAATATGAACTTTGACATTTATGTATTTATCTGTCTCATTTAACCATTGTGTATCTATTGGCATTACAGCAGTGAAAGTCTGTTGTCTGTATCCATTAACATGGTTTATGCACATGTCACTTTAAATTGTTGATCCTGAACTGTAACGTTGTCATGTGTTCAAGGCTGTGGGCGGCCAAAACGTGTTATAGCGGACAGTACGTTATAAACACCTCAGCACGAAAATTGTGGTGTGAAAGTGCTGTTTTGCCTAGAGTGAGATGGTGTTGAGGTGAGGTATCGGTAAAGTCGGAGATGAAAGTGTGTGCTTAAGCTGTGAGCTGAGTGCTGTAAACTGATGTGCTGTGGGCGCTGTAGCATACAGGCCGAAGCGAAGTGTTTACTCCTACTGGTGTGAAAGTGCCGTTTTGCCCACAATGAGATGGTGGTGAGGTGAGGTGCCGATACACCTGGGGATTAAAGCGTATGCCTAAACTGTGAGCTGAGTGGTCTGTAGCATACTGGCAGAACCAAAGTACTTACCCTTACCGGTGTGAAAGTGCTGTTTTGTCTAGAGTGAGATGGTGCAGAGGTGAGGTACTGCTAAACTCAGGGATGAAACCGTGTGCTTAAACTGTGAGCTGAGTGCTGTAAACTGAGGTGCTCTGGGCGGTGTAGCATACTGGCTGTTGTAGCATATGTGTGCAGGTGGTGTTAGTATGCGTTTAGAGAATATCGGGAGTGGTAAGCAAAGTACTCACTGGTACCGGTCTGAAGTTTCGGGGATGAAAGTGTGAGTGTAAGTCGTGAGTTTATTGCTGTAAAGTGAGGTGCTGTGGGTGCTGTAGTATACTGGTCACTCTAGCTTACCGGCGTAAGTAGTGTTAGTGTGCGTTTACACTATACAGGGAGTGGGAAGCGAACTACTCACCCCTACCGGTCTGGAGAATGAAGTGTTTTAGGAAGCAGGAATAAAGAAATAATCGTGAAGAATATAATGCAGAATGTTGCAATGCCACAGAAGAAAAATGGTGAAATGAGGTGTGTTTAAGAAAGTGGCTGTGTGTAATAAAGGCATGGAGTTTGAAAATTATATAGAAAGTGTCTTTATTTAAGTGCCATAATTGGACCCACTAGTGCAAGAGCTAGGGCATCCAGCTGATGCAAAGTTGAACCACTTCTGCTGTATTCAAACGTAGGCTCCTGCATCAGTGAATTGCATATTACGTGTTACAGTTGCATGTGACAGAAACAATAGCTATTACACTTGAATGACTCTAAAGTCTATAGGGAAAATAAAGGTAGGATATGATTACCACATGTATAATTTTAGAAAACAAGCATTTGCAATGCAATAGGTCTCGCATTGGGAAAGTTTGAGCTATTGGTATTGTAAATGAAAATTTTTGTATTTATGTGTTGGTTTTGAAAATAGCTAAATTAATAGCTTTGTCATTTACAATTCCAATAGTTTTAACTTTCGCAAAAGTGGTAGAGTGAGGGCGGTAGAGTGGGAGCAGTAGAGTGGTAGAGTGAGGGTGGTAGAGTGATGGCGGTAGAGTGGTAGAGTGAGGACGGTAGAGTGGTAGAGTCATGGCGGTAGAGTTAGGGTGGTAAAGTGGTAGAGTGAGGGCGGTAGAGTGGTAGAGTGAGGGTGGTAGAGTGAGGGCAGTAGAGTGGTAGAGTGAGGGCGGTAGAGTGAAGGCGGTAGAGTTAGGGCGGTAGAGCGGTAGAGTGTTGGCGGTAGAGTGGTAGAGTGAGGGCGGTAGAGTGGTAGAGTGAGGGCGGTAGAGTGAGGGTGGTAGAGTGGTAGAGTGAGGGTGATAGAGTGAGAGCAGTAGAGTGGTAGAGTGAGCGTGGTAGAGTGGTAGAGTGATGGCGGTAGAGTGGTAGAGTGTGGGCAGTAGAGTGGTAGAGTGATGGCGGTAGAGTTAGGGCGTTAAAGTGGTAGAGTGAGGGCGGTAGAGTGGTAGAGTGAGGGTGGTAGAGTGAGGGCAGTAGAGTGGCAGAGTGAGGGTGGTAGAGTGGTAGAGTGAGGGCAGTAGAGTGAGGGTGATAGAGTGGTAGAGAGATGGCAGTAGAGTGAGGGCGGTAGAGCGATAGAGTGAGGGTGGTAGAGTGAGGGTGGTAGAGCGGTAGAGTGAGGGTGGTAGAGTGGTAGAGTGAGGGCGGTCTAGTGGTAGAGCGAGGGCAGTAGAGTGAGGGTGGTAGAGCGGTAGAGTGACGGCAGTAGAGTGAGGGCAGTAGAGCGATAGAGTGAGGGCGGTAGAGTGAGGGCGGTAGAGTGGTAGAGTGAGGGTGGTAGAGTGGTAGAGTGAGGGCGGTAGAGTGAGGGTGGTAGAGTGGTAGAGTGAGGGCGGTAGAGTGAGGGCGGAAGAGTGCAAATGGTCCTATAAGACCTCTCAGACTTCTGAGGTTCATATTTAAGTAGCTCATCCAGTTCAGGCTCTTTCTTTGGTTTCTGACAATGAGTTGGAGTATGCAAAATCAAGGAATGTTTTGCGAAACTGTATGTAATTTCACATAACAAAGTCCCCAGAGATACTGGCAAGACAATGGTACGGACAGAAAAGGTATCCAAGTGAGAAAATTATGTGAAATCTTGCATTGTGAAATTGCAGGAAATGTTTCTAATTCCACACAAAGAGGGATTTGGTAATTTTATGAATTTTGTCAGTGTAAATACAATTTTGCATAGGCTTAGTGGTGAGTACTGTTTATTCCTTTGTATATTCAGGACTGAAAACAACAAAATGCAAAACAGTCACTGGGATAGTCAGTTAATTAACCGTGACTATCCCGCAAGTGCCAATGAAGGAAGTAAATAGTGAGCAATTTGGCGGACACTTTGATGTTCTCAGTGGCGGCGCGGGGTCACTGAGAACATCAAAGCGGCCGCAAAAATGCTCCCTGAGCCTGCAGGCGGACAGATGGTGTGCGCCCCCGAGCACATGCACTGTGCCAGATCCGCCTGCAGACTTTCGGATCATTATTGAATGCCCCTTACTATAACTCTTGCAGAACAACGCATTCGCGTTGGTTCTACGAGACCTAAACAGGCGCATACAAACAGATGAAAAGAAGGGACAAATTGTAATAGAAGGAAAAATAAGCAGAATGGAAGAAGGGAATAGAAGAAAAATTGGGTCATTAGAACAGTAGGAAAGAGAAACTAAACAGAAAAAAAACTAATAAAAGAAGAGAAGAGGAAATACACAGAATGAAAGCGCAGCCTTCTCTAAGCACGAAAGTGAAAGGAAATTAGACCAGCATTGGCCGCATGCGTGTGTGTGCACGCGCAGTCTGCTCTTTTTCAAAGCACACACTCGTGCTTGTGGCGCACTCACGCAAGCTGTATGCCGCCACAAGCACAAGTATGTGCTTGGACAAAAAAACTGTACGACGGCTAAAGGTCTCCTATTCAGCGCTATTTATTCAAACATTAATTTGGGAGGTTTAACCCCCCTAATGTATTTTTGAAAAATAGTTGAGTGCAAATACTTTAAGTCAGGTCTATCTGATTTCACCCGAGATTTGTACGTGATCACAGAGAAATAAGCCCCATCTGGTTTGAAAAGTTTCCCGAAATGTTTACTTTATAAAATAGTGTGTTGTCTCTTACTTACTACTCCTACCAATCCTTATTCCTCTTTTTCCACTGTCCCATAAGCCCCTCTCATGCACCTTCTATGTTGTTGGTACCTTTGTAGTCAAAACATACATTATTGTCTTCAGCTGTTTCAAAAAAACATTTTTGTGTAGAGAGCTAAGGCATCGAGCTGAGACAAATTCCAACCGCTTCTGCCGTAGTCAAAAATCGAAGCTCCTGCATCAGTGAATTGCACATTATATGTTACAGTTCTATGTGACCTACACAATAGGTATTAGACATGAATGAATACATTGTATAATGAAAATAAAGGTAGTTTACGATTACCACACTGTGCCAACCAGTTCCGAAACAAAGTTGTTTTTTTTCAATATTATTGTGAGGTTCTGAGTAGAGGTTGACTTAGAGTAAATTTGTGTGAAAGGGCTTTGTGAATAACTGGGAGGCAGAGAGGCGTGTGCACAAAGAATAGACGTGGTTTCTAAATGGGTGTTGGGTTTAGGCTAATTCCGGAAGTAAATAGCGTATTTGCATAGGCCATAAATCGCCAATCCCTGGTTAAAGTGGAGACGTAAGGGGCAATAATGAAGATAGAGTCCAAATGTCTGAGTATACTTAGAAAGTAGTTATATGAAAGTAGTTGGACTGAAGTGTATTAAAAAATTTAAAGGAAAAAGTGAAAAAAGATGGAAAAAAAATCGATTCAAGAATAACGTGAGTTTCCTACAAGTCCTGGAGATTCCAGTCCAGAAGTTCTTCAGCGGCTTGAGATGCGTAATGTTCCAAAAGGCTATTGTTGCCATCGTCTGAGAAAAGCGAAGTGGTCAAATTCCTATCCTCGAGGGGACAGTAATGTTCTTCGAATGTTGGAGCGGCAATTTGAATTGGAAGGCAATCTGCGATGTTGGGAAAGGTCACACGTTGTAGGAGATCTTTCGCGGCTGCGCAGAAATCCCATTCTGCTGCGATTCCTTTTTGCATTGCATTCGCCATTGCTCCACTGTCAGAACAATCAAGTTCATGATTTTTAAGATAATGCATTACCTGCTGGATATCAGGAGCGATTGTTGGGATGTTGGCAAGGCATACATCCATTCGCCAGTCAAATGGGCAAGTTTTGCAATCAAACGATGGTTGTACTCATATTGCATAAGTGTAGATAAATATTATGTTGTAGCTAGCTCTGATAATAGATAGAGGCAGGTCACCGAAAAGTTTTTCTGTTTTTGTACAGTATTGATGTAGCTTGGCGTAGAGGCGTATTCTGTCAGACATAGTTGTTTCCACACAGAGCGAGGCCATTTTTAGAAGTAGAATTAGTGGTAGGATGGCCGAAAAGAGAGCGAGAATTATGGGCACTGTTCCTGTTATTCCAGAGATGATCGAATTAATGTAGTCTGGTATTAATGTTTAATTTAGCAATGATTAGGTTAAGCATTAGCAGAAGACATCTTGTATTTAGAGACTATCTTGTCCGTTGTGTGGAATCCATTTTGTATTTCTGGAAGCCATTTTGTTTGTCATGTGCTCACCATGTACTCTGTCCTACCTTCCTGTTAACTGCTCTTGAAATCTGCCTAGAGACGAGATATATTTAGCCTCTTCTGCTTCGCACATGCTCAGTTGAGCTTACAGCTGTCTCCAACTTGTAACTGTCAGGATGTGTCCACCAGAATTAGCTAACTGTCAGCCCCTCCCACTTGTTGCTAGCACACTCTCTGTATCACCTTGTATGTATTTAAAACCAGCATTCTGTATTTGTACCGCCTTCATGTGAGCCCCTGTGTGGGTATAAAAGGACCAAGCTCCTTCCAGTCAGTGTGCTACTTCATGCATTACCGAAGGGTGCTGTGTGAATGTAGGTTTAATAAACTCTGTCTTTTCTATTCCAGTTTCTGTGCCCATTTCTTCCTATTGGTCTGAGGACTCTGTGCAGAGAAGGGAGAACCCCTAGCACTGGTAGGCCTTGCTAAGGTTCACCACCACAAATTGGCGCTTCCAACGTGGGGCTCATCGGCGACTCGGATGCCCGAAGGACTGGTCGCGACAAAGGATTGGAATCTTGCTTTGAAAGCGATTGCTGCCTGAGGAGACCCGAGTCTTGGCACCCGCGGTGTTTTTCCTTTCTCTCTGATCTGACCATCCAGGTGGCGCCGGTCATCGACTGAGATCTCTTCTGTTGATTTGCCGTGCAGTGACCATTTGGTCGATTTGAAAACTTGGCAGTTGGAACCTGGACACCATTTGATTGGTAAGAGCCGTTCTGCGGCACTTACTTTTAGTTTTACGCCTTTGATTGGTAAGGTAGTTTAGTAACACTTACTGCGGCATTGTTTGTATGATTGGCCAATATTAGTATTTGTTTGAATTATATATGCATTGCAATTCATATAGACAGGTAATGAGGAGATGTCTCTCTATTTTTAACTTTGTTTGAACGGCGCAACGTACGAAGAGTACTACTTTGATTATAATACTGCATATTTTGCACTATTTTTGGCATGCCTGTTTCCAGCACACTTTGTAGGATGTGTTGCTTTTGTAGTTGTACCAATTTGAGACTTGACGAAGCACAACCGCCCCCCCCCCCCGAGGGGACTCCAAATAGGGACATGTATGTTAAGTATGGTATTTCTTCCATAATGTACAGCACGTTATGGAATAAATATACTTGTAAAGATCCTGAGTTGCGTTGGCCTATGCATGGGTCATTTGATTTGCGAAAGATTCAGTATGTGGAGCAACGAATGTTTAAACGAAAGGCTAGGCAAGATATGTTTGTGTGCAAATGTGGGAGAAAGAAGTGCATGAGCGAATGAAGCGTGAGCAAGCCTTGATTGAAAAAGAACAGCGAAAGAGCATTCACGCGAAAGCATTGGAAATGAAAAATAGGGAAATGAAAGAAATTAAAGAGATGGAAGATAGGGAGAGTCATTTACAGGTAAATGGCCAATACGCTGTTCATAGACCTCTTTATCTATTCTTAATAAACCCCAAGATGATTCTCTCTTATTAGATCGTTGTCCACCTCCGTATACTCTTCCTTCTGCTCCTTATGAATCAGATGAGGACTCTTCTTCAGACCAGGACAAAGCTCGAGAAACTCGCTCAATGTTATCTGCTGAGCGTGCGTCTGAGATTAGATCTGCTGCGCGTAAAGCCGTTCGTAATACTGCCACTGCTTCTGAACTTTTAGATAGTATAAAAGATTGGCAGGAAAGGGAGCAACTATATTTTACCGATGCATTTGCCGCAGAGGTTATTGAACGATTTAGAAAATATTCGGTAGAAATAGAGCCCAATGATGTAGCAACTGATTGTAAAAAACTACTTGAAGGTCTTTTTGTCTTCTCCCAGGTGGCTGACACGATCAGACGCTTGGTTGAACTGCGTGTTGAAGTAACCCATGCGGGAAGCCGCGCCTTTATATGTTCCTCCTAAAGGAACGGGTACAAGTGATGATAAGACTTCTGTAGATCCTAAAGGGTATTTTATTTATAATTGGGTTTACACTCCTTGGAATAGAGCAGATGTTATGGCCCTTAAAAATGCATTGCCTGATCCGCGAAAGAATCCAGCAGCCTTTTATGAGGAAGTTGAGTGTGCAATTAGTTCTTGTACTATGACTTTGCCCGATATTGATTTGTTTTTTGGATTAATATTACCTTTGATATGTGGAGAGCTGTGCGTAAAATTGATGACCATGCGACATTTGGATCATTATGGAAAGATTTAGAGCAGTTGGACGAAAGATAGAGAACCTGCACAGAAACCGTGTCAGTTAATTTTAAATCTTCCGGCAGCTATATTAGTTAAGCGAAAGACGATTATTCCCCCTAAAAAGATAAATTGGACTGTATTAGCGTTGTGTAAGCAAAAGGCAGATGAATCCATTTCAGATTTCTTTACACGCTTTGAAGAGGCATTCCACGATTTTAGTGGCCAGTCATTGACGGATAACACGGGTAGGCATCTGTTTGTGGATAAATATGTTGCAAACCTTTTGCCAGGAATAGCTAGTCGCCTAAAGGCCAGTGAGAGTTCATGGACTACCTCTTCTCCGGTTTCTCTCCTAACTATGGCTCAGTATTATGAGCGACAAGAATTAGAAGCTAAAAGTAATGAGGATAAAAAGTCTAAAGAGTTAAAAACAAAGGTTATGTTAGCTCAAGCTTATGGACCAAATTCTAGAGGTAATGATAGAGGCGGACGGGGATCTTATGGTTCGTCTTTTCCTTCTTATACTCATTCGAATTTGTCTGTTGACCAGTGTGCGTACTGCAAGAAGTTTGGACATCGGATTTCTGATTGTCCAGTACTGCATGCTCAGCAGTGTCCACGTGGTCGGGGACAAATGAGAAATCGCTCCGGATATTCAGGGCCTAGAGGGAGCACGAATGATCGCGCTAGGTTTGGTGCTAATACACGTGGGCAGGATGGGTTTAACACTTTTGATAGAAGGAACCAATATCAAATGTCCGACTATGTGCCATCTGATTTACAAGATTCTGCTTATGCATAGGATTGCCTAGGATGGGGTAAGGAATCAGTTGAAGTACCAGTAGATCAGAGGGGTCCCTATGTTACAGCACATGTTTTGGGTTCTACTAATCAGTTTCTGGTTGATACAGGAGCTACTCGTAGCGCCTTGTTTAAACAATCGGTTCCAAGGGCTCCCCTGTCTGGCTTAACTATTACATCGATAGGTTTCTATGGAACACCTTCCCTTAGCCCGTTGTCACAACCACTCGCATTCCATGTTGATAAGTTTACTGCTCCATGTCCGTTTTTGCTTTCTCCAAACACACCAGACAATATTGTGGGTCTTGATATGCTTAAATATTTCAGGGCTATGATACGATGTTCTCCGGAAGGAGTATGGGTTATTTTGAATGACAACTACCATGTGATTGAGAGATCTTGTATTGCTAAGGAGGGCATTGCGCTAGCCTCACTCCCTAGTACTTTGTGGGCTACTTCAGACACCGATGTAGGGCAAATGGTTATTCGGTCAGTGCATATTAGTGTCAAGGAGGGTGCTTCTTTGCCAAGACTGCCTCAGTATAAAATTTCTAAAGAAGGAGAAGAAGCACATACACGCATTGTTCATGATTTGATTAAAGTGGGGGTTGTGGAAGAAGTTCTTACAATGTTTGCAATAGTCCAATTCTTCCCATTTGAAAAAAGATACTGACACCAGGATTTATAGATTCATCATTGATCTAAGAGAAGTCAACAAGATTGTAGTACCGCAGTACCCTGTGGTTTCTGACATAACGACATTACTTACCCTGGTTCCTCCGACAGCAAGTACATTCTCTGTAATAGACTTGAAGAACGCTTTCTTTTCGATCCCTAATCATCCTGAAAGTCGATATTTGTTCGGTTTCACTTTGAATAACCGATCATATAGATTTTGTAGAGTTCCTTAAGGCTATACTGAGAGTCCTAGTATTTACAGTCAAACATTGAAGAGACAGCTTGATTCCTTTACCTTGCCTGAAAGGGTGGCTCTCATACAATATGTCGATGACATCTTGTTGGCAGCCAATAAGCCTGAACTATGTGAAGAGTGTACTTTGTCTTTGCTTTCTTTTCTTGCTACACACCATCATAAAGTATCACAAAAGAAATTGCAATATTGTAGACCGAAGGCAACCTACTTCGGTCACCTTCTGTCTGAGGAGGGCCGTGCACTGACACCAGACCACATTCAAGCAATTTTAAACACCCCAGTACCTTCCACACAGAAAGATGTCAGTGCATTCATTGGTTTGACTTCGTTTTGTAGGCAATGGATATTGGACTTTTCACACAATGTTAAACCACTGATAGCGCTTCTGACTAAAAACACTCCGATCCCCCTTCCATGGACAGATGAATGCCAAAATGCTTTTCCTCAGTTAAGACAAGCTCTTTGTTTTGCACCAGTGTTAGGCACTCCAGATTACACAAAGGTTTTCACACTCTATGTACATGAGAAAGATGGATGTGCATTGTCAGTTTTAGTACAGACACACGGGGACAAACCACGTCCTTGCTCATACTTTTCTGCACTTCTTGATCCTGTTGCTCGTGCGTTGTCTGGATGCTTCCGTTCAGTTGCAGCAACAGCTGTGTCCATACGTCAGAGTGAAGGGATAGTTTTGTCACGCAAACTGTTGGTGCTAGTACCCCATGCAGTAGATGCCCTTTTGAATCAGACCAAGACACAAAACTTAACTAGTGCTCGCCTGACAGGATACGAATTGACACTGTTAGCACCTCATATTACCTTGAAGAGGTGCGCGACACTGAACCCAGACACTTTGTTGCCATATCCTGCGACTCAGTCTCAGTCAAAGGAGCCTCACAATTGTATATTCCTTACTGAGGAACAGACAAAGGGTCGCATTGATTTGCAAGGACGCCCCTTCCAGACGTAGATGGGGAATTGTGGGTTGATGGGTCCTGTCTGAAGTTACCAGATGGCAAGACTTCAGCTGCTTATGCAATTACCACGCTTGAGACAGTAGTGGAAATAGCTCACATACCTCAGAAGTCGGCTCAAGCAACTGAACTAATAGCTTTGACACGAGCGTGTGAACTTAGCACTGACTTGTGTGTGAACATTTACACGGATAGCCGCTATGCTTTTGAAAGTGGTCCATGATTTTGTGCTACTCTGGAAGGAAAGAGGCTTTCTTACATCCCACGGGATGCAGATAATGCACTGAGAATTAGTACATAATCTCTTGACTGCACTTACATACCCAAAGAAAGTTGCTATTATGAAGTGTAGCGCACACAAGAAAATCATTGACAAAATATGACAAGGCAATGCCTTTACAGATCGTGTAGCTCGTGAGACTGCGATGCAACGAAGCACTACATCTATGTACGTATGAAATCACAAGCTGAGCGTTGGCATGATGCTAGAGAGGAAGTATTGGATATACAGAGATCTGCCTCTGTGGAAGAACTTGAGCAATGGTCTAAAGAAGGAAAGTTAGACGATGAGGGCTATTGGCGTAACAAAGAAATGAATAAGTGGAAATTGCCTGCAGCCTATTTACAACCTATGGTTTAAATGGCACATGGCCTTATACTAGTGGGAGCTCTAGCAATAACTAAATAACTAAATTGCTTACACAAGTTTGGGAGCATCCTGAAATTGCCAGCACAGCTAAAAGAGTAGTACAGTCCTGTTTGATCTGCTGGCAGTATAATCCTGGAAAAGGGACACAGACTCCTACAGGAGAGTTTGCTACACCAACTGCACCTTTTGAAGTCTTGCAGATGGATTACATACAACTTGAACGCTGCAATAATCTGAAGTATATCTTAGTGGTGGTATGTGCCTTCAGTAAATGGATAGAGGCATGCCCTACAAAGGATAATACTGCTCTCACCACAGCAAAGGTTCTTCTGAGAGAGTTTTTCCCTAGATACAGTGTTTGTAAACTTTTGTGGAGTGACAACGGACCTCATTTTATTGGGCAAGTTGTTGAGCATGTCCTGAAAGGATTAGGGATCAAGCAGAAATTTCATGCAGTCTTCCACCCACAATCAGCAGGATTAGTGGAGAGGTACAATGCTACTTTAAAATTGAAGTTGGCGAAAATACTGGCTTCCACGTCTTTGAAGTAGCCAGATGCATTACCCTTGGCATTGTTGTTCATAAGATTGGTGCCACATTCACAATCTGGTCTCACCCTGTACGAAGTAGTCTTTGGGAGACCGATGAATATTTGGGGAGTTCCTAAGTCACGCCCCATACATGATGTTCCTTGTGTTTTGATGAATGATTATTTGGCACAGTTAACCGACAGTTTGATCTCTATTCATCAACAGGTTCGAGAAGCGCTTCCTGACAAATCTACAGGACAGGCCCACAAACTTCATCCTGGCAACTATGTGATGGCCAAGGTCTTCGACAGATCAAACAGCCTGGAACCGGGGTGGCGTGGTCCGGAGCAAGAGCTCCTTGTGACAAGGACAGCAGTTCGAGTGACGAACAAGAAGAACTGGGTCCACAGCACACACTGTAAGCGTGTGTCGCCTGCCTTGGTGAAACCTGTTGTGCTGACCGACCATCGAGAGATTCTGGAGATGGAGAAAGGTCAAGCTATCTCACCTGACGAATCTGCGGAAGTCTTCCCGGACTACATGATTCCTGGAGTATGGCGATACCACTTGAGATCGAGGAAAGAATCTACAGTGTTGAAAAAGACTGGTTGAGCTACCGCCCTGGGTTAGTGAAACGGAAAGCCGATGTGGCAAGGGGGGATCCGCCCTGCATTAGTGTAGTGACACCCGTCTTGGCCCGTGGTGAAGAAATCAGTCGCTGCCCATGGGATAGGAGCTCCAACGATTGTTTTCAACGAGTTTTAGAAAGATCAATTATCACTGTTGCTGAATAACAAAAGAATCATTTGCGCTGTAGGGTTTGTTGTTGCTCTGGTGGTTATGGCGATAATCACCTGGTTTGTTGAGAAAGTGGCTGCTGCTCGACAGCTTCTTGTTGCCACTACTCCAGCTTCAGTGGAACACCAATATTCACCTTGTGTATTTTTCTGTTCACCCTATGTGGGAAGGGTATGCCCAAACGTGGGTCCCGTGTTCACTGCGCCACTGGAGTCAAACTATCCTGGCTGAAGACGGCTGATAGTCAGAAACCGGTCCTAGGATGCTTGATTCCGTCCAGGGAAGACATGGCATGGCAGTTCGGCCTGGACTGTTCCCGTGAGGCACAGGGTCAAGACTGATTTGCATATGGCCATGTCTGAACTGGGGTGGCGTGGTGAGCAAAATAACAATGGATCTGTTACTGGGGGTGAATGTTTTGCCAATGTGCAACATTTCGTCCATCACCTTGTGTGTTTTGCTGGGAATAGACATTGCCACAAGAAAGTACTGTGTTTGAAACAGTAAGGGCATGCGGTGTGCCAGCTCACATTCCGTAGTAGTGCATGTTATTGAGAAGCAGATAACTGCAGTTGGAAAGCTTTAAGAAAGGACGCAAGGTTGGGGGCTGTAAGCTTAGAAGCGCTGTGTTGTTGGACATTCTTGTATAGTAATGAATGACTCTCATTGTGGTTGCACTTTTCACCTGTGAGAAAAAATTCTGTATGCTCTTTAAGACAGTGATATGTAAAAGGGAGAAACCACTGCTCGTGAATAAACGCGCTACCTTATATAATCACATAAAACATGACAAACAACAGGTGCACCTAGCATGCAGAACAAGACTTCATACTGTGGGAAACCTGGCTAGCTATGTACAGAAATGAAACATGGCATGGCACCTCTGCCTCACAATGCGGAATGCGGGGAGAGATGGGAGCAAAGTATGTGCGAAGGTGGTAAGTAATTATCGATTATAAAAGTGTATAATGTAAAGTGGTGAGGGGATGTGCCGGACAGAGTTGAGTATGCAGAGCACAGGCATGTACATGTCAACATACACTGATGGTCTATTGAGTGAAGTGGACAGTGGACGGAACCATGATAGTACAGTCAGTAGGGAAGATTACGGAAAGGTAGCGCGTACGTGCCTCCTCCCCCTAAATGTTTAGGGTAGTGGGCTGGCTCGGCGTACGCAAGGCTAGCTTAGGGATTTGAGGAAGAGGCACGTTTCTCTGGGTGTGGTTCTCTTCCGGATTGGCGAACGTGTCTGCCAGGTCTGCGCAGCTTACACCGCCACAAGGCTGACGCCGTGAGCGAAGGTGGCTGCGTGAATGATGCTTTCAGCGTGCTGTTATCTACAAAGCGTAATGGCCACTGCAACGCATATATGCTCCACAGTTCACCTTTCAACACCGCTGTATGTTAAAGAAGGCCCACCACGAGCCAACGGAAGTTCCTGGGCCGAGGTCCCCGAGCTCGGAAGGCTCCTGAGATTAACGCTGGGTACTGCGACACAGGGACACAGTGCCCAGCCTGAGGCCCAGCACCATGGAGTGCTCTGTATACTACTAACACAGTTGTCCGACAGGTACCAACAGTGGAACTGTGTTTTTGATACCATAGTGGGCGATGCTAGAACTGTATCTGAGAGTGGATATGAAGGTACTCCCTTCGACTAGGTGTAAGAAAGTCTAGGTCCCAACAGTGGAACGGTGTGTTGATCCCACTATGGATGATGTTGGAACTGTACCTGAGAGTGGAGATGGAGGTACTCCCTTCGACCAGCTGCAACCAAGTCTAGGTCCCAACAGTGGAACGGTGTCTTGATCCCACAATGGTTGATGTCCGATATTACCTGCTGCTTGCTTTTGTCAGAAGTTCGTGTGTTGAGGTGCATCACACTCTGTGCTTCCATAGCTAACTGCTGCACATGATTATTGGGTTTGGTTGACAGTAGTTGGTGGAGTATACTGTGGTACAGCAGGTGCGAACAGTGAAATGGGTCTTGATTTTATGATTGAGGATGTCATAAGGTAAAGTTTGTGATGATTTCTGTGTACCCTCTGTGATCAGGTGCAACCAACTCCGTGCTTTTAAATGGAACGGTATGTGGCTGTGCGGTGTTAATGAGCACCGCATCTGTTCTATACTGCGGTTTGCAGGGTTCACAATTTAGATTGAGTGGTGATTGTTTAATTACAGAATCCAGTAGATAAGTAATTAGAATGTCTATTGAAACATACACAATATTGTTTTATTAGAACATTAGAATGTTGGGAGCTCCATTGAAAACAATGGAGTAGCTCCGTTCTTATAATGTCTTCTATAAGCCTGGAGCTGCAACATTGCAAAGTTGTTTTGTTCACAGCTCTGGCTGTGAAAAAATGCTTTAGGGAGCCTGAAGGGATTCCAATCCTCTTGTGCTCTCTTAAGGCTTCGCTTTATTTTTTAGAACATTCTATTCTCTAGGTGCAGAATGTTCGAAGAGCCTTATAGCCCTTTGTAGCTGGGCTACAGTGGCTATTGAAGTCCCTCTCCCTTGTTAAAGGCCCTCGCCTTCGGGTTGAGCCTTTAATGTTGGAGAGGGCCTTTAATTGCCGGTATAGCCTGCTACAGCGGGCTACAAGGCTACAGTATACTTGCTTGAAGAAGTTTTTTTAGATGAGTTATAGGTTTAGCACAATGACCAAATTCATCTTGCAAGTCGAAAGGTGCAGTGTAGACTGTGGACAGATTAAATCCAAATTCCAATTCACAATGATTTATTTATAGTAGAGTTTTATGTAATTTATGTTGTATTTTGTAAAGAGGGAGCAAGAAAAAGTATTGATGGTTGTGTGTGTGAGTACTGCCTTCAATTAACAATGCAGAAAGTAATGTTCACAATTCAGATTGAGTATTTATTGTAGATGATGCAGTCCTGTAAGAAAAGAGATTGCTGTAGTTTGCTCTGTCTGCATCACCTATACGCATCATTGCAGGCTCCGCACACGTTTTGTTTGCTTCGTGTATTGCAAACTGTAGAGCTCAAGTCAATGCCATGTGGCTGTGGGCCCTTGCTGAATTCTCTCTCTAGCCTGTACTGCAGAATTCAGTATTCACATTTGCAATTAAGTCGGTATTGTAGATGATGCAGTCCTGTAGGAAAAGACATTGCTCCAGTGTGCTCTGTCTGCACCACTCATACGCATCATTGCAGGCTTTGCACACGTTTGTTTTGCTTTGCATATGGAAACTGTAGAGCTCAAGTCAATGCCATGTGGCTGTGGGCCCTTGCTGACTGCTATCTGTGGCCTACACTGCAGGCAGCAGTGTTCACAATTGAGATTGAGTCATTATTGAGATGAGGTAGTCCTATAGGAAAAGACATTGCTCTAGTGCGTACTGTCTGCACCACTCATATGCATCATTGCAGGCTCTGCACACTTTTTTTTGCTTCGCGTATTGGAAACTGTAGAGCTCAAGTCAATGCCATGTGGCTGTGGGGCCTTGCTGACTGCTCTCTCAGGCCTACATGGCAGATAGTAGTGTTCACAATTGAGGTTGAGTTGATATTGTAGATGAGGTAGTTCTGCAGGAAAAGTCATTGCTGCAATGCGTACGGTCTGCACCACTCATATGTATCATTGCAGGCTCTGCACAGATTTGTTTTGCTTCGTGTATTGCAAACTGTAGAGCTCAAGTCAATGCCACGTGGCTGTGGGCCCTTGCTGAATGCTCTCTCTGGCCCATACTGCAGATTTCAGTGTTCACATTTGACATTGAGTCGGTATTGTAGACGATGCAGTCCTGTAGGAATAGACATTGCTCTAGTGCTCTCTGTCTGCACCACTCATACGCATCATTGCAGGCTCTGCACACGTTTTTTTTTGCTTCGCGTATTGCAAACTGTAGAGCTCAAGTCAATGCCATGTGGCTGTGGGCTCTTGCTGACTGCTCTCTCAGGCCTACACTGCAGATAGCAGTGTTCACAATTGAGGTTGAGTTGATATTGTAGATGAGGTAGTCTTGTAGGAAAAGACAAAGCTCCAGTGCGTACTGTCTGCACCACTTATATGTATGTATGTATGTATGTGTCTTGTAAAGCGCACTGCTGCCCTGAGGCGTCGTGGCGCTGTAGACCGCTGGGGAACCCGTCCTGGCTATCCCTGTGAGATGGTCCCTACTGGGTATCTCCAAGGTGGAACCAGGCATCCCCGGCGAATGAGGGGGCCGTTGTAGAGATGAGGCAAGCTAATGCCCAGAGTTGCCGAGTGTGATCCCTGGTTAGAGTAGGCACTGAGGCGAGGATTATTGAGTCCACTGACCCTGGTCCACAACCCTGCCGCGTCGGGAATTGAACCCTGGTCCCGGGCCGTTCTCTGCTTCCGGGTCTGCCGCCTCTAACCAATGAGCCACACCACTCTATGTATCATTGCAGGCTCTGCACACGTTTTTTTTTAACTTTGCGTATAGAGCTCAAGTCAATGCCACGTGGCTGTGGGCCCTTTGCTGAACGCTCTTTGTGGCCTATACTGCAGACTTCAGTGTTCATATATGCCATTGAGTCGGTATTGTAGATGATGCTGTCCTGTAGGAAAAGACTTTGCTCCAGTGCGCTCTGTGTGCAGCACTCATACGCATCATTGCAGGCTCTGCACACTTTTTTTGCTTTGCGTATTGCAAACTGTAGAGCTCAAGTCAATGCCACGTGGCTGTGGGCCCTTGCTGATTGTTCACTCTGGCCTACACTGCAGCCAGCAGTGTTCACAATTGAGATCGAGTCGGTATTGTAGATGAGGTAGTCCTGTAGGAAAAGACATTGCTTTAGTGCGTAATGTCTGCACCATGCATATGTATCGCACACGCTTTTTTGTTGCTTCGCTTCGACACATTGGGCAGCTCAAGTAACCTTATGTAGGTGTGGGTTGTTGCTGACCGCTCTCTGAGGCCAACACTGCAGACAGCAGTGTTCACAACTCAGATTGAGTTGCTATTGCAGATGATGCAGTGTTGATGGCAACAGATATTGCTCCTAGTACGGCCTGTCTACAGCATGCATTATTGCTGGCTGTGCACATGCTGAATGCTTTTGATGTGGCTATGTGAGTGCACTAGAACTGATGGAGCGTTTATGATATAATGTTTTTGTGTATTATTTCAGACCTATTGATTGTGTCTCAGTATACCACAAGTTGTGGTTCTTTTACGATAGATTTTTTTCTGTATTATTTCACATCTACTGTCTCTACCTTACTGCAGCACAAATTATTGATTCTTTTAATATTGAATCTCTGTGTGTGATGCAATGATTACTGTTGTAGGTGATGCTAGCAGCAACCATTCCCTGAGGGCTGGTTTACACTCACCCCAGACGCATCCAGCACAGACGTCACTGAATATGTGACCCTGGTAATAAGGAGTCGAGCGCATGTGCCCGTACCCACTTCTACTATCCATCTGTGTCTGTTTGTTCATGATACTGTCTCTGGGTCTTAATATATTACGTTGTGCTGTGGATAGCCTATGCAACCATGTTACCTCTGGTATTGGAGAACATCTCGGTAATGTAAATTTTAGGTGTATTGCTATCACAGGTGGAAGGCTACTTTACAGAGCATGAATATAGATGAAAATGATGGTTGCACGTTGTGTGTAGTGTAAGATATGTGTTTATTGCAAAAAGTTTAGAACAAAGCTCTCTGAGTAGAAGAGGTGTGTTTCATGAAATGCAGTACAGATATTGACTACAATGGGTGGCGTTTTTGAACTGTTACAATGGGAAATGTTTTGAACTAATGAAATGTTTTTTATTATGGTCACATGGCAATCGCGCAGCTAGTGCGCAATGAGATCGCACTCGTTGTGTTTTTGAGAAAATATATTTACTGTAATATAAGTTTATTACAGTTAGAATTATATAACTGTTTAAAATATTTTTAATTAACGCTTGCTCTCATATACACTGTAAAGTTATTTAGATATAGTTTTGAGACAAAACAAAAGTAGGGAATGGCGTATGCTGCGCGATATCGTACGTCTATGACATAACACAGGGTGTGTCGCGTGCCTCGTACATGACGTAACGCCCCGCTTGGTAGTGCGTACCGGTCGCATCCCAGAGTAGCAGCCGGCGCAACCTCATATGTACATGTTGTTACGCGAGACGTTGTGTTACAAACCTGTCGGATACGAAATGCGCATCATTTAAATGTGGTGGATAGGATTCGCGTGCTGATCGAGGTTGGTAGAGTACCGGTACGGGACTGTAGTTTTCTCCCCCCAAAAAGTTTGATATGCATATTTTTTTGGGAAGATATAAAACATTACTCAATTTTTTAAGTTAAAAAAAGGATAATAGAGTTTCAAAATACTAAAAAAACAATTAGAAAAAATATAGATTTTATAAATATTAAAATATGAAATTAACATTTAAAAAACCTTTGAAATTCACTGAAAAAACCATAGGTTTTACAGACGTTATAGTTAGTTGGACATTTGACTCATATAAAATTAGAGAAATTCGCCAGTTACAGTTAGTTGAGCTAACTATAACTCGCGCACCCGCAATGCACTGCTGATGACGTCACATATTACATCACTCATGACATGGTTAGTGACATCACTGATGACATCTCTGATGACATATCAAAGGACATCATGGGTATGTCAGTGGCTGTATGGGTGAGTGAGTGGCTATGTGAATAGTTGTATGGATGAGTGAATGACTATACGGGTCAGTGTGTAGGCATCTAAATGGTTGTATGAGTGAGTGATTGGGTATGTATGTGGCTGTATGGGTGAGTGAGTGGGTGTGTGGTTAAGTGAGTTGTTGTGGCTGTATTAGAGGGTGAGTGTCAGAGTGAATGGCTGTATGGGCAAGTGAGCTGATGTGTGAGTGCTTGTACGGATGTAGGACTGGGTGTCTTAGCGGTTGTGTGGTTGTGTAGGTGTGTCAGTGAGTGTGTGAGTGATTGTATGGGTGAGTGAGTGACTGTTGTGAGACTGTATGGGTGAGTGAGTGGGTGTGTGAGTGGCTGTAGGGGTGTGTGACTGGTTGTATGAGTATAGTATGTATTAATCCTGACTCCATTGTAAAGAAGGATGTGGAAGCAATTAAGGCAGCCTATTTATTAGAGAGGAACATGGAGAGGGAAGCCAAAGAGATTGAGACATTTTTTAAAAGCTTGTGTTAATTACAGGAACAATATGGATCAATAATGTATGTTTTCTTCTGGCTTTTTTTACTATTTATTATTCTCTACTGTAATTATGGCGCTCTTCTATTGATCAAGCATGGATTGTTTTAAATTGAATTACTGTTGTGCAACTTTTATGGTTTTATTTAAAACCGAATAAAGTTTATTATGATGATGATGATGATGATGATGAGTATAATATGGGTGAGTGATTGGTTTTGTGAGTAGTTGTATGCATGAGTCAGTGGGTATGTGAATGACTTCGGATTAATTAGTGGTTGTGTGAGTAATTATATGGGTCGGTGAATGGTTATGTGAGTGGTTGTATGGGTGTGTAAGTGGGTGTATGATAGTTTGTATAGTGGTGTGGGTGGGTGTGTGAGTGGTTCTGTTAATTATGTCGTCAGGGATGCTATTTGAGATGTCATGAGTGATGTAATCAGTGATGTCACTGATCATGTCATGAGTGATGTCATAAGAAGTGCATTGTGGGGCCATAAGTTATAGTTAGCTCAGTTACTATAACTGCTGAATTTCTATGTTTTTTTACAAGTGAAATCTGATCCTAATTTTAACGACCCTTTAACCTTTGGATTTTTGAGTGAATATCTAAGGTTTTAATTTCCTAACTGTAACACCACTTTAACCTTTCGTTTTTTCAGTGAATTTGTATGATTTTTTAAAATTGTATTTCCTAACTATAACATCCCTGTAACCTTTATTTTTTTCAGTGAATTGCTAAGGTTTTCCTAATTGTAACCTGTAAACTTTGAGAGAGGGTGTGTGAGTGACTGTAAAGGTCTCTGCCTGGCTGCATAAGTAGCTATATGGATCTGTGAGTGATTGTGTCAGTGGTTGTGTGGGTCTGTGAGTGAGTTTGTGAATGGCTGTATGGGTCTGTGAGTGGATCTGTGAGTGACTCTATGGGTCTGTAGGTGGGTGTGTGACTGCCTGTGTGGGTCTGTGGGTGTGTGTGTGTGACTGCCTGTGTGGGTCTGTGTGGGGGTGTGTGAGTGCCTGTATGGGTCTGTGACTGGGTATGTGAGTGACTGTATGGGTCTGTGACTGGGTGTGTGAGTGGTTATGTGGGTTTCCGAGTGGGTGTGTGAGTAGCTGTGTGGGTGTGTGAATGTGTTTGTGAGTGGCTGTATGGGTTTGTTATTGGGTGTGTGAGTGGATATATAGGTATCTGAGTGGATGTGTGAGTAGCGGTCTGGATGTGTGAGTGGGTTTGTGAGTAACTTTATGGGTCTGTGAGTGGGTGTGTGAGTGGCTGTATGGGTCTGTACAGTGGATGAATAAAAGGGGTTGGGCCTCCGATGAGCTCTCAGCAATCCCGCTCATGTTAGGGATTTTAGGGGACTGGACGTTAGGGCAGTCGACCTCAAAACCGTGTTCAAGCCTCGGCATGGACACTCAACATCCTGTGATTCTGGGCAAATCACTTAATCTCCCCGTGCCTAACAAAAAATGAATGTGTCCTTCTGTAACGCAACTGTTGATCATGTAAAGCTCTCTGATACCTTCGGGTCTAGTTTGCGATAGATAGAACTCCCCCCCAAAAGATTGTTGAGCACTATACATTGTAAATGTAACATCATCGTTGGAATGTGTAGTGTGTAGTGTGTGCAAAGTCCTCGATTCTACTTGGTGTGTATGTAGCCATCTATGCATTCATGAATTTCATGGTACCTGTGATGTTGATACAACTCTGTTAATGCTAAATGTGAAGACAATTGTGTAGCCTTTACTGCATGAGCCGTGTATGTAGTCTGTCTGGAGCATATGAGGATGCCATTAGCTATGTGGACAGTCCCACATATCACTCACCCCAAATAAGGGCTCTCTGAGCAGTTGTCAATAGCTTACAGACCTCTTCAGAGTGCCGCACAGCCTTGAGGTCACTTATTGGACGGCCTCAAGCTGAACCTTTTCATTTAGAAATGTTGTAAATGTGCTGCTTATGTGACGTCAGTATGCTCAACCTGCAGAGAGCAAGGTTTGAAAATAAGCTGTGCACAGTCAGAACTATGTGCCGGGCTGGGATTGAGTCTCTGCTGCAATACAACATATATGCAGAGTTGCATCCCTGGTAATCTGTAGGTTATTTGATGCTCACAAATTGAGTTGTACCAATCAATAACCCCCAGATTGTTATCACATTTGGAATGATGATTGCGGTTAACACTTAACCAGATACTTCTGTCCATTGACCTACGTAGGTGTGTGATTTCCTAATGAAAGCCCCCTTAACCCTTTCCGTGCGTCAGGCGGCCGGGAGCCATCCTTCGTCACAGTGGGCGTGTGTGTCGGACGGCTCCCGGCCGTCCTAGCACCCACCCATGCGTGAAGCGCTGGCGCTCCCCGCCTTGCTTCTCCCCTCCCCCATCCATATCATCTAATGACGTCAGCATGCCTCGCATGCTGATGTCATTAGATGGTACCAGACACGCTGGAAGCCATTTGCTTCCAGCGCGTCTGCAGAGAGGGGGTGAGTGTCTTCTCGGGGAGGGGGGCATTTTAATGGGGGAAAGAAAAGGGTTTTCCTTTCCTCCGATGCCTCTTTTGAGTATTCCTGTTGCATGATCGTGCGATCATGCTGCAGAAATGCCCACTAGACAAAAGGGATTTGTTTTTTTAACGTGAAAGTGATTAACTGTTTGCGGGGGCTGGCCCCTTAGGCATGGGTCGCTCCCCTTTGGGGGCAATGTTTTTGGCTGTGTCTGCCCCCCTGGGGGCAGATCTCACCATTTTTTAAAATAATCAGGCCCACTAGACCACCAGGGATTTATTTGTGGGGAGGACCCCTTGGGCAAAGGTTGCTTGCTCCCCTTTGGGAAGCAATATTTTGACTTTTTGTGCCCCCTAGGGGGGGAAGATCAGTCCTTATTTTTTTTTAAGTTCTGCCCCACTAGACCACCAGGGATATTTTTGCAGGGAGCAGCCCCTTGGGCAAGGGTTGCTCTTCTTTGGGAGCATTATTTTGGCCGTTTCTGCCGCGCCTGGGGGGCAGGATGGCTGATTGAAAAAAAGGTTTGTGTGGCCCGCTAGGCCACCAGGGATTTCTATTTTTTTTTTGGGGATGTTGGGGAGTGGGCCTTTGCGAAAGGGTTTCTCCCCTTTATGGGGTGATTCTTGTGGCCACTCCTGCCCCTTTGGAGGCGGACCGGCCATATGTTTTCAGGCCCATCCTCATCCATCATCATTCACAGCAGGACTTTAGAAGCAGCATTCAGCTGCAGTCAGGTAGCGGGCGTGGGATATACACACAAGCGGCCGATCTAAGCCATTTTAAGGAAAGTGTTGGACAGTAAAGCTATCAAATTTAGTTTTCTCACACCAATATAAATAATTTTTATGATGTTTTACCTTAAAAAAATTACCTATACTACAACTACTCAAAACTACAGTATATTAAGCTACTGACTACTACATACAAATTGTATATAAATAAAAAATAATCACAGTAGAAAACCTATGAACTATATATTTTTTTTACTTAAAATAATAAACAATTAATTTTGCTATTAATGGAAATACAAAATGTATATACATACTTAAAATAAAAAGCATTATAATAAATGTATACACAATTTAAAATAACCAAAGAAAAAAGCCACTCCTTCCGAACTCCTCAGACCCACGGAGAGTGGCACACACGCCGGCGTAGTATACCGGCTGGGGAAATCTGCCTTGAAATGTCCATAAGTAAGTGCGCTCTCTGAGAGCGCACTTACTTATGGACATTTCAAGGGACAATTTAAAAGATATATTTATTTTTAAATAAAATATATGAAACAATTTAACATCAAACACTTATTAAAACGAAATGTAAAACAAAACGAAATATTTCAAACAAAAATGCTAACACATGTAAAGTTAATTATTACGAGGGGGGGCGTGGCCTGAAGCCGTCGATGGTGGACGTGTAGCTTGCTAGCTCCGTCAAACGCCCTGAATATAAGCTGTTTATCCTGCACTCCCCTGCCTGCAACCCACCTGATCCCTACGCAGATTCCCCTCGGGGGCCAGCGGCGTGGAGCGGTGCTTCGTGGCCCCACTGGAACCGCTCCTTGGACGAGTTCTATCGACGGAGCCTGCTGCGGCCTGTGGGTAGAGACGGAGCCCCGGCCTAAAGTGATCGGCCTGGCCGGCCTACCACCCGCCTCCTTCGCGGTCCAGTCGGGACCCGGGATTGGTCTTCCGACGCCCGACACTCTGCAAGCCGGACCCGAGGATTGAGGTACGGAGCCCTTGCCCTCGCTGTGGCCTCACTGCCTGCCCCGCTTGGACACATCGCCACGGCCAAGCCACACCGCAACGCGGCCCCTACGGGACGTGAGGCCACCACAGTGCCGTCCCCACGCTGACCCACGAGGTTGATGGGACTCTGGCGTCTCGCCGGTGGGGGTGAGGAGCGGTGGAGCAGGCGCGGTGTGTAGTTCACTGCAGGCGCCGCGGGTCCAGCTTCCCCTATGCACAGGGCACCGGCGCCATAACACAGTGAAGCCAGACTCTGTCATTGTCTAGGCGCCATCTTGTCACCGCGTCGGAGCCTGGTGGAGGCCACAGACCCTAGCAGTCTTACCTTTGCGGACCACGGAGCTGCCTGCTTGAGGACCAAGGTCGGACTCACAACGCGCAGCGACACGCATTGCAGACGCTGAGACCACAGTGGAGTGGGATAGTGCGCCACGCGCTTTGGCGCCTTTTACAACGCTGCGGCCCGGACCCTTTCCACGCTCTCGCCAGCCTTGACGCACTGGCTTTGTGGTGGACTGGACCCATCGCCTCTCCCCCCTCGCCACCTCTGCGGACCTGAGGATATACCTACAGCTGGGGACACTGGTGGCGCACCGACCCACCCCCACACTGATACCTCGCTAAGATAATCCACGCTACCCCTACAGGCTCTGGGGTCTCCACTGCCACAGCCCCTACTCAGTGAACATTGGCCCGTCCGCACCCACTGCAGACCACTCGGAGGGACAGCGGCGGGCTGCTGCGACCGCTGCGGCGCCACCCTGCTAACGCGAACCATGGGCAGGAACAGGGGCAAGCCACAAGATCAAGGCGCCCGAACGGACGTACAGTCCACGGGCTCTGAAGACCCGCTGGCCTCCTCCAGCATGGACATCGTCCCGCCGACCGGTAAGGGATCGCAGGACGCCAAACTAGATCTCATCCTGAATGAAATACGCGCGACGCGCGAAGCGCTAGAATCGCGCATAGACAATATGGCGACTGGCCTGTCCCTACTCAAGGCTGACCACAACAAGTTGGCGGATCGAGTGGCGGAACAGAAAATAGCACTGGACGATCTCATACCGCAGCAGACGGAACACTCCACGAAATTAGAAAACGTGGAGAAGCAACTGAAACTTCTATGGGGTAGAGTGGACGACGCGGAAGGACGTGCCCGCCGCAACAACGTCCGCATCCTGGGTATTCCGGAGAGAAGCGAGGGGAGGGATCCAACGCAGTTCGTGGAAGATTGGCTGAGGAAACTAGTGGGCCAGAGAGACCTCACCACCCTCTACAGTGTGGAAAGAGCCCACAGGATGCCATCGCGGCCCCCGCAACCCGGGGAGCCCCCTCGCCCCCTGATCGCTCGTCTCCTCCACTTCAGGGACCGAGACACCGTCCTACGGGCGGCCAGGGAGGAAGCGCCAATACGCTTTGAGGACAAGAATATATCGATATACCCCGACTTTACACCTACTGTGCAACGGGCCAGGTCCAACTTCATGGGGGTGAAATGCAATTTACGGGCCAGAAACATGAAATATGCACTTTTATTCCCTGCCCGGCTCAAAATCCTACATGGCAACAGATCCCATTTCTTCGATTCGCCCGAGGATGCGGCAGAGTGGATGGAGGTCACGCTGACCCCGCAGGCATCACAGGACCCGCTCGCAGACCACCGCAGTGACACCCGCAGGGGCTCGCAAGGCAGACGGAGCGACGCTCACAGCCCCGGACATCATTCATCACGCGGAGACCCGGCTACGACGCGTCCACCCGGACGCCAGGCAGCGAACCGAACGTCATCATCCCCACATCACCGTCTAACGGAGGAGGCACTGGCCGCCCACGACGCAGAAGCAACCAAAGACAGACTCTCCGTCACTACCGACACCCACACTGAGGTATCTGGTTCGGACAACAGCTTGCAACTCTTCCCGAAGATCACAGCCCAGATGGCGGAGGAGTTCTGAACGACGACGCAATTGATCCTCTCCAGGTGGTAACGTATGACTAATCCCCTCCCTCATATATGGTGGGTTGTATGTGCAGGGGCCCATTGTATTGGGGGCTATCATGCCCACGCGGACAGTTCAGTGTCAACCGACGGAGGCCTACCACCCCCGGTATGCACAAGAACTTGACTGACTTGTGCCCACGTTGGGCACCATGGTTTGGCTCCTGGGTACGTTGGCTCAGGGACCTTTTTGTTCAGGGGTTACTTGTTTGCGGGACACTCTCACCTATTAGCGTAGCAGAACGTGTAGGGTCACCCAGTTGTATTACATTGTTGAGCCGCACAGTTGAAGATGGGACCTCTTAATAACTACCAATTGTGCACCTGGAATGTGCGTGGCATGGGATCTGTGCATAAACGACATAGAATCCTAGCACAACTCAACAGAAGGGGGACACAGATTGCTTGCCTGCAAGAGACACATTTGAACGCTGCTGAAGCGGTGAAATTGCGCAAGAAATGGAGAGGGCAGTTCTTTTCGACCTCATATTCTGCATTCTCTAGGGGGGCAGCGATTTGGCTCCGTGGCTCTTTACCCTTCCAGCTGCTAGAGCCACGGATTGACCAGGAGGGGCGCTATGTATTTCTACGGGGACTGTTGGATGGGGAGGCGGTAGTCATTGGCTGTGTGTACTCACCTAACACAAATCAATCGGAATTTTTGTTTAATGTCAACAGGGTACTTGCAGACTGGGCTGATCATCGCTGGATCATAGGGGGTGATTTCAATGCTGTACTTGATGTTATGCTAGATAGATCGCATCCCCCCTTACAGGCTACCGAGAGCAGTAAACAGGCTGCTGCGCTTGCAGGTTGGGCTGCGGGATGGGATATGGCGGATGTGTGGCGCAGCGTACACCCTCTGGATAGGGAATACACCTTTTTCTCCCCTCCCCACCAGCTTCACACCAGAATTGATCATGTTTTCTGCTCCCGTTCCCTCACAGCACAGATTGTCCAAGCCCAACACATGGGGAAAACACTATCGGACCACAGCCCTGTAGAGATTACGTGGCAGTGGGGTAGGAAGCTGGCTCCCATCCCGACTTGGCGGCTGTCTCCTGAGCTCCTCGAGGACTCGGTCTTCCGGTCCTCCCTGTCCGACACTATAGATACCTACTTCGCCACCAATGCACACACCGCCAGCTCCAGGCAGATAGAATGGGACACTTTCAAGGTCTGTCTTAGGGGGGCTGCCATGGCTCTTAGGGTGGGGAGGAAACGGGAGGTGGTCAGTGAACTGAAAGAGGTGGAGAGCTCACTTGCATCCCTGGAAAATGAAGCGGCGGGCACAAATGTTCCCTTCACACCACTGCAGGAGGCACATATTAGACACGCGGAGCTCCTGGAAGAACTGCGGCTTATAGACTATAGGGAGTACACGAACAGGCAGCATACACAAGCTGACCGCGCCGGACCCCTACTTGCCCGCCTCCTAAGGGACTCCCCGATCAGCCAACCCATTCTGAGGGTTTTCGACCAATCTGGCCGCTCAGCTACCACCCAAATAGGGATCAACACGGCGTTTAAGGACTACTACACCACGTTGTACAGTCCTCCGCAGCCCCTATCAGAACCCGCACTTGTGGCCTTCATGGAGGGTCTGGTTCTCCCACAACTTACTGCCAGCCAGAACAAGGACTTGAAACGTGCTATTTCAGTGGCGGAGATCAGACAGGCGATCAGAGCCCTTCCGAAGGGCAAGGCACCTGGAACAGATGGCCTACCGACTGAGTTCTACGCCACGTATATAGACCTGCTAGCCCCACGGTTACATACTGTTTATTTGGCTGCCCTACGCACAACCTCCCTGCCGCAATCATCAATGCAAGCCCTGATCACGTCCCTCTTGAAACCGGCCAAAGATGGTCTGCACCTGGCCGACTACAGGCCCCTGTCCCTTCTCAATACTGATTCTAAAATACTGAGCAAGGTGCTGGCGTCGAGGCTCATGCAATACGTGCCTCAGCTGGTCCACCCGGATCAGTGTGGTTTTGTGACGGGCCGCAATACGGCCATGAACCTTAGGCGGTTGGCTCAGCTCATGCTCGGAGACAATATTGACACCGGCTCCGAAGGATGCATCTCTCTAGACTTAAAACAAGCTTTTGACTCCTTAAGATGGGACTATATGTTCGCCACCCTGTTGAAATTCGGGATACCGCCCGAATTCCTCGCTTGGGTCAGATTGCTATACACCATCCCCACGGCCAGAGTGCGCACCTCCAATCAAATCTCAGGTCCTATGGCTATTGCCAGAGGCACCAGACAGGGCTGCCCGCTCTCCCCTCTCCTCTTTGTCCTCGCCCTTGAACCACTACTCTGTAGACTCAGGTTGATGGCCCCCCTCTATGGCATACGGCGACACGGTACGGACCACATTTTATCTGCTTATGCGGATGATATTATATTATATATCCGCGACCTGAGAGGTGATCTGAGTCCGGTTTCTCAGGTTTTCGAGGATTTCAGAGAGATCTCTGGCCTCACCATTAGCGAGACTAAATCCTATGGGTTCACCTTTGCAGTGACAGATGATTCAACCCCCCTGCCTTTTGCCCCTCACGAATTCCAGATGGCTGACACCACCTTCCGGTACCTGGGGATCCAGATATATAGAGAGGCGAGCATGATGATTGACGGCAATCTAGGAAAGGCCATTAGGGCGCTGAAGGCGCAAATTCAGTTTTGGCTTACATTACCGCTCTCGATACCCGGAAGGGTGGCAATCTCCAAGATGGTGCTGCTCCCCCGGCTTATCTACTACTTCACCAACCTGCCATTCCAGATCCCAGCGGCGACATTTAAGACCCTCGACTCACTACTAACCGAGCTTGTGTGGGGACATGGCCGCAGGCGTATAGGTCTGGCCAAGTTGCAACTCCCCTCCGACTCTGGAGGCATGGGCTTACCGGACCTCAGGGCCTATAATTATGCATGTCAGCTGCAATCGCTAGCTTACTGGGTGGCGGGCCGTAATCTGCATGAGATTAATATATCGAGGGACGACCACGCTAAGGGGCGTGTGCACATCTTGCTTCTTCCCGGCTCAGATTTGCCTAGAAACGCCCCGCCGCTTCTCAAGATGGCGATCACATACTGGCGGAAAGCGCTGAGGTACACGTCCCCTGGGACGCCATATGCCCCCACAATTCCACTACTGGGCATACCACTTGGTTCGGGCACACTCACGACGACCCTGCTGGAGCCCTGGCATGACATAGGTGTGACACATGTGGGCGACCTGTTTGCGGAGGGACACCTACTATCTTTTGAAGACTTAAGAACCTCGCAGGGCGTCCCCAGCGGCTCCTTTCTCCTGTACGCTGGACTCCGACACTATATCTCACGCAAATGGTCGCCTAATGGGCGGGAGCCTACCGCGAACCCTCTTGTTACAATGCTCTACCTTATGGGAACGGGTGGCCACCTGACCAGATGGCTCACATCTAGCATTAAGAAGGGGAGGGCACTTCCACTGTCACCACTACGGGCGACTTGGGAAGTAGATGTTGGAAGGCCGCTACGAGACAAGGAGTGGGAGCGCATACTCCAGTTCCCCAGGAGGGTGGCCAGGAATCCCAAGTACAAGTTCATACAATTGATGTTATTGCACAGAGCCTACTTGACACCGCACCGACTGCATGTGATGTTCCCTGCGACCAGGAACAACTGCCCCCGATGCGATGAGGACGACGCATCACTACTACATATGTTGTGGCACTGCCCCAAGTTAGGGTATTTCTGGAACACTGTCCATGACTCACTCGCAACAGCTGGTACACTGCCTCGAACACCTACACTGGAACGTACACTACTGGGGCTGGGGCCTTCGACCCGCACTAGAACCGTGGCGACGCGCTTCTCTGATCTGGCCTTGTTGCTGGCGAAGCGTGCCATCACGATGCGATGGAAATCACCTAGACCACCCAACCCAGACATGTGGCGGGCGGAGGTGGTGCGATGGGGGAAAGCAGAGGGCGAGGCACTACAAAGGGAGGAGAGCAGGGGCCTCCGGAAAACACCGATCTCGCTGGAATGGTTTGACACCTTAGGGGTTTTTGAAGCTGGCGCTGACGAAGGTGAAGAGGAAGATAGTGATTAATCGCATGGGGTATTGATGTGCCCCGACCCACCCTTCCCATGCGCGACCACCACTGCCCACGGTGCACTGAGATGGGGTACGGGTACCCCCGACCCATCGCTCACGCTACCCACCTTACCTGTGTATAAGCCTTGCACTTTGTATTAATACGTCAAGTGTGACCCACATGTAGATATTACATTTATGTGCCGAACTAGAGAGTGACGGGTGGGATTCCGAAGGGGTGGAGGGCGGGACCAGATGAGAATGGGGTTTGTTAGTTTGTTCTAGTTCATCGACAAAAGGAAAAAATCGATATTACTATGTTTCTATATATGCTTGGAGCAACCGCATGCATGTACCAACGGAATCTACACTGTGATTATATGTATGTAATTGTATGCTATCACTGCTCACAACACTATGCTAATAAACAGATTTAAAAAAAAAAAAAAAAGTTAATTATTACGAATAGACAAAAAAATGAACAATATTTAGCTTATATTCACAAATTAATAAACATACCAACAGTACAATTTCACACACAAGAAGGTAATTAAAACATATTAACATTTATAAATGAAAAGCACAGTTTTATAATGTATAGCTAAATATTTTATATGTTAAAATCATTTTATTTTCAAAATGATATACTTTCAAAAGTCTCCCCTCCCTTTTCCCCAATAGCACAGCATCCCTTTACTGAAATTATGTATATAAATGAATTACAAAAATGTGTGATAGTAAATAAAACATTTTTTTAAATAAATATCGGCAAATAAAAAATGATTACTAAGGTATCACAGTATATAAAGCTCGATATTTTGTTCAAACACCACCGATACCTGCTTCATTTTCGATACCATGTTTCTGATGGGCAAGTTAGATCATTTGCTTTCATCATTGAGTGAATTACATATTTGTGGCATTGGCAGGTTGCATCTGTTGCTTGCCTTCTAAACCATAGGTAATGAGATGCTATTTTTATATTTGTATAGCATGTTGCTAGCACTAGTATGGTGTTGTAGTGCTGTGTTATAACTTATTGGTTGCAGGCCTGAGATTGCATTTACATATGGCCCCCTAGTTTGGAATATATATGAGCATAAAAAACTATTTTCAAGTGTCCCAAAAGACTGATCATTAATAAAGCAAGCAAAAGAACTGAAATATTAATTTATGTTTAGATTAAAGATTAACCCCTCCCATGCTCGTGACGGAACCGTTCCGTCACGAGCCTCGGGTGGGCTGTGCTGGTGACGGAACGGTTCCGTCACGGCCCTCTCGCCGTGCCTGAGCGGCGCGAATTCCGCACCTGCGCTAACGTTCTCTAGCGCGAGCGGGGCTGTGACGGAACCGTTCCGTCACAAGCACAGCTCACCCACGTGCCGTGACGGAGCGGTTCCGTCACGAGCACGGGACTGCCGCGCGGCCCCCCCACCCCCTTAGCACTGCGGCGGAATAGCCGCCGCAGTGAAGGGGCTAAGGAATTAATTCACAAAGGCATTCATGAGTAAGTGAAACAGTTTTACAGTAGTAGTACTTCTCTTACTCATACATTCCTTTGTGAATTGGCCTGGCCACTGTGTTTTTGTGTTAGGATCAGGCCTTCCTAAATTTGGTATGATTTTAAAACCGTGTGCACTCCTCTTTAACAGAAGCAAGATTTTGTGGATGTTTCCAAAACTTTGTGAATTAAATCTCAATCTGCACAACCTCACTTTAAAACACATGTTTATAGGCAGAGCCAGCAGAGTGCTGACATCACTGCTCATTTTAAGAGGTCATCCCTGTTAAACTAGGGTGTTCCCACATTCAGGTTATTGATTTAATCTTGTTGCTGATCCTCCCTGATCATTAGGAAGCAGCTGAGAAGTTGCTTATAATGTTGTGCAGAAACTGTAAAAAATATAATCAAATAACCATTTGTTATACTGGTTCCTAATTGTTGAAGTTTGGAGTGAGTTTGCTCCCAATACACTAGTGGGAAAATAACTGTAATTGTCTGTTTGTTTTAGCTACTTAGATAAAACGAAAATATAGGGCATCTGCCTAATATGTTTCCAGGTATTCAGCTCGAATATTTGGTAATAAGTAAGAACGACTAAAACACAGGCAGGGATTCGTGCAAAATTCACATTTGCATTAGATACATTTACATACGTAAAATAAATGCATATGCATTTAACTTAAATGGAACTTATTTATATAGTAGGTGCTGCACACCCTGTGAAAGGTTTAAACTTTACTTTCCGGTTAAGTGTATTAAGCTTCACATTTTTTTTATAGTACTTGGCCCCATTCATCATAATAAAGAGGAGACGTGAAAACCCTTTAAGCATCTTAAAAACACACAGCTTAATACGCTGTGTGCATTAATTTACGTTTGGTGTCAATATTGACTAAAAAGTACTCCTAGAAATGCCCCACATGAAGGAAACTTCATTTCCTCAACACAATGTGTGCCATGCTCTTAGCTCCCCAAGTTAGCTACTGTTTTTAGGATTTAGACGTCTGTCGATCTATTCGAGTGTAAATCAAATATTGACATATTTGATTTACACGCGAATAGATCGACTGTTACAGTCTGTAATTGCCAGTTGTATTTCCATGGGCTCATATGAATTCTATATTAGAACATTGGAATGTTGGGAGCTCCATTGAAAACAATGGAGTGCTCTGGGCTTATAATGGCTGGTATAAGCCTGGAGCTCCAACATTCCAATGTTTCTTTGTTCACAGCTCTGGCTGTGAACAAAGGCTTCAGGGAGCCTGAGGGGATTCCAATCCCGTCACGCTCCCATAAGGCTTTGTTTTTTTTGTTAGAACATTCTGTCCTCTAGTGGCAGAATGTTCTAATAGCCTTATAGCCCTTCGTAGACGGGCTATACCGCTATTAAAGTCCCTCTCCCTTGTTAAAGGCCCTCGCCTTCGGCTCGGGGCCTTTAACGCTGGAGAGGGCCTTTAATAGCCGGTATAGCCCTCTACGGCGGGCTATAAGGCTATATTACGATTCCTGTGGGTAATAAATAGCTACAGCTGAATGCTGTAAACAGCAGGTATATTTCCACAGGCATGTGGTTTGTGGTGCACATCACAGCAGCATTAATATTGAAATTAATTCAAATAGTATCTCTAATTAATGCCAGATCACATTTTTGGAAAACAAATCGGGAAAAAGTTAATATTTTCAGTGAAATATATCAATATGCTTTGAATATAATTTGCATAAGTGATGTAGTTTGAAGGCACAGAATATCAAAAAGATTCTCTGAACAGCGCACTGAATGAAGATATACACGGCGGAGTGGTCACTGCATCTGCTGCCGAGCTCGGGGACCTCTGTTTTGAAATAGTTGATGGGTATAAATGCATCTGCGACAGAGTTGCTTGTATGTATGTTCAGCAAATTTCAGGCAACAATACAAAATGTCAAGATAATTCTGGTGATTCATGTACCTGCTGGAGAGAAATCGCAGTTTTGTCTAGCGGCAGTTTTGACTCATAATAAAATAGCACAGCGGGTTAATATGCCTGCTGCAAACGTGTACCATGCAGATCACCGAACTGTATTTTATGTATATTGCTTATTAGAATATTGGAATGTTGGGAGCTCCATTGCAGACAATGGAGTGCTCCCTGCTTCTACAGGCCGGTAAAGGCCCGCAGAGCAACATTCCAATGTTCTACAAAGGCTTCTCGAAGCTCGAGGGGATTTATATCCCCTCGAGCTTTGAGAACCCTTTGTTTAATTTGTTAGAACATTCTGCCCTCTTGTGGCAGAATGTTCTAATAGCCTTATAGCTCTTCGTAGCAGGGCTATACAGGCAATTAAAGTCCCGCTGTCTCGTTAAAGTCCCTCGCCTTCGCCTCAGGCCTTTAACGATTCAGCGGGCCTTTAATAGCCGGTATAGCCCGCTATGGCGGGCTATAGGGCTATATTAGAATATTGAAATGTTGAGCGCTCCATTGAAAACAAAGGAGTGCTCAGGGCTTCTAATGGGCGGTAGAAGCCCGGAGCACCAACATTCCAATGTTTAACAAAGGCAACCTACTCGGGCTCCGTGAAGTCTTTGTTTTACTAATTACTACAGTCAGCCCTCTAGGGGGCGGAATTTTCGAATAGCCTTAGAGCCCTCCGTAGCTGGCTCTCCTAGCCATTAAAGGCCTTCTACATTGTAAAAGGCCCTCGCCTTCTGCTCGGCCTTTTAACGCTGGAGCGAGCCTTTAATGGCTGGTAGAGTCCGCTACAACGGGCTCTAAGGCTATAATGGGTTACTGTGTTTGGCACAGAGATCCTTTTGTTAGTTGCAGTTCATAAGTTACAATCAAAGTGCGCTATGAATTGTCATGAAAGACCTGCATACAAACTGCAAGTATAGGTTAAAACGTTATGTATTTTTTTCCGCAGTTTTTCAATATCCTAATGTTGCTAAAATAGGAATGGTTGGACAGAGTTTAATTCTTACTACTAAAACCAACACTGTGTTACACTTTAAATCCTGCTTTTGTGCTTCTGGAGATCATGCACTCCTTAAATATACTGCCTACTAGTATGGATGGCATGTGACTCCTACACCCTGTAGCCCTCAGTGTCTTACGAAACATTTCCTTTACACTGATTCACACACTTGCTCAGTCTTTTGACAATGCTTATTTTATTTCACCATGGCAGTTGTAAAATGTATTGTTGGGGGAGCTGACAGACCCTTGCAATATATATTAAAATATGCCTGAAAGCAATCATGTTTGGTCTCAGAAAAATGCACACTACCTTTGTAGACTCTAGCATAAAGTCAGCTACTTTGTGTGTCGATTGCGAAAGGGCAGAATGCAGTGACTGGCAGTGAAGTTAACCAATGGCTGAACTGGGCTGACCAATCTCCACATGCTCTAATATGCATTGGGCATAAGAAAAATGTGCATGACACAACAACAAGCCAATGGATGAAGAAGGCTGGCTGAAAGCCTGTTTAAATAAATATATTCTATATATGTTTGTTAAAATCAAAAGGTCGTGGCTACGTCAAGACCAGAATACCAAATCCCAGGGGGAGTGAAAGTGAAACAAATCATGAAACCTTTTAAAGCGGATGACCTCACTATGACTGTAGTTTTAAAAAAATAGGTAAACATGCAGTATCTCATAACATAACATGTGTATTTTGTGAAAGGCACCTTCACACCCAAAGGGGTATCTTGGTGCGGAATAACAGATGTTTATTGTTACCCATCTCAATGTTACTCATCTTATCAACCTCAGAAAGGATGAGTGGACCTGCTGGGAATTGAAGCTGTGACCGTGAGGTCAAACACAGGCACCTGCAGTGGATGCATTAGTCCACTAAGCCCCCAGACCCGGCAAACATGCAGTAGCTCATAAATCTGGTGTAGTAAAAGCCAACGTTTTGATACATTTGAAATATAAGTTGACCTTGCCAGCTTTCAATTAGGGACAGCATTAAAAGTAATGTGAATTTAATTTCCTCTGCTAAAACTGCTTGAGATGGTATATTATCAGAATATTTTTTAAGAAATATTATGCTACTAAAATATTTGCGGCCAACTCTCATTGTGCACGGCTGAAGGTTGGACATAGTTGGGGTTGGCCTCTCATTGCGGGTTGAGTGCATGACCTGGCCAGAGGCAGGACGCTGAAGACTGTGCACATCAAGGTAGGGAATGAGAGACCAGACCAGGCTCCACGCAGGAACCTGAGGTGCCAAGCCCTGATGAAGACCTGTTGGTTGGATGAAACGCGTTGGTTGGGCTGAGAAATCATTTGAAGAATAAAATTTGATACGTCATACTCTGGCTCCTGTGATTTCAATCGACTTAATGGAGAATGGACATATATTTGGACACTTATTGGACAATTTTTGATTATTTGTTATAATGGACTTAAGGGTGTCTTTAGAACTCTTTGAGTGCTCCCCTTTGCAGTGTGCTTATCTTGGAATTACAGAGGAGATCTTTTGGCGTGGGACCGCAAGGATCGAAGCACACCATTTGTTCACTATATTTTGATATTCACTTGTGTGGTACATCAGTGTCATTACTGTTCTTGTTGTTTGTATGCCTTATTGTAGTGTATAGGTTGCCATCTTGGAAATTCTGCATGTTGTCACTTAGTCTTAATTAAGAGGAGTGTGAAGTAAACAGAAGATGATGAGTAATATTGACTCACTGCTTGGAATTTTTGGAAGGATGCTTGCAAAAACTTACAAACAGCTGTGCGTTGAAAAATAACCACACCAGCTCATACCCTTACTTGGCTTCAGTGGAATCGCTGCAGCTGTGAGCTTCTATTTATACCTCCTCTCATTTTGTACTGCTACAGTCTCTGTTTGCTCATGCTCCACTAAACTCAACAAGATTTCTAAATTAAACCTAAGTGTTTATTCGAAGGGTACACAGTGCCACCGTGAATAAGACTAGTTTAATGCAGTAATGCAGTTCTGGCAGACATAATGGCGGGAAGCTGAAATCAATTTTAGTCAATGTTCGGAAAAGTGTTTTTTCTTCTTTACTTACACGCTTGATAAATATTACTCTCTCTCTCTTTCCGCAGGGCAGTGGGTGTGACTTCAAACACTGCCAAAATTCTGTGGTTTGGCTGCGGTAGCGTGATCCCACGACTTTCAGGGTCGGTTTTAGGATAGGCCACTACTAGGTTTTGTTTACATGCCTCCAGCTGGAGACACTAGATTGTCCTTACAGACAGAAAAGGAAGTTTAGCTCACAGGGGGGGGGGTGGATATGGACACAAAATGTCACTCCACCTACAAAGGCAGCTGTCAGCCATATAACAAAGCAGCTGTCAGCCATAAAAAAATTATTTATTTGCTACTATAAAATCATTCCTTTTAATCATTGTTTACTAGACCAAAACATCAAAACCATGTAACTATTGTCAAATATTTTAGCTGTAAAAAAATGCTATACTATGTTAATCCCACTTAAGTTGAAAACAAGAAAAGATTGTTGTTCTATATAAAGTGTGAGCTGTGGTTTTAAATTCCCTTTCTTACTATAAAATCTCTGACTCTTGGTGCATTTTTCTTTGTCCCATCCAGTTTTTTTGCCTCCAATCTTTATTTTGCATAGAAGACTACTTTAAAGCAGAACAAAGTTTGAAGACGTGCATCATCAGCTTTTTAGAATATTTTTTATGTGTTCTTGTTTTGCCTTGCTTACTACGTTGTTATATGGAATTGTAGGGCGCACATATCATCCTGGTAGAAGGGAGGGGTGTTATCCAGCTTCTATGATGGAGGGTGCTAAGCCCACCAGTAGGCCGTCTCTTGGAAAAACCAAGTATGAGCTTTCCTGGGAGGTTCTGGAGGGAGTCGTGGCTCTTTTGTGGAGGAGGAGCTGGTTCCCAACTTTGGCCGTGATGTAGCAGAAGGTAAGGATGCCGGGTTTGCCTCATTATATGCGGGGTACTTGGCCTAGGAGTAGTTATTTATTTATTTATTTATTTATGCGTTTTTATACAGCTCAGACTTTACCCGAAGGTGTCAGAGTGCTTCAGAATAGGAACAGAACATGAGAACATTACAAGTGAACAAATTACAAAAGCAAACGTTACAATACATGGGTCAAAAGTGACAATCGCGAGCAAACAAAATACAAGAGGTAGCAAACGGAGCATTACAGGAGGAAAAAGTGACATGTGTGCAGGTTACAAAAGAGTACAAAGTACAAGTAGAGGTATAATACTGCAATAAATGGAGGACACTCAAACACAAGAACAAACGTTACGTAGGCAATGGTGGCACTTGCGCAATTATCGAAAACAAACAAAATGTAAGAGGTAGCAAACAGTGTGTTACAAGAGAAAAGTGTCTGGTGGAGCGAAGCTGTCTACTAGGGACTTGAAACTAATAGTGGTTATTGAGATAGACATGACCCTGGTTGTGAAGTGCTTTGTAGGTGTGCATGAGGAGCTTGAACAGGGAGCCTTGTACAGCGAGCCAGGGAAAGTTTTTGTTGGTGCAGGAGATGTGTGTACTGGTCGGGAGGTTGAGAGTAAGTCTGGAGGCTGCATTCTGGACCACTTGGGACCTCTTGGTGAGTTTGGTGTTGATACCGTTGTATAGGTCATTGCCATTGTCGAGCCTGCTGGTTATGAGGGCTTGTGTAATGGTTCCTCAGGTATCTGTCTGAACCAGTTTTCTGAAATGTTAGCTTTTAACACTTTTTACATCAGTCTATTCACAAAGTTTGGATTTTCTTCATTTACCCTCACTTCAACTTTGAACCTGGCCCCCACTAGACTCACTGTTACTCTAACCAAGATAGTTCACTACTTTTACTTTGGTTATAGCCAAAATGGCAATAATACTTCTCCCTGGAACTTGGAATCTAGGATGGGTAAGTTGGAATTGTGGGATTCAAGGTAAAGATTGATGCACAAATTGGGTAAGCCTACTATTTTTTAAATTTCTTTCAAAATCATTTCCAGATCAGAACAACTTTCAATCTATGAGGTAAACTTAATATTTAGATTTCTATAACAAAGCATTTCTAGCCAAGAAACAACTTTTAAGTCAGTCTTTTGTTTATAGAAATGTGAATTTCGCCCAAAAATAATTTATATGCCAAAACTCCTAGTATGAGACCCTTGCTTTCTACGTCTGGTGCGGATTTCAAAGGTTTATTTTTATAGGAAATTATACTCAATTTCTGTGTGAAAAATGTTGTGCACCACTTAACATTCCAAAACAGTTCATTAATCTCTGTGGCCTCTGTGCACACTAAATCGTATTGCAAATATGTTTTCTTTACATCTAAACTGTGCAGGCGTGCAGGCTTGTTAGTCTACTGGAAACCATTTGCTGGGCCTAGCTCAACCGGTAACCACATACAGGGAAGGGGGAGTGAAGTAGAGTGAAATTGGGAAGAAAAGTAACAGTGATATGGTGCATCAAGGAAAAGAAGATGTGGGGTCATTATCTGTGTCAATTTCCAAATTTCCTTATGAAGATTCTACTCGGTTTGCTGGAGGTCGTGAAATTTCAGATGCTACTTTGGAATTGGTTGGATTGGTTTGAAAATATTTGCCAGGGCTGTTTTTGGGTCCCAGTCCGGTCCAGTTGGCAGTTTTTCACTCACTACCCCCTCTTTCATTTTATCGAGAGCCTTTGCATATGTATCGATGTGGTCTCATTTTGTTGGTTTTCCTGCTGTATAAATTCTTTTACATGGGTCCATACCTGCCAACTCACACGGTGCCACTGTGTGACACACGATATCGGCTCCCATCACTCCGTCTCCTGCTGAGGAGCCCATATCACACGGTGGCAGGGAAAACAAGCTGAAAACCAGTGTGAATAGTGGTTTTGCAGCTCAGTTTCCAAGGCTTTGAACTGCCGACGTCCATTGATGATTGAGAAAACACCCCAGGACATCCGCACCAGTCTCAGCAAGCTATTTTTTTGTTTTTGGAGGAGGGGCTTCGGGGCAGGTGGGGTTCAAAAGTGCCCCGTAGGTTCTTCTCGGCACGAGGCCCGCCCCCTTCAAGGCCCCACCCCCTCCTCACACGGTGAAATTGTTCTTCAAGTTGGCAGGTATGTTGGTCTGTTCTTTCTGTAATGACTCTAATAAGAAATATTACCATTTTATTATGATCATTGTGAATTGTTCACTCAGTAAGTGCATTGTCACTAATATAAGATACCTCATTCTGGCTTTTTTCTTGGCTAGTCAAAGACTTTTATATGTCTTGTCATTCCACCAAAATGAAAGAATGTGGTGTAGGAAATCAATCTGTTTTATTTCACAACTGCAACATTTTTTTTTGTTTCTAGCTTTCATTTATGTTTATTTATTTTTGATATTTAAAAGGTGCAGCCTATTGCTAAAGCCAGGGGGCATCTGACAAAGTTGGGTCCGAACAACTGGCAGGCATGGAGATGGGAGAATGGATGAGTAGGAGCGTTAGATATATGCTTTCAACGCCTCGTCTTCCAAAGCCTTTGAACTCAGTTAATAGTGAGCAGAAATAATCAATTTGCTCGATTTTACAATTAGGGCAACGCAAAAGCAGGTGGTATCTGCCATCATTATTTAAAAATGCTGTGATTTTAGTAAAATACATACACACTTATGCCAAATGATCAGCATTGTGCAAACACCTCACTGCCAAGATGGTAGCCATGTTAAGGGTTGTTCATAGATATCCTTTCAAGATGCCCATGCCCTAGACATTGTATAGGCATCTCTTAAAATCTTAATACACTGTATTGTTCTGCATCGTTTCTATTGGACTTTCCTTTTTCTTTACAAGCCCCCATCACCAGTGTTTAAAAGTTGTGGACCATATTTACAATGATATGGTGCAGTTCAGCTCTCTCCTGCTGGCACACTTTGGGCTGCCTAGTGATGATACAGGTACCCTTATGCCATGGCGCAAGGGTGCCTTCCTGCACACAATGTATCCTTTTTTTTTCTTTCAAAAAACCTTTATTGCACTTGTAAACGTACACAGCTGCTGGCCTACAACCCGTGGGGCTGGCCGCCATCACAGTATGTTAAACAAAACGCATTAGTATCATGACGTAGTCAAATGCCATTCTTCCATAAATCTTATCACTTTATCAAATAAAAGGTACAGTTCTGTCATACTTCGCAAATTAAGTCACGTTTTTGGTTTTTTTGGTTTTTTCCCCCACAAAACCATAACAAAACACACAAAAAGTGTAAGGAAGCACAGTGCGGTCTTTCCGTTTGGCCGTTGGTCACCTTGATTGGGTGACTACGTATCCCCTCCGTGTAACTCCAATCTGGTCCTACCTAAGTACATCATGTCGTGGAAATGTGAGTGTTCAGGTCCACTCATTCATGGTCCTCCTGGCCTCCCCTCCAATGCTCCCCCCGGGTCTACCCCTACTATTGGTCCACCTCATGTTATAGCTATCTTGTCTTGCGGGACCTGTGGAGTCTACTAATCCTCCTCCCCTTCCTCATCGGACACATCTTGATCATCTTCTGTCAAGGGTTCACAGATCTCCCCCCTGTATACGTTCCGTTTGGTCCATATTTTATTCCATTTCCCCGGGCACGTTCGGTTAGAGTATACTGCCCGTTCAGTCACCATTATTTTGTCCATGTTGAGGCACCAAGGGGGATTCGTTGGCACTTCCACCACTCCCCAACGCTGCGCGATGCCGCGTTTGGCAACTATCATGCCAAGCGTGACCCATATCTGATCATGTCTGGACAAATCAGTAGCTTCCCACACATTTAAGAGGCACCTCTGTGGGTCAGGTAGCAGAGAGATCTCTAGTGTCTGTGATATTGTTCGTACATTTTTTTTCCAGTATTCCTGGATACGGGGGCAGTCCCATATAGTGTGGAAGAATGTGCCTTCTTCCCCGCACCCACGCAGGCAGTAAGGGTGTTGCACCCTGTTAATGCGGTGTAGTGTAGTCCTAGTGTAATAAACCCTATGTAGAATTTTCAATTGGACGAGTCTTAGTCTGGCGGAGATGCCGACTTCCTTAGGCGATGCCATCGCTTCGTTCCATTCTTGCTCATCCATTTCATGAGTGTCGCTCTCCCATTTTTCCTTCAATGGGGCCATTGGGTCCGGCAAGTTGTGTAGTAGTTTACGGTATATGAGTGACGTCGCCCGTTCTACCATAAAGTCGGTAAGAAGGCGGTCTTCAAGCGGGCCGATTTCGGCAATTCAGTGTCAGGGGGTATGGCGGCGAGCAATGCATGCCGGATCTGTAGATATCTATATAGCTCCCTCTCCCCCAGATCATACAGTTCCCCAAGCCTGTCAAAGGGCACCACGCCTCCCCGTTCCCATAGGTCCCCTACTGTGGATATCCCTATAGCATCCCAGTGCGAGAAGCCTCTGCTGTTCCCCATGTTACCTAGGGCTCTTGAGTCCCATAATGGTGTAAGCTTGGTAATTTTCCCCTGCCATCCCATTGCCATCGTCGCTGTATGCCATATCATAACAGTGAGTTTAGTGGGTCCCTCCAGTTTACGTGCTTTCCGTTTATCGTACAACGGAGCCAGGAGGCTGTTCGTGACCAGCTGCGCCCTGTCTGCTTGGAACGCAGGATCATTGTGCGGTGTGTGCAGCCAGTGGTTGATGGGTTTCAGTTGTGTCGCCCAATAATACAATTTCAGGTTTGGCAGTGCGATTCCTCCATCGTACCAGCCCCTGTGTAGTTTGGATTGCGCAATGCGTGCCGGTAGGTTCCCCCATAGAAGATTTGACACCAGCGCTGCTACTTTTTTGAAGAAACTAGGGGCCACCGGGTATGGAGTATTTTCAAGTACATATAAAAATCGAGGCAAAGACATCATTTTGTATAATGCTGCCTTCCCCAGGAGCGTCAGAGGCAGTCCCGCCCAACAATTTATCCTTTGAGGCATATTCCACTTTGTATATTTGATACAGTATACAAATAGCATGCAAACAGGACGTAGCGAGGAGAAATAAAGCTATTTCTCCTTATTATGCCAGCTTCTGGGACACAAACCCATGTTTACAAGTCTTTGTAAATATAGGTTTGCTACATAATACATTGGTGGTTGCATGGGGATGCTCATACTTTACCCATGTAACTAACGCCTACCTTATGCAGGGTAACACAAGGCAGCACTATGCGCTGAATTACTTTTTGTTTACAAAGCCTCGCAGATTAGGCTCTGTGTGGCTTAATAAATCCCTAAGTAGATTTTGTTTTGGTGCTGCGCCAAAAAAATTATGCAACCCCGAAGCAAAATCTCAGTTAATCTGGATCCAAATCTTTCCAATACCCATGTCTCTACATTCGTAACTACACAGCGGATGCAGTGGGACTGAACAAAATATCAATTTCAAAGCAATTTGAATGACAAAAACACCACAATTGAATAACACACAAAAAGTACCCAGCCTTAGCCCTTCCAGAAAAGCATTGTTGCCTCTATTCCACAAAAGATATATCATGCTGTTGTGTCTTATTTTGAGTTTTCCAGCTCTTCCCACGTGACTGTTATACCAATGGTCATTGTTTTGCTTTCGTTCCTTTTGCAAAACTTCGAGTTCCTTCAATCTGTGGTGTGCCAGCTCACTGTAATCTGGATACAGTAGCATTTTCTCGCCTCCTGCCTGGAGAAACCATTTCAGAGAGGCTGCCTTCTGGACAAAATGTTCCCAGAGATCTGGACCATTTATTGCGACCAAGACGGTACCACTGCCTGAATCCACAGCTGACCTCTTTCATTTGGATGGGAGTCTGTATGCCTTGCGGACCAATAAACGGCTGCTGCTTTTTTGTGAAGACAAGTATTGACCAAGGAAAGAGCACATTACTTCCAACACAGATGTCTTGAGTCCGGATGGTAAGAAGATCAGGACCCACAGGTTAGCTGCTCTCCCCCCACTGTGCCAAGCCTCCTACCTGCTGTCCAAAATGACTATGGCTTCAACAACTGAGTATCTAAATTATCTCTACTTCTATTCCTCCTCTACTCCATCTATGCTCTCCAGAACAAGAATATTTGTATCCAGACAACTCATTTATTTTAATCTCCACCTCCATCACCCCAGACTTCATTTCTCCAACCTCACCTCCATTACAATGGTAAATGTAACGAATTATCTAGTTTCCTCTATATATGTAGTGCATGGCTTCCATCATTTCCTTCTGGGTCATTGCCACATCATCCATGCTTTTCACTGTCAAGAGTGCTAATGTGCCTGTGCGAAGAGAAGTAATCCTGTTTGGTTTTCCTCTAAGGAGCCTTAAAAATCATGGCTTTGCCATCTTCATTTGAAAGCAGGGCCCATTCAAAGGCCTATATATGTGTGTCATTTACAGCAGGCCTCTACCCCTCCAGCCTGGTACAAACAAGCCCTGACCACACACTTCTCACTGGCTTAGGTCTTTTGAGAATATATCAGTTACCAGGGCACACCCACATCATAGGTAAATGTAGTTGGCAGCAGGTGCACCATCTCTCACAATGGGCAACAGGTAGAATCACCTCCTGCCATCTTTTCTAAAACCAATTTGATTTTTAGTTAGCATACCCACAGGGTATGGCCTGGGGATGGGGTCCCAAGGGGCGAAATTGGCCAAGGGATGGGGGCTGTACAGCCACCCTTCAAATTATCGAAGAGAGCAAAAGAGAGGGGAGAAAAATTAGCAGAAAGGGCAAAATGGAGTTTAGAAAAATGAGCAGAAAAGGCAAAACAGAGGGCAGAAAAACAAGCAGGAAAGGTAAAACAAAGGGCAAAAAAAGAGCAGAAAAACACAAAAAAGAGCACAAGAGGGCAAAACAGAAGGCAGAAAAACAAGCAGAAAAGGTAAAACAGAGGGCAGAAAAACTAGCAGAAATGGCAAAACAGAATAGAAGAGGGCAAAACAGGAGGCACTCAGATACTCACACACTCACAGAACCACTCAAAGACTCATGCACCTACTCACAGACCCACTCAGAGTCTCATGCACCCACTTGCAGCCCCACTCAGACACTCATGCCCCCTCACAGACCCACTTAGACACTCATTCACTCACTCACAGACCAGCTCAATCTCATTCACCCAGTCAGAGACTCACACAATCACTCATAGATGCACTCAGAAACTCATGTACTCATTCACAGACCCACTGAGAATCATGCACTCACTCACAGATCCACTCAGAGACTTATGCACCCACTCACATACTCATACACCCACTTACTGACTCCCATACCCACTTACAGACCCACTCAGAGACTCTTGCACTCATTCACAAACCAACTCAGAATCATGCGCTCACAGACCCACTCAGAGACTCACTCTGAGACTCATGCACTCACTCACAGTCCCACTCAGAGACTCATACATCCACTCACTGACTCACGCAGATTCATGCACCTACTTACAGATCCACTTAGATACTCATGCACTCACTCACTGACTGGTTCACACACTTATCAAGGCACTCACAAACCCACTCACACACCCAGTAAGACAATATGCAGCCACTCCTAGACCCACTCAGACTTTCAAAAACCCACTGACAGACCCACTCAGACATTCTCATACCCACTCACTGATGTTCTGAAACATTCATGCACTCACTCACACACTCACTGTCAAAGGTAACTGGTTACAGTTAGAAAATAAGATTAAAAAACCTTAGAAATGTACTTGATAAAAACAAGGGTTACAAGGATGTTATAGTTAGGAAATAACATTAAAAAACATAGAAATTCACTTAAAAAACCCAAAGCATACAGGGATGTTATAGCTAGGAAATAGAATTTTTAAAAGCCTTGGCATTCCACTGAAAAAAAATTAAGGTTACAGGTACCTTATAGTTAGGCTAATAGAAAACCGTAGAAATTCTGCAGAAATAATGACCTGAGCAAACTATAACTTGCATCCCCACATTACACTGCTTATGACCTCACATATTGCATCATTCATTACATGGTCAGTGACATCACTGATAACATCTCAAATGACATCACTGTTGACATCAGCTACAGAACCATTCACACACCCACTCATACCCAACAGAGCCTTAAATACCCCCACTCACACACAACCCATCACATGCCCATTCCCAGACCCATATCAGTACTCACACATACAATCACTCATCCACAGCGCCACTCACACATCTACCCACACATACTGCGACTTATGCACCCACTTACTCACCAAGTCAGCCACTCACACATCCAATCATACAGACATACTGACACTTACACACCCACTCATACACCCTTAAAGCCACTCACACAACCACGCAATCATCCATCCAGTAACTCACACACCCACGCACTCACCCATACAGCCACTCACACTGCCACTAAGTGTGGCAGGGTATGCTCAGACGTGAGTCCCTTGCTCACTTTGCCACTGGATTCAAGCAAGCCGGGCTGAAGACGGCTGGAATGCCAGAAACCGGTCCTCGGAAGCTTGTTTCCGGTACAGGGAAGACATGGCTTGGCAGTTCAGGCTGGACTGTTCCCATGAGGCACAGGGTCAGACTGATTTGCATATAGCCATGTCTGAACTGAGGTGGCAGAGTGGGCTAAAGAACGGTGATGGACTAAACCCAGATCTTTTGACTGGGTGTGAGTGTTTGATTGATTCAGATGCTCCGTCCATCACCACCCCCTTTTGTACCGCTTTTGGCCGCCATAAGTGTGGCAGGGTATGCTCAGACGTGAGTCCCTTACTCACTTTGCCACTGGATTCAAGCAAGCCGGGCTGACGACGGCTGGAATGCCAGAAACCGGTCCTCCGAAGCTTGTTTCCGGTCCAGGGAAGACATGGCTTGGCAGTTCGGGCTGGACTGTTCCCATGAGGCACAGGGTCAGACTGATTTGCATATAGCCATGTCTGAACTGGGGTGGCAGAGTGGGCTAAAGAACGGTGATGGATTAAACCCAGATCTTTTGACTGGGTGTGAGTGTTTGATTGATTCAGATGCTCCGTCCATCACCACCCCCTTTTGTACCGCTTTTGGCCGCCATAAGTTTGGCAGGGTATGCTCAGACGTGAGTCCCTTTCTCACTTTGCCACTGGATTCAAGCAAGCCGGGCTGAAGACGGCTGGAATGCCAGAAACCGGTCCTCGGAAGCTTGTTTCCGGTCCAGGGAAGACATGGCTTGGCAGTTCGGGCTGGACTGTTCCCATGAGGCACAGGGTCAGACTGATTTGCATATAGCCATGTCTGAACTGGGGTGGCAGAGTGGGCTAAAAAACGGTGATGGATTAAACCCAGATCTTTTGATTGGGTGTGAGTCTTTGATTGATTCAGATGCTCCGTCCATCACCACCCCCTTTTGTACCGCTTTTGGCCGCCATAAGTCTGGCAGGGTATGCTCAGACGGGAGTCCTTTGCTCACTTTGCCACTGGATTCAAGCAAGCCGGGCTGAAGACGGCTGGAATGCCAGAAACCGGTCCTCGGAAGCTTGTTTCTGGTCCAGGGAAGACATGGCTTGGCAGTTCGGGCTGGACTGTTCCCATGAGGCACAGGGTCAGACTGATTGGCATATAGCCATGTCTGAACTGGGGTGGCAGAGTGGGCTAAAGAACGGTGATGGATTAAACCCAGATCTTTTGACTGGGTGTGAGTGTTTGATTGATTCAGATGCTCCGTCCATCACCAACCCCTTTTGTACCGTGTTTCGCACTTGAGTAAGAACAACAGCATGCAACCGACTCAAGTGGGAAATTCAAGGATGCACTTTGTGCACATTTGGAAGAGGGGGTCAGGCGGGCCTCGCTTATGAACAGAGCAGATCACCATAGAACAAAGCAGCATCACGGATTTCGTGTGCAGTAGGTTTCTTAAGTGTCACTCGCAGTCGCAATAGAGCTAAGTACCACGCACAGAGCCTAAAATAAACACAGGCACAGTAGTCTGGTAGTCGAGAGTATGTTTAAAAAGCAGTTGGTGGCTTAGTTCTTTTGCTACGTAGTGCTCTAATTCACGGGGCAGATTTACAAGCCCCTTGCGTCACTTTTACGCCGCCGTTGCATCACTTTTGTGATGCTGCGGCAGTGTAAACAATGCGCCACTATGCATCATATTCACAACGTGACGCATTTAGTGAGATGCGTCACGTTGTGAAGCCCTGCGCTACATTATACCTGCGTCAGGTATAATGTATGCAGGGGGGGGTGTTCAGTCGCAAGGATGCCCTGTAAAAGTGATGTAGTGAAATCTACAAGATTTCACAGAGTCACTTTTACGACCCTGCTGCGTCAAAACTTTAAGCCTGCTTGTAGCAGGCCTAAGGAGTGACGCAGCAAGTATAGGGCGCCCCTGAGCAGTGCTGGAGTTGCGTCACGCTTGTGACCCAACTCCAGCACTGCGTCATCTTCACGCCGTCAGATGCGTCACGCATCTGCCTATCCATGCGCCACGATTCAGAAAAGGGGGTGGTGATGAACAGAGTGTCTGAATTGAGCAGACCACTCTTACCCAGTCCAAAGATCAGGGCTTGATCCATCACCGTTATTTATCTCACTGCCCCATCCCAGCTCAGAACCTGGCTTTATTCAAATCAGTCTGTCCCTGGCCCAGTGCTTCATGGGAACAGTGCAGTCTAAACTACCAAGCCAATTCTTCACCAGAAAGGAGACAAGCTACTGGGGACCGGTTTCTGGCATTTCAGCCGTCTTCGGCCCGGCTTGCTTGAATCCTGATGGAGCAGTGAGAAAGGGACTCATGTCTGAGTATACCCTGCCACACCTATAGTGGCCAAAAACGATTCAGAAAAGGGGGTGGTGATGAACAGAGTGTCTGAATTGAGCAGACCACTCTTACCCAGTCCAAAGATCAGGGCTTGATCCATCACCGTTATTTATCTCACTGCCCCATCCCAGCTCAGAACCTGGCTATATGCAAATCAGTCTGTCCCTGGCCCAGTGCATCATGGGAACAGGGCAGACTAAACTACCAAGCCAATTCTTCACCAGAAAGGAGACAAGCTACCGGGGACCGGTTTTTGGCATTTCAGCCGTCTTCGGCCCGGCTTGCTTGAATCCTGATGGAGCAGTGAGAAAGGGACTCATGTCTGAGTATACCCTGCCACACCTATAGTGGCCAAAAACGATTCAGAAAAGGGGATGGTGATGAACAGATTGTCTGAATTGAGCAGACCACTCTTACCCAGTCCAAAGATCAGGGCTTGATCCATCACCGTTATTTATCTCACTGCCCCATCCCAGCTCAGAACCTGGCTATATGTAAATCAGTCTGTCCCTGGCCCAGTGCATCATGGGAACAGGGCAGACTAAACTACCAAGCCAATTCTTCACCAGAAAGGAGACAAGCTACCGGGGACAGGTTTCTGGCATTTCAGCCGTCTTCGGCCCGGCTTGCTTGAATCCTGATGGAGCAGTGAGAAAGGGACTCATGTCTGAGTATACCCTGCCACACCCATAGTGGCCAAAAACGATTCAGAAAAGGGGGTGGTGATGAACAGAGTGTCGGAATTGAGCAGACCACTTTTACCCAGTCCAAAGATCAGGGCTTGATCCTTCACAGTTATTTATCTCACTGCCCCATCCCAGCTCAGAACCTGGCTATATGCAAATCAGTCTGTCCCTGGCCCAGTGCATCATGGGAACAGGGCAGACTAAACTACCAAGCCAATTCTTCACCAGAAAGGAGACAAGCTACCGGGGACCGGTTTCTGGCATTTCAGCCGTCTTCGGCCCGGCTTGCTTGAATCCTGATGGAGCAGTGAGAAAGGGACTCATGTCTGAGTATACCCTGCCACACCTATAGTGGCCAAAAACGATTCAGAAAAGGGGGTGGTGATGAACAGAGTGTCTGAATTGAGCAGACCACTCTTACCCAGTCCAAAGATCAGGGCTTGATCCATCACCGTTATTTATCTCACTGCCCCATCCCAGCTCAGAACCTGGCTATATGCAAATCAGTCTGTCCCTGGCCCAGTGCATCATGGGAACAGGGCAGACTAAACTACCAAGCCAATTCTTCACCAGAAAGGAGACAAGCTACCGGGGACCGGTTTCTGGCATTTCAGCCGTCTTCGGCCCGGCTTGCTTGAATCCTGATGGAGCAGTGAGAAAGGGACTCATGTCTGAGTATACCCTGCCACACCTATAGTGGCCAAAAACGATTCAGAAAAGGGGATGGTGATGAACAGATTGTCTGAATTGAGCAGACCACTCTTACCCAGTCCAAAGATCAGGGCTTGATCCATCACCGTTATTTATCTCACTGCCCCATCCCAGCTCAGAACCTGGCTATATGCAAATCAGTCTGTCCCTGGCCCAGTGCATCATGGGAACAGGGCAGACTAAACTACCAAGCCAATTCTTCACCAGAAAGGAGACAAGCTACCGGGGACAGGTTTCTGGCATTTCAGCCGTCTTCGGCCCGGCTTGCTTGAATCCTGATGGAGCAGTGAGAAAGGGACTCATGTCTGAGTATACCCTGCCACACCCATAGTGGCCAAAAACGATTCAGAAAAGGGGGTGGTGATGAACAGAGTGTCGGAATTGAGCAGACCACTCTTACCCAGTCCAAAGATCAGGGCTTGATCCTTCACCGTTATTTATCTCACTGCCCCATCCCAGCTCAGAACCTGGCTATATGCAAATCAGTCTGTCCCTGGCCCAGTGCATCATGGGAACAGGGCAGACTAAACTACCAAGCCAATTCTTCACCAGAAAGGAGACAAGCTACCGGGGACCGGTTTCTGGCATTTCAGCCGTCTTCGGCCCGGCTTGCTTGAATCCTGATGGAGCAGTGAGAAAGGGACTCATGTCTGAGTATACCCTGCCACACCTATAGTGGCCAAAAACGATTCAGAAAAGGGGGTGGTGATGAACAGAGTGTCTGAATTGAGCAGACCACTCTTACCCAGTCCAAAGATCAGGGCTTGATCCATCACCGTTATTTATCTCACTGCCCCATCCCAGCTCAGAACCTGGCTATATGCAAATCAGTCTGTCCCTGGCCCAGTGCATCATGGGAACAGGGCAGTCTAAACTACCAAGCCAATTCTTCACCAGAAAGGAGACAAGCTACCGGGGACCGGTTTCTGGCATTTCAGCCGTCTTCGGCCCGGCTTGCTTGAATCCTGATGGAGCAGTGAGAAAGGGACTCATGTCTGAGTATACCCTGCCACACCTATAGTGGCCAAAAACGATTCAGAAAAGGGGGTGGTGATGAACAGAGTGTCTGAATTGAGCAGACCACTCTTACCCAGTCCAAAGATCAGGGCTTGATCCATCACCGTTATTTATCTCACTACACCATCCCAGCTCAGAACCTGGCTATATACAAATCAGTCTGTCCCTGGCCCAGTGCATCATGGGAACAGGGCAGACTAAACTACCAAGCCAATTCTTCACCAGAAAGGAGACAAGCTACCGGGGACCGGTTTCTGGCATTTCAGCCGTCTTCGGCCCGGCTTGCTTGAATCCTGATGGTGCAGTGAGAAAGGGACTCATGTCTGAGTATACCCTGCCACACCTATAGTGGCCAAAAACGATTCAGAAAAGGGGGTGGTGATGAACAGAGTGTCTGAATTGAGCAGACCACTCTTACCCAGTCCAAAGATCAGGGCTTGATCCATCACCGTTATTTATCTCACTGCCCCATCCCAGCTCAGAACCTGGCTATATGCAAATCAGTCTGTCCCTGGCCCAGTGCATCATGGGAACAGGGCAGACTAAACTACCAAGCCAATTCTTCACCAGAAAGGAGACAAGCATTGTAAATGCGGCGCCTCCATAGTGGCACACGGGTAGTTTTGCGTGACGCATCTTTCTTGGCGCATCCTTGCTGATTTGCAGGGATGCGCCAGAAGTTGTAACTCTGCCCCTACATGTCTTGGTCAAATTAGCTGTACTCCGTTGAACAAGCATTGGCAAAGCCAACAGGTCTCACCTTTATTTTTTTTCACAATGTTGTATTGAGGCACCACGGATATGCAGCATGCCTGAAAGTGAAAACGAAAAACTGCGTTGTGAGATGGTCAACGCTTTGCCAATGCTTGTTACACATGGCTTGGAAACGTTCTTGAATTATGTAATAATGTCACATTGTTGACTGGGAGACCATGCCTGGCGAAGACTCCCACGTCCCCATGTATGGACTAGTTTGACTTCACAAAGAAAATCCGTGCTGTGCTCTTCTTAAAGCTGACTTATATAAATCCCCGGATGTGGGCTCTCTTCAGCAGCCGCTCCGTTAATATTGACTTAAAACGTGGCTGATGGTGTTTCTGATCCGCATTCCTTGACATTGCATATCAGAGCCCTTCTATTTTTAGCTCTGTGTTGTGCAGCGGTTCATTTCTGTCCACAGCGGGCACCAAATGACTAAAGCCGTGGCACCGAGCCACGTTTTCAAGGCAGTCCCACAGAGAACGGCGGTGCTGGCTTTATTCAGAGCAGGAGGAACCAGGGCGTTTCATCATCTCCAGAGTCTCCCTGGTTATTTACTTTGGAAATAAATGTTCTTGAAATGTGTGATTTACTCATTTAGTTGGTTTGCAGGGATGTATAATTGATTATTTATTTTGGCGGTAAAATAAAGTCTGTGCAAAGCTACAAATTACTCTTTATTTTTCAGCGTAATATTCTGTCCACATTTATCTGTAAATTACCGGACCAAATAATTGAGTCACTGTTGTGGAAGAAGGTTCATCCAGATCCAAGTAGATCGGATAAGTAGGTTTATTAGGTAAGATGTTATGAAGAGCCCTACCAAGGGAAGCCCCCCTGCTGCTCACCCCATCCCCCCATGTCCCCCTCACAGATTGACAGAGAAAAGAGGCAGGGAGGGGTAACATCTAAAACCTAATGGGGCAGATTTATGTCGGACTTGCGCCACGTTTAAGCCGCCGTTGCGTCACGGAACGGCGGCGTAAATGTGGCGCATCCCTGCGACCCATTTACAATGTGACGCATCGAGGCAGATGCGTCACTTTGTAAAGCCCTGCGCCACATGTGGGCGTTCTGGCGCAGGGTGGGCGTTCCGGGGCAGGTGCGCCTCGCAAAAGTGCCAGCGTGAAATCTAAAAGATTTCACTCAGGCACTTTTAGGCCAATGCTGCGTCAAAACCCTGCGCCTGCTTGAAGCAGGCGTAAGGCTTCACGCAGCATTGAACAGATAGGGCCCCCCAGAGCATTGCTGGAGCCAACTCCGGCAATGCGCTGCCTTTACGTCACAGATGCGTCACGTATCTGTGCCGTTTTTGCCCCATGGTGCGCCGCATTGTAAATGTGGCTCACCATCGGTGGCGGAGCTGTGGCGCACAATAACTGGCGCATCCCTGGGGATGCGCCAGTTATTGTAAATCTGCCCCAATATGTCTACTTTAGCTGCGCCTCCCCCTTTCTCATTCTCCACCCCTCCAACATGACCTGTAGTGTGTTTATTGATTTTGATTTATCTGTTACCTTAAAAGATTATAACATTTATTTGGAGGCAGGCTTTCTTAGCAGAATGTCATGGAAAGCAGGTGTAATTCTGTAATGGGGCAAGTAAGTAGTTTCCCATATTTGGGATCAACAATATTATCCTCTGATTTTGCCTTTTTATACATGATTGGGAAATATAATGCGGTAATCCGTTTACCACGTTTACCACATTTATGTGATAAGTAGTTACCTCCACCTTTATGGCCATGGTTTTTCCGTTGTTTAATGTTGTGTTTATTTCAGTCCAGCGCAAATACTCTAACAATAAAACAACATGTTGAATGGTAGTAATCTGATTACTGCATATTAGACACGATTTCCGGTTGTTGCAAATGCGGATATATAGAGTCAGTTTCAGTAATTTCTTCCCCTGAAGATTGTATTTCTTAATGCCAGGGAAATCATGCTTTCCATATCACATTTCACCAGGCTTTATTTGCAAAAAATGCAATAGATTCTATAGGGCATGTATGTGTCTGAATTCTCGTTCCTACTTTTGTAACTGTCGGTGGTGGCTCGCTCAGGTAACGCCGTGGGGAAGTGAGGCGGGGCAGGGCCCGGTGGGGGTTTGCGAAGTTCGACATATGAACGGAAAGTGTGAAATAGAGAAATAAATAACTTAAAACACTTACCTTGCGCTCGCCGCATGGCCGGCTTTAGCGCTGGTGGCGCCTAGTGCCACAATCTCTTTTGGTGCCCCCACGACCTATGACCGCCTCCTCGGATTCTCTCCCTACCACCTGCAAAAGTGCCCCTCATCTCTCCTATTTTAAGATATTGCTAAGCACAGCGCCCCCCTGAGATCACAGCGCCCCCTTCCACAGGTCAGTGCCCAGTGCGACCTCACCAGTCGCACTGCCCTAAAGCCGGCCCTGGCTCGCCGCATCGCTGCCTCGGTGCACCGCATTTGTCTACGTAAAACATTCCTCAACCTAAGTGGCTGCAGGTATAATCTTAAGGGGCTAGGTTCAAGATGGATTCCTTCAAAAATATAATAACTCCTGGGGCCATATTACATAACATACTATGGGCCCAACACACTTTTAAAATTTTTTGTGCTGACTGGCACTTTGGTGTTACAGAAAGTCCTGCAAACGCCTGTGTGGCCTGTTCTGGAAAATTAATTGAGCAGGTGTAAAGTATGCTGTGGTGCGCTCCAGTGCCGTAGCTAGCTAGTATTTTACCCCCACGTGGTTGTCCATGTGTTTGGCGCCCTGCGGCGGCCGCAGTGAAGAGCGGGAGGTGGGGGGTGTGTTGGTCAATTTTCTCCATTTGCTGCCCCGTGGCAAATGCATTGAGGAGGGTGGTATGGGTGCTTGCGATTGCCACCCTGACCTGGCAGGTAGGAGCAGGGGAGGCCACTGCCCCCACAACTTGTGCCATCCTGGGCAGACCGGCCCGCCTTGCTACGCCACTGGTGCGCTCTCAAGAAGGTTTTCCTTTTTAGATCTCGCCCGAGCCTGAAGTAGCTGCTTTTAAAAGTGCTACCTTGCCGGCCACCATATTGCTATTACGCGCACAAGCGCGCATGCGACGTACACAGCTGCCATTTGGCTTCTTTTAGCGCGCCCGTGAATACCCTCTCCTACCCCCTCCCTTCTCTCACTCCCTCCTCGTCAGCTTCATGCTAATCGCGGCACCCGTGCTTTACTTTTAACGTTAAAAGTAAAGAGCGGTAATGCGATTACGCACACCTTACTATCTGATATCAGGCAATATGGAAGAGGATCTTCAGAAGTTTCTAGCAGGAAGAACATAGCAAGACAAAGGATGCTTCGCAATCAGGACTTCAGGACAGGACCTGTACACCTCCTCTTAGCTCAGGATTTGGCAACAATATTTACCTGGTATATCTAGTGAAAGGGTGAAGTAAAACTTGTGCATAATTTTATGTTTTAGTACTGGAGCGGGTTGTGGGTTCATAGGGGAATAGGGTGGGTAGTAATTTAATTATAGTAAATTATTTATTAATTTTTAGTAATTGTAAATTAATTTTAATTCATTTTTGCGTTTGTTCTGTAGCTGGTTGTGGGTTTATAGGGGAATTGGGTGGGAAGTAATTTAATTGTAATTAAGTAATTATTTATTTTTTATTGATAATTATTTTATTTATAATTAAATATTAATTGCTAATTAATTATTTTAATTGCTAATTAATTTTTTTAATTGGTAATTAAGGTTTGTTATTGGTAATGACATTTTTTAATCGGCAATTCTTTTTTTTAATGGTAATTAAGGTTTGTAATTGATAATAACATTTTTGAATTGGAAAATACATTTTTTAATTGGTAATTAATTTTTTAAAATTGGTAATTGATATTTTTAATTGTTAATTACTTTTTATTAATTGGAAATTCATTTTATTAATTGGTGAATAATTTATCATTCAAAATATTTTTTATTTAAAAACATTTTTTTTGTTTTCCATTTTCTAATTGTTAATCAATTTTTAATTATTAATATGTTTTTTGTTTTAAAAAATATTTTAGTGTTCGATATTTATTATTTGGTAATTTATATTTCTTAAATAATATTTATTGGTATTTATTTTTTAATGTATTGTTAACTAATTATTCAATTGTAATTATATTTTTAGTAATTATTAATGGGTATTTACAAATAATGCAGTGTTATCTAAAACTTAAATTTTTAATTATTTTATTTACAACACTTATTTATAAGTATGTTATATTTAATTTCTGCGCTATCCAATACTTTCCCTACTGTTGCACTCTCTGGAGTTGAAATAGTAGTTTTTACCCCTACGCCATCCAACGCTTTCCCTACTGTTGCACTCTCTGGAGTTGGAATAGTAATTTTTACCCCTAAGCTATCCAACGCTTTCCCTACTGTTGCACTCTCTGGAGTTGGAATAGTAATTTTTACCCCTACGCTATCCAACGCTTTTCCTACTGTTGCACTCTCTGGAGTGGGAAAAGTAATTTTTACCTAACCGCTATCCACCACTTTCCCTACTGTTGTACTCTCTGGAGTTGAAATAGTAATTTTTCCCCTACGTTATCCAATGTTTTCCCTACTGTTGCACTGTTTGGAGTTGGAATAGTAATTTTTACCCCTACGCTATCCAAAATTTCTTTACTGTTGCACTTTCTGGAGTTGGAATAGTAATTTTTACCCCTACGCTATCCAATGTTTTCCTTACTGTTGCACTGTTTGGAGTGGGAATAGTAATTTTTACCCCTACGCTATCCAACGCTTTCCCTACAGTTGCACTCTCTGGAGTTGGAATAGTAATTTTTACCCCTATGCTATCCAACGTTTTCCCTACTGTTGCACTCTCTGGAGTGGGAATAGTAATTTTTACCCCTACGCTATCCAACGCTTTCCCTACTGTTGCACTCTCTGGAGTTGGAATAGTAATTTTTACCCCTACGCTATACAATATTTTCCCTACTGTTGCACACTCTGGAGTTGGATTAGTAATTTTTACCCCTATGCTATCCAATGTTTTCCCTACTGTTGCACTCTCTGGAGTTGGAATAGTAATTTTTACCTCTACGCTTATACAACGGTTTCTCTACTATTGTGCTCTCTGGAGTGGGAATGGTAATTTTAAGATCTATGCTATCCAAAATTTTTATTAATGTATTTTTTTACTTACAGATTTTGAATAGTATTTTTATTTATTTAGTTATTTAATTTTTTTTGTAGAAATTTAGATAATGTAGTATATAATTAATTCAAAACATTTCAAAGGTATTTTTAATTTTTTTAATTTATTAAACATAATTCTTTACTTTTTATTTATGTTTATGTTTTATGTTCGTAAATGTATTTGTAATTTATCATATTTTTTATTAATTTATAAATTATTAAAATAATTATTACAACTTATTGTTAAGTGCTTATATATTATATATTTTCTGTATATGTTTAATTAATGTTTTATTATTATATATGTATTATTTATTAATTTTAAACATTATTAGATATTTTTAACTATGTTTATTTTATTCATTAGTGTTTTTTACTTTATTTTGCATTTATATGTTGACAGAAAAAAAACGATATTTTTAACATCTATATACTTTTTCTCGATATTTTTGTACTTACCATGTTGTAGATAGGATGTCGATATTCTTGCCTTCGATATTTCTGCATCGATATTCCTGTAGGTCGATATTTTTAACGTTGATATTTTGTCAGTGATTCTTATGTGTATATCATTTTGAAGTCACAAGGGTTATGAAAGAGAATAACCTATACAGATGCAGCATTAAGACGTGAAAAAGGTAAATAGACGACGTCTTGATCTCCTGGAAAGGGACATGGAGACTGAGGTAATTGGAATTTTTATGGTCAAGTGTGTCCCCTAACGTGTACCCAAACGTCTCCATGTACGTGCTTAAAGTACATGTAATTTCCCTCCATGACCGAATATGAAGACGCAAATACATTTGCGTCCAATGTTAACATGTCCTCTTTCAGATCCACCCTGAATGGATCGATAATTCAGTTCCTAACCATACCATGCCAACGTCTTTATATGGTACACTTTTTCGTTTTTCCTGGCTCTGCCGAGCTAGGCCCTGATTTTTGTCTCCGAGCCCTTTCTGCCTTCTGCCTCTGAAAGCTGCAGCATGGATGCATATCCCTGACCTCTGCCTTACTTCCTGCCAAGCGAAGCGGTGCCTGGCTCAACCTGGCCTGCCTGCCAAAACCGTATTTTGCCTTCAAGTTATCTGTTCGGCCTCCTCGAAAATACATTCCTGTCTAGTGATTTAGGTAAACACCTCCCCGGCTGCAGAGCAAAGAGCAAGCCTTCCTGTCTCCATGCAAGTCATTTACAGTTCCCGTTGCCATAGTAGGCCCATGGCCCTGCACGTAGACACGTAGACACATATGCACGCACTAGCATTCAGTATAGAATAGCCTCTGCCCGAGAGACCTTTTACTCCAGATAATACATCCTCCAAACATAAGATACCAGATATGTTATAGGTCCAGGTCGTTCTGACATCCCAGACTTCTGTCTCCTCTACTAGTGTTAAAGTTCTCCCCAGTTACCACATCCATGTCACGTCATGCTAGCTGCGCGCGCATCCACACTTTTCTGCTGATTCTGCAACTTTCTCTATGCACCCACCCACATGTGACGATTCTTGTGACGTCCCTCTGACATGTACAGTGCACGCCTTCGTGTACGCCTATTTTCACGCCTCCTATTACGCACATGTGTTCTTATCTCACTCTTTTCCACCTGTTACGCCTACTGCATTGGATTCAATTATGTTACTTTACTATATATAATGTGTAATGTTAATAAAACGTTGACTTTCCCTTCCCGAACCCTAGTGGTGACGGAACATGATCTCCAACCTCGAGGTTTTCTAATAAACCCCGTAAAACTCAGATACCACGGACTCTGCCTCTCATTTCTATGAGCTGTCTTGTAATGATAATTATACGGAAAAACGAACCAGGTAATTTTATTTACCACATAATTTGGCGCCCGAATAGGGACCCCTCCCCCACCCCACGCGCCGGAGATGCGTCGCAGGCCTTGCCCCCTGCCACAGCCGTGACGGACACCTATGCGCATCTGCAGGTTTTCCTGTATCTCCCTCAGGCCTACGGAGGTGACTGAGACTGCGGTCGACATCCAGACGAGGCGGTGAGGAGTGCGGAGGATCCCGACCAGAGCCCAGCCGAGAGCAGCAGTGTCCGAGGTATCCAGAGGCCCACCTGTTCCGATGTGACGAGGCGCATGCGTAGTAGCAGTACCAGTAGACGTCTAGTCCAGTCCGAGGCCTTCAAGTTCAAGTTCAAGTATTGCTCCCGGTGAGTACCGTTGCTAGGGACGCATCTAGACGGGTGCAGTAGTTTGTGTCCGGTCAAGACAGGTCTGGGTACACAGTCCTGGTCCGTACGTGTTCACTTAGGTGAGCGCGGTATGACGTGTCTCTTTATGGGACCGGTCTGTACTGTTTAGCAGTGCATCTAGTAATTCAGTGATTCAAGATTCAAGCCTTCTAGTATTATTCTCAAGTGATTCTAAGTATTGTGTTTTATGTAATAGACAGTATCTATTCGAGATGTTTTAATGTGTTTCATGTCGTGGTATGAATGACTGTTTGCTTTTTATTGCCGTGTTTATTGTATTCGAGTCAAAGTAGAGATGCCGTTATTCTCGAAATTGCGTCAGATAGGAACTAGGAAAGGGATACTCGAACAAGCAGTGCCTGTCCCACCTAGGGACACTCCAGGATATTTTATGTACCATAAGCACGGCTTAGATGCTGTGTTGTATTTAGATTTGTGGGTGGACTACACTAAGCATTTAGAAGAGCAGTTTAGATGGCCTGTCTCAGGGACATGGGATGCCGAGTGCATCATGAGAGTAGAAGAAGCATTATGGAAAAAGAAAGCCAGACAATCTCAGAAAGATGCCATAGAATTGTGGCGTAAAGAATCGCATAGAAGAACAGAAAAAGAATTCAGAAAAACAGAGAGAAGTAGAGAAGAATCCGAAAATGCCAAAGAAAAAGAGTTACTAGAAGAAGGAGAACAGGTCAGATCAGAACAATTAGACCGTAAAAGAAATGCACTCATTACAGGCATGTATCCAATAGTTGCAGAGGGCCTGCCTAAGGCCAACCCGGAAGTGTCCAGTAACTTGCCACCACCATTGATTCCGACTAAAGCACGTCACCATAAGACCGCAGCAGATATTTTCCTTTCTTCCTATTTAGATGATGTAGCTCCCGCATATACCAACATACGACCTGCTGATAATAACCCGCCACAGCCTATTCTTGCTGATCGATTACCACAAGCCAAGACCCCTCCACGTCAGCATTTTCCCGCACCTAGTACCACTCCCCCTACTGTTCCTCCTCCTAATCCTTATTCGACAGACGCAGCCCAAGGTTCAATCCCGCTACAGCCAGGTTATGCCCATGCATCCGCCTCAGGAGGTGCCACAGGAGGTCCCTATCACACCCAGCCACAAGTACAGCGACTGACAATGCGAGAATTGGCCACACTGCGTACCCCGAAAGCGACCCCAGCTGAAACGCTTAAACAATATCTTACAGATTGTAGATATGATGCAGTACCTGGCAAGACAGGACTCATGATGTTAGCCTCGTTACGTTTAAGACGTGTTGCAGATTTTTTGGTTACTCTTCCAGGAATGCCCGAACATTTAGATAGGATATATCATTTTATTCAAACAGGAGAAGGTCCTGAATGTGTTCGTGAAGCCATGGCATATCAGAAAGTTGATACACAAGCATTAATATTACGGTTCTTGATTAATTGTTTGATAAGAGAACAAGATCAACCAGGTTTTGATCAAGAAGAGATGAATGTATTGACTAAATGGAGTCAGAATATTGCAGATTGCAAGCATGACAGAGAGAAATGTATAGAGGCCATGTCTAGGAAAATCCGTAAAACAATAGAAGCTATACATGCCCGACAAAATGCCGACAGGACAGCCGAGTCAGATGATAAAGAATCCTCAGAAGAGGAAGAACAAGAGAATACTACAGTAACTCAAGATATAGTAGCGTATGTAGGTAGAGCGAAACCTCCTAAACAGTACCCTTTAGGTAATCCTTTTGACAGACCCATTCGTCTAGAAAGCAAGAAACGATACCTTTCCCCGATACCTGAGCTGTGTTCTCTTGAACACATATTCCAAGTTACTGACAAAATCCTGAAAGAAAGGGTAGGTTATCATGAACTCACTACCTTACGTGATCAGGAACTAGCCCGGTCAGCAGTTCAATGGGCCGGGGATGACAATATATATAAAGACGAACAAGTAGCGCAATCGTTTTTAAGTCTTACTCCAGAAGAACAGCGATTAGCTGGTATATACATGACTCAACATCTCATCACCCAGTATGAAAATGAACAGTCTGATCCAGGTCCCCTGTATAATCTATTACAAGACTTACTCCTGAGAAGGTGGAGAGGCCTAGGTACCGATTTAATTGATATCATTTTAGAGCAACGTCACAAATATAGTACGTTCCTGACTCCACGTCTTGTTTCAGTTCCACCCCCAGTTAGACAGCCATATCACCTAGACAGACAGAATCCTTTACGAGAAGTACATCCAATTTGTAAGCCGGATGATACGCTTGAACGTGTATTTGTATACACTCCTTTGACTAAAATGGAATTATTGGAAATGAAGAAAATAGTACCTTGTCACGATAAAGACCCAGCAGGATTCCACCGTGAATTGAAAGATATGTTACTTATGGGCGATTACACATATTCAGACATTCTTAAAATGTTAAAAGTATTATTGCCAGCAGGGATTTACGAAAAACTGAAAGAGAAAGATTGGGAGGTGGGAGATAAAAAGATTAATTGGACCGAATTAGAAGATGAAGATAAAGGACGTACCCCAGGTTTAGGTCTTGGGGATAAAACCAAAGCATTACCTGGATTATTAGTACAGGTTTTGCCTAGATTATTGACAGTCAAAAAGGAAGATTGGGATGCAATTTCAGCCTGCAAACAGAAACCAGACGAAGACACTAGTGATTTTTATTCTAGATTCGAGAAATGTTTTATTATTAACAGTGGCCTAAAAACAAGTAGCGAGTCATTCCCACATCTTTTCGTAACCAAATTAGTTGAGAATTCCTTACCCCAGGTTAAGAACAGAGTATTGAAAGTCGAAAATACATGGCAAGCTAATACGCCTTCCCAAATGTTACAAATGTTACAGTATCACCAGAATAGAATCAGAGAGGAACACGATCATGAACAAAGACGCATGAAAGACACTAAAATGAAAGTATTGGTTGCCCAGTCTGTTCCAGCAGATGGTCAGAAGAGGGGTAACATGCAGAACACACAGTCTAGTCACCCTACAGGTCCGGTTAAAGGAAATTGCAGTTATTGCAAACAGCCAGGTCATTTTATTAGTGATTGTGCCGTTCTGAAACATAATATTGCTACAGGCAAAACGAAAGAAAGACCACGTCAGCCTAGGCCAGAACATGTTCAACAGAATATTCAACAGAATCCGCAACCTGCTCCACAGCATGTTCAGCAACAGACCGTAGCGGTACCACAGCCCCAGCCCATTGCCGCAACACAACACGTTACACAGCAAATGTACCAGTATGCACAGTCAGAGTATCCAGATTACCAACAGTATTCATGAAACAGCCTAGAGAGGGAAGTGGGTTTGCCTCTCATCGAGATTCCTGTAGATCAAGACGGTCCTTATGTACATAGTCAGGTATTAGGAAAAGACAGAAATTTTTTGATTGACACAGGGGCAAGCAGAACTACCATTAGTCTTGACGAGGTTCCAGGGGCACCCCTCTCAGGCTCACAGAATGTTTCCCTTGGATTTTCAGGAAAGCCTATTGTTAATGAAGTATCGAAACCAGTTCCCCTAGCAGTTGGTCCATTGTCCCGTACTACAGATTTGTTGCTTACGAAGTCATGTCCAGAAAACTTGTTGGGTATTAAAACACTGAAAGCTCTAGGAGCTGTAATATGTTGTTCTCCGGAAGGAGTGAGATTGTTTTTACGTGACTTCAAGGGTCACTATGTGTTGAGAGATTTTGATCCCCGATTACAGACTGTACCACAGCATTTATGGGCACAAGGTCCGACTGATGTAGGTTGTATGCATATCACACCATATCGTGTCACACTCAAGCCAGGAGTCGTTCTGCCCAGAATTCGACAATACAAATTGCCACCCGAGGCTGTAACAGCCTTATTGAAAATCATTGACGAGCTCATTGCTCACGGAGTAGTTGTAGAAACGGACTCCAATATCTGTAATTCCCCAATCATTCCGATTCTCAAACGTACTGATCCAAAAGAACCTCCTGTATATCGTCTAGTGATTGACCTTAGATAGCTTAACAAATGTATCATACCTCAGTTCCCAGTGGTCCCAGATATTTCATCCCTATTGACTGCCATTGATTCCGAAGCGGTGTTCTTCACTGTAATTGACCTGAAGAATGCCTTCTTCAGTGTTCCCATTGATCCGGAAAGCCAGTGCCTTTTCGGATTCACTTTAAATGGCCGAAGCTTTAAATTTGCACGTGCACCTCAAGGGTGCACGGAAAGTCCGAGTATCTATAGCCAAGCACTGAAAAGACAACTTGACAGTATCCACATGCCTGCTAACACTGCCCTACTTCAGTATGTCGATGATCTATTGATCACCGCTCGAAGTGAACAAGAATGTGAACAAGCATCTCTGACAGTCCTATTTTTCTTGGCCGACAAGGGACACAAAGTGTCTCCTTCGAAGCTGCAATTCTGTGTTCAGCAAGTTGTGTACCTTGGTCACTTGCTGTCCAAGAGGGGGAGAGAGCTTACACCTGACCGCATTCAGTTAATTGTACATATGCCACAACCCAAGACACAAAAGGAGGTACGGGCCTTCATAGGCCTCACCTCTTACTGTAGACAATGGATCCCTCAGTACGCATATCTAGCCAAGCCACTAATACAGTTGACAACCCAGGAGGCAGCGACATCGACTGTCCTCCCTTGGACTCAGGAACATACACATGCTTTTGACGACCTGAAGAAAGCCCTATGTCAAGCACCTGTTCTAGCGACACCATGTTACAGCAAGCCTTTTACACTTTTTGTCACAGAGCGCGAAGGTACTGCATTGTCAGTACTCACCCAAGATCAAGCAGGTTCACACAAGCCATGTGCTTATTTTTCTAGTACATTAGACCCAGTAGCCCAGGCTCTGCCTGCATGTTTGAAATCTGTAGCAGCAACAGCTTTAGCAATCAGACAAAGTAATTCCATAGTATTAGGACACCAGTTGACAGTACAGGTTCCACATTCCGTGGAAGTTCTTCTGAACCGTACTCAGACTCAGCACTTGACTATAGCACGACTGACAGGTTATGAATTGACGTTATTTCAGCCACACATAGAAATCAGACGCTGCAACACATTGAACCCTGCTACACTTTTACCGGTTAGCACAATAGACCCTTTGGCACATGACTGTGTGGAAGTCATTAACACTATGACCAAGCCCAGACAAGATCTGACAGATATCGCATTACCAGATCCGGACCTGACACTTTATGTGGATGGTTCATGCATGAGAACCAGTACAGGAGAGTTGGTGGCCGCATATGCGGTGACCACTGAAACCGAAGTCATAGAAACACATCGTATTGACACCCTGTCTGCCCAAGCAGCAGAGCTCATCGCTCTGACCCAAGCCTGTATTCGAGCCAAGAACAAGAAAGTTAACATATATACAGATTCCCGTTATGCATTCGGAGTTGTACACGACTTCGGAGTCCTGTGGCAAGAGAGAGGTTTTTTAACTTCCCACGGTGCCAAGATACAGCACGGTCACCTCATTCAAGCTCTGTTAGAAGCAATACATTTGCCTACAGCCATAGCCATCATGAAGTGTAAGGCACATACGAAAGTCACAGATACCATTTCCCAGGGTAACGACCTGGCAGATCGAACAGCCAAACATACAGCACAGACTCATACTCATATGACTGATATGACAAAGACAATGGTTCCAACACATTGCATGACAGTTAGGGATCCCGCACTAGATGTAATTGACATACAGACACATGCTACCCCAGACGAAATCAAGAAATGGACAGAACTAGGAGGGATCCAGACAGAACAGGGATGGATGACGAAGGGAAAATCCACTTGGTTTCTCCCCGACTCTATGGTTCAAGTTATCATTAACACAGCACATAGTCCTGCACATTTAGGAGAAAAAGCCATGTTAGACAGTATTCAAAGCCTTTGGTTCAATAAGCATTTACGAGCAGCAGCAAAACAGAAAGTGCGTACTTGCATGATCTGTTGTCAGTTCAACCCAGGTAAAGGCATTCCCGTAGAGCAAGGTGGATTTCATCCTCCTGATCACCCTTTTGAAGTCCTCCAGATGGATTATATCCAGATGGAACGTTGTCGAGGATTCAAGTATGTCCTCGTAGTTGTATGTGCACTTTCCCGATGGACAGAAGCATATCCAGTCCCAGATTACACTGCCCCGACCACTGCCAAGCAGTTGGTTCGTGAATTTTTCCCGAGGTATGGTTTGCCTCGTGTCGTGTATTCAGATAACGGACAGCCATTCTCGTCCGAGTTGATGAAGCAAGTTTCCCTTTTGTTAGGATATCAGTGGAAGTTCCACTGTGTTAGACATCCCGAAGCAGCTGGACTAGTCGAGAGACACAATCAGACTCTGAAAACACGTCTTGCCAAGGTCTGTGCAGAAAAAAGAGTAGACTGGATAGTAGCTCTTCCAGTTGCCCTCTTCTATATGCGAATGGTAGCCCATTCTAGATCAGGGCTATCCCCGTATGAGGTGGTTTTTGGCCGGCCACTGAATATGTGGGGGACGCCTCTGCCACGCAAAATAACTGATGTTGATAGTAACATACTGACAGATTACCTTGCTTCCTTGATGTCTGCACTACAATCATGTCGTTCACAGGTTGCAGCAGCCTTCCCAGACAACACCGAGGTGAAACCACATGAATTGGTTCCAGGAGATGTCGTCGTAGTCCGAAATTTCGATCGATCAAGCCCTCTGGAGCCCCGTTGGAAGGAGCCGAAGATTGTTTTGTTAACAACCAGGACTGCAGTGAAACTAGAGGGGAGGAAAGGCTGGGTACATTCCAGTCACGTTAAACGATTCCATGGACTTCCGCCAAAAACTGATTCCCAGGACTTTCGCATACCAGAAACTGATACTAAACTCCCCCTGGTAGAGAAAACTCCGTCCCAGGAGTACAAATTGAAATTGAGGTCTAGTAAGTCAGACAGTTTTAATTGTTTAAGTCCCCCCTGGGTGAAGCGGTTAGACGGGTTCTGACATGTACAAGCTAGACCCCCAAAATGAGAGAGATAGACAGGAGATCAAGAAACAGCAATATTGCAAGAATCTGCGAAGCAGATGTATCGTTACTTTACTTATCATGTTTTTTCTGAGTCTTACGATTATATGCCTAAGCTATATGTTACATGTATATTTTCCTATACACGCACACTCTTCTTTCAATGACACTGCAGACCACACCTTTAGTGATCTGCCCCCGCACGAACTTTCTTACCGACTTGCACTGCGTAACAATTCTTTCATCCGTATGTTACATCATTCTCACCAGACCAGCAATGCTACTAACTGCTGGATATGTGGCCGACTGACTCCCTACCAGAAAATGACGGGAGCCTTGCCTCTTTTCCCTTATCCGTTTACATATAATGGTTCGTGTGGTGCATGGTTTACATTAATGTCCTCGTTAGACATTAAGTCCGATGTTTCCCAAGGTAATTGGATATGGGGAGACCTGAACACAGTTATGCATAAGACATGTTTCCCTGACAAGGAGGGTCTTCCCCAAATGACAGGTACCGATCTAGAAAATGAAGTATATGGATTAGGTAATTTTACACTTAACCTCATGATTTTGAATGTCCAATCAGAAACTAGTTCGAACTCACCTTCAATTACAGTCCTGCCAGTGAAAGGTGACCTATGCGTTAGAAAGAATGGTTCAGTACATTTAGGACACAGCGATTGTAATACAGTTATCGAATTCAGTGATAAAGGCAAGTCTACATTCAAAGCTTCCCGACATTCCTATTTCATTTGTGGCCATACAGCTTACATACGTTTACCTCCAGACTGGGATGGTACTTGTTATATTGCATTCCTATTGCCACCTATTTTTCCAGCCCCACCTGATTACCATAGAAATTCCCATCTCATTCATGTTAGACCTAAGAGAGATCTCCCAATTGTCGATTATACTGAAACAACATGGGAACAATACACAGATTTCAATAAAGGATTCTTTCCCTATTTAGGAACTGTCTCAAACAGTAAACTGATACGTAGATTGACCAGAACCCTTGAAGCTGTAGTGAATGAAACTACTTTTGCCCTAGGTAACTTAACAGAGGAACAGTCTGCTATGAGACTTGTCGTTCTTCAAAATCGTCTCGTCCTTGACGTCATCCTGGCAGATAGGGGCGGGGCTTGTAGAGTCATCGGATCCAGTTGTTGTGTTTTCATTCCAAATAATGCACCGTCTGTATACAGAGCCATCACTCGGCTCCACAAGATTGCTAGTCAGATACACCAGAATCCAGGCACCTGGACCTGGTCCGGTTGGCTCTGGAGCGTGTTGTCCGCCTGGGGATGGAAAATCCTATCCTTCCTTGGAATAGCCCTACTCATAGTATTCAGTTGTTGCCTATGTCTACAATGTGGGCCAGCGATATGCGGCTTGTGCGCCACATTATGTATTCCCCGTCCAAGTCCACGTTCTCGTGCTCGAATGAAAAAAGATGAGCAAATGATGTTATATGAACAGATAGATGGACTCATGAAAATCGATATATCCTGAAGGGTCCGTAGGGGACAAGGAGGGAATGAGGTAATTGGAATTTTTATGGTCAAGTGTGTCCCCTAACGTGTACCCCAACGTCTCCATGTACGTGCTTAAAGTACATGTAATTTTCCTCCATGACCGAATATGAAGACGCAAATACATTTGCGTCCAACGTTAACATGTCCTCTTTCAGATCCACCATGAATGGATCGATAAATCAGTTCCTAACCATACCATGCCAACGTCTTTATATGGTACACTTTTTCGTTTTTCCTGGCTCTGCCGAGCTAGGCCCTGATTTTTGTCTCCGAGCCCTTTCTGCCTTCTGCCTCTGAAAGCTGCAGCATGGACGCATATCCCTGACCTCTGCCTTACTTCCTGCCAAGCGAAGCGGTGCCTGGCTCAACCTGGCCTGCCTGCCAAAACCGTATTTTGCCTTCAAGTTATCTGTTCGGCCTCCTCGAAAATACATTCCTGTCTAGTGATTTAGGTAAACACCTCCCCGGCTGCAGAGCAAAGAGCAAGCCTTCCTGTCTCCATGCAAGTCATTTACAGTTCCCGTTGCCATAGTAGGCCCATGGCCCTGCACGTAGACACGTAGACACATATGCACGCACTAGCATTCAGTATAGAATAGCCTCTGCCCGAGAGACCTTTTACTCCAGATAATACATCCTCCAAACATAAGATACCAGATATGTTATAGGTCCAGGTCGTTCTGACATCCCAGACTTCTGTCTCCTCTACTAGTGTTAAATTTCTCCCCAGTTACCACATCCATGTCACGTCATGCTAGCTGCGCGCGCATTCACAATTTTCTGCTGATTCTGCAACTTTCTCTATGCACCCACCCACATGTGACGATTCTTGTGACGTCCCTCTGACATGTACAGTGCACGCCTTCGTGTACGCCTATTTTCACGCCTCCTATTACGCACATGTGTTCTTATCTCACTCTTTTCCACCTGTTACGCCTACTGCATTGGATTCAATTATGTTACTTTACTATATATAATGTGTAATGTTAATAAAACGTTGACTTTCCCTTCCCGAACCCTAGTGGTGACGGAACATGATCTCTAACCTCGAGGTTTTCTAATAAACCCCGTAAAACTCAGATACCACGGACTCTGCCTCTCATTTTTATGAGCTGTCTTGTAATGATAATTATACGGAAAAACTAACCAGGTAATTTTATTTACCACAAGCCCCCATCCAGTTCATTAAGTGCCTCAATACAAAGGATGCCTAAGATTTACATATTGACCAAACCATCATATTTCTTGATTTGAGACTCTTTCATTAGAACAACAAACAATGCATGCACAGACACACATCATAAAGCCACGGATAGGAACAATCACCTACGCTTTGACAGTTTCCACCCACAACCTTTCCTCAAGAATCTGCCTTCTGACCAATTTTTTACATTGAGATGGGATTATTGCCAGTTTGAACACTTCAGCAATCAAGCACATAAACTTAGATTGCAGACCTACCCTGCGGACATTTTAAGAAAAGCATTGAAAAAAGCTAAGAAAAATAATAGAGATGCGTTCATAGAAACAAGAAGGATGACAATTCTTGTCTTGTGTGTATTACCGCTTACTCACCCCTCTCTAACCAGGGCAAGACGGCCATCAATAAGAGTTGGAGGATCTTGTGCATGGAAGCCCTAAACCTTGAAAAACCATTGTTTGCACACAAAAGTGGCTGAAGCCTTAGGAATTTTCTAGTTCACTCTAGGAATTGCAAGCCGACTGGAGGTAAAAATCAATTAATTTTTTTGGGTCTCTCACACATTTTGGTCTATTACCCTTGAAGGATTTGCAGCACCTGCTACTTCACAAACAACAATGGAGAAACTAGACCTTGGGTTACAAAAACAATGGATCCAGTTATGTTATGTTATAAATTTATACAACGCACGAATACCAAACGGTGTCTTGGCGCTAGCAGGCAAGAAGTGAGCTGGAGCACTATTCAATGAACAATCAGGTCTTAATGTCTTAAGGAGGGAAGATTTCTGACCGCAGAAGGGAGGGTGCTCTAGAGCTTTGTAGCTCCCACCACAAAGCTTCTACCGCTCCAGTTGGAATTAAAATATCTCTGAGAAAGTATCAATTTTGCTCCTTGTGATCGAAGGCATCTGTTTGGAGAGTACCAATATAGTGACAGCTTCAAGACAGTAAAGACAAACCAACTGAAACTTGGCTAACAGTATAATGGTATATATTCACCTGTCACTGTGAGATGCACTACTTCGGATGACATGCAGGCAAATCAAACTACACATTGGAAAACGTTGCAGCAATTGAAGGTGTAGAAGAACTACTACTAAGATGACAAGCCACTGCATTACCAGTGGATACCTTGAGAATGATTTGCGGTGCATTATACTCGAACAGGTGCAAGCCATCTTTGCAAACAGACAAACATCCAAAGTCCTCTTAGAGAAAGAACTGAGATGGGTATATAAGCCGAACACAAATAAAATTGGACTTAACAATGACATCCCTGGGGCGAGCTTGATTTAAACTCCTTCTGATGTAGGCTCTACACTATACAGCATGTTTTCATAGGACTAATAATAGTTCTATTTTACTTATCCATGAACCAAGCACCATGATAGATGAATATCGCCCCGACTCGGCTCTCCACATGAAACTCCTATTACCATCTAAGATTCCTGATATTCAAATTAACTATATACACTTTGAGTTCTGGACAATGGTTGGCTCCAAAAACGTGCAATCTTAGTGAAATGCTAATGCAGGAATTCTGAGGGTCCACGCCATCTACTTCATAAGACCCAAAATCCACTAGGGATAAGCCCATCTCCTATACTTGCTCCAAATAATGAATCCTTTCTCCTTATTTTTGACCAATTTTTGCAATAATACTGGGCACCATCAGAGTAGGCTGGTTACACTTTCCATACTCCCGTATGTATGCAGTTGAGCACAACTCCATTCTTAATGAGGTGGAGTGACGTGATACAACCCGTACTGAAGGTCATATACTAATGTGACCTCACGCGATGATGTACTTACGCCTATGTGATGATGTCACTCGCTGTTCTCCGTGCCCTCTGACCCATGTACTGGCCTCCGCCTCGCACTCATTCAGTTTTTGCAGGACCATGTTTTGGTGCTCCAACTTTGCAGTACTTTGGAGTAAAAAAAGTAACAAACACTGGCTTTCACTTTCATTAGGAAAGCACTCCTGTATCACATATTAACAAGAATTTCTCTTTCTTTATCAGTGTGTGACATAAGAACTAGGACTGCTCGCAATTCCGATGGGGCGGTGCTTGTACCTTTGCTAAGCGTGTGATATAGGTTGTTCAAATATGTGTGGGTGAGAGTTATTTTTTTTTTAAAAAAGGATGCTTTAACTTTCTGGGTAGAATTAGGTTTCACTTAATGCTCTAGCAGAAGCCTCCTCTTTGTTAGGACAAATCGCAGCAGGGCCAATTCATCTTTTTTTTAATCTTTACGAGCTACATACAATGGATAGTGTTAGGCTGGGTAATTATGGTGTAGGTTGGGAGTATTAAAAGGTAAGTGTCTATACGATTTTTACACCTGATTATACATATACATACCTTGGTGATATACATATCTTTAAGGTACGTAGACGTGGAGTTCAGAATAGTAAATCCATATTTCTCACTGTGCACTTACCATTTAATATTCACACACACTCCTATACAGCATCATCCTTTTGGTAGCGAATGTTAATAAAACAGGAAATGGCAAATCCAATAGGTCTTGCCTTGATTGCCTGGAGCATTTCTGGTGCTATGGCTAACTTTCCATTCCAAAAAGATTTGTGCTATAAGAAAACCATGAAAGTGGCCTTTAAAAAGCATTCTGTCAGAATGCTCCAGAAGGACTTCGCAGAAGCAGCATAGAAGAGTAGTCCCAATCGCCCCTCCACCAGTGACCCCGCTACAAGAGCAGAACTCACTAACAGAGGGAAGAAGGGGAAAGGGGAAGTGGAAGAGAAGAGACTTCCTGCGCTGGGACTTCACTGGCACTCTCTGGTTAACCCCGGGCGTCGTCTGACTGGAATTCCTCGAATGCCTAATGCACAGAAATGGGGGAACAGAAATAAAAAACCACTACAGTCTACTTATTCTTACACTGTATGTAATAAAGAAACTTATCCTACCAGTGAAGCGCAAGGTTTTTGCTACTCTTCTTGTGTGAGAAAACTCAATGAATTTTGGCTGGAAGACAAGGATAACTCAATTACTCTCTCTGTACTGTATTGGACTTTTCTCTTACTCCCTCTCTCCTATGATAACTTAAATACCTGAGTTTCTCTCACTCCAGCTGCATATGGGGGTTCTGTTCTTGGCAGTTAATACAGTTCCACAAGGCACAAGTATTTAGCTGCTAGCAAAGAGAATTCTTCAACGCGCAAAAAGGTAGCAAGGTAGGAACAAGAGGTAGGAAAGGAGAGGAAAAGCGCAAGGGAGGTAATAGGCCAACTGTCGCAGCAACGGTAAGGCAATGGTCTTACTGAATTGAGTTCCTGAACGCCTTTCGTTGTTCTCGCTGTCACTACTGCTTCCTCTGTGAAAGTCTTACTTGACGTTGGAGGAATTATCTGCTTACACTCTGCAAGTCTGTCAATATTCCTCAGAACGTCGACAAATTCTGCAAAAAGTTGTTTTGTCCTCTGTAAGGACCGAAGGTTCTCTGGGCGAGACACGGAAAACTAGGAAACTAAGAATTTTCCTCAGAACTCCTGTCGTGAATATAGACGCGTAGTCAAAAGGAACAGATGCTACAGATGCTTCTTCAGGTGAATCTTCGTTGAAGTGCGCCACACGCAGGTCGCGCAATTCCACAGGTAAACTAGAGCAAGACTACGCTAAAGCAACTGTGCGCCCCGGCACGGCGGCCATCTTAGGAGGAGCACCCATACAGGATTGACATTGTACCTAACTAAATACTATATGAGACCAGTAATGACTTCAGGACTATTTACAAACAGGATTCCCTAATAGCCTTAACAAGGGAACCACACATTCACCCGTCTAAGCCTAGCCTGTACTCCAGTTCTCTCTCTACACTGGGGAATACATATTGCTGCTAGGCGCTGAATCCTGACAGTACCCCCTCTCAACGACCGATTTATCGGTCTTGGTTTGTTGGGGTAACGGGCATGGAATCTCTTAATTAAGTGAGGAGCATGGATATTAGAATCGGGTTCCCACGAGCTTTCTTCAGGACCGTAACCTTTCCAGTCCACCAAATAATGAAGAGTGCCTCTTCTAAACTTGGAGTCAAGAATGTCTTTGACTACATATTCCGCAAGACCTTGAATCTGTACTGGTTCTGGTGGTTTAGTTAAACGTACTTGTGGCTTAGATTTCTTCAACAAGGACACATGAAATACAGGATGAATCCTTATTGTAGGAGGTAATTTCAATTTCACAGTCAGCGGACTCAAAACCTTTTCAATAGAGTAGGGGCCCACAAATCTTGGTTGGAATTTTCTATTCCCTTTCAAACGGAGGTTCTTGGTAGATAGCCAAACTAACTCTCCTACCTTATATTGTGGGGGAGCTCGTCTACTCCTGTCAGCAAACATTTTATAAGAAGTTTTAGCTTTCACTAAATTCTGTTCTGCAGACTTGTGCAATGAATGAATGTCAGAAAGTAAATTCTTAACAGCAGGTACTTGCAATTCTTCTCTAGTTACAAAGGGGTTAGGATGACGACCAGAGTTTAAATAAAACGGGGAGTAGCCAGTTGATGCACTCCTCGCATTATTACATGCAAACTCTGCCATCCACAACCGTTCTGCCCAATCGCCACCCTGATCAATCAAAAACAATTGGAGGTATTGCTCTAACTCTTGATTCAAGTCAAGTCAAGTCATAGCATTTATATAGCGCACTACGTACCCAGAGGGTTTCAAGGCGCTTAGGAAGGGGAGGAGGATTATTTGTCAAAAATCCACGTTTTAAGCTGCTTTCTGAACGGTAGGTGATTCTGGGTGAGGCGAAGGTAAGCGGGGAGTGAGTTCCATGTTTTGGCAGCCAGGTATGAGAAGGATCTGCCTCCCATGGTGGTCTTGTTGATGCGAGGTACAGTGGCGAAGGCTTGGCTGGAAGAGCGAAGTTGTCGGGAGGGGGTGTAAAAGGACAGTCGAGAGTTGAGGCAATCTGGTCCGATGTCGTAGAGTGATTTGTGTGCGTGGGTAAGCAGTCGGAAAGTAATCCTCTTATTGACGGGTAGCCAGTGGAGGTCTTTAAGGTGACCAGAGATGTGTTCGTTGCGTGGGATGTCTAATATGAGCCTGGCTGAGGCGTTTTGGATACGTTGTAGTTTCTTCTGGAGTTTAGCGGTGGTACCTGCGTATAGGGTGTTTCCGTAGTCCAGTCGGCTCGTGACTAGAGCGTGGGTGACTGTTTTCCTTGTTTCGGAGGGGATCCAGCGAAATGTTTTTCTGAGCATGCGAAGAATGTTAAAGCAGGAAGAGGATACGGCGTTGACTTGTTTGTTCATTGAGAGTGAAGAATCCAGGATGACGCCAAGGTTCCGTGCGTGGTCTGTCGGGATGGGTGCATTTCCGAGGGCTTCCGGCCACCAGGAGTCGTCCCATGCAGAGGGGGAATTACCTAAGATGAGGACTTCTGTTTTGTCTGAGTTCAGTTTCAGACGGCTTTGTTTCATCCAATCGGCGACTTCTTTCATTCCTTCGTGTAGGTTAGTTTTGGCGGTGCTGGGGTCCTTGGTGAGAGATAGGATCAGTTGAGTGTCATCCGCGTAAGAGATGATGTTGAGGTTGTGTTGGCGGGCGATGGCCGCAAGGGGGCTCATGTATACGTTGAAGAGGGTGGGACTGAGTGAGGATCCTTGTGGTACGCCGCAGATGACTTTGGTGGCCTCGGATTTGAAAGGTGGGAGGCGGACTCTCTGGGTTCTTCCGGTGAGGAACGAAGTGATCCATTCCAGTGCCTTTCCTTGGATTCCGATGTTTCTGAGGCGTTGTAAAAGGGTGCTGTGGCAGACTGTGTCGAAGGCTGCAGAGAGGTCGAGGAGGATGAGGGCGACTGTGTCTCCATTGTCCAGCAGAGTTCTAATGTCGTCTGTTGCTGCGATGAGGGCGGTCTCAGTGCTGTGTTTGGCTCGGAAGCCAGATTGTGAGGGGTCGAGGGATTTGTTGGCTTCGAGGAAGGCGGCGAGTTGGTTGTTGACGGCTTTCTCGATGACTTTGGCCGGGAATGGAAGAAGCGAGATGGGGCGGTAGTTTTTGAGTTCGGTGGGGTCCGCTGTTGGTTTTTTCAGAAGGGCGGTGAGTTCAGCGTGTTTCCAGTCTTCTGGGAAGGTAGCGGAGTTGAAGGAGCAGTTGATGACGTCTCGGAGGTGCGGAGCTATGACGGAGTCTGCTTTGTTGAAGATGTGGTGAGGGCATGGGTCTGTGGGGGATCCAGAGTGGATGGAGTTCATCAGGCGGATGGTGTCCTCAGTGGAGATTGGCTTCCAGGCGTTAAGGGTGTTAACGGGGGGAAGATGGTCAGCTGATGGTAGGGTGGGTTGGCTTCCGGGTTGGTTGTCAAAGCTGTTGTGGATGTCTGCAATTTTGTTGTGGAAGAATAAAGCCAGGGAGTCGCAGAGGGCTTGAGAGGGGGTGATGTCGTTGGAGTTGGCCGAGGGGTTGGAAAATTCCTTGACGATGTTGAAAAGTTCCTTGCTGTTGTGGGCGTTGTTGTCAAGTCGATCTTTGAATGCTGTTTTCTTGGCTTTTCGGATCAGTTGGTGGTGAGTACGGATGGCGTTTTTGAAGGCGTCCTTCCGTCCTTTCCGTCTGGCCATCGGACTCTGGGTGATAGCTGGTGGATAGTCTACTCTCTACATCTAGGCCTTTGAGGAAAGCTTGCCAAAAATGAGAGATGAATTGAGGGTCTCGATCAGAGATCACTAGTTTGGGAACCCCATGGAGTCTCACAATGTTCTCACTGAAAACCCGGGCTAAGTCTGGAGCTGTTGGGACCCCCACCAGAGGAATGAAATGGCTCATCTTGGAAAATGTGTCTACCACCACTAAAATGGTATCAAACCCCTTGCTAACAGGTAAATCTACTATAGAATCCATGGAGATAGTATGCCAAGGATGAGGTGGTGTGGAAGTGGCTGCAAAAACCCCTGAGGAGACTGTCTACTGGGTTTACTTTGGGTACATAAACCACAAGACTGCACATACTCTTTGACTTGAGAGGACAACCCAGGCCACCAGAAATATCTTTGCACCAAATCCAGAGTCTTGGATATTCCCTTATGTCCAGCTAAGGGGTGATCATGACAAAGCTGCAGAGCTTTCTGCTGAAGTGCCGTCGTGGGAAGATACAGTGCTTCTTTGAAATAGGGTAACTGTTGTTGACAGTGTCTCTCTTTTCCAATCGAACTCCATTGTTGAATTTCCTCCTGAGTCAGACTTTTACGAACTTCTTCTTGGAAGTCTGGGATGGAAAGACTGCAAATGATCTTGGCTTCCGGAATGATGGGTTGCGGCTCCACTGCATGTTCACAAACTTCAGTATCCAAGCGGGACAAGGCATCCGCCTTCCCGTTTTTGGGACCTGGACGATACGTGATTACAAAGTCGAAATCTGCAAAGTAAAGAGACCAACGAAGCTGCGGAGGTGTCAAGGTCTAAGATGTTTTCAAAAACTGAAGATTGTTGTGATCAGAGAATACCGTCACCTTGTGTTTGGCCCCCAACAAATAGTGCCTCCAATCTTCAAAAGCGTCCTTTACTGCCAACAGTTCCTTTTCCATGAAGGTGTAATTTAATTCAGCAGAATTTAATTTTCTTGAGCGGTATGCCACTGGGTGCAGTTGACCAGTTCTTGAATGCCGCTGCAACAGGACTCCTCCCAATGCTTGATCGGAAGCATCCGCTTCCACAAAAAATGGTTCCTCCGGGTCGGCATGAAGCAAAATAGGAGCTGGCACAAATTTCTGCTTGAGATCTGAGAAGGCCTTCTCAGTTTCCGAATTCCACTCGAATTTTACTCCCTTTTTAAGCAAACGAGTAAGTGGGGAGATTAACTGAGAAAAACCTTGGATAAAGCGACGGTAGAAATTGGCAAATCCTAAAAATCTCTGAATCTCCTTGATGTTACATGGAGCTGGCCATTTTTCTACTGCTTGCACCTTTTCAGGATCCATAACGATTCCAAGAGGAGAGATGACAAATCCAAGAAATTCCACCTTACTGACATGAAAGACACATTTCTCCAATTTCACATACAAATGATGGGCAAGTAGTCGTTCCAACACCAATCGTACATGTTTCGTATGATCCTGCGGATTCTGAGAATAAATCAGAATATCATCTAAATAGATGATAGCGATGTTATCGATCAAGTCACTCATAATGTCGTTTATAAAATGCTGAAACAATACTGGTGCATTGCACAACCCAAATGGCATCACACAATACTCAAATAGACCAAAACGGGTACGAAAGGCAGTTTTCCACTCGTGCCTTTCCTTCATTCGGACAAGGTGATAAGCACCCCGTAAATCCAGTTTTGTGAAAATCTGTGCTTCTTTAATTTGATCCATTAAAACAGAAATGAAAGGCAAAGGGTATCTGTTTTTGATGGTAACCTGGTTCAGTGCTCGATAATCAATGCAAGTTCTCAGGCCTCCCTCTTGCTTCTTTGGAATGAAAAACAAAGGGGAAGATACCGGCGACTGAGAGGGACGAATGAATCCATTGGCAAGATATTGATCCAAGTATTCTTTGAGGTGAGCATTCTCCGTTTCGGTCAAGGCATAGATACGACTACAAGGGAGTCTGGCTCCTGGTTCTAAATCAATGGCACAGTCATATGAGCGATGAGGAGGTAAGGTTTCTGCTTCTTGCTCACTAAACACGGCTTCCAAATCTCGATATTCTACAGGAATATCAACAGAGGTGATCACTCCGATAGATTGTCCTCCAAATGACAGAAGAGATGCTTTAGTGGGTTCTTCTACGTGTTCATGAGGCCCATAACAATGTTCAGAACAAAAAGGTGATTGCATGCTTACTGTACGCCTCTCCCAATCAATTGTGGGGTTGTGTGTGGTCAACCAAGGTAGACCCAAAATCAATTGAAACTGAGGTGCGTCTATCAAATTGAATTGAAGGGATTCCAAATGACCATCAGCTTGAATCAATGTAATTTCTTCTGTATGACTGGTGATGGGTCCAGAGGTCAAATTGGAGCCATCCACTGCTCTCACTGGTTCTTGTTTCTCCTTGCGAATAGCTTTAATACCCATCCTACGAGCGTATTTTATGTCGCAAAAATTTCCAGTAGCCGCTGAGTCAATCATAATAGCCACTCCAGAAATCTGTGTCTCTCGGAAACGAATGGTCACTTGTAAGATAACATGCGGCGTCAAGGTTTGCAAAGTGTTCAAAATGGAATGAGAAACGGGAGTCGTCTTATCCTCTTCTACCACAGAGCGACTCTTCCTACTGATGGTGGGTCTCGTTTCCCTTCACTGGAGTTTTTGGCCGCTTAGTACATTCTTTCACAAAATGACCCGAGCCACCACAGTACAAACATAATTTCTTTAGTCTTCTCTGTTCTTTTTCTTCTTGACTCAAGGGTCCTCTGACCGCACCAATCTGCATCGGCTCTACCTCTGAAGATCCTCCTGATCCTTTCTCTAACCAAGTTCGATCGAAGCGAGGTATCGAAGCTTTCCAATCCTTCCTTCTTTCACCCTTACGCTCAGATTGGCGGAAATCCAACTCTAAAACCAAATCCACCAACGCAGACAATTCTGTAGGGCGATTTGGAACCTGAGCTAAAGTATCCTTAATTTCGTCTCTCAATCCTCTGTAAAATAGCGCAGCTCTCTTTTCTTCTGGCCAATTAGTTTCCAAAAGCAATTTATTAAATTGTGTCAGATACGAAATCAAATCCTTAGATCCTTGACGCAGTTCTAGCAGTTCATTATCGGTGGCCTGGGAAATCCTTCTCCTATCAAAGATTCTAAGGAATTCACTCTTAAAACGATCAAAATCGCTAAGCAGGGGATCATCCTTACTAATCAAAGGCATGGCCCAATTTGCTGCATCCCCACCCAGATAGGAAAGGATAAACGCAACCCTGGATTGAACATTAGGAAAAAGGGTAGGTCTACACATGAAATGTAAGGAACACTGAGTGAGGAAAAGCTGAGCCTTCTGGGGATCCCCTGTGAATCTTTCAGGAGCTGCTAAAGGTATCAACGGAGAAACAGAGTGAATAACCTGTGCTACGGTCTTGGGATCAGAGCTGGGGTTACTGACACTGGGCAAAGGAATACTCTGAGTAGGATTACCCATAACCAGACCATCCACCTTCTGTGCCAGCACTCTATTCTCCTCACGAACTGCACCTAACTCTCTTTGAATTCCCTCTAGTATGTCACCCAGGGTCTTCATATCCACCACTTCAGCCATACTGCCCGGGCGAAGAAAAATACTTGGGCACTTCAAATTGTCAGAATGCTCCAGAAGGACTTCGCAGAAGCAGCATAGAAGACTAGTCCCAATCGCCCCTCCACCAGTGACCCCGCTACAAGAGCAGAACTCACTAACAGAGGGAAGAAGGGGAAAGGGGAAGTGGAAGAGAAGAGACTTCCTGCGCTGGGACTTCACTGGCACTCTCTGGTTAACCCCGGGCGTCGTCTGACTAGAATTCCTCAAATGCCTAATGCACAGAAATGGGGGAACAGAAATAAACAACCACTACAGTCTACTTATTCTTACACTGTATGTAATAAAGAAACTTATCCTACCAGTGAAGCGCAAGGTTTTCGCTACTCTTCTTGTGTGAGAAAACTCAATGAATTTTGGCTGGAAGACAAGGATAACTCAATTACTCTCTCTGTACTGTATTGGACTTTTCTCTTACTCCCTCTCTCCTATGATAACTTAAATACCTGAGTTTCTCTCACTCCAGCTGCATATGGAGGTTCTGTTCTTGGCAGTTAATACAGTTCCACAAGGCACAAGTATTTAGCTGCTGGCCAAGAGAATTCTTCAACGCGCAAAAAGGTAGCAAGGTAGGAACAAGAGGTAGGAAAGGAGAGGAAAAGCGCAAGGGAGGTAATAGGCCAACTGTCGTAGCAACGGTAAGGCAATGGTCTTACTGAATTGAGTTCCTGAACGCCTTTCGTTGTTCTCGCTGTCACTACTGCTTCCTCTGTGAAAGTCTTACTTGACGTTGGAGGAATTATCTGCTTACACTCTGCAAGTCTGTCAATATTCATCAGAACGTCGACGAATTCTGCCAAAAGTTGTTTTGTCCTCTGTAAGGACCGAAGGTTCTCTGGGCGAGACACGGAAAACTAGGAAACTAAGAATTTTCCTCAGAACTCCCGTCGTGAATATAGACGCGGAGTCAAAATGAACAGATGCTTCTTCAGGTGAATCTTCGTTGAAGTGCGCCACACGCAGGTCGCGCAATTCCACAGGTAAACTAGAGTAAGACTATGCTAAAGCAACTGTGCGCCCCGGCACGGCGGCCATCTTAGGAGGAGCGCCCATGCAGGATTGACATTGTACCTAACTAAATACTATATGAGACCAGTAATCACTTCAGGACTATTTACACACAGGATTCCCTAATAGCCTTAACAAGGGAACCACACATTCACCCGTCTAAGCCTAGCCTGTAATCCAGTTCTCTCTCTACACTGGGGAATACATGTTGCTGCTAGGCGCTGAATCCTGACACATTCAATGAACTACATACAACGAAAAAACAGAAAACATACCACAGCCTAAAACATGATATTTGTTTCAGTGTTTAGAAACAACAGTAGGATGATATGTAGCTCTATGGCAAAAAATTCACATTATTTTATTTTGTTTGAGGATGAAGTTTACATTACATTCGCACACAGAATGTTTATAGGCCCTGCTAAAACACATGACAAGGAAAAATGCCTTTCCTCTGTAAGAAAATCAGTTTCTATATATTAATAAGCTACCCTTAAGGGCATCTTGCAAGCCCACAAGGTGCCTAATATCTATATATAAAAGCGGCATACCCCATATTTATAAAGTGTGCCCTCACAGTGATGGAAGGCCTAAAATCTATATCAGTAAGTTCAGCAACATTTCCCATTAGACCGGTCTATGTGTGAATAAACTATTTAATTTAATATATCCACTTGGGAAATGCCAGCAAAGTTCTTCAAAATTATTTCTTACTTAATTTTCAAAATCTGATTTAATAGTGAAATCAGAATTCTGATAACTTTAGTAGAAAAGTAACTTCATACAAATGTACTTAAGGCTGCCTGAATCAGAACTGCCTTAAAACAAGGTCTGCCACTTATTACACATCCAGAGCTGGAATACACACCCAGCTCAGAAGACAATGGCCTGGCTCTCAGCCCAGGAAGGATGGGGATTGTTAACTGCTGATCACTTATCAGGGAATAGTTATCTGGGAGCAGAGTGAAACATTTGGCAGAACAAAGGACAACCATAACATTCCTTCTTCATGGGCGTCCCAGGAAGGGCTTCTCCTGATCATTTAATGAACCCTCCTAGACAACGAGGCTCCAGTCAGAGGGGAGAGAGAACCACTTTGGATTGAGGGTTTCCTCGTGGACGACGGGCTCTGCCATATTGAAACATGGGGTCCAGGGTAATCTACAGTACAGAAAAGAAGAAGTGATGCAAATGGAGTTGGAAGACTGTCAAATAATTGTTAGTATTGGGTGGCAGAATTTCTCCACTGGCTACTCAACATGATATATCTGGCAACTCAACCACCACATCCATAGAATATTCTGAGACATGGAAGACTCTACCTGAAGAATACCTTGCTGGAAGAAGTCTTCTGACTCCTGACTCCTAATGGAAGAAGAGGACTCATCCAAGAACCCACAGTTTCAAGGACTCCCAACACGTGTTGGCTCCCTAGAACTCGACTTCCTCTGGTTGACCACCTACTTGCCTGCTTCAGGGACACAAAAAGCATAATGCCTCCTGGCTCAAAGAGGGCCCAGCTGACCAGAGATGGCTGGTCCCTGCAGGAAGTTGGCTGAAGAGAGTTTGGCACCTACAAGCCCACCCTAAGGAGCAAGAGACTGCTATACTGATCAATAGGAACTTTCCCAACACTTTACAAAAAGTGGACATTATCATTTTTCCACCTTTGGGGGACTGGCACAAAGTGCTGAGGTCATGCCCTGTGTGGCCAAGAAAATCAGGTTCATCTTGCTTGGACCTTTCTTGGTGCTGAAAGCAGGTTCAGTGAGACTTTGCAGTAAAGATAACCATCATCAGCTGAGCTCCCCTGTAATAAGCTGGATCTCTCTATAGTGTACTGAAAAGAAGTACACTGTGCAGAGTCCAGTGAATCCCCAAATGGTACACAGAGGTAAAAGTAGATAATTCTAATGCTCTTTTTATGGTAGTGTGGGCGAGTAGGAAGGCTTATCAGAGGGTAGTGCTAAGCACTTGTTGTACTCACAGAGACAATAAATAAGACACACACTCAAGAAAAAAAGCGAGACCAATTAGTAAAAATATATTAGATTTTTATGCATTTTTTAAGACCAAGAATACAGTTTTAAGGTAAGCACTTTCGACTTTACAATTTTTCAAAGTTCGGAAAATATATGACCTTTGTGCACAAGTACGCACAATAGAAATCAATGGGGAAAAAGAGGAAAATGCATAAATAATCAGACAATGCTTTCATGAAGTTCACCTTCTCATTGTAGCTCGATTTTGGGACCAGGTCGAAAATTCCAGCAGAAGAAGTTTGAAAGTGTCACGGATCAGGTGGGAGCAGAGTGCTGAGGATCTTGGAAACTGAAGCACAAAGACGAAGGGAGACTCTTGAAAATGCACTACACAGTTGGACTTACAGGTAAGTCCGGTGGGTCTCTTTGGAGGGAGGGGGTCCAAAGGGCCTGGGTACCATGGGAGCAGAGCTGGTTAGTCTTCGTGCTGGGGCCGGGTGGGCTGAGTCCTGAGCGAACAGTTCAGACGGGCATCGTGCGTCTTCAGGTTCCTGGCAGTCAGGAGTAGGCAACTTGGAGACGTGAATTCCGGAAAGCTGGGCCACTCAGGAAGTGGGTCTTCATGTCTCTCCCTCAATGGGTGCTTCCTTTTGGTGCTTTGGGAGTCTGAAGTGGACTCTTCTTCTTGGTTTTTACGGTTGGTGGTCCAGTACTCCGGGTATTGGTACGCTGCAGCTCCGGTAGGTCCTGGTGCCTCCAAACTTGGTGGAGAGGCAGATCTGACCATCAGGAGCTATGGTATGTCTTCCTGCTTTGGTGTTGCATCAAGGTCATCTGTGATCAGCAAGTCAATTAACCAGACCTCAATGGATCGGTGCCTGCAGTGTGCAGGGGAGTGATACCTTCACTCCAAGGGAGCCTCTCAGCGATTTAACGAAGGGTTCATGATGACATAGCAGCAGCGATTGTTGGGTGCTTCTTGCAGCTGGGAGGGTTTGGCACATTTGTTTTCTGTGCAGGGCTTCTGTTCTTGTATAACAGGTCAGGTTTTTTGTCCTGGTCTTCTTTTGATCCAATGAATCTGAGGTTCAGGTCTCGGGGAGCCAGCTAAATACTGAATTTAGGGGAGTTACAAGGGTAGACAGGTAGTAGCCTATGTGCTACTTACCTTTTAGGGTATCTACACCCACTAGCGACCACTTAATGTCGGAAGAGGCACTACCCTAGCCCTGATTGGAGGTTTTTCTTACCATCTCAAGATGGTTGAATTTCAAGAGAGGGGTTCACCTCGCCTGCCCCTTCCTTGGGGTGGTGCAGGCTGAGGGGGGACCCTCCTCCTCATCTAACTATTTTTCCTGCCTTTCCTCCCACCAGACATGGAGCAGGAAAGAGGGCTTGGCCTCTCTCACTATCTGGCATTTCTTGTGCTGGATTTCAAAGGCGGCATTGTCTTTGAAGCTTCCCGCCCGGGAAGGCCATCTGGTCCTGGAGGTGTGAAATACCCCCTCCAAAGTCAGTGTTGTTTCTGTCCTCTGACAAGTGTCCAGCCCATGTACTCTTTATGGCTTCGCTGTTCACTTACAACATCACAGGATGGAGTGGACATTGTGGGGGCATATTTATATCATGCTGATATGCCTACATATAGGATATAGTGCACCCTGCCTTAGGGTTAAAAGCCTACTTTAGGGATTACTCACCTATAGCTTATGCAGTGTATAGGTAGCATGGAACACAGGGCTGACTCTTCAGATTTTCCTTGCACCAAGACATGCAGACTGCAATGGCAGAGCTCTAGGTACACAGGGTACAATTTACTAGGTACTTACAGGGTAGCTGAAGTTGTGCCAATCGTGGTGCAGTGTTTGGGAAAGAGATCTTGCACTGGGGACCTGGATAGCAGGGACCCAGTGCACTTACAGTTCAACATCACATTAGGCATCAGGCAAGAAGTGGGGGCTACTTGGATAGGGTGCTGGCCAGGAGGTGATGGTTAATCCTCTGTAATGAGATAGGGAAATTATACTGGTGATTTTTTCTACACGTTGATATGGGTAAAGCAGTTGACAAAAAAAGTGCAATACATTACACTTTCAATTCCTCATCTAAGCTTAGGACAACTGTTACACAAGGGTATGGATTGCAAATAGCACTGTATTTCCCTTTCTGATGACTGGAGCTCAGAATGTGTGCTTACTCTGAGTGAATGGGCCCTGTCATAGTAGTCAGATTCTAATCACTGCTGTTCATGCCATTTCATCATGACCAGATTTGTCGGTCGGCAGGGTGCCACACATCGTTTTCATCAGACCCATGCCTTTGTATGTGTATATGGCTCCTCTGGCTGTCGCAAATTTGGTCCTGGCAGCTGACTTACTCCCACACAGTGATGGCGCCCTGATAATACATTGACTCTCATGTGCCTACGACACTTACATTATGCATGTCCATCTCTAATGGACTGATGTGGATGGCTGTTATAAAGTGATGTGATGTGTCAGGCAGCACCCCAGATGGTAGTAGTGCTGGGAAATGTGACATGTACCTACCGCGGGGCATGTTCATATAGAAATGGCACAAACGGTGGTGCTAGCACTTTTGCTGCGTCACTCCACGTCATTCCACAAACACAAGGAAACAGCGCACACCATGTGCTTTACTTTGTGCTGGCACCTATAAAAGCAGCCAAGGTGCGAGGGTCCTGCCTTGGCGCACAGCTGTTTTTTTTGCAGCGGCACAGGGGTGAGCACAGGGGTAGCACATGTACCAATAGATACAGCCCATCCATGTATTTGTGAAATGATGCAGCTCGGCGCTTGAGATTTGTTTGCATCGAAGCCCTGCACCTTTTCACTTTAAATATGGCCCATGGCCCGCTGGTGTATATAACTTGCATTCACCCCACACTCAGTCATATATATGTAGATGAGAGGAGATCAGGTGCCTCCTACCATGGCAGCTGACATCTGTGGCATCTGAGCCAGCAGCCAGGACAGCTGCGTACCATTTAGTCTAATCGATGGGAGTATGGACTTGACTCTTGAAATGTCCCAATGTGTATATACTACCCATGTCCCACATATCCCCTACCCCTCGGGTATGTTGTTTCTCCTGTGAGATACCAATTGTATGCTGGGGATTTTGAGGCTCGGTTAATGTGCATGGGCCCAGGTGAGACAGAGGGGCATCTTTCATAGTCATGTGGTGCAGTTCAGTGCAAGAAACCACCCTGTTGCACCAAGATGTGTGAATTGGAAAGTGCAGGCTTGCCCTGTGTTTACGAACAATACAACACATACCTGTGCTTTCCTTTATGCTGGTGCACATTCAGCAACTATAATGCTTAGGTGAACATCTGCTGTTTGCGTGCCATTGTAGGAAGTTACGACAGGAATGTGCCATATCTTGTAGAAACTGCACATTGCTGCCCTTTTGACATAGGAATAGCACAGTTGGAATGCTTGCAACGCTGCCATACGCCAACATATGATCAAACTGCCCATGAGCCTTCTGTTGATGTCAATACTAACCATTGATGAGTCAGGTGCTTACTGTTTGGCCTGTAGACAGTGCTGCAGAGCACTGGGACATAGTTGCCTGGACTGCATGAGTTTAGGTAGTTCTCCACATTGGCCCGTGTTGGGACTTACCATGTTGCTGATGTAGTTCCAGTCATAGGCAGCACTGTCCTGTCCCGATACTCCAACCACCGACTCCTCAGAGATGACTGCGTACATTTGCTCCTCCAAGGGATCCAGCTCATCCTGGGCACTCCGGTCTGCAATGCTGCCTGGAGATTTGTTGCCAGTTTTTCCTTAGTTTTGTGCTTAGCATTATGCCAGCACTTCTTACAGTGAATCACGGTGAGTTGGTTTTTAAATTGTAGGTCTGAAAATGCCACTTTTAGAAAGCTGGCATTTTCTAACTTTATATAACACACAAATTGGGGAGGGCCTGAGGGACATTTAGAGACCTGCATAGGTTGTATCCCCCTGTACCAATATATAAACAACCTAACAAACCTATGGGTCTATCATCTGAGAATCTAATCAGGAATACAAATTATGTCTCAGCAACACATTGGTATGCTGAAAGGAAATCAGAGACAAGGGTTCTGACTCAAGGCGTCATACAGAAGATGGTTAACCCTGTGTTAGCAAAGTGAAAAACTATATTTGGATTCCCATCAATATCATGTGTGATCAATATTCTCATATGGTCCTCCGTCCTGGGTCTTGTGTCTCTAGATCACCGAGACAGCTGTAGTACCCTCTACGGACTCATAGTTCACACGTGCCAACACTTGGACAACCATAAGAATCTGATCTGACGGGTAAGTGCAGTGGAGAAAAGAAAAGTGCGTGAAATTTTAAAATAGGATAGAGAATCTCATTATAATATTTTTATTCAGCCAAGACCTCCAAAACTAGTGATAGTGAAAAAACTCAATTTGAAAGAAAATTTTGCTGTGGTATATTATTAACAGTAAAGGATATAAGTCTCCATAAACTGTAACTTCACTCCTCCATGGCACCTGGTAACTCTGTTGGATCTGTAGAGATTTTGCTTTGTGTTCATTTTGCTTCTTCCTCTACAGATCCAACAGAGTAACCACAGTAACATTTTCTTTCAAATTGAGTTTTTTCACTATCACTAGTTTTGCAGTCGCATTGATATGAGAACAGAGGCCCTGAAGAAAGCCTAGGGTCCATTTCCCGTTAAGGCTGAAACATGTTGGCCCCTATGCAGATATTTGTTAAACTGCAGTAGTAATGTTTTGCGCTGTTCTTGGTTTTTAGTTAGGAAGAGGTCTTGGCTGAATAAAAATATTATAATGAGATTCTCTATCCTATTTTAAAATTTCACGCACTTTTCTTTTCTGCACTGCACTTACCCGTCAGATCAGATTCTTATGGTTGTCCAAGTGTTGGCACGTGTGAACTATGAGTCCGTAGAGGGTACTACAGCTGTCTCAGTGATCTAGAGACACAAGACCCAGGACGGAGGACCATATGAGAATATTGATCACATATGATACTGATGGGAATCCAAATATAGTTATTCACTTTGCTAACACAGGGTTAACCATCTTCTGTATGACGCCTTGAGTCAGAACCCTTGTCTCTGATTTCCTTTCAGCATACCAATGTGTTGCTGAGACATAATTTGTATTCCTGATTAGATTCTCAGATGATAGACCCATAGGTTTGTTAGGTTGTTTATATTTTCTAACTTTAACCATTCTCTGCCTCTGCCTGTCCCTGGAATACACATATGAGTTGGATGACAGCTGGACTTTGTGCATTCCCTCTAGGCAGTCACACACAAAGCGAGCTGAGGTCTGCGCTGCATATCCTGATGGCCCATCACCAGGATGATGGGTCTTCCTGAGATAGAGTGAGAGGGAGGAGCTTACAATTGCACCTGAATAGGGCTGTGCCTGTCCCCACACAAAAAGCTGCATACCCCCCTGTATTGTGTCTGGAGCCAGGACCAGGAAGGGAAGAGTCTTGTGCATTACAAAGACCTTACTTTGATGTCTCCCTGCTTCTAAGGCTAAAATGGGTATAAGTACTGGACCTCTGACACCATATATTCAGAACACTTCTGGAATGAGGACGTTCTGCCAGGAAGAAGAGCTGTTGTGCTGCAAGGAGGGACTGCCACTTTGCTGCCTGCTTTGAAGTCTTGGCCTGCTGTCTGATGCTTTTTGACTAGGAGTGTGAGGACTGGAGTTTATTCTCTACATACTGCATCTCTAAAGGTTCTCCAAGGGCTTGTTGAGCTTGCCTCCTGTTTCTGAAGTCTCAGGGACATCAAAGACTTCACCTGCATCTTGCTACTAGCAACTGGGCTCCTTTGCTATGAGTCCTGCTCTGCCAAGTGGTTCAAAATCCAGTCCTGGGCCCTTGGAAGTGAGTGTTTGGAGCTCCAACCCAAGAAAACAATGCATCAACACTGATGCGTCGTTCAGAACCGGCACATTCCATGTGAAATCGACACATCGCCGATGCCTGTACCGCAGCCATGGACCGCACTACTTGCCAAGTGTGTGACGCACCGACTGCGTATTACAACGCAGCCCTGACTTTGCTGATGCATTGCCTCCAAATCACAACTGCTGCTTGAGTCTCAGGCAGCGCATAAACGACGCCTAATGTCCATGAATCCAGCTTAACCCCGGCCCGGCTTCTAACCAATGCATCGCCTTCCGCCCAGTGGTTTGACATCAAAACCTTGGAACTGACGCACAGTGCTCTTGACAACGATGAATCAACGACTTTACCTGACTTCAGGACTAACGCATTGCCTACAACAGCTACGTATCACATATGTATTTCAATGCATCTTACCCAAGAATCGACACTTCCAAAGTACTTTCAGCGGGTCTGTGTGACTCCTGTATCCTGTCCGCGCTCCATCATGGTCGGAGTGAACTTTTGGATTTACCTCGGTCAAGCCCGACCAGATAGCCTCAGTTGGAGCTATTGATTTCTAAGCACTGCATTTTGATTTAATCTTGCAAAATTAATATCTTGACCTGTGTATGTTGGGATTTTGTCATTTTGGTCTTGTTTTACTCAGATAAATATTAGCAAATGTTTTAAACTGGTGTGGAGTACTTTTGTATTGCTGTCACTGTGTAACTGTGTGGGTTTGCACTAATACTTTACACATTGCTTCTTTACTTTAGCCTCACTGCTTTGTGTCAAGCTACCAGAGGGCGGGCACAGGTAAACTTTTAGTGTGTACTACACTTACCCTGACTATGTTGCTGGTTCCTTCTTGGGCAGGGTGTATACCTCTGCCAACCAGAAACCCAATTTCCAACAACCTGCAAGCCCAGAGCTGTGAAGGCCAAGCACTGATTCAAAGATAGAAATGACAACATTTTAAATGCTATTTTTCTCTGAGGTCTGGTTGTGAAGCATTGATTTTCTTCTGAAGCTCAACTTAAAATGTAACATTTTGCAAAATAATTTAGCCTTTTTCTGCTCAATAACCTTGGGATTTAAAGCAATTACTTGGCTATCCCTTTTACAAACCATTCTTTATAGTTCCTATTGCAGTGCATGTACGCTTTTATGTTCTTTTAGCATGCATTTCCAGTCCATTAATTACAAAAAATATATACCGTAATAGAGAAAAAAACAAAACAGCGTAAACTAACTGTGGAAGTGCAGGTAATTTGAATATTAGTATGTACTGAATTGTAAAATTGGCATTATCTTTTTATTTATGCCAAGACACACTATGCATTTTAGTATGTTAGTATGATAAGATGATGGCATAGCAAATCAACATCATTGCTCCATATTTCCACTAGAGCGCTGGGCTGCTGCTGCTGTCTCTGATTCAAGGTCAAGTATACTTGCCAAGCGCATAGCATGTATGAAAGATGCCTGAGGGAAAGAGAAAGCCGATTTTGTAAAATTATATTTATGTACATATAATGTAGCTGCTCGTTGGTTACTACAAAACCTATATTAGAATAGAATTCTAGTGTAAAGTTCACTTTTTCAGTTGCCATGAAAAGAAAATATTTTAATAGGATCTAAAAGGCAAAACCATTATCTAACTGCCTATTTGGGACACTGATATTATTTGTTGCTCAATCCTATTTTCTTTTATTTGTACACATTTATTATAGTCTAGTGATAGATCATATTTGCTTGAATGCAAAATGTTCTAGATTTATGTGCAATACATTGTTGCGTTTCTCCATCTAACCTGAGGAGAAAGGCAACACAATGGTGGACAACTGTGTTTATTAGAGACTTTGCATACAAAAATATAAAAATAAAGGGCCCGATTCACAGAATGAACTTAAGACTCAATCCTAAACTTAGTACTGTTTGGTATTCACAGACTGCATTTACTACTTTTGGCATTCACAGAATGAACTTACTACTTTTGGCGTTCACAGAATGCACTTACTACTTTTGGTATTCACAGAATGAATTTACTCATTTCGGTATTCACAGAAGTTAGGACTCCTAACTTTAGGACTCCTAAATTGAGAAAAAATCCTAATTATGAGACTTTCGGTAATCACAGAAGGCATTTAGGAGTCCTAAAGTTAGTAGTCCTAACTTTACTACTACTAAATTGAGAAAAATCCTAATTTTAAGACTTTCGGTATTCACAGAAGGCATTTAGGAGTCCTAAAGTTAGGAGTGCTAACTTCTGTGAATACCGAAATGAGTAAGTTCATTCTGTGAATACCAAAAGTAGTAAGTGCATTCTGTGTATGCCAAAAGTAGTAAGTTCATTCTCTGAATACCAAAAGTAGTAAGTGCAATCTGTGAATACCAAAACAGTAGTAAGTTTAGGATTGAGTCTTAAGTTCATTCTGTGAATCGGGCCCAAATTGTCTCATGTACATCTCAGGTGGATGCTGGAGAGTACTGGATGAAGGATAGCAACTACCGCTGTATCGCTAAGGTAAGAATATATATGTAAGCAAAGATCTACTATTCTTAAACCTACATCTATGTAACTTGACTATATATATGTAAAACTGTGGCACACCTGAATCCATCTTGATGGAATCAAAGCTGTAAACTGAAAGCATGTCTTCTAGAAATGAACAAAATAAGGGGATTAATTTTGCTATAGAAATTATGGTTAGTGCCCTAGAACATTTTCAATTAGTTTTCAAATATTGTTCTCATCCATGTCAGTAAAACATTTCAACATGCCATTGTCATTTCAAAACCAGCAGATTCTGTCAGTTAACTCCCTGGTGTTCTACTGCAACTTCCCACAGTGATCTAATGACAAACTAGAGTGCTAACATTCTGTATTAATGACAATAGTGGGGCATACCAGAAGCCATCTTGAGGGAACCAAAGCTGTAAAATCTATAGCATTACTTTAGAAATGAACAAAAGAGAGTTTTTTTTCAATATAGAATGTATGGTTAGTGCTCTAAAAAGCTTAAATTAAGATACAATTTCTTTGAGTTCTGAAACTTCTTCCTCATCCATTTCAATAAACCATTCTGATAATAAGGGCGCTATTACGATGCTGGTCGTGACCTAAGGTCGGAGGCCTTATGACCAACATCGTCGGTTTCAATTTCGACCGGCTGATTATGATACAGCCGGTCGGAAGTGAAACTGGTCGGTCATTCTGACTGGATTCTGACGAGCTCCAGGAGCCCGTCTGCCAGTTGGAAAGTGACCCTAATCCAAATGGAAGGCGTGTCCGCATTCTGTATTACGGTGCACGGTTTATGGCAGAGTTTCCATGCTGGCCTTTCCGACATGGTAACCCTGTCATAAAGAGTGTCTAGGTGCCCCCCTGTTGATTCCTGCACCTTGTTGCAGGAACCTTGAGGTGCCTGCCGCGGGGCACAGGGATCAACACAGACTCCCATTTCATCAATGGGAGCTTGTGTTATGACTGGTGTACGGGCGTAACACAAGCTCCCATTCAGAAATGGGAGATGTGCGGGCGCATTTTAATTAGGCGGTCGGGACCGCCGACCGGAGGTCGGTCGGTCCAATTTCCGCAACAGTGTTGCGTCCGCCTGACATCGTAATAAGGCCCTACGAGTGAAACATGTATTCCAACACCAAAAGCAGTCAGTTATTTAACCCCCTAGTAATCAATTGCAGTTTCCTGCAGTGTTCTATTGAACCACTAGAGAGTCAACATTCTGTATTTATGACAAAATTGTGTCACACCAAAGGCCATCTTGATAGAATTAAAGCTGCAAAACGTACATAATTACCTTTACAAATGAACAAAATTAGTGAGTTCTTTTTGTCATAGAAATTATGGTTGGTGCTCTAGAAATTGAAATGCACACATATTTTCTATGGGTTGTCAAATATCTTCCTCGTCCATTTCAGTAAAACATTCTGATAGGCAGACTAAAACATGTAATTTCAAAGCCTGCAGCAATCAATAATTTGATTGCAAATTTTGCAGCGTTGTCGCAGAAGATGTCATGAGTGATGTAATATGTGGGGTAATTAGCTGTGGATGGCGAGGGTGTGGTTACAGTTACCTTAGGACACGAGTTATAGTTGCTTGAGATAACTATAACTATAATTGGTGAATTTCTCCGTAATATTGTAAACCAGTGTTAGCCTATGGAAGACCCAGCCTTGCCACAGTGAAAAAGACTTTGGAGTTTTTTCACTGCCATAACATGTAAAACATTAAATATATATGTCCTACTTTTTACATACTGTGCATTCCACCCTATTGGCTTTTAGGATTGCCCTTAGGGGTGATGTATATGTATAAAAAGGAAGTGTTAGGCCAGGAAAAAAGTTTGTTTTTGCTAGGATGAAATGGCAGTTTAACACTGCATACCCTGCTTGCAAGGGCAGGCCTGGAGACATGCCTTGCAATGCTGCTTTAGTGAGGGGCCCATTGAGGGCTGCAGCCCCTTGTGGCATTTACATACGGACATTTAGTACCATATACTAGGGAATTACAAGTACATTAAATTCACCAATTAGGTCTGGGCCACTTTTAACAATGTCTTAAGGGAGGGCACAAGCACCTTATAACTAGTTAGCATGGGTAAAGAGTCCTAGCACCAAGACTAAAATGGGTTCAGCAGCAGAAGGCAAAAACCTACGGTAACCCTGCAGAAAGGGCGAATTCCCAACAACAATCCTGAAATTTAACAAAATGAGTAATAGTAAACATTTTGCTCTCAACCCAAAATATATTTAGACATCACACCTTTTCAACTACCCACCCCCTGAAAATGGAGTTGTAATGTAATGTAATGTAATGTAAAGGACATTTCTACCGCGCGACTTTCACTCCAAGGAGTATCTTGGCGCTCACACAACTCAGATGGAGGAGTTGGAAGGGAAAGGGGTGTCCTAAGTTCTACACAAACATTACACTAAGGTCCTACAAGTGGCGTCAGGCAAAGAGAAAATCCAAGTTTTTAATGCCTTCCTGAAGGGGGCTTCTTGAGAAAATGACCGCAAGAAAAGAGGAAGTTTGTTCCAGGCTTTAGTACCCAGTACAAAAAGGGATTTGCCACCCTTTGTGGCCAGCTTGAAATGAGGGGGAGTAAGTAGGTTCTGGCTTGCAGATCTCAGACAACGCGTTGGGTGATATCTTTTAAACCCGTTGCATAAATAGGTTGGGCCTCGTTGGTGAAATGCCCTAAAAGTGATTAGAAGAAGTTTAAACAAGATTCTTTTACCTATTGGCAGCCAATGGAGGGTGTTTAGTGCTGCTGAGGCTGATGACTTACGGGGCAGACGCAGTACAAGGCGGGCTGCCGTATTTTGGACCATTTGTAATTTGTGGAGAACAGTTTTGTTAGCTCCAACGTATAGTCCATTACAATAGTCCAGCCTAGAACTTATTAAGGCCACTGCGACTGTTTTCCTCGCCGATAGTGGGAGAAGATCAAAAAACTTCCTTAGTGCTTTTATGATCTGAAAGCACATGCCTGCTACTGCTACAGCCGCCTGGGGTTTAAAAGATAGTTGGTTGTCGAATTTGATGCCCAGATTGCGGGCGGATGCAATTGTATTGGGGGGCACTTCGGCTTCCGCTGGCCAGCACACTGTTGGGGAAAAAAGATTGTGATTCCCTATAGGTAGAATTTCGGTTTTTCCGGCGTTGCACTTTAAATGGTTGTTCGTCATCCATTTAAAAGTTGCTGCAAGACAGTCCTTAAGATCTTCCTCGGTACGTGGCCGCTCCCTATCCAACACCAGTATAAGTTGGGTGTCGTCAGCGTATGAAATATAACTGATCTTGAATGACGCGATCAGTTTCATCAGGGGTACCATATATAGGTTAAAAAGAACAGGGCTCAAGCTAGAGCCCTGAGGAACCCCTGAGCTGACGTCTTTGGCCTCAGACTGATATGGGCCTAGCACTGTTATTTGGCGTCTGTTGGTCAGGAAGTTCCTACACCATGCCAAAACCTGTCCTCCTACCCCTGCGGCAGTCAACCGGTCCACTAAGATGTTATGTGAAACCGTATCGAAGGCTACCGACAGGTCAAGTAGGATAAGGACAGCCTTCTTTCCTTGATCCATTGCTGCCCTTAATGTTTCTGCAGTGAAGAGCAGGGCTGATTCGGTAGAATGTTCTGACCGGAATCCTGACTGATTAGGATGGAGAACGCTATTCTTCTCCAAAAAGTTAGTCAGTTGACTATTGACAAACTTTTCAGTCAGTTTGAATAGAATGGGTAACAAGGAAATTGGGCGCAGGTTGGAGAGGGTAGTAGGATCGGCAAGGGCCTTTTTTTGGAGAGGCTTAACAGCTGCAAGTTTCCAATCATTAGGGATATTTGCCGTAGTAAGAGAGGAATTAATAATCCTGTTGATCATTGGATTAACCATCTCTATTAAAAGATGCAACACCGGAGGGGGACAGGGATCGAAAGGGGATCCCGATTTGCTGGCTAAAATCGCTTTAGCAGTTTCCTCCAAAGATACTGGGGCGAAATCATCAAAGCAGGGGGAAGATATCGTCTCCACTATCTCTTCAACATCCATCGTCGCAGTTGCTCCTGATGGAAAGGTCTTCGTGATAGCCAGGATCTTATTATCAAAATAATCAGATATCGCGTTACAGAGATCCTGCGATGGAGGAATCTCTTGCGATAGAGCTGAAGGATTCATGAAATCCTTGACAATCTTAAAGATTGCTTTTTGTTCCTGGCCTGCCGTAGATATGGCCTGTAGATAGTGTGTTTTTTTTGCGGATTTTATTCCTGCATGATACTTCCGTCTCGCTGCTATATAGATGTTACGTGCAGCGGTGTCGTAATTTCGACGCCACCTCCGTTCCAGTGTTTTAACTTCACCTAGTTCAAGCTTTAAGGTTGTTGAAAACCAAGGGGCATTCTTTTTAGTCTTCCTGGGTTTAAGGTTCTCATTTCTGGATGATTTTAGCAAAGTTCCCGCTCCAGCAATCCAGTCACAAAAGGTCTGATTGTCTGTCGAGGTAAGATCGACTAGGACTGGTGTACTGTCTTTAAGTTTCTCAATAACGTCAGGTCTGCTGGCTAATGACTTCCAATCCGGGATAGTTTTAGTATTAAGTTTATTATTACACTTTGAAGGGTTTATAGTGGGTTTCAAAATCCCAGCTATGTTAAAAGGGATTGACATCAATTCATTGACTTATGGTCAATTTTACCCTTTACTTTAAGATTAGCCAAATTAACTAGATATGTGTTGCAAATCTCTAGTGACTCACCTTAAAGTTAAGAGCTTCGTGGTGTAGCAAATTATGCAAGTAGTATCAACAATTCACTATCATCACATAACCATAAGCCCGCCTTCTCTCTCTTATAAGCCCGCCTTCTCTCTCTTATGACTATTGGGGGTGTAAATTTGAAGTGCTCCACCATGACAAAACTCTGTCAATGCTATATCTCATTTGTGCTCAATAAAGTTCAGCTGTGTACCTTTAAAACATGTAGAATTTGTATACATCTAATGCTTATCCTGTGAACTCCTACATATTAGCAAATACAAGGAGATGATGGACGGAGCGCTGAAACTTTTCGGACACTCACCCTCAGTCACAGATCTGGGTTGAATCCATCATCTTTCTTCAGCTCACTTCGCCACCTCAGTTCAGACACAGCTATATGGAAATCATTCTTGACCCTGTGCCTCATCGGAAAAGTCCAGCCTGAACTGCCAAGCTATGTCTTCCCTGGACCAAAAACAAGCATCCTGGGACCAGTTTCGGGCTAACAGCCCCCATCAGCCAGGCGAGCTTGAATTCAGTGAAAAAAAAGAGAAAAAAAGGACCAAAGTCTGGGCTTACCCTGCCAACTTAGGGCGAACAAAGCAAACACAAGGAGATGATGGACGGAGCGCTGAAACTTTTCAGACACTCACCCCCAGTCACAGATCTGGGTTGAATCCATCATCGCTCTTTAGATCACTTTGCCATCCCAGTTCAGACACAGATATATGCAAATCTGTTTTGACCCTGTGCCTCATGGGAGCAGTCCAGCCCGACCTGCCAAGCCATGTCTTCCCTGGACCGGAAACAAGCATCCTGGGACTGGTTTCTGGCTAACAGTCCTCATGCATAAAGATATAGAGTTTTGCTCTCAACCCCCTTTCTTGCAACTAGTTCATGTATCACCACTCATGCATCTCTGTCTTCCCCTCCTCACCCTTGACAGATAGGCAGACATCACACACATGTCCCTGATGCAGAGCTTCTAACACTTCTGCCTCTTTTCAAAGAGTGAGCTGTTATAATAAATGCGAGTACCAACTCACATAGGTATGCCACAATGCTATCAATTTCACTAGGAGACACTGCAGGAAAACTGTTTACCTTTGTTTGTCATAACATCATGCTGCTTTAATCTCTCTATTTATATATGCTGATACAATTTACTCAACTCAAACTTAGACTCTAATATAAAAGGCCTCACATATGCTTATACTCTTATTATTACATTTTGATGATCCTATGCTGTCAGCCCTCCTGTCACCTGCCTCTACCTCTACTTCTAGCCACAGACAGAAGAATGGCAGAGCCTGTAAAGTCATTTGGAATTGTACAAGTACCAGAAGACATGGAAATTCTTATTAAATATTCTGTAAATCACAGTTTACTGTTTTTTAATGAATATTTGAAGCGATGAACAATGCATAGTATTTTTATTTGCAAACCATTTCCCTCTCCACCAAGCAGTGTATGATAATTTGGTACTAACTTTGCCATTCATTGTAATTTGCTATACAGGAATTGCAATAAATATATCTAAATATTTCCCGCTCATTGGAGGAAGTTGAAAATAATCAGCTTCACTCTCCACAACAATATTCAGCAAAGATAGTATACAATTATTTTGGAAAAGAATCTTAATCTTCTCTCAGACAGCTTTCCATAAGGACTGAACTAACCTTCTTTGAAAAATCAAATTCTAAAGAGTTGAAGGGAAATCATAACATGGGCAACACAAAGTGGGTATTAAATTTATTATATGAAGTTTGAGTAAAAATGCTCTGTTATAAAGAAAATATAACATTTGGGTGCAGTTGGCAGCACGCGAGGAAGACAAAATCAATGTCCATATTTAACCTTAAGTTAAAGGTGAAAAAGACGTTTGTGGTCTATCTCCCACTCCATCAAACTTGACTCTTGGAATCTACAATAGTATGGTCTCAAAATAAGATTAAGAATATGTAAATTTATCATATTCTTCAAAGAATTAAGGGCCTCATTATGATGGGCGTCATATGTATGTGTTTTCACTCAAAAACGATTGCCTTAGAGTTGGATCCTGCTTTCCATTTCCTCTAATTTTCCGTGTGGGTCTTACGTGGCTCAGAAAGGAGTAGCTTATATATTCTTGACAACATATAGCCAGCTTTAGCAAGTTGGGATAGCTTAATGGGTAGTGAAGGACAGACTGGCTTTATGGCCAGTTTAGAAATCTGGACTTTAAGCTTCAAGAACCTATATGAGTCTATTTCAGCCAGCTTCCTCTCTATTTGTAGATTGGAGAAGGTCTTAGGGGAGGTGTCATCATACAAGTTTTTGATCAAGTTAATGCCTCTTTGGAACCAGTCCTGCCAAAATGTTAGTTGGTCATCTATTGTTATCTGTTTTTAGGCATTCCTGTGTAATTTCACTGAAAGTATCAGAATATTTATTACATTCAAAAAATTAATTAGTAACATTTTGAAAAGGTTTATTAAAGTTAACATATTTTAGTAACGCTTAACTGGACCTCCATCTGTTCTGAGTTTTTTTCTTAATGAGTTTTCAAAATGTGCAATGAGTTGTTCCTTATCTGAAATCAGAATACACCCAATCTAAGAACGTAGCAGGTTAGTGGCACACCTTTTAGTAGAAAAAAATATAATTAACTATGGACTGTAAATGATGTACTATTGAATAAAATTTAGATTCTATCTTTTCATCTCCAGGGATCAGAATATGCTCTTTGTGTTATTATATTGTTCAACAATTTGTGCATTTTAGTAGCAATACATTTAGAGTCATATTTCCTTCTAAAAATTAAATTAAAGACAAATTTCAATAACCAGCTGCAAATAAATTACCATCACCACATTGGAATAATTTATCTATAAAAGAAGATCAAACTGATAAATTAATGGCAGTAGGACTACAGGTAGTAATGATAGTGGAATACCTTTAACTGAAATCATCATCATAATCTTTATTTGGCTAAAGTAAGCATAAAAGCAAACTAAATAAAACACATAAAATACATCACTAAAACAGCAATTCATTCACATAAAAGAAAGCAGTAGACTCAAGACAGCTAATAAATGAACTCGGGGGGAAAACCCATATCTCTCCCTCATTACCAAGGAACATCTTATAAAATGGATAACAGCATAGCATAATTGAACGGAACCAAGTTGTTACAAGAAAGCAATGGCTGATTTATGATGTCTAAATTTACCTTCTTGAAGGATGGAATGTAAAAAAACGAGACAGTGGGTATATATACAGAAGCCGAAAGAGCATAAAGTGCAATTTGCATTGTTTGAAACCATTGCCACAAGGGAAACTTGGACATATTGTAAGCCATGATCCCTGTTTTGGAAAGGCCACTAAAATGTGGATGATATCAAAACGAAATCTGGTCAGATAAAATCTGTACTCAGTATTTATAAAAATACATAAATAAGCCTCAGGACCTGGTGCTAATTTTAGAGGAATAAAATTTGCACTAGACTATGAGTATGGAAAGTCCCTGAGACTTTATTGTTTTCTAAAATTGATGGACTGGTGTCATAAGTAAAGGCTCCCAATTTATATTGGAGTCCAAAATAATGCCCAAATATGAGAACTGTTTTACCTTAGCAATCTCAAACTGATAATCCTTTGTTTTAGTATTTTGTGACCCCAACATCATAATAAAAGACTTAGGGCCCGATTACGAGTGGACCGCCGGTGTCGGTCTGTGCATTTCACCACCGCAGGCCAGCCCGCAGTATTCTGAGTGTGGTGGTCGGACCGCCACAGGACCGCTGCCTTCAGTGGAATCCAGGACCCCTCTGCAGTGGCGCAGAGGTCAGGAGCAGTAATATGCTGGCAGTGCCACTGCAGCACCGCCAGCATATTATGAGTTGCCTGTCCACTACCCTTTTCATGGCGGTGAGCCCGCCATGAAGAGTGTTGTGGAGAGGCAACTAAATGCTTCTGTGCCTCGGGTGCATGCAGGAGGACACTTGTTGTGCCCCCTGGAATTGCACCACTGTTCCTGCATGGTGAGGTATGCAGGACATGTTGCATTCCACACTGCAGGAACGTGCAGACGACGCTCTCACAATGGCGGTCTGCATGTTAGGCTCTCCTATGAGCATAACATACCACCACCGTAAGACCGTCACCGCACCGGTTGCCCTAGAGTCAACACTAAATCCAGCAGGCGGTTGCACTACGACCTTGGAAGTCCTCTTGTGAGCATGACGATCCTACAGGAGGACTGTCAAAGTTGTAGTAAGGCCCTTAGATAAGTTTGTTTCCAGATCCAGGTCGTTCATAAAAGAATTAAAGGAACCTTAAAAGAATTTAGAAGGCATTTGCATTTCTGGATATTAGGACCGCATCATCTGCATACAGCATAAATAGGATAGGTCAGTTCCCCATTTGGGGAATATCTTTTTCAGACTTTTGGAGAAGCTTGTCTAAGTTGTTTATGTATAGTAAGAAGAGCAGTGGGGCCAACACATATCCCTGTTGAACTCCTGGCGATTATCTTATTTTGAGAGAGTGTTCATCATCCACCCTATATCTAATGCTGACTGCAGCATATTGGCGCATCCGACGTAACAGATCTATAATGAGCGGATCTAGGATGGTCCATAGTTCGGAACGAATAACCAAGTCAGAGGCTCAGTAGAGGTTCATAAATGCTGAATAAACGGATGCTCTCCTGGCCTTAACATATCTTCCCTAAAATGTATTGAAGACTTAGGGATTGTTGCACTGTGCCTATAGATGAAAGCAAACTGTACCCTAAATAACATCTAGTTATTATCCCCCCCAAGTTTTCAATTTGGAAACTAAAATCTTAAATTAACTATCTAAAAGAGAAATACGGTGGTAGCAACTAGGAAGATTTCTGTTACCTTTATTAAAAATCAGAACAACTACTGCCTCTTTCCAGGAGGGAAATGAACGTCCTACAATAGCTGCTTTAATAACATTTGTTAACGCTGGTGCCCAGAATGAACTATTTTCCTTGGATATATCCAATGGGGCTCTATCCAGACCTAGGGCTTTACCTCAGGGGCTAATCTTAATAGCTTGCAGATCAACCTGCAGACCCATGGACTCACTAAATGGGAATAAGGCCTCCTTAGCTGAAATATTAGTGAACCACCATCTTCAGAATCTTCATCTTGAGACCATCAGTGAAATAATATTTCAACCCTATTTTGTTAGCTAATGGTGGAGAATTATCTACATTGCCTACCCTGTGTATTTTCATTTTGGATTCATAATTATTGATCTAATTTTCATCTTTGAAGAAGGCAATATCTCTATGTAATCTGCAAAAATGCAATAAATCTCCTTGACGTTTAACTGGATTGCGGAGAACTTTGCCATTTCAGTAAATTATGCATACTATAACTTAATAATAAACTAATTAATGAAAACCATTAGTATATTGCTTTAAAACAAAAGTCAACAAAGAAAGTATATAGGGACAATAAGAGAAGGTAGACAAAACATTTCTGTGTATTCCGAAAAATAGATGATGAAGCATCTGAGTGTAGTTTTACTTTTTCTAAGCTCATTATTTTTTCCCACTATGTGAGTTCTCTGAATATTAACCATTGACAATTTAGGGCTACCAATACCCATGGAAAAATGTGTTTCAGAACTTTAGATAATTCATCTCCTTCTGAAGTATCCGAAATACCATACACTATTAAGCTATTTCACAATTTCTGCTCTCTAAATCTTCAACTTGCACTTTAAGTGAAGAAATGCCCTTCTCTACTTTAATCAATATAGGCATTCGGTCTTCCACTTTGCTAATGTTTTGTCAATTTCACACATCCTGTTTTCTGCAACAGACCATTTGCTATCTAAACTCTGTAAAAACCCTGCTAGTATCTTCCAAAAAATTAGGAAACGCTTTACCATCTTCTAACAAGACTTCCAAAGAAAGGTTGGCAGGAGATGTGACTTGAGAAGGAGGATCTTCTTCAATACGTCTATTTGTTGTAGCAGGACTGACAGCTAGATCTTTCTTTTTTAGGCTACAATTCAATGGATGATGGTCAGAGATCTGAACAATGCAATTATCATTTGTATTTGCTCCAGAGACAGTGAACACCATGGCATCAGATGCTTTTGAAGAAGAGTTCTTAGTACTTGAAGGAGGAGTACTTTTATGTCAAATTAAGGATAGTTTTCTCTTTGTTCCCTAAGAAAAGTTTACTCAAGTGAGATAAAATCAATAAGATTGATGTAACTCTAAATTGCAATCCAAATGCAGCCCAAGATTCCAGACTGACAATGGACACCGTTGATAGAGGCCAAACAAAATCAAATAATGAGCTTGAAATGACAAATAAAGTCATTGTTGTGCAAAACACTATCAGATTTCCTCATTTGCAAATTTAAACTACTCCTTTCCTTTGACCACGTTTATTTCAATGTTAAAACCTTGTATTAATATTCTGAAGAGTGCTCACATTAAAGTGAAAAAGTGAGCCGACATCAGGCTATAAAGCAGAAACAAATCATTTTGAGTAAAAAATAAGATGTTACTTTCTTTAATTACGAAACACAATATTTCCCTGAAAGAGAACTCAAAGTAACATTCTCCCCAGTGTCTGTTCCTTATGCATTAAGACGCTTCAAGTGGGTACAAAGTGTTTCTTCATAAACCAACACATGGTCACTCGCTGAAGATACAATTATACAATTCTTCACAGCTTTATCCTCATATGCAGCTAACGTGGGCTACCACAATCATATCTCTGTAGACTGATATCCTCTGTGTTGTAGCAGGACCCTCATAAAGCCATGACCACAATCTTGTGCTCCAAAAAAGAGCTCTGTATAGTGGATATATGTGATATGGAGGTGAGTCTTTGCAAAATTGAGTTGTAGCAGGAAGGGCTCCCCAATTTGAAAGACATTCAAACTTGTTTCTTGGAGAATGGTGAACAATATCTCTGAGATATAGGAACGTTGCACTGGGAACATCTGCTTTTGTTGAGCGAGGACATTACAATACACCATGCGTTTGCCATGTAGATGATAAAAGCCCTATTACACAAGTGCCACTGTCACTCTACAGACCCAAGGAATATGGAAGAGCCAGCTGAAGCACAACATCAACCTGTAAGGCTCACGCCACCCACAAACTCACCACCTTCCACTCTAGCACCACAACCTTCACCTTCAATGGACCGAGTATTGCGACGCCAGTGACCTGGATGATCCCTAAGGGCCATCTGTAGGAAACAAAATTTTGTTCGCAAACGCCGAAATTCACAGAATTTCGGCGTTTGCGATCGCAATTCAGGTAAGTGGGATGTAACAGCCTCGCAAAATAAGGAATCGCAAAATAGCGATTCCCTATTTTGCAATTGCATTTAAGGAATCACAAATTGCGATTCCTTAAATGCAATGTAAGAGGCACAGAAAATTTGCAATTTGGCCATAAGGAATCACAAATTACCACCAACTTCAAGTTGGTAGTAATTTGCGATTTCTTTGAAAAATGCACTTTTTTGCATTTTTCAAAGTGCCATGTGGCACACATACATCCCCTTAGGGCATGTATGTGTGCCACATGCGCACATGTGTACATTTCAGAGGTACAACAGGGTGTCCTTTTGGCACCCTGGTACTCTTGAATTTGCATTCACAATTTGCGAATCTCTAATTGAGAATCGCAAATTGCGTATATCTCCCCATTCTTTCCTATGGGCTTCTAGGCTCATAGGAATGAATGGGGAGGATTTCCTTAATTGCGAATCGCAATGTGCAATTTGCAATTAAGGAATATGTAGGATTTGCAAAATTATTTGCTAATCCTACATACATAGAATTTTGCGATTCTCAAATAGCGATTCGCAAAAAATCGCAATTTGAGAATCGCAAAATGACTTTTTGATATATATGGCCCTAAGTCCTTAAGGGCAATCCAACTCCTAAACATATTCTACAGCACCTTACTGATTTAAACTTGCCATAAATTCACAACTTGTATGTACACTATTTAGAAACCTTATGATGTAAAAAGTTAACTTTCTGCACTGCTGTAAAAAAATAACAATTTCACTTGCCTCCTGGTGAGTGTTTCTATAGCCATATCCATTGATTGTTTATGTTAGGTTTCTCAAATTATTGTGCTACATACTCTGCATAGTTTGAAATTGGTCATTTCTAAAATACACTTGCAAATACTGGCATGCATAGCCATATACTTAAGAAAGGTTATCACCACACCGCAAGTTGGTGTTAAACAAAATGAAGTTTTATATAAATTTGATAAGAAATACATCATTTTTATTAATACTCCATAAGGGAACACCTCTTGGAATGTCAACTTAGAGGTTTGTTTGCACAGGAAAATGGGTAGTAAATAAAAAAATTGCTAAATGGCCATCACAAGACATCGAAAAAACTCCAAAAGTCCTACAGAAAGGTCAGTGCCAAAAACATACATTAAAAGCTGAACTTAATTTAAAGTCCATGTCTAACCCACATGGTGTGTCTGACACACTCCTATGGGTTGTGAACAAATGTTTTTGGCCGACTTCTGGTTTGGGCTTGACGACTACAACCAACTCATCCCCAGATGCTGACAGCTGGGTTTGCAGGACTGGACTGGGGCTCAGTTTCCTTTAACTCAGCCCCAGTCCAGTCCTATCCTATCCTACCCATTGTCTCCTAAAGGGTAGGTTAGGAAACAGATTGGGGAAGATGCACTGGGAGACTCAACAACAGTAGGTAGGTGGTGAATACAAGATTTGTTTGTGCATGCATATTACAACGAGTCTTGCATGTTTGCTTGTGACATCCCAGCAGTGCAAAAGTGTTTCCTCAGGGTGGTATATGTGGATGGTGTCAAAGCTCAAAGCAAACACAAGGAGATGATGGATGGAGTGCTGAAACGCCCACCATTCTTCAGTGACTCACTAGTGTTCAAACACTGGGATGCAGCAACCAATGTAGCAGCTCAGGTGAAACATGAGGCCACTATTTGGTCAAGCACTTTCATGACTTGAGGATGACAGAAATGCACACAATGTTGGCTTTTGTACATCTATGTGTGGCTGTTGTACCTCTGCTGAGGTTGTGTTGGTTGTACGTTGAAAGGGGATGAGGAGATAAGAGAGGGCATACATTGAATCACCTGTAACAACGACATGGTATAATTGTTAATATGTACTTTCACCGTAAAAGCTACAGACATTTTAGAGGTGCAAGAATACAATGTTCACCTAATAGGTGTGTATAGTGATAGGTTGACAATAAGATTGACTATAATAGTCACACCCTTCCCAAGACATACATACAGCCCAAGTGTCAGTTACCGAAACATACCTTACCCATAGCCACATGTAACCAAATCCCCAGCAATTACCTTACATGCAAGAGGTCACTTTCAGAAAATGTAGCTGTTTTATGTGCTTACGGGAAAGGCAACATATCAGGTGCAGCCCGTGCAGGATAAGAGCGGTGCAGTGGGGGTGGTGTGGGGCAGTGTGGGGCGGAGTGGACAGATAACGAGGTAAACTTAAATAAAAGAAAACTAAAACCACTTACCTTGTGATCGCCGCATCACCGGCGGGCACAAGGTGAGTGTTTTTTGCTTTACCATTTAGGTTTACCTTGTCAATATCTGTCAACTTCACCTACCCCACCCCCCGCTTCACTGCTCTTACCTGCATGGGCCGCACCTGCAAAATATACATCAGCGAAGGAGCCCCGGCTAATACTCGATGGAAGTGGGCGATGGCCTAGAGCTGCTTTGCCATCCATTGCCTTGCAGTCAGTGAATGCAGCAAGGCAATATAATGTGTACTTAGCTAGTGATGCATCAGTAGCTAGGTCTACTGCTAACCAACATATGCATCACATGTATGGCTGGCTGGGGATTTGGAGAGGTGAGGATACCTTTCCTGCTCTTGTTGGATCTGGACCTCAAGGTTTGTGCTTTCTGGCAGTGTAGATAACTTTAAAAGTATTCTTTCAGCAAGAAAGAAAAGAAAGATCATTCATCTAGAATCTTACATGCGGGAGAAGCCTTAAATCAAGCTGTTATATGAGAATTCAGGAACAAAAAAGAAAGAAATAGGACTGTCTTGGTGCACAGAAACAAAATAATCTGAACAATCATCTTTGAAAAACAACAGTTTCAAGGCTGAAAAGAACAGGTTTTTTTTAATGAATTTTTCTGGCAGTTTTAGAATGTTGTTGACTGATATAATCTAAAATAAATTAAGAAAAATTAAGACTGCCTCTGTTTTTGCATTCTTTAACAGTAAATGTTTATTTACTGATTTAACGCATTATAAAGGCTCTCGATTTGTTCTCTTGATTAATTGAATGCAGAGCTTTACCCCCACAAAGTAGTATTTCCGTTTTCTTTTTATCGTATAAATAAAAAGAAAACGGAAATACTACTTTGTGGGGGTAAAGCTCTGGAACTGTATCCCGATATACATTATTGTATTAATACTAAGCCCAAGAGATATCTTGGAGTCTTTTTCTCGGCATCGGTTAGAGACTTGTATGACCTGAATTTTGATCCCCTTCTTCGAAAAGTTCAAACATAGTTTTCACGTTAGAACGCTTTACCATTAACCATTTTAGGTTGAGTGGCATCGATAAAAATGTCTGTCCTCCCCTTGTTTAATTTTTTGTGTTCAACTATTTCATGCTTTTTACCGGCTCTTTTTTTCCTCGGGTCGAATCTATTTTTACGGCCTTCATCTGGGCAAAGAAGACACCTCACATTGCACTAAGCACTTTATATGAGGATCTGGATCAGGGAGGGCTCGCCCTGCCAAATCTCAGGGACTATTACAATGCATACTTTGCACAGTATCTATCAAGATTTAAATGGCAAAATTATATCAAAAAACTATATATTAATTTCTTTTTTGATTTAATGTGTGAAGAAACTCAGATACCGGCCCCTCTGCAGGTGCTTAAATCCACCAAATTAGTTCGTTACAAGTCTTTATTATGGTTTTTCAAAAAACGTCAGGCTCTGATCAGAAGATACTCGATTCCCTTTATTAATCCAACAACTTTACTGTCCAGTATTTTCCCATTGATTGGGGTTGCACAAGGCCTAGATCTAGCTGGTAATTGGGCTGCGGCAGGATTTTTAAAAGTTTCAGACGTTCTGAGAGATGGGGAGTTGATTTCCTTGGTGGAAATGTCACAATTAATCCCCAGGAATTTTTTTCTATGAGGGTCTTACAATATTGTGTATATGTTCCTTGTCCAATTGGACACTACTCAGTTAGGTCAACCAAGTCAATTGATAAATGAACTCTTAATTATCGAACAAAACAGAAAACCTGGGGATTGGAAGCGCTGTCTCGTTCAGAGTAGAAAGGTTGATCGAAGTCAGAAGTCGATTAAAAAATGGCAGGATCAGGAGAACCACGCAATGCCCTTGAATACTTGGTCAGTCATTAACAGATTTAATTTTAGTACATTGTGTGGGGCTAATTGGTGGAGAATATTATTTTTCAGTAAATGGCTACTCTACCACATACCTGCCTCCATCTCTAAAATGTATTCTAATTATCCTGCACACTGTTTTAGATGTACTCATCACTCTCCAGCCAACTGGTCACATGTCATGGTTCATTGTACTAAGATTGGGAAATTTTGGGATTTTTTTTTTCTTATTGCCAAATCGAATGTAATATCATGATCACAGTGAAAGAGAAACTAATCATGCATGGTTTTGACCCCAATGTCTTTTTTCCCCGATCAGATGGCTAAATTACTATATATTGCTATTGCAGTGGCTAGATCTCTCCTGCTACAGCAATGGCGTACAGAACAGATTCTATCTATGTATGAATGGCTACAACAGATGAGACGAGTTAAATCTAGTGAGCGGATTTTTGCACTGCGGGAGGGGGGATCAGAAGATTTGATAGGATCTGGGGGACATTTTTTGATTGAATCTGAGAGGAATTATTATTATTATTTTTTTTTGAGAGATTGTGATGATTCGACTATACTGTAATTAAGTGCTTGGTGTATAGATTTTGCTTTAACTAAAAAGGCTTATGTTAATATTTTGAGTTTAAGAAATTACGTTGGAATTTATATTTTCATAAATTTGTATTGGCATTAAGGACTTCAATAAAAAAAAAAAGATTAATTGAATCCGGGAATAAAGCAGCCACAAATAAGCATCCTTTAAGGAGGCTAGTCGGGAATGCAAACCCAAAGTACACATATTTTTTAATTTTAGGTGGGGCTGTCATTTATCAGAGCATGGGGCAGATGGGCTAAATCATTTCATGTGAAAGGGCTGTTCTTTTAATTGCGATTGGGCATACTTTGTATCAATGGTTTGCAACCTTATTTGTGGTCGCAAACCATTGATCAGTTATCGACACAGCACTGGAGGCTGGGACTGGTTCGCAGGAGGTAAGGGTTTCCTTTTCAACTACTACCCTTTTGGGGAACTGTGTCAACAGCTTCTGCGGGAGTGGGCAGTTGTCCACTGCCTCGTCCCCCCGATGCGTTTCCAAGGAGGGAACTTTTTTTTTAATGGCAGCACCAGTTCATTTAAGGAACTCAGGCTGCTTTTTTTATAAAAATGAATTATTTTTTGGGGGGATGGCAGTCTGCTGTTCCTTGCAGCTCACCAACCTTGTATTTTGAAACCGATCATCAGTGACCGCAAATAGAGGCCTGCCTCATTAATATTCATTAGGCAGGTCATTCTGTGATCCCTATAACTGGCGATTTTGCGAAGTCTCCTATTAATCTGTAGGTTGCATCTCAAAATTAAGAACTGGGTCACAAAAAAGACAAGGCGCAATTTGTGACCATTTTTTTACAACCAGTTTTATAGTACCTCAGGCCCCATATCCTTAATTTTCTCGCTGGTTTTACCCATCACAAAAAATAATTTTCCAAAACCACATTCCTTACCTCAACATGTCATTTATAAAATTTTATCAGAATAACATTCTTTACATCTTGTGGGATCATCTTCCACAGTCATCCAATTATCACACTCCAAACTATCCCGAAGACTCCCCTAACCAAACACTTTTCTGCTTCCACACCCTGGGGCTTCCTTGCGTTCGATAGCACCCACATTTCTTATCTCTCATGCCTTTTATGATGAATGCGTGAATGTACTATTTGATTTAGTGCTTGTATGGATGAATGAGTGAGTGCATACATGGATTAATGCAAGAAATAATGCATAGATGGATGAATGGTTGGGGGGGTGCCCTCTAACTAAATAAGGTGTTACATCATTTATTAAGTTTACAATGATATGAGAAAGAATGTGTCAATGTATTCAATGTAGATAAAAACATCAGGACAGCTTGGAGACAGTGCTGAGAAATGCATATACTTCAATCCATCTTTCTCAAAAATGACTTTTTTTCTTCCAAAAAGTCAGGCCTTTTCCAGTTAGCAGATTGACACCTCTTCCAGTTAAACTATTCTATTTCCTGGGGGTTCCCAAATTCCTGGAATACTGGGAGTGCATGGAGACACCAAGATACCCTTTTCACTTGTATTTCCTTTCCTTTCCCTTTCCCTTTCCCTTTCCCTTTTCCCTTTCCCTTTCCCTTTCCCTTTCACTTTCCCTTCCCCTTTCCCTTTCCCTTTCCTTCTGTTCCTTGAGGAGACCCTTTCATTGAACTTGCAAGTGGAAGTTACACAAAAATGCATTATGAGGGGCTGCAGGTGAGGTGTTAGAATGGCTAGTGCACTTACACATACACCTTGGAATCACTCCCTGGCTAACCTAGACCACAGAGGAGTGATCCCCATGTTGCTCCTTTCTATTATATGGTGTGGTGTGGGCTGCACACAGATTGGTTGACCTTCAGGGTTTTAAGTGCTCTCAAGCTCTGCATGTGCATGCACAGCCCAGGTTGTTGAAATGGGTAGTCCATTCTCCTGCGATCCTCAGGTTAAGCCGTTCCTACCTCTATAACTCTGGTGCACATCTGGACCCTCACTGAAACCAGGCTTATTGAAACAGTAGTATTGCAGTATCTGAAGGCCTGTGAAACAATTTGTGGAGGTCATTCCAATTGGACTGGGCTGCTATTGACCACTACAGAGGCTGCAGAAACTGCAGGTGATGGCACACCATGCATGGGAGCAGCAACCTCCTCAATATGTACAGGCAAAGGGGTGGCATCAGAGCTTAATTTGTGCCGGTGGTTTCCGGTGCTCAACATCAGCACTTATTTGTCTGCCCCGGCTCCAGTGACAGTCCACCACATGGTGCTGCTGTCTATTTAATTTTAAGACTGGCACAACAACCGTATTTATAAACTCAAAATACACTGTAAATGAATATTACCAGCTCTAATGCCATTATTATAGCTTTGTGTGGTCTGAAATAGCCTAAATTGTCACACTTTTAGGAGCGTGATGGTTGGGTGTTAAGTTGATACTGCCATTGGCAGCGCTGGCAGAATAGGTGTGGTAAAGGCTGCAGTGGCTTTCGAAGCACTTTGGCCCACATGCATCATTGTGACATTTTGCACTTCCTAATTTGCGAAAAATAAGGAATCGCAAATTAAGAAGTGCAAAATGCTATGCATCATTATTTTCGGTATTCATTTGTGATTCGGTAAAAATCGCAATTTTTACCGAATCCCAAATGAATACCGAATTCTTAAGTTAATTTTCGCAATTCCCATTGATTCCAATGGGCCAAAAGGCCCATAGGAGTCAATGGGAATTGCGTGTGGCACTTTGAAAATTTCATGGGTGCAGGGGGGGGGGGGGGTCCAAAGGACCCCCCCATGCACCCCTGAAATGTATTTTTCGCATCATGTTTCACACACACATGTCCTAAGGACATGTGTGTGTGAAACATGAATGTTGAAAAAAAAACATTTTAAGCATTTAAAACACTTTTTCCAAATTTACCGAGTGGTTCAACCACTCGGTAGATTTGGCACCCTAATTGCGAATTTACAGTTTTAAATTTAATGATGCATTGCTTTTAGGAAATCGCACATCTGCGACTTCTTAAAAGCACCCGCAATTTTAGAACTCGCAAACATGTTACGAATTCTAAAATTGCTTCATGCATCCCAAAAAGCACTTTTGCATTCGCAAACGGCCGATTTTAAGGAATCGCACCGTTTGCGACTACAAAAATGCTTGATGCATGTGGGCCTTAATTTCTTTTACAAATGAAGCACTGGGTGGCATGAGTCTAGCCTGCCCCCTCAATGTGCATGACACCCTGTACCATATGACCCATGTACCACCCACACTTGACCGCACTGGTTTTAACAGTCCTGGTGTATGGAGTTGGATTCAATGGCCCACACGGGGCTAGGGAGGAGCATGCAGGCCTCAGATACCATACAGCACCACACTAGTACTGCATTAGTACTGCTTGTGTAAAAGCACCAGAATACACGCTTTGCATCCGTAATGTAAGAGTGAGGGCTGTGGCACTACAAGCTGGGTTGCTACTCTTTCTCTTAAACTAGATCCAGGTTAGGCGTGCTCCTCCTTTCGAAGAGGTGCTTGCGGACAACCTAGGTAGCTCCAGTGTACCTGCAATAGGATTAAATTAGAGATGATTTAACTTTCCTTAGCGTCTTTGGCATCTGGTCCAACTACCCCTCCCCCACACCCACCACTCCAGTTATGTTACATAGCATGGTTATGGGCTATGGTGTCCTCGTCCTGCCACTCTTGGTTGGGATGTTCTCCCCACAGCACATTGGTAAAGAAAAGAGTGAGCCTCTTCCTCTGTGGACTCATCTCAGCAAGATAACAGGAATTGGTAGAAGGCCAATAATGAGGAACAACTCCCCAATCCATGACTGACAGCTACAACACCCAATGGCTGTAATGTGGACTGTTCATACATGTGATTGACAGAACAGAAAATGAGGAAAGCAGCTATCTTATTGTCCCTCTCTGTACATTATTCTATTGATGGTATAAGCCCTGTGATTTCTTCCTCCAAGCAGACCAAAAACAGAGAGGGAATTTAATGGACATTACATCAAAAAGCTTGACAACACAAAGTAAGAAGAGGATAATTGTACTTTAAAAAAAAACAGGCACACTTTCTCTTCATTTATTTTGCAGCCATTCATGTTGGTATTACTGCTTAAATACTAAACTTCTGCAAAGAAATTGTGAACACATGAGGTTCATTGAATTCTCTTCAAACCAATATGCCCCATCTTGATATAATCCTCTCAGTATGTGGGATTTGCTTTCTAGATAAGGGATCCTTCATCCTTGGGGAGACACTTGAAGGAAACTGATCTAAGGTTATTCAGTAAATTAAATGGTGGACCTAGCTGTGTTTCTTTCAACAGCCTTCACTGGCAGCTGTGAAGAAGCCTCTGTATTCTTCAAATGAAATGAAGGGAAAAAAAGAAACACTGCTGCCTGCCCTTGAGTGTGCCGCCTACTCTTTGGAGTAAATAATGTTGAAAGGGAGCTGACTCATCTGGTTGCCATGGAATCCAAAGCATTATATCACACTGGTGACAAAGATATTTATGCTCAGCATGCTGGCTGAGACAGGAAATCATTGGCAAAAGCATTGAGTGAAAATCCAGCTGTTTGTGGATTATTTTAGCACACATTCTCGTTGTAAAACAATTAGCTCATATTTTAATTCTGGGTGGAATTGTTCGTTCATTCGTTTATACAAAAAAATAATAAGAAACTGCTGTACATCTTTCCAGTTATATGTGAGAAGGCAGTAGAAGGGCAAGGGAATGGACTGCGATATAACAAAAAGCTACAGGCTCCCTAATTCATTGGAAGGAAATCCCAGTGTGGCTTCCAATAGCCAGAAGCTGAGATTAAAGTGTGTGATAACCTAAGGTGATCAAACTTTCTAACCACTCTTGAAATCCCAGCCAAACTACCTCCTTTTCTGGAAGCTGCTGAAAATAGAATTGTTCAGACAATGTTATGATTAGCAATTAAGCACCAGAAACACCACCAAATAGTGCTGGGAGACTGGGCTCTAACTGCAAAGTGCTGTTACAAACTTTGGGCCCTATTATGATGGCAGACGGACTTGCGTCCGTCCGCCACCCCTGAGTAAGAGGGACCGTCCGCATGGGCAGCGGAGGTCCCTCCATGGCAATTAGGATTTGACCGCCACCCTGGCGGTCACATCCTGTATTTTTTACATTGCGGCGGGTGCTGCTTGAAGCAGCACCCGCCGCAATGTAAAAAATGAAAGCAGTGCATTTGCATGCACAAAGCGGCAGGCACCGCGCGGTGCCTGCCGCTTCGTGCACGCAAAGGCAGGGGGGTACAATAGGTATCCCCCATGTGCATCCCCACCCCCCCTTCACCCAGGGGGCCCGCAACGGGCCCCCGAAGTGAATGTCCGTATGCTTTTCCACAGCGGAAAAGCCACAGCGGAAAAGTATGTGATTTCCTCCATCCTAATATGGCTGGCGGTGTCTAATAGGAAGGCAACCACGGCAGAAAAGCTGCGGACGGAATTCAAGACCCATTAGCTATCCTAATTTGGCGGTGGGTCTTTGGAGGCTCCGCAGCGGTTTTCCCGCATCCTCCGGGCCGGCGGGGGCTTCTGCCGGCCCGGAGGATGCGGGAAAACCGCGATCATAATCAGCCCCTAGGTCTTGTCGATTGTATGTCGAGATATCAAAAGAACCCTTCATGGTACCTAAATGTGGAGTTAGGAATACTAAATCTATATGTACCTATATGGACTTCCATTCTCAATACTTTCTTACAATATTTTGATAGAACAATAATCTGCAGCCGATATTGAGGTGGAATACCATCTGACCATTATCTGAACACACATAACCACACAACCATTAGCTACCAATGACCTCGTCATGCTAACTACCACATGTAGAGTATCATTTCCCAGTAATCTTCATCATTACCTAGCCTGAAAGTATTTCTTGGCACTCTGAAGTGGGTGTTATGCAGTAGGTTGGTGTGCTAAAGCAAAAATCACTCTGACATCTGAATTGGTCTAATTGTCCTCAACAAAATAATACATATTAATAGTTTATTCTCTCACATTTGTTTTGAATGCCTAATAAATTGAGTCTGGCCACATGTTTCATCATGGTCGGAAACCATACCTACCTGTTTAATACCTTTGATGCATTATTGGGTATCGGCTAAACAGCGCATTCGCTATATCAAAGAGACGTATTGTGTTCTATGTGTGGGCTTAGAATCAGCCCATCTCCCACCATTGGTAAACGTCAGCATCACTCTCATTTTCTTTGATGACATTTGTCATGCCCTCTTCTTGTGTTTGGCCACCCCATAACGCATGGACCAAGTACATGTCTCTGCCTCATCGCCGCCACCGATGACATCCGAGCCCTGATGGACAATGGAGAAACAGCGGCCCTCATCCTCCTAGACCTCTCCGCGGCATTCGACACGGTCTGCCACCGCACCCTAGTACGGCGCCTCAGCAACATCGGAATCCAGGACAAGGCGCTGGAATGGATCATCTCCTTCCTCGACGGAAGAACACAGAGAGTCCGCCTACCACCGTACAAGTCAGAGGCCTCCGAAGTCATCTGCGGCGTCCCCCAAGGATCATCCCTGAGCCCCACCCTCTTCAACGTCTACATGAGCCCCCTCGCGGCCATCGTACGCAAACACCACCTCAGCATAATCTCCTACGCCGACGACACCCAGCTGATCCTCTCCCTGACCAACGACCCCGCCGCCGCCAGAGCCAACCTGCACGAAGGGATGAAAGAGGTAGCCGAGTGGATGACGACCAGCCGCCTGAAACTGAACTCGGACAAGACGGAGGTCCTCATCCTGGGCTCCTCCCCCTCCGCCTGGGACGACTCCTGGTGGCCTCCCGCCCTGGGCACCGCACCCAAACCGACAGACCATGCACGAAACCTGGGCTTCATCCTGGACTCCTCCCTCTCCATGACCAGGCAAGTCAACAACGTCTCCTCGGCGTGCTTCAACATCCTACGCATGCTACGGAAGATCTTCTGGTGGATCCCCACAGAGACCAGGAAGACCGTCACCCAGGCCCTCGTCACCAGCCGACTGGACTACGGTAACGCCCTCTACGCCGGTACCACCGCCAAGCTCCAGAAGAGACTCCAGCGGATCCAAAACGCCTCAGCCAGACTCATCCTCGACATCCCACGATCCAGCCACATCTCCGGACATCTGAGAGACCTTCACTGGCTCCCCGTCAACAAGAGAATCACCTTCCGCCTCCTCACCCACGCACACAAAGCCCTACACGACCAAGGCCCGAGCTACCTCAACAGCCGAGTCAACTTCTACGCTCCCAAACGCCACCTCCGATCAGCCAACCACGCCCTCGCCGCCGTCCCCCGCATCCGAAGAGCGACTACAGGAGGAAGGTCCTTCTCCTACCTGGCCGCCAAGACCTGGAACTCCCTCCCGTCCGACCTGCGCCTGACCCAAGACCACCTCTCCTTCAGGAAGAAGCTGAAGACCTGGCTGTTCGAGCAGTAGCGGCACCCCCCCCCCCCCCCAGCGCCTTGAGACCCTACGGGTATGTAGCGCGCTTTATAAGTTTCACTGATTGATTGATTGATTGCACTGCTCCCGGTTTGCAGAGCTATTTTGTTAGTTGTTTTCAAGCACTCCATTGAAGCACTTGTGTTTTCATGCCGTCTCCCTTGTGCACATACACAAAGACCACTAAAATGCTTGCACCTGTACATAAACAAATGCATTTCTTAACAAGTTGGGGGTTTTGCACAAAGGATGGTATAGGTGCGCTCGCTCTGTCCTCCATCTTGCCATAGCTCAAACACAAGCCTATGGTATTAGAGTGTTTCCTCCTGCCCTATCCAATTGTTGCTTGCCAATCTCTCCTTCCCCTCCTGCTTTCCCGCTTGCCCCGTCCCCCCACTATCTCCCTTGTTGCTGCTGCTTTTATTTTTTTATTGCACGATCCGATGGCATTGGAGCACCTGCTTCGTCCTCCATCTTGCCATAGTGCTAATATTGGAGCGCTTTAAGTGCTCACCAGTCACATTACAAAATAGCACATTCATTGTGGTGGGCAGGGGGTAGGATAAATGATTTGCCCATATCTACAAATTGTTCTGCCGACCTCAAGATTCAAACGTGGTTCCCCCGTTCCTCTGTCAGCAGCTCTGGCTATGATGCCACATCCTCACTTCGCTTCAGAGATCCTCAACTGTTTCTCACTATCACTTCTACATTTGTTCAGCAGGACCCACCAACACCAAACAAGCATTGGCAAACCCAATAGCTCTCGACAATGCCCAAGCTATTGGCCTCGTCAATATCTTTTAGCCATGTTGTACAACAGCACATCTGCTGTTCAGCATAGCTAAACGTCACTGACAAAAGTGCTATGATGCGGCCAGCACAGGCCACATAGCTTTTTTTGTGTTAGGAAGGGCAGGACAATAAACTCAATATGGGGGCAGAGATGCTTGACATCGGCTCAACATTCTTTGATTCTGGGCTTTCGGTAACTTTCCGCCATGCTGAACAGCAGATGTGCTGCCGGACAACATGATTAAAAGACATTCACATAGACAAGGCCAATATCTCAGGCACTGCTGAGACCTATTGACTTTGTCAATGCTTGTTATGTTTGTCGTGACACTATGTATGCTTTAAATTCCGTTGTTCTGTATGCTTGCAGTGTCCTACAAGCAGATGAAAATAGTGAAATCCAACTTACACCCTTGTAATATAAAACAAATACATGCACAAACAATAAGAAGCAAATAAAGAATAGAAATCAAATCAAACACTTAATACATTTGTTAAATACATTTCTGCCTTCATACATTACAAATTTAACTTGAGGTTGTAGCTGTAATTTATGAAAAAGGGTCCCATTCTGCTGTTACAAACACAATACACACTCCGATAATTACATCTGCCAATCTAATTTCTTGCATCCACTTTTTCCACAAATCCCAAAATAAACTTGAGGTTGTGTGGTTGATACCAAATACAACCAGGAATCCAATTTCTAACAATCTCACTTCCAAATATGCAGTAAATTGACGATATAAGCTCTTAGTACTAGTGCTGTTCAGAGTCAGATGTAAAAAGTATCAAATGCAGAGGAATATTTAAAAGGACAACACGGTTCGAGAGTTGTGGTATGTAAGGTGCTCGCCGGACTATGACCGGTTGTGATTTCACTTATTTGATGCCAGGCATGGATTCCAGTGTTTCTTGGCAGACAGAAGTGACTTGGCTGAATGCTGATACAATAAGCACCTCATTTGGTAGCATGACCAGCAAAGACACCTCCACAGACACAAAGCACTGGCTCTTGTTTGCTGCTAAGGAGGAGGTGGCATGGGGGTGCCTACAGACCTGGGAAGACCGTGTGCAGACAAAGGCACAGTCATGGGGCCTGGTGTAGGGGACATGGATAATTTTTTTTCTGGACTAGAGTGGTGGGGGCCAGGGTATATTTTCTTTCCAATTTTAGTGTGTTTTCTAAAACTATTCTTGAAGTAGCCTTGTGTGTTGGGGGCCTGTATAGATGCATCTGTTTTATTGTATTTTCTTTCATTCTACTAGTCTTTTTTCTGATGTGGGTCCTATTCACAAGTGTATTATTGTGAGGGCCTCAGGATGGTCCCAAATTTGTATTCGAAATATGTACATTTTTATCCTATTATTGTGAAGCATGTGTTTGGTGGGGTTCTCCAGTGCAGGGAGCTATCTCACAAAGCAAATGTATTGTCTTCATGTTTTGATGCATTTTGTGAATCTAGTGGAATTAGGTACTTATTGATTGAATTTCCCGAATTTGTGGACATTGTTTCAATCTCACTATTGTCGATTCAGGGTGTGCTGGGAGCTGACCAGGTCACACATTTTTTCCACAGGTATTTCAATTGTTGGACTGGCACAGAAAATAGGCTAGGGCATCAAAATACAATTAGCTCACTTTAGTGAATTTGAAAGCTAAGAAAATGGCCCATGTTTGCAAATTGAGGCAGTTTTGCTCTTGTAAAGACACAGTCACAAGTCTTTTGCATGGTATGGAAGATTGTATGGATTTGAGCTTGCTGTAGGCAATGCTTGTTTTATAAACAGGGAAATCAACAATAGAAACCGGCCAAACAAAATGCTCAGGTCCTTCTAAAGAGAACTATAATTTATCTAAAAAACAAATGGAATTTATTTTTTCCCTGGCAGAGGACAAAAATATGATTGTGAGACCGTCTGATAAAGGGGGTAATATTGTTCTGTGGGGCAGGGAACTGTATATCAAAGAAGCTCTCAAACAACTTGAGGAGAGTAACTTTTACTGTAAAAGCAATATCAGAGAGTACAACAACAGCATTATCATGACTTGGGAAAAACGTAGTGAGTGGCACACTGAGGGGGTCATTTCCTGGCATGAATTATGTTTCTTAAAAAGAGATTATCCTAAACTACCAATCTTTTATTTGCTGCCTAAAGTGCACAAAAACGACAACGAACCTCCAGGGAGACCTATAGTCTCATCCATAGGAAGTGTAAATGAAAACCACTCTAAATATATCGATCATTTTGTCAGAGAATATGTTTGCCTCTTACCTTCATATACCAGAGACACCATTGACTTTCTCAATAAGGTGAACAACATACAGTGGGTAGAGGGATCTCTATTCATTACAATGGACGTGAGTTCGTTGTATACCATCATCGACCAGGTCCAAGGCATGGAGGCAAGTTACCACTTCCTTAAGAATAGGGAAATAGGTTTATTGAGCCATACGAGCATGCCCATGGAAATGATGAAAATGTGCTTAAGAAATAATATCTTTATGTTTGATGGTGACATCTTTAAACAGGTAAGAGGTACGGCCATGGGATCATGCTTCGCACCAAGTTTTGCTAATCTTTTCCTAGGAAAGTGGGAGGAGAATATCAGAAGTGATGTTAATCTTTCCAGTGACTTTGAAAAGGTTGATACCTGGATTAGATACATAGACGACTTGTTTGTTATCTGGCGCGGCACAGAAACAGAAGCTGAAAACTTTATCTACAAGCTCAATAAGAATAACTATAACATATGTCTGACATACAACATTGATAAAGAAAGTGTTAAGTTTCTAGACACTGAAATCAAAGTGGTTAATAACAAATTGATATCTAATCTTCATAGGAAATAAACTACCGGCAATAGCCTTTTGCATGCCCTCAGTGCTCATCCAGATCCACTTAAGTGGAGTATACCATTTGGAGACCTACTGAGGGCAAAGAGGAATTGCAGTAGCCAGGAAGGTTTTCTCCTCGAACGAAAGGTCATGCTGGAAAGATTTAAAAACGAGGTTATCCAGATTGGGTGTTAAATAAGGCGGTCAAAAAGCTGTCAGGAATCAATAGATCTGAGACACTCACTCCCAAAGCCAACAAAGAGGTAGGGGAGGGATACACTAGAATTATCACAACCTTTAATCAGGGATCTGATAAGGTGAGGAAGATTCTAACCGACAACTGGAGAATCTTAGAAATCGACAATATAGTCGGACCTAAACTAGGGCCTAGACCTAAGATAACATACAGAAGAGGAAGAAACCTAAGAGTTATCTTAGTGAGAGGGGACATCTCTGAGAAGAAAAAACAACATATACAAGGGCTCAAAGGTTTCTATCCCTGTGGACACTGTAGAGCTTGTAAATATAGCTAAATGGTAAAAGAAGTAGATATTCCAGGCAATCCTCAACTGAAAACAATCAAAGAATTCCTTACCTGCAATACCAACTTTGTAGTTTACATTCTAGAATGTCCCTGTAAACTCAAATACGTGGGGAGGACCATCTGTATGGCAAAACAACGTATACAGGAACATCTCAGGGCCATAACCAATGTAGACTCACATTATCACATGGCACGTCACTTTCAGGAAGTCCACCAATCAAACAATGCCCTTCTTAGATTTTTTTGTAGTTGAACAAGTCAACTTAGGGAAAAGAGGGGGCAACCGTGAACTAGCTCTAAGATAAAAAGAATCCAGATGGATTATGGAGCTAGAAACCAGATTCCCGGGTGGGCATAATCTTGACGAAGAGTTAGCAACTCACCTTCATGAGGATTAATCCTACACTGAGTCCTTCCTTCTAATTTCGCAGGGAAAACTAGATAGTGATAGGGGTATAGACAACAATGTGTACCACTAGTTTAACCTGTATAATATTTGCTTATAGTACTGTTATGATGTTATTGATGTTTCTTTGATAATTTTAAATCACTGTTGATTTTAATTTTGTTTTATGTTTCTTGTAGGAGGAAAGGAAGGGACACTTCACTTTTAGTCACTTCACTGGGTCCCTACCCTTTTCTTCGTCTGGATGGAAGTCCCTCCTTCACCTGTGTAAGATAAAGAAACATCACTTTTTGGCACTTTTTTGAAATATGTACCGGGCAATAAGTGGACTATATTGATAGTCGATAAGAGGACTTTATTGAGTATCACTTTTTTAGATAGAATTTTACCCCTGCTAAAATGGTAGGCCATTGTAAAGAACTTTTTTCATGGTTTTCATAGGCACTAGACCGAATGCAGAGTTGGGAACTATCTTAGTAAGTACATTCAGCTGTAATAAGACAGTAAAAAGTCAGTTGTAATTCCAGCTTTTCATACATAGGCACAAGACCGAAAGCAAAGTGGAATTCCTACCAGGTTCTGGCCAGATGCTGTACTAAGCGCCTTGGTTTTGTACAAGTAATGGTGTACGTTTGCCATCCAAATATGGCGGATGGGCTTACAGAGAGCTTTGTAAGAGATTCGATTAGCTCTAGACTGTCTTAACATGGCGGCCATTTCGTTCGTAGTTTCAGTGGTTTTTCGGTATGTTATTTAATACCGGGGAACAGTCTACGCGAGCATTGGGTGAATTACAAACATGACAGTAGTTATGTGGATTTGTTACATGGATTAAGATTGATGTAAAGCGTGTAATTGTTTATGGGTATTCCAATCAAACATGGCTGCTATGTCTAGTTGTCACATGACACGTTATGTGCAAGTACCTCTTCAATGTCTACTTAAATGCACTGGTACTGTTGTTTTGGTTATCGTGTGATCAAGCCTATTGGCGAAACGCGTAGCGTTACCTTGGAATAAAACTTTTTTCACAGAATGTAACCTCTGAGTGCGCGCTTGCTTTGAAGCAAATTGTAGAATTTGGATTAATTTCGACGGCTTGTGTTCGAGGTCTCTTCGCGCCACCTGACGAGGGAGCCGATCCTGGCAGGACCCTCCTGGATGTATGAAATATATATATATATATATATATATATATATATATATATATATATATATATATATATATATATATATATATATATATATATATATAATACATGTATATACATATGTTTTTTATAGTGCTAAATTTAAAAAAGATCAGTACATTAACATAATGTAAAATATATATATAAATAATAGTGTTATGTCACATATTTATGAATATAAATATACATACGCATATGTATTTATGTGTGTATTTTTATATAAGTATACATTTATGTTTTAATATTACCTATTATTACAGTTATTTCACATACATTATAGTAATGTCATGCATTAAAATATTTAACATTTTCTATTTTAAACTGTGTAACTTTTTAAAAACGATATTTTTGTCTTATTGTTTACGATACAATAACAGACTAATGGATGAAGTTTGTCTGAAAAGCCCTAAAACTAATTATGGCATCATTATGATGTCGGACAGTCGGACTGCTGCTTGACACCACGGTGGTCCGGGGACCACCGACATGCAGGTGGCGGTCTAATGGGCCAATTACGATATGCCTGCCAGGGCGAAAGGTGCTCTATAACACTGCTGCGTGTGCTGCAGCCCTGGAAAAGGTTCACAGCCAATGCTGCAGTGTTATAGGGCACTTTGTGCACATTCGTGCACTGTGTACCAGGCACCATGTGGAGCCTGGTACACTGTGCAAAAGTGTGCGTGGGGGCACTAAATGTGCTTCCAGCGCCACTGAACAATGGCCTATGGGGGACCGGACCTTGCTGGGGGCCCCCAAAGTTCTTTTTTGTCTACCTTTTCATGGCAGTGGGACCGCCATTAAAATGCAGTTGGAAAGGGACATCCAAATTTCTACGGCTGCCTCCATTGTAGGGTTAGGATTCCGTCTGCTGCCCCAACAGGATCTTGGATCCTGTTGAGGCGGTGGTCCTACCCCCAACCTCTGCGGTCCGACCGGCTACATCGTAATGCAGCAGTCAGGCGATGTCCTGTATGTTGGGCGGACTGCCACCGACAGCCTGTTGGTGGTGGTCCGCCCAACATCATAAGGGCCTATGTCACACTTAGAATTTTAGTAAAATCAAAAGGCCCTAAAAAAGCCAAATAGCCTGCCAGTAGCTGCCAGCCTCTTCGCTAATGCTTTAAAAACATGTTTTTTGTAAATATTTATTACAAATAGATAAGAAGCGTTGTAAAGATATGTAAAATAGGAGTCTTGCAAAGACAGATAGAGAGGGTTGTATAGACAGGTAGCCTGCCAGATAGTAAATAGGTTGCTAATTAGATAGGGTTCCATACATGCAGAAGTTTAAATAGATAGAGATAATCGCCAAGGTAGATAGACCGAGATAGATTCCTAGACAGATTTGCTAAGATAGATAGACAGAGCAGACTGAGAGTTAGATAGACAGACAACAGAGAGCAAGACGGACATGTAGATAGATAGACAGTAGACAGAGCAGACATTGAATTAGAAAGACAGACAGGTCAATAGACAGGGAGAGAGGTAGCTACTCCGGCTGGTATACAGACAGACAGGTAGATAGACAGCTAAAGAGGTAGGTATACAGGCAAGTATATAGGCATGGCAGGTAGCTAGTCAGACAGATAGGTGGACAGGCAGAGAGACTGACAGATAGACAGACAGACAGAGAGGTAATTAGATGGACAGACAAATGGCATTGCATAGATAGATAGATAGATAGATAGGTAGATAGATAGATAGATAGATAGATAGATAGATATATTTGCAAAGATAGATAGATAGATAGATAGATAGATAGATAGATAGATAGATAGATAGATATATTTGCATAGATAGATAGATAGATAGATAGATAGATAGATAGATAGATAGATAGATAGATAGATAGATAGATAGATAGATAGATTTTCAAAGATAGATAAAGATATATAGGGTTGCAATGATGTACAGGTTGGCAAAAATAGCTAAGGTTTGATAGCTGGACAGATAGATTTGCAAATATAGATACATAGATAGATAGAAAAATAGAAAGACAGAGAATGAGGGAGTGAGAAATATAGATAGGTAGCTAGGCAACTTGATAGATATAGACGAAGATAGACAGCTTGATAGACAGGTGGATAGATAGACAGGTAGACAGGTAGATGGATAGACAGACATGCAGGTAGCTAGACAGACAGGTTGCTAAACAGACAGACAGATGACCTAAAGGAGTTCAGTTAGAAATGCACTTCATTGTGCTCATAGTAAAACAAAATAAGGATAACTTCAAGAAGAACAGTTTTAAATGGACACAATTTGGTGCATTGTGAAATTGCAGCAGTGAGATGAAAAAGCCACTCCAAAGGAATTTACAGCACCATCAGCAGGAGACAGGAACTGTTAAAGCCAAAACGTACCCTGTGATCAACATGGAGAGATACTGGAAAGCGTCCTGCTATCCCATCAGACTCTAAACACAAAAGCAACACCCAAGTACTAAAGTAAACATAAAAGCACTGGCCCTGAAGAGAACTACCGTTTGTGTGGTTGAGCTCCTTGTAAAAGATCAAAATGCAGTCACTCAAAGGAAGGTTATTCAGTGGCTTAAGTGGGCTGACTCACTACCCCATGCTGTATGCTGTAGTGGGTGGAAGCAAAATGTGAATGACACACCAACAGACCAATGGATAAAAACAGATGGCTGAAAGACCCTTTAAAGAAGTTTATCACACATGTACTTTTTATAAATCTAAAGGTCCTCACTAACGCCAGATCTAAAGAAAAGAAGCAGGCTCCTACCTTTAAAAAGAAACCTCATGGTGTGCCAGGACCTTGGAGTGTGGAGCCACATATTCCTAATGGGGACGGGGCATGCAGCCACCTACCATGAGCTTCATGTATGCCCTGGACCCCGTTCCCTGGGGACTGTTTTCATAAAAAGGGGAGCAGGCCAATTGGTCCCCCTTCGTGAGCCTTAATTAGGCCCTGGAGACCCCAGGCCCTGGGGCCATATCACATTTTTTGGGGAGGGCTCGTAGGGCCCCTCTTCCCAATACTTGCCTTGCAAAGGTCTCAGAGACCCCATTCACCGGGCCTTGTTCTAATTTTTTGTGGAGGTGGGCATGTGGCCCCTCTACCAGAGCCAAAAAAGGTTCCAGGACAGTATTAAGTGTGGTTGGGGAGGGGGTGTGTGGCAGCCCTCACTGATCTGATTTCAACACTGTGGACCCCAACTACAGTGACTTGATGTATAGACCACCTTCAGCTGGAGCAGTAGCGCTCCCACCATGTGAGAACACACTTTTAGAATGTATGCCCAAACTGCGGGAGGGCAGTGAAAATCTGCTCCCATCAGCTTCCAACTAATTTAAGACATGTGGGTGCCTTCGGATTGCACTAGGGTACCCACTACAAAATAAAAAGTGGCTGATTCTTTCAGGGGAGTCAACAGAGGTTGCAGGACCCATGACGAACCCCCTGCAACCCTAAAGTTAGTTTAAAGGGTGGGTCTTCACCAGGGGTGGCTTCTACTGTATGGCAGAGGAGTGTCGCCCCACTGCTTTCTCGCACTGTGAGAAGCAGAAGCATAAAATGGTAATAACTTTCAGTTACTACCATGTTATGTTTGCGTTACGGGAGGGCGGGTGGGCGTTTCTGCTCTGCTCTCTGAGCATGGCAGGGGAGGAGTAGTGTGCCCTCTCCTGTGGGCAATGACTGGTAGGCCCTCTCTAGCCACCCAAACCAGTTTTGCACACACTGCCTTTCTCTATGCAGGCTGCATGGAGAACATGCCCACCCCATAAGCCCCTGGCTGGGCACCATCCTGACGAATCACAACACTGCTTGCATCGTTGTGATTGCCTTACGGGAGGGAGCCTGGCTGCCTACTTCCTGTTCCTGTCGGAGGCAGGAGAGCAGGAGAGAAGGAGCCGAGAAGACACGGGACCCGGCCTCAAGGTACGTTTAAATGATTAAAATATATATTATTTTTAATGAAACCACCCTGTGCGATCTCCCCGCAAACCCCCGTGCCAGCCCCCCACCCGCGAGACATGCTGGCCGCGACTGGGGTTCATGGTGGGTCCAGGACACCAAAAAATAAATAAAAATAATGCAAAAAAATAATAATAAATGAGCAACACGAGTTGCTCATTTGCAGTGGTGGCTGGAGTCTTTGCAAAGTGGTGATGCGTAAAAGTTGGGGGCGAGGGACAAGTTTGACTTAGGGAGCGACTAAAGCAAGTGAGCCTGCCAGGCAAAAGGGGGTTTGGTGGAGGTAGACAAGGGCCCCCTTGTCCTTGTCTCTTCCTTACTTTCTCCCAATCTATCTCTTACCAAGTGCTGGCTCATTTGTAATATTTTGGATCAACTGGACGAAATGCAAAGGAGCCATAAGGAATTAAACTACAAAATTCAGCTTAAATGTGTGTGGTAATCAGAAAGCCTAAAATCTAAGAAGAAAATTTATTTTCAGCGTGTGGAGTGGCATTAAAGTATTAATAACTTGGGTCCAGTAGCTTGCTCACATCAAAGACACCTTTTAGTACTGACACAGTTTGGTCTGAAATGTAAAAAATACATTTGTTTTAATTGTTAAATTGCTAGCTACATCTATGAAGAAATAATACAGCGGCAAATACATTGTTTCTTCCCCTAAAAAGCTATTTGCATACCAAAAGGTGGGAGCAGTTTCCCCAATACTCGTCTGCTGCCCTCCCTGCCTAAACCTTGAATTTTAATGTCACCTGTAAAAGTGCTACATTTCATAAAATTATAAAAATGGAGGTGGTTTGTTCAATCTAATTTGGCAGGGTGTGCCCAGACGTGGGTCCCTTGCTCACTTTGCCACTGGATTCAAGCTAACCTGGCTGATGAGGGGTGTCACTCCGGAACTGGTCCCAGGATGTTTGTTTCTGGTTCAGGGAGGATCTGGATTCGCAGGTCGGGCTGGACTGTTCCCATTGGGCGCAGGGTCAAGCCTGATTTGCATATGACTGGGTCTGAACTGTGGTGATGAAATGAGCTAAAGCACAATGATGGATTCAACCCATATCTGTGCCTGGGGGTGAGTGTCTGAAAAGTTTCAACACTTCGTCCATTATCTCCATGTGTTTGCTGTGTTTGCTACAGTATCGCGCCAGACGACTGGCTGGGGTCTGCTTCGGGTCCTCTCGGACCCTGGAAACGAAAGCAGCTTTTATGTGGATTTTTGCTGCTATCTTTGCTCATACCTCATATGCTAAGAAATACACAGCATTAACCCTTGGTTCGAAAAGTAGAGAGAAAGAGATAACATCTAGTGGCTGCACTGCACACTGGGATCAATCCTGGCTTCACCGTTTGACCAAGTTGTATGATTCTAGGCAAATATTTTATTTTGCTGTGCCTCATTATTTCATTAATTCACGCGTGAACACCATGAAATACTTGTGTTCAAAATGTGCACTGTACAAGAAGCGTTGTTGTGTTTGATTTATTAGACTATAATGCAAATCTAGGCCACCAATATGTTAGCTCTGACAACTGACTTGCCTCTGGGAGGCATGGATGTTTCTAATTTCAAGTTTAAAAACACCCTTTTACACTTTTCGCAATTTTGAAAGTACTTTATTATAGTTTAACACAGATGTTTCTTGCACGATTGATATGCCACACGTTGGCTCGTGCACTTCCTCTCAGGACCAAGCCAATGGTACTTACTAATACCACGCATGCCATTACAACGTGGGTATTACTATGCGATGCCAATGACATCCCATACCATAACATCGCATAATTTTACCACGAGTATGCCTTTACCACGCATGCCATTACAATGCAGAGACATTCGTGGTAAAGCTATACTTGTGGTAAAAGTATGCAAGGTAAGTAACAACCTTACACTTACACAACACACTACTCCCACCCCTACACTACCCCTAACCCAAAAACACTACTACACTACAACACTACCCACACTACTCCCACCGCTACACTACCCTAAATCCTAAAACACTACTACACTACCCACACTACTACCTCACTACTCCCACCCCTACACTACCCTAAACCCTAAAAGACTACAACACTACCCTAAAACCTAAATTACTACACTACATACACACTACTACACTACCCTAAAACCTAAATCACTACACAAACACTACTACACTACCCTAAAAACTAAATCACTGCACTACATAAACACTACTACACTACCCTAAATCACTACACTACGTAAACACTACTACACTACCCTAAACCCTAAAACACTACACTACACGAACACTTCTACACTACCCTAAAACCTGAACACTACACTACACAAACACTACTACACTACCCTAAAACCTAAATCACTACACTACATAAACACTACTACACTTCCCTAAACCCTAATACACTACACTAAACAAACACTACAAAACGACACTACCCTAAAACCTAAATAAATAAACGACATAAACACTACCACACTATCCTAAACCCTAAAACACTACACTAAACAAACACTACACTGCCCTAAAACCTAAATCACTACACTACATAAACACTACTACACTACCCTAAAACCTAAATCACTACACTAAACAAACACTACAACACTACACTACCCTAAAACCTAAATCACTACATTACATAAACACTACTACACTACCCTCCCTAATACACTACACTAAACAAACACGACAACACTACAACACACACTAAAACGTTTAAAAAACAACAACACACACAACAGAAACATTACCACACTACTTTTACACTACCCTAAACACTACAAAAGTAACCCCCACCCCATGCACAAACCCCCTTACCTCTCTCCTCTCCAGCGTCGCAGTCGGATCCTGCTTCCTCCTTCCTGCTTGCTTCACTTCGTTGTGAGGAAGCAGCCATTACATTGCATGTGCTGTAAAAGCGCATGCGATGTAATGGTATACGTAGTTTTACCACACGTTGTAACATCGCATGCGTTGTAACGCATGCGATATAAAAGCAACGCGTGGTAAAACCCGCGTTGTAATGGCTGTTCCCCTCTCTAGGCATATGCTGCCCGTCCCAGGTGCTCAGGGACATATTCTTACCTGGCTGCAGACGTTGTCGCCCCTCTGCTCGGCTGCGCCCCTTCGCGTGATGCTGCCACCTTTTGGTGTGAAATATGGGAAAATAATTTTTGGCCCCCATAAGGAGTGATAACGCCCTAATTAAGTGCCACCCTACAATGCAGCACAGGGCGGACCTGTCCAGTGCTGCACTGCGGTCAAAGAGTGCCAGAAACAGAAGTCTGTTTTCACTCACCGTTAGCTCTGTGAAGGCAGGCCTAAAGTATTCTATATCAGGCTATTACACAACAGGAGGACCAGAGGAATTTTAAAGACCAGCAGGGAGCCAATTCCTGATTCTTGTAACTGCAAAACACAATAAAAGGCCCCTGGGTCTAGATAAATGTCGGAGTGCTATTATGTTCCTTTCTTAGGACGATTCCCCTCAGCCAGCGTTAGGTGGCTTGCTTCATCATAGGGGATCTCCTCGAAACTACGAACGCAGCAGTAGGGCAGACTAAAATCCCCTCACTGTGAGGGAGGCGCTCAGGGATGTTTTATTGATGAGAAGGAGGTATACTAAACCTCTAGACAAGCAGGCTGTGGTGAGAGGCCAGTGAAACAAAAAGTGTAGGTGAGCTAAAACGAACTCTATGGTATGCTAACTACTTTTATTGGGGCACCCATACGTCAGGATTAAAAGAAAGATTTAAAACAGAAGTGAAATCAATCTGTAAGAGCATTGTAAAGGTCGACATGTTTCAGACAGACACTCCCCATTGAGATGTAGCGTCTTTTTTCAGGACCAAAGTGTGTAAAGGTGTAATTTCCACTCATACCAATTCGAATAAGTGAAAGAATACAACCAGTGGATTGAGTGAAAAAACACTCAAATGTTGTTTTCGCTGGTCAGCATGCTCCCCGGATTGTCGGGTAAGCAAAAGATACATAAGACGGTATGCAGACAAAATAACCATATTTAAATATCGATATACAATAATATCGAAGTTTAAATATCGAAGGGACATAATATAGAAGGTAAGTAATATCGATAGATTTAATATCGATATTAGTAATATCAAAGTGTTAAATATCGATGTTAGTAATATCGATGTTAATAATTTCGATGTTACTAATATCGATTTTTTAAATTATTTTTGTGTATATTATTATGTATTTATAATGTTTTTAATTTATTTTTATGTAATTTTGCATTTTAGTACTGTAGCGGGTTGTGGGTTTATAGGGGAATAGGGTGGGAAGTAATTTAATTATGTTAAATTAATTATAAATTAGTAGGAATTATAAATTAATTTTAATTAATTGGTAATCATTTTTAAATAATTGGTAATTAATTTTAAGTAATTGATTAATTGATGATTATGTTCTGTAGCGGGTTGTGTGTTTATAGGGGAATAGGGTGGGAAGTAATTTAATTATGTTAAATTAATTATTAATTAGCAGGAATTATTAATTAATTTTAATTAATTGGTAATTATTTTTAATTCATTGGTAATTAATTTTAATTAATTGATAATTATGTTCTGTAGCGGGTTGTGCATTTATAGGGGAATAGGGTGGGAAGTAATTTAATTATGTTAAATTAATTATTAATTAGTAGGAATTATAAATTAATTTTAATTAATTGATAATTATTTTTAATTAATTGGTAATTTATTTTAATTAATTGATTAATTGATAATTATGTTCTGTAGTGGGTTGTGGGTTAATAGGGGAATAGGGTGGGAAGTAATTTAAATGTAATTAGGGAAAAACTTTTTTTAATTAATTGTTTTGTTAATTATATAATTGTTAATTAATTATTAATAGGTAATTAAATATTATTGAATGGTATTTTTTTTTTTTGTGAAAACCTTTATTGACATTTAAACCAAATACAAGTATGGGCCTACAACCCCGGGGGCCGGCCGCTAAGCAGTTAGATTAACAGAGAGCAATTTTAATCACATGCAGCACCTCGGGGAGCAGAATCTCCATGCTAGCGTACTCTTGGCCACTGAACAGCACAATTAGAAAAACAGGATATAAAAGGTCTTCATTTTATAATATAAGATGGAAGGATCAGGTGCCGAACAATTTCCCAGCAGCGAAAATGGCAGGCAGAATAGAAAACGTATCGACAATAAACAGTAATCGATCAAATCAATGGCGCTGAAACAAGAGGTCAGGATGTGAAGGAATATTACGGTCAATTCGCGCCTGCAGTTACCTGCCCTAAGACCCAAAAAACACAACGAAAAGGCACAGATGAAAAAGCAGGGATTGATACCAAAGGAAACCCACTGCACTGACCCTCTCTGGAGTGGGAATAGTAATTGTTACCCCTACACTATCCAACACTTTCCCTACTGTTGCACTCTCTGGAGTGGGAATAGTAATTGTTACCCTTACGCTATCCAACACTTTCCCTACTGTTGCACTCTCTGGAGTTGGAATAGTAATTGTTACCCCTACGCTATCCAACACTTTCCCTACTGTTGCACTCTCTGGAGTGGGAATAGTAATTGTTACCCCTACGCTATCCAACACTTTCCCTACTGTTGCACTCTCTGGAGTTGGAATAGTAATTTGTACCCCAACGCTATCCAACACTTTCCCTACTGTTGCACTCTCTGGAGTTGGAATAGTAATTTTTACCCCTACGCTATCCAACACTTTCCCTACTGTTGCACTCTCTGGAGTGGGAATAGTAATTGTTACCCCTACGCTATCCAAAACTTTCCCTACTGTTGCACTCTCTGGAATGGAAATAGTCATTTTTACCCCTACGCTATCCAACACTTTCCCTACTGTTGCACTCTCTGGAGTGGGAATAGTAATTGTTACCCCTACGCTATCCAACACTTTCCCTAATGTTGCACTATCTGGAGTGGGAATAGTAATTTGTACCCGTACGCTATCCAAAATGTATTTAATTTTTTTATTTGTTTTAAATTTTTATTAATTGTTATTTATATTATTATTTGATGTATATAAATTTATTTGTCATTTATTATATTTTCATTTATTTATAAGGTATTATAATAATGTATTAGAGGTATTATTAATGAAGTATATACTATGTATTATATCTTTATTATTATTAGTTTTTATTACATTATTTATTAATTATAAATATTATAATATATATTTAACTATGTTTATTAAATTTATAAGTATTATTTTGTTAATATTCCATGTTTTTTAATTTAAAAAAACGATATTAAAAAAAAAACGATATTTTTGACATCAATATTATTTTTTCGATATTTTTGTACTTACCTTGTTAGAGATAGGATCTTGATATTGATGTAATCGATATTTTTGTTGCGATATTTTGGTAGGTAGATATTTTTGTAGTTGATATTTTGTCATAGATTCACATAAGACCTCAGCATGTGTAACTCGAGGTGGCATCCAGACCTTCGCAGAAGTTTTCCGCGGCCGAAGTAGCACCTCGGAACCAGTTTCTATATTAGGCCCCATGAAATTGTACATGGCACTCAGTACTTGTGTCCAGTCTCACGCGTGTGTGAGAAGATGGAACTGAGCACATGAAAATGAAGTAATTTGCCCAGGATCACACTTCTTGGCCAAGTATGGAAATCCACGAATAGAACTCCTGGCTTGCTTTCTGTATGTAACATAATCTAAGTAAGCACTTATACTTATATCAGTGAGATTAGCTGGTGAGGAAATGAGCACTGTACAATGAGTTGGGTGTGTGTGTGTATGGGGGGTATACAAGATCGTAGCATGTGGAGATTCACAAATCATCCAGTTTAAACCCAAATGTGGTTTTGATGTTAGGGCGATTCCAGAACGGGTTACTTTAGCCATTCAACCAGATCTTCTCCCCTGCCCCTGCCCCTAGCAGTGTCCACGTTAGAGCTGTTGAGTCCCAGATTCATGCTGAGCTGTTCTTTGGACATAGAGAGGCAGGTCCATTTTGACCTTTACATTGAAATATACCCAGAGGTCAAAATTTAAAAGTTGTCATTAATGGGCAGAGGACATCTGAGTAAAAGGAAGATTCGACCTTCCAAATACAAGACTGAGTTATGCAGCAACAGCTACTCCTTAATAATGGTGGAGCGTCACCCCACTGCTTAAAGCCAGAAGTTAAAAACAAAAATGATAATAAAATAATTAAATTTTAATTTTATTTTTCAAGTGACTGGCTGAGGCATGCATGTGGGTTGGGCCATGGCAGGGAGGAGGAGTGGTGGGCACTTTAAGTGACCATGTCTGTTTGTCCGGCTGTCTTAGGCCAGGCAAACAGACATGCACACTTGGTTTCTCCAACCCAGATGTATTCTACAGCTGGGTGGAGAAACAGCACAGACTTTCTGTGCCTGATCAAGCATGAAACCAGCCCACTCAGGCCAATCCCAGAGCAGCCTATGGATTGGATGGGGAGTCTGTCCTTGGGACTGATGGGAGCAGCAGAAGAGCACCGGAGCACAGCGATGCGTGCATGGTGGCCGGCAGCATAAAGTAAGTCTTTTAAAAAAAAAATCTTATTAACCCCTTTCCCCTTCTTCCCCTGCTGCCCTAGCACTAAATATTTGCAGCAGCCACAACTGCGTTATGGTTTCGGTTTTACATTGTGGACCACTGTAATTTTACCCACTGCAGGAGCTCAGTAGGTCTGCTGAGTTATGTGTCTAACCCTCTGGTCATGTGCTTAGTGACAGTAACATAGCTAATGTTTTTATAGTGCTTCCTAACCAGACGTATGTGTAACACTCGGGCCACAAGTCCCAGTCACAAGAAGGTAGCACATGGGGGTAGAGTGCCTAATACTGAGTTTTATGTATGTGTGTGTGTGCATAATGCTCAGATTAATGGTTTTAATCACACAGAGGCAACTCAGAGGGGCAGTGTTCCCACTACTGACATAAGTATTTAACCCTTGGGTCACAGTTTATTAAGAATAACTCAATTGGCTACTGTCCTTGCCATCAGGATATTTGTGCAGTATGCATATACCAAGTGCTTTTAGGAAATAGCAGAACATATTATACAGTAGTTTTTAAGTGTGATAAAATTAAAGAAAATTCCTTAAAAACAGTCACGTTTTATAGCCTCAAATATTTTACAAGTGACCCTAGTTACGTCAGTCGTCCGTGTCTTCTACTACTCCACTGCTTGGTAACCACTCCTTTTGGCAACCCCATCTGTATTTCACCTCCACTGGTCCCATTTGCGTCAGCCCTCCATCCTCTCTGGCTCCAGGCCAGTCCGCTGGTGTTTGCAATAAAAATCCCTGCACTAAAACATTCAATAAGAGTCTCTCAAATTCAGTGAGACTCTGGATTTTTTTTTTTTTAAATTTTTGGAAACCTTTATTGTGCAACAAAAGCTTACAGGTACGGGCCCACAACCATGCAGGCCGGCCGCGAAATCAAGTAATAGCACATAAGGCAAAATCAAAACAGCTCAGCAGTCCCTGAGACGAGGGCAGCAATTATACGATGCATTACATACTGGAGAAGGTGGGACCACTGAGTACAGGATAAGTGAGGTTAATTTTAAAGTTATAGGCAGGAAAGATCAGACGCAGTCACTTCATCGAGAACACATGGCGGGCAATGATCCCAGCGAGTCAGCAACAAACCAGGCAATAATTAGAGGAGCATCAGAAGAACTTGAGGATAAGGGCAAACAGTGCAATACACACTGGTCAGTACCCGCCGCAGGTACGTGAAACATCTTGACTGACAGTAGTGGAGAGACCAACAGCCGTAACAATAAGCAACGCTACACCTAACCACCAAACTGACCCAAAGAAAAAAGGGAAAAAGGGGGAAAAGAGTCAAGAGAGAAGGGAGAAAAATAAGGCCCATAGAACCAAGACGAAACAAAAGACCCACCCCCAAACCCCCCACCCAGCACGCATGCAGAGGCTACGGCCTACCCCCCCCTAGCAGTGTGCCTGTCGCCCAAAACCGAGTCCCGAAATATAGACTCAGAGTAGAGAAAAGGGAAAGGAAAAAGAAAGAAAGAATAGGGAGAAAAAGAAACTAAAAACTAATGGGAGAGGAGACAAGTAATCAAAACGATCTACTCCCACCACCCACCTGTGCACAATTTAAACCCACGAGAAGAGGAAGTCGCTACAAAGTCAAATACAGGAACATGATGAGGAAGTGATCATACTTGCACAATCGAAAGTACGCCATTTATCCATGCACGAAGTAATAGTCCGCCGATGTAAAGTGTCTCAACCCTGTCCCTGTCTGTCCAGGGCCAGAGACGCGGAGTGCACATTGAACCAGAAGCGGACAGGCCAGGAGAGAAAAGCAAGAACTCCAGGCCACAACACACGGCACCAGTCATGATGGCCTCGGATCGGGCCAGCAAGAACAAGCAACAGCACCAGCAGGTTCCACGAGCAACGCCCCGTCGACCAAGAAGGGGCACGCGCTCCACTAGTACGAACATCAGGTCCCAGCTCAGCAGGGCAAGGCGAGCAAGCACCGGGAGTCACGGCAAAGCAGGCCCGGACGGACCCCGGTCGGAGTCCCTCCATCATTTCCACTCCTTGGAAGCGCTCTCGACAAAGTAGAGCAACGGGCACCCAGCCCTCCAGACAAGCGACGGCCGTAATCTCATCAACCTCCGGGAAGGTCCGTGCAGCACAGTCCAGCGGTTGGTCCGCACACGCGGGGAGCGGCTCAGCGAGCACATCAAGAAAAACATCGTCCGGCCTGGCGGTGTTCAACATCATGGACTCACGCCAGGAACTCAAGGCAGCGAGGACGTCGCCGATCGTAGGATCACCCCTACAGTATTCAGCAAACGTGCCGTGCGACAGGCCAGTGTCCCCGTCGTCGACGGGTCTAGGATATAGGTCGCTGGCCGCCATCTTGTCAGCACGGCGGGGCCGCTGTACACTCCAGCCCCGATCCGGTTGCCAGCGGGGTCCAGCGAAAGCCAGCCGGGGACAGTCAACCGCACCAGCGATGCGGAGAGGCGGGCCACCAAGGCATTGGAGGTAGTCGGCGCCTCTGGTCCATGGGCGCCGACCACCGAGTCCGGGCGGAGGGTTTCAAAATGGCCGGCTGAGAGACAAAGGGGAGACGCGTCTCCCATGCAGTCAACCCCCGTCCGTGGGATGCGGCACCCCGCCACCAGGTCCCACCAGGCCCCGGGACCATCCAGCCGGGCCCGGTCAGTCGTCACCGGTCCATCCGCACAGTGGCCTCTTCGGTCGACACCACTCCTCCACCAGGGGCCGGCGCAGGAACTTCGTTCCAGTCGGGGAGCCGCAGGCAAGTCCGGGCCCGTCCGCCTCGCGGGCTCTGAAGCGAACAAGGGCGCAGCTCAGGAACCGCAGCACCCAGGAGCATCCGGAGCAGACGGTAAGAATCAGCAATCTATCATGTTTCCATATAGCCACGAATACGTCTTCTCGGGGCAGGATACGGCACAGGATTAATAAAACAGGCTAGAAGGTCGACGGAGCCGAGCTACAACGCGGCCATCACGGTCGCGAGCTAGGCTCCTCCCCGAGACTCTGGATTGTTGAATCTTTCTCGGGCCCTGCGTGCAGTGCTTAATTTGAACCGGTAGTTTCTGATGCTCGGCATCAGCACTTCGTTATCAACACCAGCACTTATGACAGTCTGCCACCCCCTTTTGTACCGCTTTGGCCGCCATAAGTGTGGCAGGGTATGCTCAGACATGAGTCCCTTGCTCACTTTGCCACTGGATTCAAGCAAGCCGGGCTGAAGACGGCTGGAATGCTTATTTCCGGTCCAGGGAAGGCATGGCTTGGCAGTTCGGGCTGGACAGTTCCCATGAGGCACAGGGTCAGACTGATTTGCATATAGCCATGTCTGAACTGGGGTGGCAGAGTGGGCTAAAGAACGGTGATGGATCAAACCCAGATCTTTTGACTGGGTGTGAGTGTTTGATTGGTTCAGCCCATCACCACCCCCTTTTGTACCACAGTCTGCCAAATGGTGGCGCTGTCTGTCTAATTTAGGAAATAGCACAACAGCAGAGGTTTATTAATTCAATATACATTAAAAGGACTAATACCTGCTGCCTAAGCCATCCTTATAGTGGTTGGCGCCTGCGATAGTCAGAATTGTCACACTTGTGGGAATGTGATGGCTAGCAGTTGTGTTGACATTGTCATTTGAAGTGCTGGCATGACAACGGGTGGTGCAAGAAGCAGTGACCTCTTGACAAGAGCCCTGGCACGTATTTTTTTTTTTACAAATTAAGCACTGACTGCGTGTGTGTATTGTCCAAGACACTGTGAACAGAAGTTGCAGGAGCACAATCTTTATTTATTGAAAGGTCTAAACTGCTTCAGCCGCTGTGGGGTATGTTGGGTTCAGGAAACATAAAGTGTTGCTATCTGAAGTTACAATTTCTTCTAGAGCAAATGTCTTCTCAGAGACAGGCTTCTTAGTGCTAACAGGAATTGTGTGGGTAGGTTCACTGAATTATGCGAAAAGGTGCTTCCTGAAGCTAAGCAGGTGGCCATTGGTTCTGAGGTGAATAGGAAGGGAGTTCCAGGGCTTCAACACTAAATAGGCGAATAACCGCCCTCCGCTTCTCGCTCTTTTGATTATGGGAACAGCCAGGAGAGACTGATTGTTCGATCTTAGCTCTCTGGCATTGTTATACTTAGTAATAAGGTGACTGAGAATGTGTGGACCGTGGGCATGTTTTACCTTGTGTGCAATGCATAGGGCTTTGAATTCTATTCTTTTGCCTACTCGTAGCCAATGAAGCCTAGCCAGCGCTGAGCGTGCAGATTGTATTTTTGGGAGGCCCAGCAATACTCGGGCTGCAGCATTTTTAATAACTTGCAGCTTCCTGATGACATAGGCAGAACTGCCTAGGTAAAGAGAGTTTCCATAATCTAAGCAAGAGAGTATGAGGCCTTGTACCACTGTTCTCTGGGTTTTCACAGGGAGTCATCTGATCAAAAGAACTCCCAAATACTTCACTTCTGATTTGGGGGAAGGGAGGTCGCCTAGGTACAAGGGCAAAGTAGATGATTCCAGAGAGATGGGTAAGTAAGTAAAGATTACTTCATTTGATTTGGTTTAAATCATAAAAAGAGCGGCTTAACCGCTAAAGCACATAAACACATAACACATAAAATTAATGAGCAAAGTACAAATTAGTTAATAAATTCTCATTTAAAATTTGTGATAAAAACCTTTCTTTTTTTCTTTTCTTGTTAAAAGAAATACACACAGTACAGTTGGTTCCTTCGGTCTTGTAATAGTGAGTTTAGCTATGAGATATCTAATTCTTATGCTGGCTTCGGGCTAATTGTCTGGACTTTTTCACATTACTTGCTTTGCCAGTTCAAGTTCTCTGTCTCTCTTTTCTAGTTCGTTTGCAGCTAAACTCAAAAACTTTAATGCTTTACATGCCAATTGCACAGTTGACCCTACTAAACATTTTATTACGGCTCTGTTCTTTTTTCATCAACGGTCGAGAGATGGGTTGTTTCTAACTTTCATGACCTCCGTTTTGTCGCCATTTAGTTTAAGACAGCTGGTTGCCATCCACTTGTTAAGTTGTTCTGGGCGGATGGGCAGTTTCTCTGATGTTAGATTGATATTGGGTATCAAGGAAAAGACGATCTGGGTATTGTCCGCATATGACACCATAGTAGCACCTGATGAACAGATAATGTCTGCTAGAGGACGCACGTACACATTAAAAAGACTGGGGCTCTGGGACGAGCCCTGAGGCACGCTACTTTTAAGCTGACGAACCTTCGACAGACAAGGTCCTTCCCGGACCAGGAAACTTCTATTGTCAAGGAATGACCTCAACAGCCGCCTCAACTTCTACGCTCCCACACGCCAGCTTCGGTTGACCGACCACGCCCTCGCTGCCGCCCCCCGCATCCGTAGAGCCACCACAGGGGGAAGGTCCTTCTCCTACCTGGCCGCCAAGACTTGGAACTCCCTCCCGACCCACCTCCGCCTGACCCAGAACCACCTCGCCTTCAGGAAGCAGCTCAAGACCTGGCTGTTCGAGCAGTAGCGGACCCCCCCCCCCCCCCCCCCCCCTCCCCTAGCGCCTTGAGACCCTCTGGGTGAGAAGTGCGCTATATAAATGCCTTGATTGATTGATTGATTGAGCCAATTTAACGCCCTTCTAGTGATGTGTATCGCTTTCAGCCTGTGTTAGTCTGAGGCAGCACCAAAAACGAATTGCATTGCAAAGCATGCATTAGAGTGGCGCAACAATGTGAAATACATTCTGCAGCACACATAGAAGGAGCAAATCACCTTTAATGATTGTTTATGTGCATGGCGCAAGGGTGTCTGCGCTGGCGCTAGGCAGAATTTTTAGTGCCAATGGAAGGAAAAATACAGGGGTGCGCTGTATTCCTGTGAATACAGTGCATCCCTGTGTTTTTAAATGACACATTGCGCTGCGTCATTTCTTTGATAATCGGCCTCATTGTGTGCTATGTAATCCTTAATTAGGAAAAATAACACATTTGCATGCATGCTGCGTCATGCATATATTTTCTTAAACCATATCAAGTGTTCAATGGCAGGCACAGCAATGACGAGTGCAGAAGGTGATCAAAAATCCTCACCAAAGTTGAGAATACGTTTATCAGGAGTCTTTTTAATTTGCCTGTAAGCTCACCTATCTTACCCCTGAGTTGAGATCTGGCATTAAACCCAATACACACAGTTACCCTGTTAAAACCCTTGTACTCCATCAAACTCTGGGCCACTCAAGAGCTAGTAACTTATTGGGACTCAATAAAGGAAATGATAGCTCTTGACAAAGATGTACGTACCCCTTGGTTAAACACAATAATACAGCGTACGGGTAAAATAGGAATAGGTGAGCTATGGACGTCACCTGCACGATATCCACAGTAGATGCCCAGAATGCAAAACAAAAATAATGGATGGAATTGATGCAACAAACCTGGAGTGAACACCAGGAGATGAGAATATCTGGCTTCTTCCTGAACCACAAATGTATACCAAGGTTGGAACCCAATATGGATAGAATCCTCCGCTACAAGAGGAAATGTCTTCATGTCTAATACAGATGTGGTCTGCTCTGTTGAGAGTTCATACCTCAAAGTGACTTAACATTCCCTCCAACTCTAGATATTGCCCAAGTTGTCCACACATTGTTCAGACAAACCACATTTTCTGTCCTTTTGCCCTCTATATAAGATAGCACGGAAGAAATGGATAATTGCTAACTGTAGAATTATGGGGTTGAGGCACTACTGGGATGCTGCAAGGATTTTGAAAAGTGATCCAAGAGAACAAATAGTCTTTGCAGTATCAAGATTTCTCTATTGTGCATGGAACCAAAGGAATAAGGACTAACCAACGCAAAGCTCTGATATTGTCTAAGCTAGTGGTGCCAGTAACCCATTAAGAGTTGGATGTTACCTAGTATATTAGTTCACCCTGTTTGTTAACATTATTTGCCAACCCCCCCAACTAGTTGTGATGACATTAATGACCTTGTAGCGAAAAAACACATTCATTTGATGTAATTATATGAATGTTTTAACTGATTTTAACTTTACAGGAGCTTTTATAGTATTAACTTGAAATGCTTTTACACTTACCATCTTTTTTAAATATATCAATTTTTTCTATTTTTCTATTTGCTAATTGGAGGATTTTTCTTAAAATTTATTAACGGATGTGACAATTATTTGATTGTATAACTTTTATGGCTCGATAGCCGAAATATAGTTTATATATATAAACAATGTGCCACCATTTTATTAAAGATTTACTTACTCTCGCGTCACTCTTACTCCAGCTGGAGTGAATATGTCCAAGGGAAATAAGGCTCCCTGGAGGAATCAGAATGCTCTATTTTTTAATTGGCACTTCCGTGACAGGTTCATGAGACTCTTGCAGACACAACTGTCCAGATAAACAAATATTTTTGACACTTAATTTGTTAAAAAAACACTAAACGGATTAACACCAAATCACAAAAATGCACAATCTGTGGTTCAAGATCTAGTTTCCTGCCATTTTGATATAATTCCGTTCGGCAGTATTTGCTCTTGCCCCTCTTAGAGAAGTCTATGGAAAATGCATGTGGTTTTTGCATTTTGGTGCTCCCTTTTTTTCTTGGCTCCTGCTTGACAGATCACCCTGAAACCTTTCACGCACAAACTGTGCAAAAGAGAGCACTTTTGTGGACGTTTTGTGGAGATTCGTCCAATGGTGCCAAAGTTATTAGCAACACAAATAATGCTTTTCCTATGGAAATACTAACCTAACTATAACTACGTATTTACATGTTTGCCAACTGATGCTTGCAAGCTAACTTGCAGGGATATTTCCATGTCCTGTCTATGAAGATAAATAACAGAAAAGGATGGTAAACAATTATAGGCAAAGGTTCTAATTCAAGCTTGCAGTTTGTGATAGGCGAAGGGCGCATTACTTCTTTGTGCTTGCTATAAATAGTAACTTCAAGTTGACTTTGGAAGGCAGACTGTGTATTTCTTTGTCCAATGGCAGGCTGTGTGGTCAGTAACTCCACATGACTGGGCCTCAGCCATGAACAGAAGCTTGCTGCCTGCGTTTGAGAAGTGCTGCATCTTCCTGACGCAGTCTCTCTCGGTCCCGGGGGCCTGGGCAGGGATGCTAGGGGGGTGGTGTGGGCAAATGGGATTATTGGCCCCCTCTCTCCTTTGACCTCTCACCTTTGGTGGACTAGTGGGATTTATTTTATTACCTACAAATAGAATCTTGTGAAACTGAAGCAAAGGGTGCAATTAGTGTAATTATTACCCTGTTTGCACCCTCAAACACAATTTAATGGCCAGGATGAAACTATTTTACTACATGCCATTAAATGTCAGTTGCACTAGCCATGACAACTGCATCTCTGAGGGTGCTTTGTTTATAAGAACAATGGCACCAAACTAGTGGGCGCATTCCTAGAATATCTGGTGTTTCATAGAATGTTTTAGCTAGAGTATTTAGTTTGCCTTTTCTCTGCCCTCTCCCACATCACAAATTATGCAAAATATTTCTCACTCTGGTCTGCATCCACACATGTGCGCGACTGAGCTATAGCCATGAAAAATGTCTTGCTGCATAGTTTTTCTGCCATAAAGCCTGCTGTGTTTAGCGTAAGTCAAGCTTCTTGAGATATGTATGAATAAGAATTGATCTTTTGTATGATATAAGATGTGGCCTGACGGCCAGAGCTGCCGACTTTGAAACTGGGGAACCAGGTTCAAATCCTGCCCTGGTCTCAATTTCCTGGGATTCTGGTGTAAATTTCCTAAACTTCAGTGCTTTAAAAACATAAATGAATCTGACCTTGTGGAATGTAATCTAGTGCATGTGTAAAGCACTCTAGTGCCCTTGGCCTGGCCCAAGTTTGCGCTATATAAAACTGCAAAAGACTGCTTCTGCCTGTAGTTGAAATAGAATATAGAAGTGCACGCTCTTAATATTCCGGAGTACCTATTTAACATACTGGTGATCTTCGTTGAGAGTACCTGTTATGCACCCTGGTGATCTTCCGTTGAGAGTACCTGTTGGACACACTGGTGATCTTACGCTGAGACTACCTGTTGGACACACTGGTGAGCTTCTTTTGAGGTACCTGTTTGACACATTGGTGATCTTCTGTTACAAGGACCTGTTTGACACACTGGTGATCTTTGGTTGAGAGTACCTTTTTGACACACTGGTGATCTTGGTTTGAGAGTACCTGTTTGATACACTAGTGATCTTCGGTTGAGAGTACCTTTTTGACACACTGGTGATCTTCCGCTGAGAGTACCTGTTGGACACACTGGTGAGCTTCTGTTGAGGTACCTGTTTGACACATTGATGATCTTCCGTTACAAGTACCTGTTTGACACACTGGTGATCTTCAATTGAGAGTACCTGTTTGACACACTGGTGATCTTCTGTCGAGAGTACCGGTTTGACACACTGGTGATATTTGGTTGAGAGTACCTGTTTGACACACGGGTTATCTTCCGTTGAAAGTACCTGTTGGATATACTGGTAATCTTCAGTTGAGAGCACCTGGTTGACATAACCATATCCGTTCTATTTAAAGGTGTGCAGAGAGTGGGTGTTGGTTTGTGTGCAGAAGGCACATGCTCATAACAGCGTGGCAAGGCATGCTTCTTTGGCACAGCAGGACTGAGAATAATACAGCCCTTGAGAAATGGGAGACATATTGTACAAGTGAGTGCGCTGAGCAGAGTCGAGCTGTACCTAGGGAGCTTTGACAATGAAAATAGCCTCTCACAAAAGTGCTGAAATGTGAACGTCAGAGAGAAAGGGACTGTAAAGTGAAGGGTTGGTGATGCCTTATTAGAGGCACATATCCCCTCTATGAGTGTACACTACTTTTCATATGTATAGAGTGTGGTTCCTTACACATACTATTGTCACAGCACGATATAGTGTTGCTCTGTAAAGAATCTTCTCCTACGGCGGGAGTCGATGTTCCAGGGTTGAGATGCCCTGGAATGTTCTTGCACACTCTCAGTTTTTTGAGTATGTGAGTATTCCCTTTTTAAAGGCACCTAAGGATCAGAAGAGATGTCTGCAAGCAGATTGTGATTGTGGTAGACTGGCCTCAGTGGAATCCACACATCTGGAGTCACTCTAACAAGTTGGTAGGGCAGGCGCACATGCCAGACACACATCTTTAAAGGACATAGTGGTTAGTGAACTGCAGTTTTCAACAAGGCATGACTCTGAGCTACAGAAGAGTTAGTCACTTGCAAAGAGTATAATAGACAGGCTAGTAGGGTTTTCAAAATGACAGTCGCATGGCATTCACAGTTGTGGAAGACCAGTATGGATGGAGCAGCATTAACTCATGTTAGTCAATATGTTAGTAGCAAATACACTAGACACACTTCTGAATTGTTATTAGCAATGGAGAAGAAGGATTTACATATCAGGTGTACCTTTGTGAAGGTGTGAGGCAAATAGGGCTGAGTAACAGTTTGTTACATGTTAGCTTTACCTATGCCAGCCCAGTAGGAGAGGTGCAAAGTCTGTCAATTGTCTGGTTGTTTTTAATGAGCAGTAGAGTTGAGGCTAAGCCAGTTCCATGTCAGATGTTACTCTGAAGATGTACCTCTGAAAGGCTACTTTCCACATTGGAAGCTCTTTTACCCCTAACCTGCCCCCAATTCACCTCCTCCAAAAAACAAAACAAAAAAACTTGCTGAGGCTGGTGCTGATGTCCTGGGGTGTTTTAACACTCCTTAATGAACGTCGGTAGTTCAAAGCCTAAGACGACTTGGAAATCCACTATTTACAGTGTTTTTCAGCTTGTTTTCCCTGCCACCCTTCATCGATCCACATAACATAATTGGTGATGAGGATAGGAATTTCCTGGTACCCACAGACCTATGCTACTCTAGTCATCTCTGATTTTTCACGTAATCTTGCCGGAGTTGTTAGCATTCGCTGAGCAGTGGTTAGGTGAAGTTGTCTCCATGTATTCCATTTTTGGATGCTAGGCTGACTTTTCTGAAATCCTAAGAAATATCATAACTTGGTGTCATCCTGCAGCGCACCTACACTGCACTAGATTCCCATCTTAAAGAAGTGTCAGCCTTCTGCCTGCCTCATCTGCACAAGGATTTTCAGCTCAAGGTATTGTTTATTATTAGCTCAGTGGATGACAACTCTCCGTGAGCTCTTGCTCTGTTTGACATGCCTTTCTTGCCGTGTGCTTCTACAGCCCAGTGTGCACTCAAACAATAATTCTTTGTGAATGCATGCGCGTGACATCAGCATAGGTGACTATATTTTGGGTTGAGTTTCTGGTTGAATTTGACTGGTGTGCATATTCACACCACAGTTTATAAAGATACTTCCCTGTTTGGACTGAGAATCATAGCGGATATATGATGTTAAAACGCGGACTTTTACTCCGCATACTGTTACAACGCGGTTTTTACAACGCGGATCATGTAACAACGCATGTATTTACAACGCATTTTTTTACAACGCAGGTACCTTTACAACGCAGACCATTACAACGTAAGTATTGGTAAGTATATGTTAATAAGAATAATATAATAGTAACTTAATTTTAAAAGTATAATTTAATGTAATTTTAAATAATTTAATTTCCGTTAATTAATTTAAATTTAAATTAATGTTACTTTATTTTTACCATGTACCCCTGTACCCCAAAAACTCTAAACTGACCCTAAACACCCCCAAAAAAATAAAGTAATTTTTTTAAATATAATTAAAATTAATTATTGTAAATAAAAAAAATATAACTTTATTTTTACCCTGTACCCCTGTACCCCAAAAACTCAAAACTGACCCTCAACCCCAAAAAAAATGCAAAGTAATTTAATTTAATTTATTTACTATTAAATAATTTAATTTAAAATTAAATTTAATTTATTTTTACCCTGTACCCCAAAAACTAAAAACTGACCCTGAACCCTGAAAATACCCCTTTACCCAAAAACTAAAAACTGACCCTGAACCCTAAAAATACCCCTTTACCCAAAAACTAAAAACTGACCCTGAACCCTAAAAATACCCCTTTACCCAAAAACTAAAAACTGACCCTGAACCCTAAAAATACCCCTTTACCCAAAAACTAAAAACTGACCCTGAACCCTAAAAATACCCCTTTACCCAAAAACTGAAAACTGACCCTGAACCCTAAAAATACCCCTTTACCCAAAAACTGAAAACTGACCCTGAACCCTAAAAATACCCCTTTACCCAAAAACTAAAAACTGACCCTGAACCCTAAAAATACCCCTTTACCCAAAAACTGAAAACTGACCCTGAACCCTAAAAATACCCCTTTACCCAAAAACTGAAAACTGACCCTGAACCCTAAAAATACCCCTTTACCCAAAAACTAAAAACTGACCCTGAACCCTAAAAATACCCCTTTACCCAAAAACTAAAAACTGACCCTGAACCCTAAAAATACCCCTTTACCCAAAAACTGAAAACTGACCCTGAACCCTAAAAATACCCCTTTACCCAAAAACTGAAAACTGACCCTGAACCCTAAAAATACCCCTTTACCCCAAAACCCAAAACTGACCCTAACCCATAAAAATACCCCTTTACCCTAAGACCCAATACTGACCCTAACCCCTAAAAATACCCCTTAACCCCAAACATATAACATTTAAAATATAACTATATACTTACCAATACTTACGTTGTAATGGTATGCGTTGTAAAGGTACCTGCGTTGTAAAAAAATGCGTTGTAAAAACATGAGTTGTAACAGTATCCGCGTTGTAATGGATGCGTTGTAACAGTAGTGCGTTGTAAAAAATGCGTTGTAACAAGTAAACACCAATCATAGCACTTGACATTTCATTTTATGTTGGAAGGTTCTTCTCATCTTTTTTATGATAAGCTGCTCATCTGTTTCCTTGAAACTTCACATTTCGGAAAGCAACATTGATTTTCAATTTTATTTAATCTCCTGACATTTCAGATTACTTCACCATAGCAAATTTGAAAACAGTTATGCTTCCGCTGCCTTTTTTAAGTACACTGGGCAAACCTCCAATAAAGTGAAAGCAATGGATCAGATTTCCTGAAAAATATTTAGTTGCCATAGATGCTTTTACATACATCCTTCAAGTTATCTCGGACAGGCTGGTCATCAGGCATTTGACATCTTAGCAGAGGAAAATGCAAACTCAGGATAATATGAAACATTAGGGGGCCCATTAGGATGGCGGGCGGATTGCCTCCGCCAGGGTAGCGGTGGCCACCGCCACCCTGGCGGAGGCAATCCGCCCGCCATCCTTCCCTGCATTCCCCCCCGCCATATTACGATGGCGGAGGGGACCGCAGCGGTCGGAAAGACCGCCCGCCTGTTTTCCGCCCCGGTCGCATAGCGGCCGGGGCGGAAAAGGGATAACATGGTGGCGGTGTCTATCAGACACCGCCAGCCATATTAGAATAGGCATTTCTCAATGCCTTGCCGTGGCGGCAATGCCGCCACGGAAAGGCATGCGGTGTTCACTCTGGGGGGCCCCTGTGGGCCCCCAGAGTGACGGGCAAAGGGGGATGGCACACGGGGGGGTACCTGTGGTACCCCCCTGCATTTGCATAATCGCAGCAGCAGGCACCGCGCGGTGCCTGCCGCTTCGAGTATGCAAATGCGTGCATTTTTTTTTAACATTGTGGCGGGCGGTGCAGTGAGCACCGCCCGCCACAATGTTACTTTGAGGAATGCCCCCGCCACAGTGGCGGGCGCATCCTAATGCCAATGTCGGGACCCCCGCCCTTTAGGCGGGCGGTCCCGATCTCCGTTAGGGTGGCGGGCGGACTGTTTCCGCCCGCCATCCTAATGGACCCCTTGATGTTTATTCTGAAGCAATAGCTCCACTACAAAAACAGCATTCAGAAGAACACAGTTTTCTGCTTAAATGTTACAATTTTCTTAAAAGACAGCAAAGTGGTGAAGAAACTGTGGAAGACTATATAACCGCATTAATGTAGTCTCAAGAAAAATAGTGACACATACATTTGTGGTCAATTTGTGTTTGTTATTACAAAGAAATTGAGGAACTTTTACTTGGCTGCAAAAATCCCACTTTGTTAGAAGTCATAGATATAGCATGCAGTATAGATTGATTTCTCATTTTAACTAGAGCATTGTCTTAAAATCAAGATCAGTCGGGTTCAGGTAACGTAGCTTTAGCATTGGTCAAGGATAACTCTGATGTGTATGCTTCGAATGTTAAAAATAGATATAGGAGTTATCATGATAAGAAAGGGAAAAGCTTGTTGTGCTACAGATGTGGCTCAAAGACACACTCAGGTAATAATCCTGATTGTCCACCTCAAGGGAAAAAATGCAGCATTTGTATGAAAATTGGGCATTTTTGTTAAATTTGTAGAACTGGCAAAGTGCCATTGAAAGGTAGGAGTGTGGAAGCGGAACATGAAGAGTTTTGTGAGAAGTTCAAAAATGTTCTGTTAACTTTGCATGCTGATATTTGTACCACAGAGCACAAGTTCAAAGTTCTTTTCTGTCAAATAATTATAGGTGATGTACATTTTGGGGCTATGGCAGACTCCGGATAACCGTTACTGTGATCTCTGAAAAAACATTTTATCTTCAGTGGTATGCAAAGTTTAAATTATGTGATCCAGAAATAAGTCCCAATGCTTTTAAAGATTCTGGCATTGATCTTTAAGGTTTTTTCTGGGATAATTTAATTTGTTTAAGAAGAGATATTAGAAGTAACGTGTTTTTAGTTATAAAAGGATGGGCCATAGCGGCAGAATTTAGCCAAGATGGATATTTTACCTAAACCAGGCACAGAGAATCCCATTGTACTGGGAATTTACTGGTTCCCCAACATTCATTGTTATTTTAGTGCTGATAAAAATAGTGTTAACTAAATTTCCAGGAGTGTTTAGTGAACATGTGGGTAAGGTTTCAAGCTTTGAACATTGTATTAGGTTAAAGCAACAGGCTTCACCTGTGTTCTCGAACTGAGACCAGTACCATTGAGTGTAAGGAAAGATTTGAAAATTATATTGGTCAGGCTATGTGTGGAGGGAATTATTGATCCTGTTGACGAGCAGAAATAGATTTCTCCAGCTGTGACCACACAGAAGAAAAATGGATGATTAACTTGTAAGCTGATCTTCACACATTAAATGCTAACATTCTAGTGGATTGTCATCCACGTCTGAGAATCCAAGATTTATTAGCTGAAGTTAGTGGGGCTATATGTTTCTTTTGACGTAAGATCTGCTGATAACCAGAGATCACTATATGCAAATGTGCAGGATCTAACTATTTTCATAACACCATTTGGTGCATTCAAATATTTTTGGTTGCCATTTAGTTTAGCTTCCACAGCGAGTGTCTTTCAGAAACCTATGGACTGTCTTTTCTTGAATGTGCCTGGTGTACAGGCTTTCCAGGATGACATTTTAGTATATGACAAACAACTGGAAGAACATAACTTCATCCTGGAAAAAGGGTTCAGTATTCTAAAAGAAGGGGGCATGACAATAAGAGAAGACAAATTAATTTATTTTTGTGTAGGAGGCCAGCTATCTGGGGCAGATGGTGTTTAATGCTTTAATAACACCTAAATTTAGTTTTATTCAAGTTATTGTGGATGCTCAAGTACCTCGACATAAGCACACATTGAGGAGATTTCCAGGTTTAAATGAGAATTTTCCATTGTTTGTGCATTGTTATTATTATATTGTACAGCCTTTAAGATCATTATTAAAAAAAGGGTCAGATTTACTTGGCCAAGGGAAGCTCAGGATGTACCCTAGAATACTAGGCACATGATTGTTAATGCTCCTGTATTAAGTGCTTTTGTGGCGGGTAACAAATGCTTGATCATAGTTGATGCAAGTGGGATTGGTGTGGGTCAGATAGTGGATGGTCATGAATTTACTGTTGCGTTTGCTTCTAGAGCTCTAAGTCATGCTAAAGTAAATTATAGTACCATTGAAAGGGAAGTGTTCGCCTGCATCTCAACTGTCGAAAAGTTCAAAAAATTTCATTTGTGGCACTAAATTTGAAATTTACACAGACCATAAAACATTGTTTTTTAGTTGACGTCAAAGGAGATGGCAAAGCATCTTCAAGATTTGTCAGGTTGTTGTCAAAGTTGCAAAAGTATAATTTTGCCATCAGATACTTACCTGTTTGGAAAAATGTTGGAGCTTACTGCCTTTAGAAGGCCTTTTCCAATTGAATACAGTATTGAATTTCACGAAGATTCAGTATTTATGATTGTGGTATCACTCTGCAAGTAGCTGTTTCTGTAGCGCGGGGACACACCAGTCGGTGTAGCCAGGGGATTTATACATTATTTATTATTATTTCATTATTATAGATGCTGTGCAGGAACGCATTGATTTTATATCTGAAACAGATTTGAAAAGCCGTACAAAAAGGTTTATATCTTAAGGGATGTAATGCACTACATTCTGACAGGGTGGCCAAAAGAGAGGTCTCTGTTCGCTCATTTGAGGTATAACGCACATGTTACATGTTGCTCCTGAATGTAGCTTTGTTCATGCTATAATTTTGAGACACGACCAATGCGGTCCTCCGGTTGCCTTCGTGGATTTGCTTAGCAAGGTAGCACATGAAGGGCATCTAGAGATTACTTCACCTGTAAAAACAAAAACTGTTGTATTGGTGGCCTTCTCTTGATTCTCATTTTACTAATTGGGTGAATACATGTTCAGAGTGTTTATAGTCTGACAAACGGGAAACATCCGTTACTGCGTGGACTTTTCTTCGCATACTGTTACTACGCAAGCGTTAGTACGCATGCGATGTAACAACGCGTCACCTTTACGATGCTTGCTGTTACATCGCATGCCTACTTACAACGCATGCGTAGTGGGCGGACGCCGTTTTTGGATGTTGTTGCATCGGCCATTTGCTCCCTGGGTCTGCTGCTGCGGAGGAGGACGTAGGAAGCCGGAGGAAGCAGGACAGGGGAGAATATTGGAACCACGCGTGGAAAGAGGTAAGTGGGGCTGTGTAGGGTCATGTAGGGGCTGTGTAGGGGAGTGCAGGGTTGTGTACTTGTGTAGGGTTGTACTGTTTTAGGCTGTTGTCATGCAGGGTAGTGTTTGGAAGTAGGGATGGTTGTGTAGGTGTAGTGTATTTGGGTGTAGGGTAGTGTAGAAGGTAGTGTTTAGGTAGTGTAAGGTTAATGTTTAGAGTAGCGTTTTAGGCTTTAGGGTAGTGTTGTAGGGTTAGTGTAGTGTAGGGTAGTGTATTTGGGTGTAGGGTAGTGTAGAGGGTAGTGTTTAGGTAGTGTAAGGTTAGTGTTTAGAGTAGAGATTTAGGGTTTAGGGTAGTGTTGTGGGGTTACTGTAGTGTAGGGTAGTGTATTTGGGTTTAGGGTAGTGTAGAGGGTAGTGTTTAGGTAGTGTAAGGTTAGGGTTTGGGGTATTGTTGTGGGGTTAGTGTAGTGTAGGGTAGTGTATTTGGGTGTAGGATAGTGTAAAGGGTAGTGTTTAGGTAGTGTAAAGAAAAGCTTTAGGGTAGTGTTGTGGGGTTAGTGTAGTGTAGGGTAGTGTATTTGGGTGTATGGTAGTGTAGAGGGTAGTGTTTAGGTAGTGTAAGGTTAGGGTTAGGGTAGTGTTGTAGGGTTAGGGTACTGTATTTGGGTATAGGGTAGTGTTGATGGTAGTGTTTAGGTAGTGTAAGGTTAGGGTTTATGGTTGTGATTTAGGGATTAGGGTAGTGTTGTAGGGTTAGTGTAGTGTAGGGTAGTGTATTTGGGTGTAGGGTAGTGTAGAGGGTAGTGTTTAGGTAGTGTAAGGTTAGTGTTTAGAGTAGAGATTTAGGGTTTAGGGTAGTGTTGTGGGGTTACTGTAGTGTAGGGTAGTGTATTTTGGTTTAGGGTAGTGTAGAGGGTAGTGTTTAGGTAGTGTAAGGTTAGGGTTTGGGGTATTGTTGTGGGGTTAGTGTAGTGTAGGGTAGTGTATTTGGGTGTAGGATAGTGTAAAGGGTAGTGTTTAGGTAGTGTAAAGAAAAGTTTTAGGGTAGTGTTGTGGGGTTAGTGTAGTGTAGGGTAGTGTATTTGGGTGTATGGTAGTGTAGAGGGTAGTGTTTAGGTAGTGTAAGGTTAGGGTTAGGGTAGTGTTGTAGGGTTAGGGTACTGTATTTGGGTGTAGGGTAGTGTAGAGGGTAGTGTTTAGGTAGTGTAAGGTTAGGGTTTATGGTTGTGTTTTAGGGTTTAGGGTAGTGTTGTAGGGTTAGTGTAGTGTAGGGTAGTGTTTTAGGGTTAAGTGTAGTGTCAGGGGGTCGTGTAGGGTAGTGTTACAGTGTAGGGGAAGGATTTGGGGTAGGGGTTGGGTTGTGCTGGGGTAGTGTTGTAGTGTTTGTGTAGTGTAGGGTAGTGTTTAGGGTAGTGTAGGATAGAGGTACAGTGTAGGGGACGGACAGGGGGTAGGTGTATGATCACCAAGTAGTGGTATGTTTAGAAAGGTTATGCAAAGTTAACCCCTTCGCCGCAGGGATTATTCCCCCGCTGTGCTCGTGGGGGGCGCTCACAGCGCCCGCATGCTCATGACGAGCTGAGTTCATCATGAGCTACGGCGCTCCAGTGCTCATGATGAACTCAGCTCGTCACAGGTGCATTGGCTCCCGTGGAACGCTCAGCACAACAGGGGAATTCTCCCCGCACCTGAGCGTTCCACTTGCCATGACGAGCTGAGCTCGTCATGAGCACCGGAAAGGTTAAACTAAATTAATATCTTATTAATGCATTTGCGTAGTAATTGAATGCTAATTAAAATCATACGAAGTAAAGGCATTTGCTATGTAAAAACATCGTACTAAAAGCATGCTAAGTAATAACATGCTAAGTATTGTCATACATTCCTAACACTGGAAAACTACAAAAACTATATTACACCCACAGAGTTTCCAGATGCACCTTGGGAGAAATAAGCCATGGACTTAACGGGCCTATTTAATGTTTTGGAATTAAATCTGAAATACACTATAGTTTTAATAGACTATTATTCAAAATGGATTTATGATCGTTTTGCGGATATTGCAAGCACAGGTACCATAGTAATTTTTTTTAATGTGTTTTCCATTTTTTCTATTGAAGGGGCATTCAAATTGTTTGTCAGAGGCAATGGTACTCACTTTGTGTCTGAACATGTGTGGAAGTTTGTCCACAGTTTTGATATCAAACATTTACAAGTGGCTTTATATAGCCCATCTTCCAATGCTCTTGTAGAAAGAGAGTATATTTTTTGAAGGAGGGTGTCCAAACTGCTATTGCTTATGGTTTATCTGTGAATGAGTATTTAGCTCTAAAGTTATGGAGTTAAAATACTACTGGCGAGTTTCTGTTCACATTATTAAGATAAAGGATGCCAAAAACAAATTTATTCCCAGAATGGATGTAAAAATGTTGTGATGTAACTGGTAAAATTAATTCTGAGGCAAGTGTAAAACAAAAGGTTTAAAAAAAATGATATACAAAACTCAATTTAACAACAGCAAGAATGTAAGCCATACTTTGATGAATTCAGGTGAGCGAGCCATTATTACATCTTTAAAGAAAGTTATGAAGGGAGTAGTTACATTTTGTAACCTATTAACATTTTAAAAGAAAGCAAAACGTCTGTTTTACTTGCAGGGAAAAGTTGGGAGAACAAGAGAAATGTGGTGCAAGTGAGTGATTTTCTAGCACAAATTATTTCTAATCAAAAACAAAATGTGAGGGGTAAATAATCTAATAGTTCTGATTTTGTTTGCTGACAAAGATATTTCCCAGGCACATACTCGGCCAATGCACAATCCTCCACAAACTGATATTAGTATTCTTGACTCTCAGAGTGGAACAGTCAGATGCTCTTTGTCTTCATTCTAAGTCTTCTTACTTGGAATGACTTTAATTTGAGTCTTTACCTGCTTCAACTTTTGAGGTAATTTCTGAAGCCAGCTCAAATGTGTCTAACGGTTCAAGTTTCGGTTCTCCAGATTTATGAAAGTCACACAAGGTGTGTGATATTGAACAGAATACTAAAACGACCACTACGCAATCTCAAGGTTCTTGCAAACATTCTGTAAGATTGCCGGTGAACTGTGATTATTATATTGTTTATTAAATGTGTTGGTTTTTTCCCTTCATGTGGTGAGTGCTTTATTAGTAAATGTCATTGTTTACTTGTGAAATATAGAATGTAGGTCTGTTCTGTTGGAATGGAGCAACCTCAACATTGTGTGGCAGTTGCTGAGCTAGAGTCATATAAGCAGATGGTTTTCTTCTCATGGGGCTTGTTTACCAGAAATAAACTTTTATTGTGTTATATCTAAACGCATGATGCCCTTTCCATCATCGGTCCACATAACATCTTTCATGGGGAAAAGAGGATATTTTATTCGGGGTGTATAGCAAGAGTTTTCTCAAGAAGTAAACATTTTATGGAAATGTAGAAAGATACATTTTGAAAGTTATAATACTCCTGAAATTCTATGGCTGTTGTTGATTTCAAAATTACTGCTGGGATTCATAATGAACCCTCAAGAAGTTGAAAATCTATTTTAAATATTTTATTATGTATTGTATAGTTTTTATCCTTTTACTCTTAGTGTGTGTAAATTTGGTTGTATGGTCAAAACTGGCCGAATAAAGTTTTACTTGACTTGACTATTTCAAATATATGAGGAAACCAGCAACAGTAGACATCATTGTTAGCCATCTGGTCATGTAGAATCCTTCAATGGGGACCTGATTCTCAAAGATACTAGTGGTAATACAATTGGAGTTTTCAACCTAACATCGGTGGAGGTGTACTCATTTTTGACTTCTCAAACGTTTTTCAGACTATGTCTGGAATCCTAAATAAGTTGCAGGTTTTATGTGTACTTTCAGGAAAAGGTTGGGAATTCTGTGTTTGCTTTAGCATCAATGGCGAAACCTCTTCCCACAACTCTCCCCCTAATTTTGTTGGCGTACCTTTCTACCTTTGACTCTGGAAATGAATTTGCTACTGTCCTTGTTAGGAGTAAATGTCTACCTTTTTTTAAAGGCTGCAAGGAGTCAGAGAGGGGTTTGTGAATACCCACACATGTTTAGGTTTGTGTGTGTGTACAACCTGACATGGCATTCCAGCCTGGGAAAGTCCACTCTCCACTCTACTGTGTTTACATTTACTCACAAACATCTTTGTCTCAGTTAATAATTTATGAGAGCAGAACCAAGCTTTGTGAGTACCAAAAGTGCATTTTCTCTTAGTATTTAGTTTGAAACAGCCTTTGATTTTGATGGTGATGCACATCTGAAAGCAATAGGTATTTCCATACCATTCATTTATTTATTACAGACTGTCATTCTGACCAGTCATTAGGAGATTACACAATTACTAGGGTAAATTAAGACTGAATGTAAAGAGGAAGGGGTGAAAGAGGAGCAGGGCAAGCAGCATTGGCTAAGAGAAAAGAAAAAAGGTTGAAATAGGATGAAACACCAAGTTCGAGTAGCCAGCAAATCATTTTTGGTAGAGGCATGAATGTAGATTTCTTGAACTGAAACCCGAGACTTTGCAGTCCAACGCCACATCTACCAAATCCTTAGTGTATCTAAATCGAATGTAGGTACTAAAAAAAACATTTTTGAATGAATATTCCACATCTTGATTCACAGATTCTGGATTTCAGGAATTAACTGCACGTATGATGACAAATCCTCCTAAATCCATGTTTTAAATTTAGAGTGATGTGTGAGACAATGCGTATAGGAAGCGGGTCAGGTGAACTTCCCTGATATTGTACGTTTTTGTGGAAAAACATGAACATTTGCTTTTGCAAAAGACCGGATTAAGAGCCACTCTAAGGTGGTAAAGGGAAGGAAATTCACCTAGGAAGTGTAGAGAAGGGCGTTCTCTGCAGGAACACATTTTCTCAAGCAAGAAAAAAACTTACTTGTGCAAATGCTCAATTCTGAGTGATTTATTCCTAGTGAAAATTCGGCATACGAAAATGTTATGAACTGCAAGACTTGATATATACTGTTGTAGAGCTTTGACTTTGTGAAATTGATTGCTAGAGAGGGTTTGTTTGTGATTTGTAAGTGCTGGTATATTTATCATTTGTTTTGGTTTAATCTTTAACATGAATGCTGCTATACTCCTGTTATTTTACTGTTTAATTTTTTTTATTGTATGTACTTCTTTTTAGGAAAGCGTTTACCTAAATTAAACTATGAATGTGTTTGTTTCAGGATACCACTGCAGATATTCTGTCAGGGTATGACAGCTTGTGGAAGCCAAAAGCATTGCATGGTAGATGTGTGTTCCTGTGGGCTTGCATTTGATGCTCTCAAAATGTACACATTAATTATTTTTCTATAAATGCACTTCCCAGCACTGTCAGCTCTACCGGCCTGGGAATTTCACTTTAATGTGCAGGCTCTCATTTCATATGCTGTGCTCATTACGCTGTATTGATCTGCGCCTGCACCATGTCTTCATTTTCCTACAGCCATGATGTCATTTTCTCACAGTATAACAGTTACCATGTGTTTTGGTTCCTTATTTCACAATACTTAATGACAGATTATATGATATGTACCTGGTGTAAATAAAAGAATAATGCGTTTAAAGCTTGCAATCTCCTATCATCAAAAACATGGTTTGGAGCAAAAACCTTCAGTTGACTATTCACAAACTGCATTCTTATACAATGAAAGGTTTTACTACAGTAGTATTACTTACATACTACAAAATGCTATTCATTAAACTATGACCGGGGACATCCACCACCACCGCTCCTATATTTTCTGTATGAAGAATGGTAACCTAAAGGTGATGGAGATTTGTCATAATAGTTATACAACTGTTCACTTTCACTAATAAGCAATGACAGGGGTTATAATGAGAGATTTTTCATCTCTCTTCTGTGTATGTTTAGTCTTATATATATACATTCATTCTATATTTATTTCTTGAAATAGTACATTTATTTTTATTGTATTAATATTTTAAACTATAATATCTTATTTGAATTACATATAATCCTATATATATATAGCAAAGTCAATACACTTCCCTGATTTTTTTAAAATATTCTGGTCCACAATAAATTCTCTCAAAGCTTTTTTAGTTTAAATATAAGATATATAGACACAATATTTTGATTCCTGATTTTTTTTGTGACATTTGTGTATGCTGATATTTTTCCTCGATATTATGTCAGAAAACTGACCACTGTTTGTTTCACATAGATCATGAGTAGTCACTTATCCTGTACTGCAGAAGAGTGCTCCTGCATGGAAAAATAAATAAATGTTCACCCACAGTGTAAGCTACATACAACTGCGGGTCACTGCACCGCTGCTTTAAGAGCAGGCGCGCTGCTCAAAAGGCAGCGTCCAAGAGATAGAAAAATAATGTGCACCCCTGCACAACAATACCCTGAAGAAAGAAATATTGAAATGATAAAAATAAGGGCTATAAACCCTAAAAATTGAGAGTGCCACAGCAACGTTTGCAAATTACAGAAAAGTAGCCTTCCAAAGAGGACATAAATAAAAAAAAAACACACAGGGAGCAATGTTGAGAGCAGTAGAGTTTATAATGGTGGCATGAACATCTTACTTCATGGAGACAGAAACAAGGTTGGGGATGTAGTGACCCATTATGGGAAATGAAGGTAAACCTCAGTATAGTAAGACATGGGATAAGGAAGGAGATGAGGTGGTAGTTTTAACTTTACTGGTCAAGCATTGTGTTGGTACATCACAGTTTTCTATTTTTTAAATGATTCCACACATGAGAAAGTTAACAGAAATCCATCCGATGCTGGTTACTGGCACAATCAATCTTTTTCACTTTTAGTACAAGCCATCGTCTATCGATCGAAGTAAACCAGATTCAATGTTGCAGGAACAACTCAGGTGGGACAGCTATTGACTTGCTTCTGGAGGCTTTAAGGAAAAAAGCAAACCATCTACCCAACTAAAATGAAAAGACTACTTAAGCCATATGTAGAAACTCAGCTTCCAGACTAACAGCTTGACTTTTAAGCTTTTTAGAAGTACACATTATACCAAGCATTGGATTAATGGCGGAAAGAACCTGTGAGCCAATGCATTCCCTATCCCGAGTGTCTGCACTGTTCAGTCTTCTTCATGGCCTACATTGTAGGATCTGAACCGTGGCTTCTTGGTAGGAACTGGAACAGGTAGAAGATTGAATACTAAGGGCCAGATGTAGGAGACCAAATACCGGTCGGTAACGGCCGATTTCGTCCGTTACCGACCGGTATTTGGGTATTGAAATGTAGGGGGCCTTTATTTTACAGAATCGTTCAATTTACCGATTCGGTAAATTTACCGATTCGGTAAAATACGGAATCGGAAAATTTACCGATTCTGTAAATCCAGATGTAGGTGGCACTGCAAACAGCTCCACAGGCCCCTAAGAATTCGTTATTTACCATGTAATACTATTTCATGGTAAATAACGAATTCCTTTGTACATGCACATCTGTGCATGTACACCTGTGCCATGTGGCACACATACATGCCCTAAGGGCATGTATGTGTGTCACATGGCACACAAGCCAGAAACAGGGGTGCAACAGGGTGTCAAAGTGACACCCTGTCCCCCTTGTCAATTCGGTATTTTTACCGATTCGGTAATTACCGAATCAGTATTTGCCATTGATTCTCAGACACTCAAATCACAAGAGCTGCACTTGATGTGCAAATTGTGTGTTCACCCTAAAACATCTGAAAATGAATCAGTGTGGGTGGTCAAACTATCAAGGGAGCTACTGTTTTAAAATGTATACATCAGCAAAATGCCGTGAGCTGATCCAAAAATGTGACGGATAGCCACTGCAGTCAAAACATGAAGTCACCTGATCCAAACAAGTCAATGGCTAAAGGGCGCTCACCGAAAGTCCCTTTCTGTAGCTCTAGAAAGCAGTAGGCACTTTACAGACTTAATAACTACATCAGGAGGTTCATCCTGAACATCCTGGAAAATTACACCAGCTGCCTCTAGTCGGAAAGTCCTTTTATAGGTGGGACGCACTGTCAGTGCCAGAAGCTGAGACAGGTGGTTCTAGTTGCCATGGTGTATATCTCTCAGAAGAGCAACAGTTTTGGGGCCTTAAGGGCATCAAAGGCAACCAGGCTCAATTATTTCAAGTTAATGGATCTGGAAGCCTTGTAGAGCTCAGTGCTATGAGATCTTGCAAGACTGGAAAGGTCTAGTTTGACATTTAGATGCCTAAACCTAGAAATAACACCATGCTAGGCAATTGAAAGCCAGGACCAGAGAAACTCCCTATAGATCTTCTGCCTCATAATCAGTTAGGCCCAGCTAAAACATGAAACCCTTGCCTTTCACCTTGCCTCAGCAAAATCAGATTGTTTTCAGGACCTCCAACAATCTGGAAAGAATCAGATAAAAAAATAATAAAATAACACAAGTTTGTTGTGCAACTCACCTGGAGCAGGAAGTTATGTATTATGGATAATACAGTAAAGGGAAAAATGGTAAGTTCCTTAGAAACTAGCATTAATGTGAAGACTAATTTGATAAATACTAGTAAGACTAATTAATTTAGACTTTGTTGCTATCTCATGTTTTAGTCTATGTATTAAGAAATGTTGTATACAAAAATGGGAGCAAAGACCAAAGTAATATTTAACAGATATTGTGAAAGATATATAACATGCACCCTTAAACTGTACACCTTAATTCAGTGTGTAGAGCTCTTTATGGGGCGGAGCTATGGGACGCAACAAATGTAAGTGACCTCATAGTAGTGGAAAATAAGTTCCTCAGGAATTTGGTATTGCTCCCCCAAAGTACCCCCCTGCTACCTCTTAAACTCGACCTGGGTATAAAGCCGAATAATGACCTTGTGAGACTTCGCCCATTGCTTTTTTTTGCATAGATTGGCCACCATCCCAGAATTAGCATCGTATGCCGCAGCTTTCAGTGAGGGTATAGCCTTAGACACCAACAATAAGATTAGCTGGATCAAGCATATAGACAACCTTTTGACTAGTATTGGCTTGCGCCAACCGGTTATAGGCCATCCACCGACCTATAACAGTGACCATGTGGAGCAACTTTAGTGGGCATGGGTTAACCAGAACAAATTTGCACAATCCAAACTGGGCTCCTTAGCTGATACCTTTATGGATTCGAAACCCAATTGTTCCCTAGAAAGTGTTTTTGATGTCATCAAGGTCCCAGCAGATAGGAAATTGTACATCCAGTTTAGGCATGGTAGTCTCCCTATTAATTCCTTTACTAACTCTTGGATGAACAATAAAACTCGATCCAAGGGTTGTCCATGCGCTTGTCCATATGAATCAATTGGCCATGTCCTTTTTGCCTGCCCAGCTTATCTGAAACCAAGGAGTAAATGGCTAGCTCCTGTGTGCAGAGAACTAGGGACTCGAAACTCCGAGGAGGCCATGCACATTTTAAAATCAGTTGCCAGACCTCCGTTTGCCTGTGCAACAGCGAAATTTTTAGTCGACTTCTGGGCAATTAGAAGAAAGGCACTGTTGAAATACTCCCCTGGCCCTGATAGACAAAATGGCAATTGTGATGACCCGGCAAAGAGGACTCATTTGTAATCTGAAATGTACGTTTTTAAAAAATTGTGTATATTTGTTTTTTATGGAATTATATTATGGACTGTAATATGCTGCTGCTGGATTTTTTTGTATAAGGGTGCTGCTAAGGGGCAAAATGGGCGATAATGCATCTTTTGGGATAATAATCTGATGACTGTTTAGGCAATTGCTGCTAGTGCTAATGCATTAGAACTTTATTTATGTGGCCCCATTTCCCAGTCCTATCTCGTTGGCGACTGCATAATTATGATAGGCCATTTGAACCATGTATACTAGAGTACTTAACATCATGCACTGTGTGTTTGTATTCACTGTATTATAAATAAGAATGTTTTAACTTGATCTGTGTGGCTGTACCCTTTTATGGTTTAACAAACCGAAATAAAGTGAATCTGATGATGATAATATAACATACAATGAATCTTCTTCCGTAGCAGGAATCTTGGAACAATTGGAAAGTAAAAAGAACAAATCCATAAACAAAAGTATGGACAATATTTTTACATAGTAGAATCAATAAACGTTTAGTTTTTGTGCAAGTTTTATTATAGTTGTTTTACAATATGTGTCATCAGACATTGTGTAAAAGAGATACAATAGAGATGATCAGTGATTGACCCTTCAGTGGACTGTAGCTTGCTTACCCTTGCATTTGACTGAATAAGGTGTATTCTTTCACTGCCAACATTATGAAACAATACATTTTTAACTTTAATTTATTTAGTTCTTCTTTGGAGTGCATGTCTTGTTCCCTGCTTTTTTCATAGGATGCTGTGCCATTTTTTTGTGTTTCCTTCTCACTCACCCCCATCAATCTCCTCTCACCTTTCCCTTGGATGGTGGCTTTGGTGATGCCCAGGATATTGGCTCTCTACACTTTGCTATGCCTCCTTGGGCTTGGTTTGTGAGCCCGCTCTCCCTCCTCAGTCGCCCCCTTCTGCTCCATGGTGTCAGGTGCTATTAATTTTGTGAATAACAGATGCTTTGTGCTGGAACTGGCAAAGCCAATAGTGGCAATCTGCCATGTTCAAAGTGTTGAAAATATTGTGTGTTGCACCTTCAAGATGGCTGCTGTGCTGCGTGACTCAGTGTCTGTTGCAGCGTAACTTTGCATCACGCAACCTGTCGGCCATCTTCAAAGTATGGATGTCACATGGTATGAGAGGGATGACCAGAAGGCACCTTGTTGCTCTAACTGATTTTTTTTCAGAATTGATATTAGGGAAGGAATTAGCTGGCTTCTGATTTGTTCTTCTTCTCCTCTCTACTTTTGGTTCATCCAAGATAATGGGCCTGCCGGCATCCTTGGAGAAAAGGAGGGAAATAGGTAAGTTCTATTCCCTTGCTATTTCTATTTGAGAGGGTTAGGGAATTGACACCGTGAACCCGCCACCACATCGTTACCTAGGCTCACTTGAATGTGCAAGGGTATGTAGCCCCAAGCCAGCAATGTTGTGGGGAAACCAGTGTGATCAGGGGTAGGAACAAATGGAGAACACAAAACACAACCTCTACTCGAGGGAAACCACAAAAAACAGAAATTAGTATAGCGAGAACACTCCTACGCCAGGGAGTTTCTCTCCTTTAGTTTTGGTTTTTAAGAATTAGTGAGGAGACCCTGGTTGTCCATGCTCCCTTGACCTAGGGTTATGCGACCAACCAATGGCCCTCCAGGCCTGAATGACTGCTCCTTGCTTCTGGGTCACCGCTGGGCAGGAATTGCACTCCGGTTTGGACTTTTGGCGACTCCACGTTCTCTGATGAGCTGGCCTTTTTTCCAAAGTCTCTGACGTTTTTTGAACGTTGCATAGTGCCTCCTCCTCTCGGCACAACAACCATGTGCGTCCCTCTTCACTCATTTATATGTCCCGAGCTGCTGCTGCCTGACCTTGTCCTTCTTTCCTGTCATTGTCCTCATGGACAAAATGAGGTTTTGGCATTTTCTGCCCTTGGTCCCTATTTGAACATCGGCTCAAGAGGGACCGACAGATGAATCTTCCTCCCCATTTTGCCCTGTATCCTGACAATGGAAAACAATGTTCTCTATACTTTCAAGATTGCCACTGCATTGCATCGCCTCGTTGCGTCACACAACACAATGGCTATCTTCAAAGTATAGAAATCAACACATTAGAACCCCCTGCCTGATTGGCCCTACTCTTTGCAACCACTAAAGCACTTTTTCAAAGTTTTAAGCCTAATTAACTATTAAGAAATGTTTTTCTGAATTGTAAAATTGATTTAGAAAACATTAAGGCATTGCAATTTTGAATAGGCGTTTTAAATACAGATTTCTTAAGGTATGTATTAATATTTTGCAACTGAAATCCAATAACAAAACATTAATATTTTACCTCCAACTCAAAGGAAGTGGCAACAACCCATTCGCAAAAGGGAAGGGGTCCGCAAGTGGCCCTTACCCCTTTGTGAATGGTGAAAAAACATTTTTAAGAGGAGGCAGTGGTCCCATACACCACTGCCGAATCTTAAAAAAGTTTGCAAACATTTTTATTTTATTTTTTTAATTGCTGGCTGCATTTAGAAAAATAAAAGACTGCTTTATATAAAAGCGATCACAGACGTGATTGTAGCCAATCGTACTGCATTGCAATTTACGACCTCCTTCATTAATATTTATAAGGGAGGTCGAATTGCGACATGCTAGGATTCAGTATTTTGTGAACCGGCGTATTAATACTAACAGCCTGATTCATCAAGCCGAAATTGGCTCGCAAAGGGCCAGATTCTAAGAATCTGGCCCTTTGCGAGCTCTATTTTTGCATTTGGGATTCATCATCCCAAATGCAAAAATCGGTAATAGCGATGTCGCAATTTTGCGAAGAATTACATTTAAGGAATCTCTATTTGAGATTCCTTAAATGCAGTTCATCATCCATTAAAAAATTGCGAATTCGCAATTTCGGCCCGCTATTTACCGCGAGGTCAAACCTCGTGGTAAATAGCGAAAACTTAGAAAAATGCTTTTAAAAGCATTTTTCTAAGTTGCATGTTGCACACACAGATGTCCTTTGGACATGTGTGTGCGCAACACCTGTTTCAATTTGCATTTAGGGGTGCCACAGGGTGTCCTTTGGACACCCCTGGCACCCTTTAAATCGCTATCTTATTTGCGATTAGCTAATTGCTAATCGCAAATAAGGAATACTCCCCATTCATTCCTATGGGCCTTTTGGCCCATAGGAACGAATGGGGAGTTATTCCTTATTTGCGATTAGCAATTTGCTAATCGCAAATAAGGATTGTGTAGGAATCGCAATTCTTTTTGCGATTCCTACATGAATCCCGTTTTGCGAGTCTGTAATAGCGATTCCTTATGAATCGCTATTATAGACTCGCAAAACGGGTCTATGATGAATCAGGCTGATAGGTCGGTATACAAAATAATAATGCTCATAGTAAAGGTTGGTGTGCAAATTGCAACCCCTTTTACCTAAAGCGTTGTTTGTGCACGAGGCACTATATATTGCGTTGCTTACACTGAGACCTTTCTGTGGCTTTGTGAGTGGTATATTTATATCCCAGTTGCATTAGTTATAATATATCACGCATCACTTACTCAGCCACTTACTCATCACAGGTTTCCAGCCCTTGCCATAAATAGCTGCTGTGTGAGAAATGATCATTCAACTGGATAGCTCATTTGCACTCAGAAAGAGCATGGACACAAATTCACTCATATCAGCTTAGGTCAGACAAGGGCTGTTTTATGCCCTGATTACTAATAGTTATGTAAAGGCTTTTAGCTGAGCAGAAAATAACATTATTATCCTTGAATGGAAAAATAAATCACCGTCCTGCACAGGCTCCTGGTACATTTTTTTTTCTGCAGAAGAAAGCCATTAAGGCCTCAAGATAATTAAGCTGTGTCTGCTCCTAATAAAGGATCACTATACTGCTCCTATAATTAAAACCTCCCCTTTAGTTCAAAGATATGCTTGTGTTCATTTGAATTCAAAATGTTTATTCGACATTTTTACTTATTTCTTGTATAACCATGTAAACAATGGAAATCACATCTTTGTCTCGTTTGCTGAATATATGGTTGGTGTATAGCAGGCAAGAGTTACATGTGTACTGCTGGGGATTCTTCTGCTTTGTGCTTGCCCCTTTTTTATGTACTTATCTGTATTCATTTGTTCATTTTTCTATTGCTTTGTCTTTAAAGGAGAAGGTCTCCTGCATTATGTTCAGATTCAATTTTTTTATTCGAATGTCAGAGAAAGTCATGAAAGATAACATAACACTTACGTTCAATACAAAAATATACACAAATTCATACAGTGCTAACCATAAAAACCCAGGGGCCTCATTTATGAGGCCTTGCGTACTTTTACGCCGCCGGTGCGTCACTTTTTGTGACGCACTAGTGGCGTAACAAATGCGCCTTGTTGCGCCATACTTACAAAGTGACGCATCTAGGTAGATGCGTCACTTTGTAAACCCCTGTACCACATTATACCGGCGCCAGGTATAATGTATGCAAGGGGGGCGTTTTGACGCAAGAAAGGGTCAAAGAAGTGATGCAGTGAAATCTATAAGATTTCACTACGCCACTTCTAGGACACAAATGCGTCAATTTCTTACGCCTGCCTACCAGCAGGCGTAAGACTGACGCAGGCCCTTTCACATGGGGCTTGCCCCATGTGAAAGGACACATTGCTGGAGTTGCGTCACTTTTGTGACACACTCCAGCAATGTGTCACTTTTGCGCCTACAGATACGTCAGAAATACTGACGTATCTGTAACTCCTTGCGCCCTGATGCGTCATACTGTAAATATGACGCATCATTGGTGTCGCAAGGAGGGTGCAGTGAAAAGTGACGCATCGCTGTTTTCACGCAGCGATGCGTCACTTTTCATAAATGAGGCCCCAGATATCTCCCACCCTATAAGTCTAACCTCTTACAGTAAGATACAGCTGATTTGAGCATCCTGCGTGATGTTGTTAGTGGGCCTCCTGTCCTAGAGTAACTGAAGGGCCCTGGAGTGTTTTTTCCAATTTCTTGGTCTTTGTCGCATGGGCATTATGAATGTATGCTTAGTTGTGCTTTACTTAATGACCCTGATACCCACAGCAAGGCTCTGTGTTGCTGAGTGCTGTACCAAATGTGCCCTCCCTCGCGAACATGGCTACCATTAGCTTGTTGGGTTGAACTTGAGTAGCAGCCCAGGAAGAATGTTAATTGACAACTGTGGAAGAGCAAGTGGCCTACTAGCCAGTGCAAAGGTTTTGCCCAGTCCTATACAACCGGATCCTTCACAAGATTCTGTGTGCATGGATGGAGCTCTTGTATGTAAAACCTGTGTGCATGGTTGCATGACCTAGGATAGTATGGTTATGATGGGGAAACTATGCTGCACCACCAGCCGCGGCCCGTGCTGGTAAGAGCGTGGGACGGTGGGCTAGGTTGAGGGGGGTGTTCGACAGATGACCATGAGGGAAAATTAAATACATCATTATTTGTCTCTCATAGTCATCTGTCAAAATCTCCCTCACGCGGCCCCACCGTTCTGACCTGCACAGGCCGCGGCTGTGCACCACGCTGGAACTTGAGTAGCTTGGCAGACTAGCAGTGAGTATTGCTAGCGTTCCTGAAGCCTTTGTGAAGACTCAGGGGCATATTAGCAGGAACCTTGTTAAAATTAGCGCTGTTTTAAAACGGCAATAATGGGCTTGCTGATATGCGTTATAGAATTCCAATAGAAGCTCAGGTTAGATGTGCAGGACATCTAACCTGGGCTTCTATTGGAATTCTATAACGCATATTAGCAAGCCCATTATTGCCGTTTTAGTGGCAGGAAACTTCCGCTAAAACAGCGATAATTTTAACGAGGTTCTTGCTAATATGCCCCATAGTCTCCAAAGTGTTGGAGCGATGGAGACAGCAGTTTCTTTAGATTTCCAGGAACAGCCTTTTACTGTGTCCTACCTTTGTGTCCTTTGCAGTTTCACCCCCTTTTGAGTGGTGGATGACGTGGGGAGTCTGGACACAGTGATCTCCTTAGAAGTGCAACGTTAGCCTTTAGAAATAGCCAGTCATTTGTTCCTCTGCAGCTGTTACATATCCAAAGGATAATCATCTAGAGGTGTGAACGTTTCTTCACCCTTGTGCCCATATTCTTGGTTTCTCCAGAGGAAACTCCCAGCCTCACTAAATCCTGACCACAAACTCCAGCAGAGTGTGGATGGCCTGTCTGTCTGCGAATGGATAAAACAAAGTGGGAAGACTGTCCCAATCCAGTCCCAGTGCTGCAAACAAGGAACACCCAAATTCTGTCTGCATGGCTAATGTTAGACAAGGACTGAAAAGCCAAGACAGCATTCTAGGGCTTTTAGTTGATCTGTGTCGGCACACCCCACAGGGACTAATGCGTTCTTCAGCTTGTGTCTTTGCAGGCCAGCTTTGTAGTCAGGTGTGGGGACATTACCTGAAGAAGTCTGTAATGATTTACTGGAAGTGCTCCAGTCTGCCTTGGAAAGGAGTCTGTTTTGCTTTCTGATGGAGGGGTGGTGGAGGTTTCCCAGCAAGATGTGCCTGCTCAGAGGAGAAGCACAGCCATAACTACCTTGTGGAAGAGGAAAAGACTGATCCTAGCAACTGAAGTGAGGACCCCACCCCAAGCAAGGAGGGAGAGTGGTGCTGAAAGGAGACTGTGGTATTCCCCGGCAGCTTCGTGCATCTGTCTGGCCACCCTCACCTTGGCCATCAGGTTTCTTTGGCCCTTCTCCTTACACTGGAAGAGTTCAGTGAGATTGCTGGCATTAATTGTGGATAGTCCCAAGAGCCAATCTTGATCTACTCAGGATCTGGTGTGCCCAAAAGTGCTCCGCACTACAGAAAACTACACCACAGATGCAGTTTCTTCTATGGGATCATCCCTCCTAACAAGTGAGCCCTGACCTTTCATCATTAGCCTGCCCCTGGGGATCTAAGAGTTCTGGCCCTATCGACATGTCCAGTGCCCTTACACATTTCAGTCTCACCTTTTTCCAATATGTGTGGGTGGATTTTACTGCTAGCTTTGACAGGCCTGAGATACTGACTTCAAGAAACCCAACCCCTCACTAGCTCAATCACTACACATCCACACCTTTCAGAAGATGCAAGGAGAAGCTGGAGTGATATGCATTGCTGTATCAGCTCTAGATCTAAGATCCCCTGCGTCATGCCCAGGTAACATAAAATATACTTATAGAATTGGGTATTAGGTCCGCCCAATGGAGTATTTTTCCCTCTGCTCATGCTGATGGCTGCTTGGCGTATCATTCTACCTTCTAGGAAGTGCTTCCATTGCATGAGGGACTATTTTACATTTGAAACGTGCAGTAAAGCACTATCCTATTGTTCTCAATCAATTATTTATCCCCTGTATTCATTCTATGCCAAAACGAATACGTTTTTTGCTAAATTCATACCTACATTGGTAAAGTCAATAGGGATGGCTTTAATGTCTTAAACAACATTTGTGGAAGCAACACATTCAGCAGCATTTTTGAATGCCTGTGTTTGGAGCCTCAGCTTACCAAAGACAAGCCTATTGGCTTTGTCAAAGCTTGCATCTAATTTGACTCCTTTTTGACGCCATAAAAGGAGAAGGTTACTTATCTCATTCTCTGGGATCAGTGTGTTAATGCAGACTGGGCCTGGCCAGGCCCGGCTGATACAGCAAGGCTGCTGAGGAGGGAGATAGGGGCTTAACTCATAAAGTATGAATGGGATGAGGTAAAGGATGAGGAGGTATTGTTCAGGTTTTGAGATTTAAAAGAGTGTGTTCTATCTTTTAATAACATTTCTCCTGATCTCGGGTTTACATATGTTTATTTGATGTCGTTGCATCCATAGAGGCACAGCTTGTATGCAATGTTTAGTAGTGTTCTTGGTATAGAAGTGACTTTCAGAGGCATAATTATATTTAGTGAAGTAGGTGGAATGGCACTGGGTTCCAAGCATGTACAGGGCCCATTGTACCCCAACTATTACTGTCTTGTACTACCAAAGAGTGGGCAGAGGGACTCATTTCCTCACATGAATTAAGCCCAATAGCACTTAAACCATGCCACTGCCATGCTAGCTAGAATCTAGATGACTCTTTTACACAGTCAGATTGAGTGCTTAATTTGAGCCGGTGGTTTCCGGTGCTCGGCACCAGCCCTTAATTACCAACACTAGCACTTATAACAGTCCTCCACATGGCTGTTTGCCAAATTTTAGGTTCAGCACAACAACAGTTGTTTAATAACTGAATGTACATTACAATGAGTAAACCTGCCGCCAAAGCCAATCTTATATCCATGGGATGTTAGTAGTCATGTTGATACTGTCATTGGTAGTGCTGGCATGGGCAATAGATGGTGCAAGCTGCAGTGGCCATCCAAGTAGGGCCCTGGCACTTAATGTTTTACAAATTAAGTACTGTCTTCTCTCGACAATAGGCAATAATTCTGTATAACCTTTTGCGTTTTCAGAATCCTAATCTGAAGCTGTCAAACGGATGAAAATGTAAAAATGAAGCTATTAAAATACACAAAACTCGCAAGAACGTGTTTCCACCAACTTTAATAAGTTCGGAAAATTCGATAAAGAAAACTATTTCTTTTTATTCCATTTCCAAATATTTACTACACACACACTCTCACATCTTTTATTGAGAAAACAAAGCATGTTCTCATATTACGGTATTATTTAGGTAAACGTTTGCCATTTTTTGTGTATCATTTTGGTAGTAGATCCATAAATATACAGATTGCTTTACATTCATCCTTTCATGCTATAAAGGACATAAAGGGTTTCCGAAATCGATTTGTAAATGCCCACAACGTGTAATATTAATATTGTATTAGGGACCATCTGGTGATTTACCTGGCAATTAAAAACGTAAGATGTTCTGAACAAACTTGGTGTTAAGAAGAGCAAACACTGCAGTTAAGTAGAATTATCCTTGTGTTTCCAGCCCAGTGTCACAAACTGGAAAGTTATGTTCTTCTGTAATGAAAATTGCCTCTGTGCAGCAGTGACTGTAACTAGTGGGAAATTAAAGAGAATTCTTAAGTCAGCCTAAGCGGATTTCCAAGCATTATTCAGGAACATGTTTTCCTTAAAGGATATTGGCTCACTTTTTTGCTAAGACAAAGTACCTCATTTCATATTTTATCATGATTAACAAAAAAAAGGGAAATCATTAGCATTCTTTCAGCCGCCCTTTCTAATTATTTCTTAATGTGGTCCATTTTCCCCAGTGATGTTTCAAATTCCGCTTTTACTCAGAGAGCAATTACAAAAGAAGTCTAGATTTCAGCTCCACAAGTGTATGATTGGATTTCATTTCTGTTATCACCAGGGGTTTAAATCATCTCCAGCTACTGAAGTGTATAATGTTATGCTGAGGATTCAGCAAATGGTTGAAAAATACCTTCATTTGCTTGAGGGTGGGGGGTGGGGGGGGGGGGAGACATGGGCAAGTATATCTGACATGGCGGTTCTCTCTGTCTGGGGAACATCCTTTTCAACGCAACTTTTACAACGCATGCCTTTACATCGCAAGCCTTACAATGCATGCCATTACAACGCATTGCGCTGGGGGGCGCTCTAGGATAGGGAATAGATTTAATTTACTATCCAACACCTTCCCTACTATCCACGGGGACTGGAGTTGGAATAGTAAATTAAACTATTCACTATCCAGCACCACTCAACACTATGCGTTGTAAAACCTGCGATGTAAAAGCATGCGATGTAAAAGCATGCGTTATAATGTCATACATCCTCTCTGTCTACACACCGAGGTGGGTATCACAGCCGCCTCCCGTGCAGGTATGAGGGGTAGGGGGGGATTTTGATGGACGATTACGAGGGGAAAATCAAATAAATAATTCATTTTAACTCGTCATCGTCCGTCAAAATCCCCCCCACTGAGTCCCACCACTACTACCTGCATGGGCCGCGGCTGGGGTATCAAGAGTGTTAAATAAAAAAGTGGCCAGAACAAGGGCACCTATAGGTTTTCTACCACGGATAGCAGCAAGCCTAAAACTCAGCGTTGATAATAACAATGATTCTAATTGGTTGGAAAAGTACCCTATCATCATATTGCAGGAGACCTGGGTAGCAGAAGCTTTAGAATCGCCTGGCTACATTATTTTTATTTCTGTGCCATAAAGGGCCATATTTGTTGGCCAAAATGTGACCTAGTCATTGTGGTGGCTGATTCCTTAAACGTCCTTGGCCTAAAAATGAATTGTGCACACCTGCAACATCTTGGTGATTGTACAGGAAGTGTCTATGGTTTTACAATAAGTGTTAAACCACAGATTGTGGCCGCAAATATATATTTAGTTCCTGGCGAGGATTACAAGTTCTTGTAGAATGAGTTTAAGCTTAGTTTTGCTATTTTTGTCTGGGATTTTCCTGATGCATTTATAATAATTGCTGGTTAAAAAGCATGCTAAAATGACAGGTGCTTTGGCTCTTGACACTAAGGTTGACAGCATCAAAGAGGGTTGGGCACAACTAGAATGTCCTTTCTCTGAAGCAAATCTTGATCATCTGGACAATCTACTGGACAATTGTTACATTTATACACTGATTGCAATCTCAGCATGATAAATGGGGGAAACAGTTTTTACAACGCAGGCTGAACCTCGCGTTCATTTCCCTGCAAGCTGAACCACGTTCGCCTTAACCACGCATATGCCTTAACCACACATATGCGTGGTTAAGACAGTGCACAATCTACATGCTACATGGACGGAAGCGGGAAGAGGATGGATCGGGAGAGGACAAGGTTTGGTAAGTGGGACTAGGGCCGGGTTTGGGGGGTAAGTGTATTTTTTAAGGGTTGTGGTAGTTTTTAGGGCTCAGGGTTGGGGGTAGTTTTAGGGCTCAGGGGGTGGTCACAGTTCTTTTCAGGGCTGGGGGTCTGGGTAGTTGTTAGGGCTCAGGTGTTTTGGGGTCGTGATTAAGACTCAGGGAGGTAAGGTAGTTTTTAGGGCTCAGGGAGGGGTCTGGGTACTATTTAGGGCTCGGGGTTGGGTAGTTTTAAGGACTCAGGGCAAGGGGGCTGGGGTGTGATCTTTACCACACATCTCTTTACCAGTCATGCCTTTACCACAAAATTGCGTGTAAAGGCATGCGTGGTAAAGGAACACTTTGTTTAGATGCATTTGTTGTTTGGGCAGCATTGTAGATGCACCCGTGGTTTAGCCAAGCATGCCTCTGTCATACAACTGCTGAATGGTCACTGCATTGGTGATGTCCCTGGAACAATGCACCTGGTCTAATGACCAATAGTTGTGCTTGGATTGTACCTATGTTGAGGCCGAGCATCTCTGTACGATCAAATATTTCAATGGTGTTCAACGGGCCGCTAGAGATTTTTCTCCACAATTCATAGGGGCGGTGGTGATTTTTCATCTTGTGATTTATAAGGAGGGGTTGTTCAATCCTCGGTTTCATGGGTCTGAGAAAAAAAATGCTCCCACTTTGACACCCTGAATAATTTATAACTAAGCCTGGGTGGAGTTTGCGGAATTATGATACACTGAACTCCGCGAAGTGTAAAAAAGAAACGCTGCTGTGCTACCCGGAGCTCAGCAAGCAGCAGAGTGCATTAGATAAATGCTGTTCGCTGTGATTTTCAGTGGCAGGTGTTTGTCCGCACTGTGCAATCATAGCGAACGGCACCATGCAAAGCGCAAGTGGGCGCTGCTTCCTTTCTGCTACTCGAGTGGATTTTTTACTTGAGCGGCAGCTTTCTCAACACGAACGGTTTCCCAAGGCCAACGGTCTTGAGCATACGCAACCACTCGCAATGAGAAAACCTACTGCCTGTGTTGAGAAATCTCGCCGGGTTGTTGATTTTCCACGCTGGCCAACTTGACGTTGTCGATCGTGAACAAGGAAAAATCTCGCCGGGAGGTGGATTTTCCTCACTGGCGCGATCAAACTTAACATTGACGAGCACGAACGAGGAAAAAAATGGAGCGGAGTGCGGAAAACTCTGCAAACTTCATGAGCGGAGCAGAGTTCACCGCCCAGACTTATTTATAACCAATCCCTTGATTAAACTGTATCCTTCTTATTAAATAAAGTATCGTTGGTCACAACAGGTAGATGAATATTAATTATCAAACAGCTAGATCTCAAAATATAAACCTCCCAGGATTTTACCATGAGGCAAGCCTCTTATGAAGGAACACAGGTCACAAGATGAGTGACATTAGTATAAGTCTCCATTTGTCTTCTTTGGCTAAGAAAAGACTACTCTCTGAAGCATAGGCAGGAGCAATCTCGCAAAGATAATGTCTTCTAAATGGAAATCGTATGTTTACAAATTGTCTCTAAATATTAAAGCTGTTGGTGATATGATGAGTTGTTAGATGCTGAAAGCACTGTTGTTACAATCTATAGAGTTGCCATTAAAAAACTCATGGGCCATCGTTCTAAATTGTCTAGTCAGTACCAATCAACATGTTAACTGTTTCTGTTTTGAGGCTGTATTTTATACTCTGGGTGGGGGCTCTTGTCTTACTGTTTTCTGGGATGGCTCAATTTTGGTTACTTATTGAAAGAAGTGTCATAGAGCAGCTCAGGGAAACTACTAACTTTGGGCCGTGATTAGCCCTCCCAGCATGGTGCTAGAAAAGCTCTTTTTGTGCAAATATTATTTTTGTCTGCAGAAAGGAGATTAATCCAGATAACACAAACTGGCTTGTACAAATCTTATTACATGCTTCACAACAAGCTAGCAGGGCTGACCATTGAGAAGAGTCCCCTCCCCTACCCTGGATGTTATCTCAGGGGCAGTGGGTAACCATCCAACTAAGCTGGAGGGCAAAGGGAGGCTAACAGTACTGTCTCCTCATCCTTATTAATATAACATCTATAGTCCTAATTTCTGGAAGTCTAACATTGCTCTGGTCAAAACCATAGTGTGCCACTCAATCAAATTCCATGGCAAATATGGGTGCTTGTCCATATATCCTTTGGTGTCGGTATAGAATGTGAAGGTTGTCCCCTCGTGAGATATGGGATGGAGTATGGTGACTCCAGAACAACAAGTACTTTGACATTGTTGATGTTGTGTTTTTAAGAGAAAACCTATCATGTCCATTAGACTGGAGCGGGAGTTTGAGTCAGATAACCCTCAGACCCTGCAGACTGTATGGACCCCTTGTATAGTTTGAGCAGTGCAAAAGGGGATAGTTTCCAAGCTCTACTGCAGAAGGGTGCCAGACAGGGGCATATTGTAAATAACGCCTAACTAACAAAATGTTGTCTTACCCACATTAGACAATGCATCCAAAAACAAGTACTCAACATATTTCGGTTATAAATATGACCTGCAAAAGCATGGAGAGCCTTTAGTATGGATATTTTCATTTACTGGCTAAGCCCCCATGTGCATCTGATAGTTGAACTGTTTACCACATCAAGGCTAGTTCAAAGTAATATGGTCACCTTTCCTCTAAAGACTTATTGCAAGTTTGGTGGTTTTTGAGGTTCCCCGTTGTCTGGCATGCGGTATTTTGGTGTTCCGATGGCGGGGCCTTTGAAAAAAGGCACCACAATGGGAACACCAAAGCAAGTTCCTGTACAGCATGGACAGTTAAGTGCATGCCGTGCAGGAACTGGGCATGCATGCAGACAGGGGAGCACAACATGTGCCCCCCAGCATGCATTTCCATGACCTGAGGCACCAGGGGGCCATGTATGCCCCACTTAGTTTCCTCACTGTCAGCAATTTCATGGCAAGAACACCATCATGAGACCGCAGGTAGTGAGGATACTTGTAATATGCTTGGTGGGGCAGCTGTGGCCCTGCCAAGCATATTGTGGCCTCACACCGCCGCACCGCTGCCATAGATTGCGGATCCCTGGCTGTTGCAGTAGTGCAATGGAGAGCTGATTGCCGTAGTTGTAATACAGCGGTCGGACCACCGGTGCGGTGGTCCCAGACGACCCCGCACCTCTGGGTTTGGCGGTCCAATAACCCGCCAAACTCAGAATCAGACCCATAGTCAAGTACCTTGCCTCTTTCAACTAGGTCAGTTAGGGTTCTTGGCTTTACAGCCTTTGTTAGGCCGAGCCACAGTCTATTTTGCATGTGATGCTGTGGTGTGCTATATTATAGCTACTTCCAAACATATGATTGGGATGGACTTTGGCATCTTGAACGGTTGTAATCAGAAAATGCTTCACTCTTTACTATATTTTTCTTTTGGTCTTGAATCTGTTATTTTGTCATTGTATAGCTATATTTGATATGTTTGCATTTTCTTGCAGTTGTATTATATCGAAAAAAACATATAGTGGTTATATGCAAGGAAAATATTTCCAAAGATAAAGGAAATGTGTGCTGGATGATCTAGAGGAAGACGTAGCATAACTCTTCAGGCCTTGACTCCTATGGAGAATGAAGCAAAAAGGATGCTCCCCACAGAATTCATTTCTTATATAAATTCTTGTTATATACAAATCTCCATACCACACTTCTGCTGTTTGTAAGCACTATAAAGAACAGATGTTACTACAACTAAGTTTATGGTCCTAATTGATTTTACAGAGGATGGAAGGATGTAAGTCTGAGTAGGCTTTGCTGGGCTTTGAACTTGCACTGTAACAATAACAGCATAATCACTGTACCATCCTGATGCCTGGACATTTCAAGATGTATCATCTTTGAGCATTACCTTAGGCTGGTAAAACGTTGTACCTCCCTACTCTTGCTGTCTTGTATGTCATTCTAGCCTCATTTGGATCTTCTCACTCTCACAGTATCCTCCGTGGCCTGAGTGAGCCGGGAACTAGGTTACATCTCTTATCGCAATTTATTAGGGAAAGACAAATTGTCTGACCCAATGAATTATTTAAAATATATATATAAATGAAATGAAAGTATATATAAATTGTGTTTAGTTTCAGCATTCTCCAATATCTGTTAATCATTGTAAATCAATGAGTAAACACATTTTTGGCTTTTTTGGTCTGATAATTTTTGTCTGTTGTCTTTTTTTAAAGACAAATGTAAGTTTTACTCCTATATCTATGCTTATAAAGTTAAACCACACAGTAACTTGGGCTACCTACATGCTTAACCGCTGGGTAACAAAGTTGAATGAATAAAGTCACAATATGTCATAGGGTATTGAATAGGGAATTTTACCATAATTTGCAAATAAATTAAGGGAAAGCATTGTCAAAACCAATGAGCTGTAGATTTAGGCTCCATATGGTTGAGGTATTTGCCAGTGTGGCAATGAGTTTTCCAAAAAAACTCAGATGTACATGCATTCACTGTGACACCAGTATGGTAATTACCCTTATGGAATGTTTGGAAGTAAATAAATACAAGTGAAAAAAGACTTGTAAAAAGTTAATAGATGATAGGTGCGGGCTAAAGATTAAAGCTGCAAACATCGGGGCACAGGGAGGGAATAGGAGGGCAATGAAAGGAGCACACAGGGCAGGATCAAATAATTAAATTATGAGGAGCGTGATGAGGAGTGGGGCGGGAGCATCGGCGGGCATGTAAGGGAGAACGAAAGGAGCATGCAATGAAAAAAAGAAGGTGGGAGCATGGCAGTGTAAACTGCTAGGGAGAGGCAACCTAAAAATGGAATCGTCTCAAGCAGTCAGTGGAAAGATAAAACTCATCCATTCGGAATGCTAAGCCGGGAATGCTCCTAGTAGGGACAAACACGAGAATAGGAAGGGAAGACATTGAATCAAGAACAGACAGCTCAGAAAAAGAGGCAACAAATGTGTCCAATCATGAGCAAGGGGCTGACCAAAAGCCCTCTCTATGTGTATGTAAAGTATTGTAAACAATAGGTCTAGTCAACAGACAGCTAAAGCTGTCTGTAGGCGGGACCTAAGGAAAACATCTAAAATGGAGAGCTATGATAGGAAATAAACTATAAATCATTTTTAAAGCAACTGCCATATCACAAATATAGAACAGCACAACACCAAGCTAACATAAACATATCATTACATATAATATCACCGATGTACTGGTAAAGGCGAAGTGCTTTAACAGCTATGTGTTACAGTACAGATAAGAGAAATATGACCTGGCTGATTGAAGAGCAGCAATAAAAGAGATAGTGTTCTGGAATACCATAGGCTCTCAGTATACACCAGAGGGTGTTGCAGTGGGTATAGTCAAAAGCTATCTCAAAATCAATGACGTTGAAATATAGTTGCCTCTGCCAATTCATGCACTGCTCTATGAAGTTGTATAGAGCAGGAATCTGATCAACACTCCCTCTGCCCCTGAGAAACCCAGCCTGTTTTTTTCTTAACTACTTGTCCACAGCATAAAACATGTGCTTTATAATGATTTTCGCCAGAATTCTACTCTGGAATGACAGAAGGGTGATTCCACACCAGTTGTTACAGTTGGGTATTGCTGCTGTCTTTAGATTCTTGATGATTATACCTTAGTTCGAGTCATCTGGTCCTCTCCCTTCCAGATTAATGTAAACAGTGGTTGGTATATCTTGGCTGATGTTCGGGGTCTGCCTTCAATATTTCTGTATTCAGTTGTTTTGGTCAGGAGCTTTTCTATTCTTGGTAGATCGGATGGCAGTGACAATTTGTTTCTTTTTTGTGGTGGGGCAGTGTTCACATCCAAGTCTGTCTCTGCTTTTTGGATGACCGCTTTACTTGACTAGTCTTTGGAATAGTCGGTCCAGCATGCTTCCTGCCCTTTCTCTGTTGTGAGTAGTCTGCCTTTCTTGACTATTATAGAGATATTGAATATTGCACAAGATTCAGCACTGATCGTCTATGTGATCTTGAAGACCTTTCCCCATTCTCCTCTACTGACTGCATCCTCTGCTGAACTGGAAAGGTTATTCTTGTTTCATCCACTTGTCATCCCAGATTTTGTCTCAATTAGTTTTGTTTTTGCTTCAATAGCTTGCCATGTGTCTCTTCTTATCCATTCTTTCCTCATTCTTGTCTTGGTACCCAGGCATGTTACAGTCTTCTTCATATATTCAAGAGACCTTTTACCATTTCTTGTTGACTGTGTCTGTAGCTGGCTTAGACTGATCTTCCATGTCTGCCAGGAGTTGGAAGCTGTTTTTGATTTGTAAGACAAATGCCCTCTTGGTCTTGTGTTACTGTAATTTTGCCACATTGAAGTGCTGTCGTCCTGTTTTTCTGACAATCAGCTTCACATGCTGATCACTGCCGATGTCTGTGCCCCTCCTCACTTCCAGTGAGCATCTCCAGGTTCTGCGTATCATCAGATGGTCAATGGTTTTTTGTCTCTGCCATTGGGTAAGCACCATGTTAGTTTATAAATATAAAGGTGGGAGAAGAGAGTCCCCCCAGTGACCAAATCATTTGTGGCACAAACTTCCAACCATGTTTCTCTCTTGTCGTTCATTGTTCCACAACCTTCCTTTTCCATGGCTCTGTCATGGTTCATGCTATCAATGCTCACACTGGAAGGCATAGTGAGCAAATAAACAATGGATTTAGGCCCAGATCTCTGTACTGGGGTGAAAGTTTGACATTGTTCTTCATTCTGTCCATCAACTGTTGTTTTTGCATTTGTCACCCCTAGTGGGACCGGTATGCTCAGACATGAGTCCCGTGCCCTCCATGCAACAGGAATCAAGCTATCCTGGCTGATGAGGGTTGAAAGCCCGAAACCGTCCTAGGATGCTTGTTTCCAGTCCAGGGAGGACCTTGCTTGGCAGTTCAGGCTGGACAGTTCCCATGGGGCACAGGGTCAAGACTGATTTGCATATGGCTGTGGTCAAACTGGAATGGCATGGTATGCGTAAAAACAATGGATTTAGGCCCTGATTTCTGTACTGGGGGAAATGTATGACATTGTTCTGCATTCTGTCCATCAACTGTTGTTTTTGCATTTGTCACCCCAAGTGGGACGGGTATGCTCAGACGTGAGTCTCGTGCTCTTCATGCCACTGGAATCAAGCTATCCTAGCTGATGAGGGCTGAAAGCCAGAAACCGGTTCTAGGATGCTTGTTTCCAGTCCAGGAAGGACCTGGCTTGGCAGTTCGGGCTGGACTGTTCTAATGGGGCACAGGGTCAAGACTGATTTGCATACAGCTGGGTTCAAACTGGAATGGCATGGTGAGCAAGAAAACGATGGATTTAGGTCCAGATCTCTGTACTGGGGTGAATGTATGACATTGTTCTGCATTCTGTCCATCAAATGTTGTTTTTGCATTTGTCACCTCGAGTGGGATGGTTATGCTCAGACGTGAGTCCAGTGCTCTCCATGCCACTGGTATCAAGGTATCCTGGCTGATGAGGGCTGAAAGCCCGAAACCGGTCCTAGGATGCTTTTTTCCAGCGAGGGAGGACCTAGTTCGGCAGTTCGGGCTGGACTGTTCCCATGGGGCAGAGGGCCAAGACTGATTTGCATATGGCTGGGTTCAAACTGGAATGGCATGGTGAGCAAAAAAACTATGGATTTAGGCCCAGATCTCTGTTCTGGGGTGAATGTATGACATTGTTCTGCATTCTGTCCATCAACTATTGTTTTTTCAGTTTTCACTGCTCACTTTAGCATTCAAGTTTCCCATCACAATATCCATATTGTTGTTCAACACTGATTCAAGCTCCGCGTGCATCTGTTGGTAGAATATGTTCTTGACTGTTTCCTTTGCTGTATTTGTTGGAGCATACCACTGGATAATGGTGGTGTTGATGTGTCTCCCTTTTAACCCTGTTTTGGATGATGGGTATTCCTTCATGATGTTGGTCATCATACGTTCCCGACTACAGCTGCAGTGAGTGTCACCCCACTTAGTGCAAAAGGAAAAATAAAATGATAATTACACAACGTTAAATACGTTAGATTATTATCATTTTATTTTTAGTATGAGCCAGGTTAGGGTAGGGCGGGAAGTGCAGGCGTGGCTGGGCTATGAGATGTGCAGGGGGAGGAGTGGTTGGTGCACTTGAATGTTCATGAGGGTTTGGTCGACCGTCTTGGGCTGGCCAAGCAGACATGGGCACTTAGCATTTCTCCACCTTGCTGTATTGCACAGCCGAGTGGAGAACATGCACAGGCTCCCACTCCCTGTCTGAGAGCTGAACTAGGTTGTTCAGACCAATCATGACGCTGCTGTCATGCTGCTGAAAGCAGCGTTGTGATTGGCTTAGGGGATTGTGGGACCTGTGTGCTGCGAAGACCCAGGAACAGAGGGTGGATGGAGGAGAGGGTTGGCCGCAGCACTCCTTCTGAAGATAGTACCTTGATTCTTACAGGGTCCCCCATCTCTGAAAGCTTCTTGCAATTGTTCCTCACAGAAATGAAAAGTAAAATTGGCTTGATTCATTCTGACTTCAAAGACTATCTAAAAAACATCATAGACCTGGGCCATAGAGTGGGAGACCTTGGCCAAACATTGGACAAAAGAGCAGTGGAGATCTATAACATCGGCCAGGGCCTGTCCACATTGGGAGAATGCTGCCTGGATCTGGAGTATAGGCAGGAGGACCTGGAGAATCAATCCTGCCGCAATAATATCAGAATCAGGGGTCTCCAGAGAGGGCCTATGTCTAACCCCTGCTACACTACATCTGCAATCACCCCTAGGACCCTCTTATAGGCTTTGCTAGAACTTATAGGACATACCCCAGGGCGATGGCTCAACAGACATCCTCATGAGGGTACACTTTTACGATGAGAAGGAGGAGATTGTGTTCATCATCTGCCCCTCACCCTGCCATACCCTAACACTTTACAATGACCTAGCTGCGACAACATTGCCACATCGGTGCACCGAGAAACCAATCACTGATCACCTTTGCTCCCACCAGGTCCTGTATTAATGGGGCCATCTCTTTTGGTTTATCTTCACGTCGGATGGTCAAAAGCATATGGTATACACAGAAGCCAGCTGCTGCCGCATACTGGGTCTCTCTGAGGATGCCCCTAAAAATGCAGTGACTCCCCCAAGCAACCCAGTTCGAGCCACTCGCCCAGTTTGAACATCACTGGGTCACCCACCACTTTGCCAATTCCGGGGGATATTGAACTGGCTAAGAATGTGGCCGAGAGAGCCTGAGAAAATGCAGTCCAATAACACAGGAGGGAGACTCACTGAGAGAAACCTTATTTGGGTGGCGGGGGAGACACTGATCAGGTTCTGTCAAATGGGGGCTCTTGTGCAGCAGATAGTGAACAGATGTGAGGGACAGTGGAGTGACATGCTGACCTACTCCCCCAACTTCAGATGACCAATGTGAGAATGTTTTCCTTTTTAATATTTTCTCGTTTGAAAGGATATTTAGTTTGCTTGTTGGGGATTTGTTGAAGGTGGGGGTGCGGGTTGGGTATAGAAATGCACCCAGAAAAGATGAGCTGCTCACTGGCTCCATAACCATCTTAAATGTATATGTAACTAAGATCGACCAGGAAGCATTCATAAAAAAGCCATCTCCTGGGTACTTCAATATAAAAAATGGGACTTAAAAGTGGATGGAGACCCTAACCTATTAGAGGACTCAAACGACTGACAGAACTCCACCTTTACATGATGGACTAGCTGCAGCCTCCCCTGCGCTCAAAGGAAAATTAGGGGGTATAGGCTTGAGGGATGGGTGGAGATCAGTCCACACCGGAGACAGAGATTACACCTTTTACTCTATGGCACACAAATCATGTGCACGCCCTGATCATTTCCTCTTGGTAGACAGATTGATCGCCATGATTACTTTAGTAGACATAGGTCACATAATAATTCCTGACCCTGCCACTGTCACTCTTTACATTTCCATCCCACAGGAATGCCGTAACTCTTCCACCTGGAGACTGAACGACTTCCGCTCATATGACCCAGTCATGCATAGAGAAATCGTAGACAAAATAGCAAACTTTCTACGTAGCAATGATAAACCTGATATCTCAGGAGCCACCTTATGGGACACTCTTAAAGCCTATCTTGTGGGATCTTTATCTACCTAGCCTCAGGACGCAAAACCTACGTGCTGAAAAATGCTGTGAACTTGAGGTGGTACTAGGTCATGCAGAGCACAACCACAAAGAAAATGGTGCAAAGTTACCACCCTCCACTTGCAATTGAAAGCCCTGGAGTGGGACACAGCCAAATATGCCTTGAACCACAACAAAACATGTGCATTACTCCCAGGCCTAAAAAGCAGGTAGGCTCATGGCTATGTAGCTGTGTGTCCAGACCAATAATGATAGAGTCAAAGAGATCATACGCTCCCCTTCTGAGACAGAACACAATGACCCATCTATAGCAGAAGCCTTCTGAGAGTTTTACCAAAATCTCTAGAACATGGAACCCCTATTCCAGAGGTGGTCACCCATTATCTCGATACTCACTCACAATATTCTCCACCACGAGAGTGGCATTACAGTCTCAACGAGTTCATCCTAACTCAGGAAGTGATAGTGGCCATTTCCAAACTAAAAACAGGAAAAGCCCCAGGACCTGACAGCTAATCAGCATTCTACTAATGCTTTTGTCACAGCTTGGCCCCATTACTGACCCGACCCTTCAACAAGATGGGCAAGGAGGGTTCCCGCCTGGCGAGTATGAGAGGCAGTGGTGACTGGCATTCCGAAACCAGGGAGGGACCCCTCTTTCTGTAGTTCTTACTAGCCTATATCATTACTTAATATATATGTGAAGCTACTGATGACTATCTTGGCCACCAGGCTGGGCCCCATGCTACCCACTATCATCCAACCAGATCAATCAGGTTTTATCCCAGGCAAGCAAAGCAGCAAATATACTAAGAAACTCTTTCACATCGTGGAGAATGCTCAAAGGAAATCTAAGACTGTCCTCCTGTACCGAGACGCAGCGAAGGCGTTTGAAAGAGTAGACTGGATGTACATGAAAGGGACTTTAGCTTAAATAGAGATGGGACCGCGGTTCCTCCGATTGGTTACTGCCAATTATAAGACACCAGCAGCTAAAATCCAAATGAACTACTCCTTTTCCCTATCCATTAACATTGAATGGGGTAGTCAACAGGGCTGCCCGCATTCATTTCTTATTTTTGCTCTGACACAGGAGCCCTTTGCTAACGCTATACACTCTGCCGCAGAGTTACAAGAGGCACAAGGAGCAAAAATTGGTGACAGTGTTTATAAATTTACTATGTTCACAGGTGACAATATAGTCTCCTTAACAGACCTCTAGCGGTTGGCATCCCTGATTTTGGAGGAACCTCAGGCATCCAGGCTGTCTGTAATTTAAAAATCAACCATATTAAACCAGAAGCTCTCCTGTTGCACCTCTGCCCAGGGAAGTGAGAGACCCTGGAGCACTTCATTCCCATTCAGTGGATGGCGGAACACGTATCCTGGATGAAGACATTTCATCGTAGCTGGGGCCTCCACTACTCACCAGTAATGAGGGCTACCCTGGCAGTCTGGGATAGAGTTGCATCCTGCCTGGGCTTCACTTCGTTCCCATCCCCGTTTATGGCTATCTCCTTTAACCCAAATTTTCCCCAGCACAGTCACCCTCCTAGTTTAGCACCTGGAGGGCACATAAATGTTTTATGGTAGGGTCCCTCTTCAAGAATCATCAAATTCTCTCCTTTGAGGAGGTTAAACAGCGATTCGGGCTTCCTGAATCTGAACGGGTTTCCTACACTAAAATCTGACATTGGGTCCTCCATTCCTCCAGCAGCAGCTAGCCCACTAATGGGACTAAAGAAATGGTTTAAAATGGACCCCATAAAAAGGGCCTGGTTTCTACTCTTTACTGATTTCTCATAGATTCCCCCAGTGGGGACAAGACACCAGGGCAGAGGCAGTGGGAAAGGGATTTGCGGCATGATATTACACAGAAGAAATGGGACAAAAAATATTCGATAGAGGGGATGCCACTTCACCACTGATGTGCACAAGCGGGAAACCCAATACAAATTCTGACCTATTGGTATAAAACTCCCAGCAAAATTGCACAGTGAAACTCAGGAACTTTCTGTCCAGCGTTGGAGAGTTTGCGCAGGTATGGGTAGTTATCCTTTTGGGCAAAGCGTACCCTCTCGAGCAAACTTCAAAGTCGGTTAGAGGGAAACATAGTCACTACCCTACAGAGTACTACAATTTTGGGGAACAACCTCAACACCCATACTTCGTGAGTGGATGAGCCCCCTCTGGGAAACACTGCCAATGGAAAAATTATTGATGGCAGCCCAACCCTCTATCCACTCCTATGAAGTTACCTAGGAACCCCTCATATACATTTTATCCAGTGACTTCAGGGAATAGAAAGCTTCCACTTTTGAAGTTTGTTTATTGAAAGCAATAAATCTTCTCACTGAATGAGCACAACAAACTTGGTGTCCGCTCAGCAAGGTTCAGTGCCTTCATCAAGTCACTTCCCCGGCCACTCCAATAAAGGCACACTGTTCTCCCCTATACCTGGTCACAAATTCTTAAATTGTCAGCGTATCATAGACACATGTTGTACTCAGCCTATATAGCAGCAATCCAGCTTCCACAGCTGGTCACTGGAAATCAATCAACTGCACACTATAACAAAGAAGGCCAACACTGGCGCACTCCGCTAGTTTGATGATTCCTATTTTGTTGGAAGTCATTCATGTTTTCCCATGGGTCACAGTACAGGCCCCTGATAAGTACAAGCACAATTCTAACTTCCCCCATAACTCCCATTTCAGTAGTTTCACCCTTCAAATAAACCTAATAGCTTCATCAAAAGTGGCGGAAAGGCCTACAGAGGCCCAATGCAGGAGCACTTCTCCCTTCACCAGGGAATGCTTATCCCCTGATCTGCACATTGTGTATATTCTCTTCTAAGAGCCACTTCGACAAGGCATCTCGCTTTAACAATATCTTAACAGTGCGTCAGCATAAAAAAGCATTTGTGTTTACTGCTTCATTTTCTATAATAAACAAGCACTGGCAAAGTCAAGCGGTATGGATTTCTTATAGGGCACAAATTGACTTGGTAAAACTGCGTTCACAGACAGCATACATAAAGACAATAGGCACAGTTGTTATGTTATGCAGATTTGTAGAGTGCACTGTCACCTAGGAGGGTATCCTGGCACTGAACAGGTGTCAGCCTAGTCATACCTAGGGCCCAGAAGGACTGCTCGAAAAGCCAAGTCTTTAGCTTCTTGTGGAACTCAAGAAGCTAGGAGGGGAGTCTTATGTGTAGTGGCAGGTTGTTCTATGCTTTAGGAGCAATGTAGAAGAAGTCTCAGTCGCCGGATCTGGTTTTCCGTATGCATGGAAGGTGTACAAGTAGGGGTCCAGACAAGCGAAAGTGTCTGGAAGGGTTCTGAAAGCAAATGTGGTTGTTGGTGCGTGCTATTGTTTTACATATAACAAGAACTGGATAGCCACTGACTGCATAGTAAGTGCATACAAGTGCCTGTGCACCCGCAGGGAAGCACACATGAGCCTTGTTGGAGCTTGAGCCCAGTCACATATTTATCTCCAGAGGGGAGACCTTTCTAACAGCACGAGAGAAAATGGGAGAAAACTATCACTTGTTAACATCCCATTTTAGTGCAACAAATGAGGCCACACAATAATTCACTCAACAACTTAATCTGATTTGGTTAGGGTTTAATTATAAATTTAGAAACAAATCAATGTAGACAAATCTCAACATAATCAAATAAAAGTACAGAAAGACCAAGATAAGACAAATCTCCTGAAGAAATTTACCCCATATAATACAAAGCAGACAACTAGCTCAATGACGATGATGCAGATGATCAGGAAAAACATCTGACGACTATCCAAAGTAAGCATGTGCAAGGTATCTCTCCCTACACTACCTTAAAAGGGACAACACTATGCTAAGAAGCATTTGATAAATAAGGGTGAAATCAGAAAGGCGTTAGCTGTCAGAGCCTTCAGTAGAAGACACTCCAACCATGGGTCAAGTAGCATAAAGCCACACAAGCAGAAGCACAGGTCTGCTCCCTGTGAAAATCTAAGATGACTCTCTTGTCCCTCACTTGGTTCAACATAAAATATCAATTGCAGTCAGAGTACACAATCCCACATGATCTTTGCTGGTGAATTTCCATAGCTCAGGTACACCTGGATACTTTCACCACCTTTCCCACATTGATAAGTTGCAACTTCGCTTACCCTTGGTCATTCCTCTCTTCTCCATGAGAACTCACCTCCCTGCTTGTTACCCCACTTCTCCTTCCCAACTTTGCCCTCTCATGCCTTGCCATCTCAAGAAAAAAAAAACTCCAATGATAACTAATGAGGCTCTCTCTCTCCATACCTGCAGGGGAAACGAAATACTATTCTACATTAATGTTAAATATATATTACATGGTAAACTCAAACGTGAGCATGGACCAAACTGTTTCTCAAGGCCCACTCTAGACAACTTTAGTAGTGCACAGGGTTACAGAATATGTGCAAATTTCTACATGCACACAATAAATACAGCTCCTTCATACATGTATATATTGTAAAGAATTACAAAAATGTCATTCTAAATGCGAAAAGAACAAGTGATGGATGGAATGCTGAACAATGTCAAAGATTCACCCCTCAGTACAGAGATCTGGGCCTAAATCCATAGTTTTTTTGCACACCATGCCATTCCAGTTTAGATCCAGCCATATGCAAATCATTCTTGACCCTGCTCCCCTTGGAAGTCCAGCCCATACTGCCACACCAGGTCCTTCTTGGACCGGAAACAAGCATCCTGGGACCGGTTTGAGGGTATTACCCATCATCAGGCTGGCTAGCTTGACTAAAGTGGAAGTGAGCACAGGATCCACGTCTGGGCATACCCTCCCCATTTAGGGCGACAAATGCAAAAAGAGCAAGTGATGGATGGAATACTGAACAATCTCAAACATTCACCCTCAGTACAGAGATCTGGGCAAAAATCCATAATTTCTTTGGGCACTATGCCATTCCAGTTTAGACCCAGCCATATGCAATTCAGTCTTGACCCTGCTCCCTGTAGGAACAGACCAGCCGAAACTGCCAGGCCAGGTCCTCCCAGGACCGGCAACAAGCATCCTGGCACCGGTTTCGAGATATCACCCCTAATCAGCCAGGCTAGCTTCACTCCCATGGCATGGTAAGCACGGGACCCACGTCTGGGCATACCCTTCCTTCTTAGGACGGCAAATGCAAAAACAACAACTGATGGACAGAATGCTGAAGAATGTCAGACATTCGTTCCCAGTACAGAGATCTGGACCCAAATCCGTTGTTTTTTTGCACACCATGCCATTCCAGTTTAGACCCAGCCATATGCAAATCAGTTTTGACCCAGCTCCCCTTGGGAACAGTACAGCTAAAGCTGCCCAAACTCCAAATGCACTTCGATGAAATAAATTCTTGTTACACGTATAAATGCTTAAACATTAGCTGACACATATTCAAATTTAATAACTTCAAAATGGGGCACATCTATATTAAACTATCCTATCACATTAATATATGTGTCACATAAACCGTTATTAATCACGTTCAGTTCATGAGTATGTCACGTGGAATAATTTAAATATGCAATACTCCACTCCCTTTAATATTGTTAATTACACAGAATATATTTGAGAGCTGACTACACATGAATATGATGCATCCTTACAATATCTCAGATGGGATCAAGATTACACTTCTCCACCCTTTTGCATATGTATGCAAATTTGAGCCCCACAATTACAAATTTGGTTTAAGCTAGTGGTTGGAAACTTTAGCCCATGCGTTCTATATACCAGAGAACCTGAAATCAGTTGAGGTACTTGGTTATTCTCTGTGAGGAGGGCACATTTCTATAAATATTTAATTTACATCCCTTGATTGTATGCAAGTAGTGCATCCATGTGCAAGTTGTACATCCAATACTGAGGGGATAGTACCTATGAACCACATTAATAAAGGGTAACAATATCAGATCATTGATTTGGTTCTGTCTAGACAATTGCAAGTAATGGTCTAGAGGTAAAAAAAGATGTTTCAGAGTTATGAAGACAACCAACATTATTTGCAATGTAGGAGAAGTCCTTTAAAAATACATAGCGTATATATGTAGCACCCCAGTGCCCAACCCATTACTTATACAACACTAATTAGGTAAGAAGATGTGTAGTTCAGATATTAAAACCAACATATCACCTGATTTTTTACCCTTTTGCTCTTTCTTTTGATTGTATATAGGTTCCTCTAAATGGATCCAAAATATGATCTCTTTGTGTGAGTTTGTGCAAATAAGTCATTACACTGAAGCATTGTTTCAAACTCTTTATGACGTGTACTTACTTTTGAGGATCGAGAGGATGCTAAGGCACTTTTCTCTAAGGAGGTATCTCAGTACACATAGATCTGTGTTAGAAGGAGGGGTTAAAACAAGCACGTTTGACATTAGGGTGTTTGCCCAGGAGTGCCATAGACAGCTTCATAATAACTGTAATAACTACACTTACACATAGTACAGCCTTCCATGTGTCTGGTGCCTAAGCGCTAATCGCAGGTGTTAATTATTACCCAACTCAATGATACTCAGATTATCGCCCTCAGAAGGACGAAGGTCTGAATAAACCCACTGCGATTCAAACCTGTGGCCTTCACGTTACACACATCTCTATAATGTTTGCACTTGTCTTCTCCGCTATCGTAAATGGAATGGTCTGTTCACTTTCTAGATTTGGTATGTACACTAGCATTCTGGTACCTCCATTGCCTTGGTATAAGGAATGGCTTTAATATTCACATAATAGCGTGTTCCTAATTTTATTATATTAAGCAAGATATCAGGGACGGATAGGGGACCCAAAAGCAGCCCTGGCAAAAATGCTCAAATCAGTCCCGCCCCTTCCTCTCCTCGCGGCGGCTCTCTCTTTCCATCCATTCTCCTTCTCTCCTGTCTCTCTTCTCCCTCTTTGATCACGTTCTCTCAACCTCCCCCTCTTTTTGTCTTTCCCTCTCTCCCTTGAAGTCTCCCATTGCCTGCTGCAGTTAACCTCAGGGAGCTGGGGAAAGTACCAGAGGCAGCAGGAACTGCTGTAAGCTTCAAAAACTGGCCCACTGGGGAAATGCCCGGTGGAATAAAGACCTGTACAGTCCTGCAAGTTATGATGTCAGAATGTATTTGACATGAGGAAGTGGCATTAGACTACACCAGTAACAACATAATGTAGATGACCTCTGAAGTCACAAGGGGCCTTCTGCCCAACGTACCGTGATCTCAAATTAAAATGAAAGCACAGCAGCTGGCTGAAGATAGTTCACTCACTACAATGCAGTAACAGCTAGGGCAGCTTTCATGCTCCATTGCTCTGGGTACACTGTGACCCAGTTTCACTACTGATTACAACTGGCACTCGCTCAATGCTAAGAAAACTTTGTGATATAGAAGGACACAAACAGCTGTGCTGATCATATTTTTGTGAGCAAAAGTTATTCACTGTCAAAAATTGACATGAACACAGCAGCAAACCATGGCGCACTGCATGAACACCACAATAATGCATTCTAAGTGGATTTTTCATGTAGGTCTCACACAAAAGCCAATAGGCATTAGTGTCACCCATACCTGCAAATTGAAGTGCCAAAGAGGGCCCATTCAAGTTACATGACAAAAATGGCACAAAATGAAAGAACAAGTGCAATTTACTTACAATATTTTCCACTGTAAGTAAGTAATTCTTTATTGTTTAGGTTAAAAAAAAACATTACAAAAAGTGCAATAAAACAAACTCATAAGAGATTTAAAAGACCTTAAAAGCAGAAATTCATGGTTGATCAAATAGTAAAAGTAAAAAACAATAAAACCCCACGGGAAAAAATGTTCAATGCGCTTAGTCCTATACTGGGCTTCCACTATACAAGTGCCTGGGTTATTTGTTTCCGTTCCGCAAGTTTCAGAAATTTCACTAGCTTCCCGTTTAGTGGCGGGAGACCAGGATCAAAACAGGCGAGGACAGCTTGTCTACGTGAGCGGACTCCTAGTTCGTTGAAAGCTGTTTTCAACAAAGCTACTCTTTACAATATTTTCCACTGACATAACACACACCAGAAAACATTCCATTGAGAACCCAATATAGAGATTGTAAACCACAGAGTTTGTGACAACTGCAGTTGGATAGGTGACTTTAGTAGTAGGCTGCAATGTACAAATTAAGCATGATAATATTTCTGAAACCTGGGGGGAGAAACCAAAGAGAGGTACAGGGTCAGCAGTGCCATCATATTGAGATTTCTAAAGTAAATTGCATTCTCCCTTGAATCTACGAAGGGCCAGGGGTAAGCATTATGCACTCATGTTGAATTACTTGCAGTAGGTACTATAGACCTGATTTAGAGCTCAGTGCACATGTTACTCCATCACAAACGTGATGGATATCCTGTCTGCCATATTGCTAGTGCATTATATTCAATGGCACTTATAATACGGCAGACGGGATATAAACCACGTCTGTGACAGAGTAACCGTCCACCGAAAGCTAAATCAGGCCTCATATCTATTGGCAATTGGTTCCTTACCGAGCACCTATTCTAAAGAGACTTAGGGGTATATTACCAAGCAATAGCGATAATTATCGCTATTGCTTGGTTAGCGAGAAAAATGTATCGCAAATGCGATAAAAATCGGCCGCAATGCATGAATATCGCTGAAAAGTCAGCGATATTCATGCATTACCGAGCTAATGCTCTTAGCCATGTTATCCACCTCCCATTGGATAACATGGCTAAGAACTGCTCAGGGCAGGTGTTAGCTTTTGGAGATATTCTTGCTTAGCGAGAATATCGCCAAAAGTTGGTAATAGGAGATAGCGATGTTAGCGACTGTTTCCAGTCGCTAACATCTTGGCACGCCCACTTTGCATGTCATTAGTGATAAATATCACTGACATGCAAAGTGGGGCCCAAGATGGTCGCTATCTCCTACTAGCTGTCGCTAACTGGTGTTAGCGACAGCAAGGTAATAGGGAGATCATTTTATCTCTGCTTTCTTGGCTTTTAAAGCCAAAAAAGCGGAGATAAACCCCCTTGATTATAAGCCCATTACATTCCACAAAGCACATTAGGGCCTATTCACAAACAGGATTTTTTAGTCTGTTTAGTAGGAAATAGTATGACTTTAATGGTACTACTAACATACTACGAAGATTTATTCACAAATCTATGTGCAGAGGTTACGCCTCCCCTTCTCTGATCTTTTTCAGTGTGGTGATCTCCGCTCTGACAATAGAGTCCCTGCACATGTAAATATATGTTTTAGTAGTAAATATGTGAGGGACAGAAAAGAAGTATTTAGCGGTTAAGTGAGAGTAAAAGACAAGTTTAAGGAGGGGTGCACCCACCCACAAAAGAGTAAGCCCATTCCTAATCACAAACTGCACTTCTAAACTTATTGCACTAGAAAATGACCCAAAACATAACAGTAGTAAATGTCCTCCAGCTCATAGCTAGAGGAATCCCAGCACCACACATGGATATCCACTGGTATTGCAACACTCTTTCCTAGAAAACAAAGGAGGTAGGGATTTTAAAAGAAACCCAATTGGAAATAACGTAAAAATAAATATTAACAATTGTTACAAATACAAATACATTAAATTTAATATTGAAAAGATTATCTAACATGAAAATATTTTTTATTTTAACACATTATAATAACCTTTCTAAAATGTAATAATGAATGTAACATTCTTTTTAATTACATATTAACTATATTATGTTTAAATAATACTAGAGATTACTTTTAATAATTAATAATACATAATAAAATACTGTCTTTACTTTAGTTGGACATTTTCTTATGTTTTGAATGAAAGAAATTTAATTTTAATTTAACTTTATAGATTCAAAATAAATACATTTTAAAATTAACTTATGTTTTTAATGGTGTAACTTTTTTGTTTTGCTCTACATTTAAAAAGACTATATTGAGTTAATGTGCATTAATGTATAACATAAAACATATTTACAATATTTTCAAGTCTAATAAACTTTTTTACCATTCCCTATATTTTACACAGTGATTTTATGTTAAATATTAATGCAAATTAATTTATATATTTGTTCAGAAAAAATGCTGATGAACTATTAACCTAATTTTAATGAAATATTTAGTTAATTTAAATTTTAAATATATAAAAAAAACTATTTTTATAACGATTTATTTTAAGAAATTCCATCTTAAGTAAATTGTTTTTATTTATTTATTTTGTACCCAAACTCACACCACATTACGTATAGGATTAATTAAAATAAATGTAATTTATTTTAATTAAAATTACAATTTTATTTAAATGAAAAAGGATATACAAATATTTTATTATACAATAATATTTAATTTTTACTTATAGTTAGGATTTGTGTTTTTAAATTGATTTTAAACACTTATTTAATAAATCCAAATAAGTTAATTTAACTTAAAATTATTTCCAATGCATTTTAATTCCATGTCTAAGGGAGGGTGTTGCAGTACACTATTGAGTAACTTTACACTTGTAAATGGTGAAGAGACCAAAGTAGTAATGTTTCTCAAAAGTATAAGAGTAAACCTGCACAGGTAAATTCTCACAAGTGTAAGTTGCCTTTGTGAATAGCCCCTACTATCTCCATTTCCGCAAGGTCTATTTTGGAGACAGCCTAAACATCACACATCACGTTTTTTTAACCAGATCCCTACCAGCATTTTATACATTTCTCAACAGTTCTCCTGATGAGTGCAAACTTACTTATTAAGGCCAGGACTCGGAGACATTCCACAGGGCTACTTTTGTTGCTGGAGATAATTTAGAGGACACAAAAAGTGCTTCTTCCTCAGTGATGAAGATTTCAATGTCCTCTTCTTCAGTGAGTTTAATCTTTCTCTCCCTCCTTTTAACACTTTGGGTTTTCTGGCTTCCTGGTATCGCTCCATGCTCTTCTTTCTCTGGTACTATCTTTTCTTGGGGTGTCTAAATCAATCAATCAGAGCATTTGTCAAGCGCGCTACTCACCCGTTAGGGTCTCAAGGCGCTGGGGGGGGGGGGGGGGTGGGGGAGGGAAGAGCTGCTACTGCTCGAAGAGCCAGGTCTTGAGCTGTTTCCTGCAGGAGAGGTGGTCCTGGGTCAGTCATTGGTGGGAGGAGAGGGAGTTTCATGTCTTGGCTGCCAGGTAGGAGAAGGATCTTCCTCCGGCGGTGGTTCTGCGAATACGTGGGATGGTGGCGAGGGCGAGGCTGGCGGAGCGGAGCTGGTGGGTGGGTGTGTAGAATGTGAGGAGGTTGTTGAGGTATTTGGGTCCCATGTCGTGGAGGGCCTTGTGTGCGTGGGTGAGGAGTCTGAACGTGATCCTCTTGCTGACGGGGAGCCAGTGCAGGTCTCTCAGCTGAGACGAGATGTGGCTGTGGGGGGGTGTCCAGGATAAGTCGTGCAGATGCGTTCTGTATGCGCTGGAGTCTTTTTTGTAGTTTGGCTGTGGTTCCAGTGTAGAGGGTGTTTCCGTAGTCCAGTCGGCTGGTGACGAGGGCCTGGGTGACCGTCTTCCTGGTGTCGGTGGGGATCCACCGGAAGATCTTTCGGAGCATGCGCAGGGTGTTGAAACAGGATAACGAGACGGCGTTGACTTGCTTGGTCATCCTGAGGGAGGAGTCCAGGATGAAGCCCAGGTTGCGTGCATGGTCCGTTGGCTTGGGGGCGGTGCCAGGGCGGGGGGCCACCAGGAGTCGTCCCAGGCAGAGGGGGATGTTCCCAGGATGAGGACTTCCGTCTTGTCTGAGTTCAGTTTCAGCCGGCTGAGCTTCATCCATTCCGCGACGTCTTTCATTCCTTCCTGGAGGCTGGAGGCTGGCTCTGGCAGTGGCGGGGTCGTTGGTGAGGGAGAGGATCAGCTGGGTGTCGTCTGCATAGGAGATGATGTTAAGGTTGTGTTGGCGTGCGATGGCTGCGAGGGGGCTCATGTAGACGTTGAAGAGGGTGGGGCTGAGCGAGGATCCTTGCGGGACGCCGCAGATGAACTCGGTGGCCGCGGACCAGAACGGCGGTAGGCGGACTCTCTGGGTTCTACCGGTGAGGAATGAGATGATCCACTCCAAGGCCTTTCCATGGATTCCGATGTTGCTGAGGCGCTGTATCAGGGTGCGGTGGCATACAGTGTCGAAGGCTGCTGAGAGTTCCAGGAGGATGAGGGCCGCTGTTTCCCCGTTGTCGAGCAGGGATCTGATGACGTCGGTAGCTGCGATGAGGGCGGTCTCGGTGCAGTGGTTTACTCGGAAACCGGACTGCGAATGGTCGAGGGACCCGTTTGTCTCGAGGAAGGCGGAGAGTTGTTAGGTGACAGTTTTCTCGATGACTTTGGCCCGAAAGGGGAGGAGCGAGATGGGGCGGAAGTTCTTGAGGTCCGTGGGGTCCGCAGTGGGTTTCTTCAGGAGGGCGCTGAGCTCTGCGTGTTTCCAGCTCTCCGGGAAGGTGGCGGATGCAAAGGAGCTGTTGATGATGTCCCGGGGTTGGGGTGCAATGGTGAAGTCGGCTTTGTTGAAGATGTGGTGTGGGCAGGGGTCGGTTGGGGAGCCGGAGTGGATGGTGTTCATCGTGCGGGTGGTATCTTCGGTGCTGACGGATGTCCAGTTGCAGAGGGTGGTGGTGGTGGGTGCTGGATCGTTGGTTGTGTGCGTGGTCTGGATGCCGAAGCTGTTGTGTATGTCGGCGATCTTGCGGTGAAAGAACGAGGCGAGTGAGTCGCAGAGGTCTTGCGAGGGTGTGATGTCGTTGTTGCAGGCGCTGGGGCTGGAGAGCTCTTTAACGATGCTGAAGAGTCCCTTGCTGTTGTGGGAGTTGTTGTCCAGTGGTTCTTTGAATGTGGTCCTTTTGGTAGTGCGGATCAGCTGGGGGTGTTTGCGGGTGGCGTTCTTGAGGGCTGTCATGTTTTGTGTTGTCTGGTCGTGGCGCCAGGCTTTCTCGAGGGTGCGGAAGGTCTTCTTGGAGTTTTTGAGGTCGTTGGTGAACCAGGAGGCTTTCTTGCTGTTGTGTCTGCTGGGGGTGTTCTTCAGTGGTGCGAGGTTGTCGGCGCAGTTGGTGAGCCACTGTGTGAGGTTGCTGGCTGCTTCATTGGGGTCCGTCGTGTTGGTGGGAGGGTTCTGGCTGAGGGAGGTGGTGAGCTGGTCGGCGGTGATCTTGCTTCAGCTTCTGCGGGGGACCTGTTGTGGGTGGTGGTGGGTAGTGGTTCTTCTGAAGTTGAAGTGGACGCAGCTGTGATCTGTCTAGTGTAGTCCGGTGGAGTGGCTGAAGGAGATGTGCTTGCTGGAGGAGAAGATGGGGTCCAGCGTGTGGCCGGCATAGTGGGTGGGGGTGTTCACCAGTTGCTTGAGTCCGAGGTTGGCGAGGTTGGCCAGCAGGGCGGTGGTGTTCCTGTCATTGTTGTTCTCCAAGTGGAAGTTGAGGTCTCCTAGGAGGATGTAGTCTGAGGAGGTTAGGACGTGCGGGCTGACGAAGTCTGCGATGGCTTCGCTGAATTGTGTGCGTGGTCCTGGGAGTCTGTAGATGAGGGTGCCTCTGAGGGGGTCTTGGGGTCGGTGTGAATCTGGAAGTGAAGGTGCTCGGCGGCGGTGAGGGTGTCGGCAGAGTTGGTCGTGATGCGGATGGTGTTTCTGTGGAAGATGGCGATGCCTCCTCCGGTTTGGTTGACGCGGTCCTTCCGGGTGATCTTGTAGCCATCCGGGATGACTATGGCGATGTCGGGGGCTGAGGAGGCATTCATCCAGGTTTCTGTGAGGAAGGCGACGTCTAGTGATGTTGTGTTGAGGAGGTTCCAGAGTTCGACGGTGTGCCAGTGGACGGAGCGGATGTTGAGCAGGATGCATTTGAGGTGATTGTTGCTGGTGGCTGGCTTGGCGGGTGCGGTGCAGGTTCAGAGGCAGCTGAATTTTTCGGCTTGGCAGGTGAAGGGTCCGTGGGTGCTCCTCGGGGTGACGTGGTGGCAGGCGGGGTTCCGGCCGGCGTTGAGTGCGTGGAGGGTGGCGACGTCGTAAATCCGTCGGGTGGGCTGGTGTCCTCGAGGGCCAGGGGTCCTGGCGCTGGGAGTGGCCCAGCCATGGACGGGCGCAGACGGGCTTGCCTTTGGCGCGCCTTCGGCGCGCACGCGCGCTTCCCTCCATAAATGGCGAAGAGGGTGGGAGGAGCAGCTGGGAGGCGGGAGCGGGGTGGAGCAGGGAAGGGGATGAGGGTACAGAAGGGAAAAGGGGGGCGGGGCCGCAGGGGAGCAGCGGCAGGGAGCGGGGAGGGGTCTGAAGCGGGAAAGCGGTCCAGAGGGGCAAAAAAGGACGAGCAGTTACAGGGCACAAAAAGAACGCAAAAACAGGCAAGATTCAGGCAGAGTACACAAAAAAGACGAGACCTATGCCACGGGGGCAGTGGTGAACACGTGGAGGCAGGCAGGGAGGCCGGGCGCACTCAGGGGGAGCTGCGCAGCGAGTGGAGCAACCGTCTCAGACCAAGGTCAAGTCAGGTCACCTCGCACACAAACCTGTCTGCACTTTTCTTATTATTTTGTGCTTCCTTTTGTGGTGTACGACACTGGCACACAAAGATATTTCCACCCATGTATCAATTGCAGTTCAGGGTGGATTGTGTTGGCTCAAACTCCTTTAACCATTGTATTATGAAAACATAATACTGGAAGTGGTGATGTGTGACAAAATATTTGCTGTGTGATATTCTATGGTGGTGATGTGTTCTGTTGTTTTTTATGCTGTTGTGTTTTTGTGCTGCATTATTGCAATGTGATTTTATTTGTTGCAGTAGTTGTTTTGTGTTCTGTTTTGCCTGTATTATCTTGATGCGGCCTGCTATGTTTCAAATGTGTTGTTGTGTTAATTTGTGAATGTTACTGTGTTATTTTCTGTTTACTTTGAACATCTCAACAAATGCTTCTATATTTCTAGCCGAAGGCAGCACTTTTAAGTTCCTTGTAACAAGTACCCATTTACCACTGTCAACGGTGCTAAAATGAGCACTGCTCCCCCTCATCAACAGGCAAAATTGTGGTATAGACTGAGTCTAAACTTTGTGTGATAAGGCCTTTGAGCATCATAAATGGGATATTACGCACTACATAAACAGAGTCGGACGGGGACAGAAATAGGCCTGGGCACCAATATAAAAGTTGCCCCAATTAGTGAATCAGATAGCAAAAGTATGACCCACATTTGAAAATTGGGGCACTTTTGAAATTGTAAATGTGCCCTGTAGAGGGTTTTTTGGCAGTATTAGGAGACTGCATGTAACTTGTGCTTCAGCGGCATCCAGCAAAGGTAAATGCGGTGGGGCGGGGGCAGGGCGTTGTGGGAGGGGGGAGTCGACAGCCGACGGAATAGGTATAATTAAATAAATAAATAATACATATTCCGTCATCTATCGACTTTCCTCCTGCCACGCCATGCCCAAACCCACTGCGCTTTCCTGTGCCGGGCGCCGCAGTTGAGCTTGCTGCAAGCAACGTTTGTGGTAATATCAGGGAAAGTGGTACCAGCCCACGAGGCCACAAAACAGGCCGACAAACAGCCCAAAAAAAACGGCCCACACACTGACCTGTGAGACCAGCCCTTCTGGCACTGCCAGATTGCCCTAACAGACCTGCCCGACCATAAACATGATACTAAAAAGAGACTTTTTCTTTTTGTAAAATCTTTATTTTGAGTTAAACAGTGTAATAAACAGGGTAAGGGCCCCCGAGGTGCCACACATTTCCCCGCGCAGAGGGCACATTTATAAATCGGCTGTGTTGATATCAAGTAGTGACAGAAGTACATCAAGTTCAGGCCGATGTAAGCAGGCTCAAAGTTCTTAGATCAGCAGTCCGATTAGCTCTGTGATGGTATCGTGAAAGTAAAAAAACTACTTAGCGACATGCAAGCCTAAGTTCCTGTGCAGCTAAAGTAGAGGCAGTAAGCCCTGCAATATGCACCCCAGAAGGCCCAAGAGCAAAAGAACAAAAACATGCCCCCCCTCCCATTCCTCCCCCTCCCTCCCCATGGTGGTGATTCCATACGCTCCAACTGACATTCCATCATTCACGCTAGACTTGAAAGAGGTGCAGTGATCTTATGGATGCGGGACAAACAGCTGAGGGCAATCCCTTAGAGAGAAAGGCAACCAATGGACCCCATTGAAATTGAAAGTTCTTGAAGTTACCCAGGAAGATGTCCGCCATTCTTTCCATACTCAAAAGCTTCCATAGCCTTGCGTGCCACAGGGAACTTGCCGGTGCCCCCTTCTGTTTCCAAGCGACAGCCAACGTGAGCTTGGCAGCCTCTAGGCAGAGCCACAAGATCTTCTTGTCTGCCCGAGTCTGATATTCCAGACCGGGTTCCCGCAGGCCCAACAGGACAGAGGCAATGGAGTTCTCGACAGGGTAGTGAAGAATGTCCTTGATATGCAAGAGAATTTCTTCCCATTAAGGCCGAATCACTGGGCAATCCCACCATAAATGGCGGAAGTCACCAAGGAGCCCACAACCCCTCCAGCATTTGTCGGACGTGGCCGGATATATGCGATGGAGCCTAGTTGGGCAAAGATACCATAGAATAAGTGTCTTAAGGTGTGCTTCCCTTAGATGCAATGAGTGATTAAAGACAGTTAGATCCCGCCATAGTGCAGACCACACTTTATCAGAGATATCTCTCCCCACCATTTTCTCCCACTGTTCCATGTAACGAGGACTAGGCGCCATAGCAGATTGAAGCAAAAGCTGGTACATGAAGGAGATAGTTCCCTTCATGGTAGACGTCCGCAGTAAGAAGGCCTCAAATGGTGATGGAGGTCTTGTAGCTGCCTCCAGTATACCAGGCGACGTGGCCCAGTGGAGCAACTGCACGTGGTGATACCGTTCAGTCTGGGGGATCCCATAGTCCCTCATACAGTTAGTAAAGGAGAGAGGATCCTGCCCATGAAACAAATGGGTCAACGCTCTACAGCCTCCCTCCCTCCAAGCATCGAAGGCTCCCTCTCGGAGCGCCGGTGAGAAGGCTGGGTTGAAATGTATGGGTGTGAAGGGTGAGGGAAATGTAATCAACCGCTCATCTGTGGCAAGTGTGTCCCAGACCTTCAATGTCGCACCTGTAGGGGTGCTGATGTAAGCGTTAAGAGGGCGGTCTTTCTTTGGTTTCCACGCCAGGTCCCATACTGATCTGCCAGATACGCTCCGGTCCATGTGGAGCCAGTGCCTGTCCGACGTTTGCTGCAACCACTCCACTAACACCCTCAATTGTGCCGCTTTATAATAGAGCTGCAGGTCCGGAAGTCCTACTCCTCCCTCAGACTTTGGTCGACGCAAGACCGTAAAGGGAAGACGCGCCCGCCTCCCCTGCCATACAAATCGCAATATCTGAGTCCTGAGGCGTCAAAAGAAATCGCTATCCAGTGGAATGGGCAGCACCTGAAATAAATATAGATATTTAGGAAGGAGAACCATCTTTACAGAATGGATTCTGCCCAGCCAGGACAAGAATTTAGGTTTCCACCTATCCAATTCAGCTTGTGTTTTCGCTAGTAGAGGGGGGAAGTTGGCTGAGAACAATTTGCCCACCGTCGGGGTCAAATGTACCCCCAAGTAGACTATCGAACTAGTGGCCCACGCTAAGGGCGTCAAGAGACGGACCCGCTCCACCTCTGCCTGCGATAGGGTGAGATTCAGGATATATGACTTACTATAGTTGACCTTGAAGCCGGCCACTGCTTCAAATTGCAACAGGGCCTCCCTGATGCAGGGTAACGAGTGTTCCGGGTCCGTCACCGAAAACAAAATGTCATCCGCGAATAGCATGATTTTATGTTGCTCTCCCATGAATGGAATGGCCCGAATCCCCTCGTGTTCCCGTACCGCCAATGCTAAGGGTTCAATGCTCAGTGCAAACAGGAGGGGTGAAAGAGGGCAACACTGCCTGGTACCTCTGGAGTGTGGAAAGAACGCCGATAAATGTCCATTCACCGTCACCCGCGACCTGGGACTGCAAAAATTGGCCCTCATCATAGTAATAAATTTGTCCGAAAAGCCAAATGCCGACATTGTGTTAAACAGGAAGCCCCAGTCCACACGATCGAAAGCCTTTTTGGCATCCAACCCAAACAAGGACCGCCGGGATGCGGAACCTATCTGCCTTTTCAATGAGATGCAACACCCTCCGCGTGTTATCGTGAGTCTGGCGCCCCTTGATGAATCCGGACTGGTCAGGATGAATAATTGCCGGCATCAGGTCTTGTAACCTGCGCGCCAGAATCGCTGAATATAGCTTAGCGCCTATGTTAAGCAGCGCTATTGGGCGGAAGGAAGCACACTGAGTAAGATCCTTCCCCGGTTTCGGCAAAACCGTAATTACCGCCTCCGCCAGAGATCCGGCTGAGGAACCAGTGGTGGCCATGTCATTAAAGAGGGACACTAAGAAGTCGCAAAGTTCGGTAGCGTATGTCTTGTAGAAGACGGCTGTATAGCCATCCGGCCCGGGTGCTTTGTGTAGTTTCAGATTTTTTAAAAAAAAATTTTTTTTGTTGATAACCTTTATTGTGCAGTTTTAGCAAACAATTACGGGCCTACAACCACCTGGCCAGCCTCGGCTACGATATGGAGCACAGCAGCAAATTTACGGTCACTCAGTAGCACATCGATAAAAATAGCTAGCATATCAAGCAACACTATAATCAGAGCTACCACTGAGAGTCAGGAAGAATTAAGGTTCATTTTTTAAAATGTATGGAATAGAAGGATCAAATGCCACACATTCTAGCAAGGAGTACCGAGAGGGCAATGCGTGCAACATAGCAATTAAACAGCAAGCAGTTTCTGAGTACCGGTGCGAAAGACTATCAATGAGTTAAGCATAAACCATACAAGCAACATGCCAGCCATCGCCCATCCCAGGTACGTAAAGCAACCCCGACACCTCCCACAGAACCGCCAGAAGCGGAGAGCAACGAGAGGCACCAAACTAACCCAGCATAATGATCCAAAAGAAATGATGGAAAAGAGAGAAAGGAAGAAAACACAAGAGACAGAAGAGGAAGAAAAAGACCCATAGTAACTAAAGGAAAACAAAACAAGAACCCCAGCCCCCAACCCCCCACCCTGCACCCCTGCAGAGGCTATGGTCTACCCCCCCCTAGCAGCGTGCCTGTCGCCCTCAAAACGAACACCCGAAATTTAGAGAAAAAGAAATAGGCAAGGAAAGGCCATAGAATAAAGAACCGACGAACCCGAGAGCCCCCCCCCAACCCCCCACCCTGCACGTCGAAGAGGCTATGGCCCACCCCTCAACTAACGTGCCCATCACCCCAAAAGTGTCCCAATGAAAGGGAAAAACCCCGGGGGGAAAGTCACTAATTCCAAGACCCTGCCCCCCCCCCCCCCACTCACACCCAGCAGCTCTGGTTAAAACCCAAATAGACCAACAAGTCAACAAACAATATTGGCGTCTCAGCTCAGTCCGGAGAAGCGTTCTCATCCCAATGATTGACCGGGCATCCATCCCTCAAAACACGGAAGTATAGTTCACCCCTGGCCCATCTTGACCCTGCCATCAATACGCGGCCACTGATAATTAGCGATGCAGTACAACTGTAAGCGAGTAAATCGATCCATCAGGCAAAGCAGTACCAACTCCATGTGAGACCCCAACGTCAATGGGCCAAGGAAGCAGCACCTCCAGCAATGTAGGCGCAACAGAAAGGTTCCGGGCCGATCTCCCAATTCGCAACACGCCAATAGCACCATGGGCTGGGTGGAGAAAGGAACAATGCCAAGGAGGCAATCCACCTGCTGTCCAGTTTCAGGCCCCAATGTCACACTCACTTGGTCGGCCAACTCTGACTCGTAGTCAACGCTAGGCAGGGCCCCCCGCGGAACCATCAGTAGGCACATAGCAGTTTCATCCGGTGGCAGTGGGGAACAACTAGCAGCAGCACACTCTCCCAGATCGTCGAAGCCATCATCTATCAATGGGGTAAGAGTGGCGTCCAATTTCCGTCCGAGGTCCCTGGCTTCCCTTACCCAGGCAAGGCGGAGGGAGCCCAGGGAATCAATAAGGTCCTGAACCGTGAGTTCCATCACGCGTGGCCGGCACAAACTCCCACGCATTCAATGTAGTTTAGTCCACAGCCGGCACCAGCAGCCCCCATAGTTTCACCTGGCCAGAGAGCCAGGAAGAAAGCCACCAAAAAAGGGGGGGACCGTCTCCACACCAAGCCGCTGCAAGCAGTACGCCATTTCACGGTGGCCACAGGCAAGTCACACAGTCAGTGGGCGCCCGATAGAAGGCACGGGCGGTGGTCTCAATGTGCTGCTGGTAATTATATTACCAGGGACAGACCCGCCAGCCTTATACAAAATTGCCGACCTGCAGGACACTGGGGTCCGCTAAAGAAGCGCAGGTCTGTCCCCGAGTGTTTGTTGCGTTACACAGGGTCTAAAATGGCGACCACCCGCCCGTCCAGCCAGCCCACACAAAGCCACCTCGAAAACAAAGGAACAGTCTCACCGGCCGACGGCGTGGGATCTCCCGAGCGGCGGCCGCTTCCTGGGCATCGCTTGTCTACCACGGCCGTCTGCGAGGGTCCGATGCTGCCTCCAGCAATTCCCAGCCTCGGACGTCCTAGTTTGCAGATCCGCGTCCTCGAGTGTCGTCAGCAGCCGGCACCAACCTCCGGCCCCACGGCCAGCGGGCGGGTGTAGTCACGGTCCAGGCGGAGAGGATCGAAAAAGGAGGGTTGCCGGACACTTCCAAGCTCCGGAGTTACAGCCGGCCATTCACCATTCCTTCCGACGCCGCATCAGGTTAGCCCCGAGCTTGTGCGAGCCGGGGAAGGCAGGATAGTAGCAGGATTTGTGTCGTGGCGAGCGGAGCGCACGGAGTAAGCAGCCATCTCGCTGCGCGCTCGGCCACGCCTAGTTTCAGATTTTTGATGACCTCAAGTACCTCTTCCCTGGTGACTAGGGCCTTCAACAGTTCATTCCACTCCCTCGAGATCTGGGGGAGTGGTAGGCGCCGCAGGTACTCCCTTTGTGCTTCCGTTTCGAGACCGTCCCCTGCGTAAAGGTCCGCATAGAAGCGGCCAAAAATGGCCGCCTTCAATTCGTCCCTATGTTGTAGCACGCCCGCGTCATCTTTAATCCCGCCGATATATTCACGCTCCCTCCTGTCACGCAGCTGACGCGCTAGGTGTCTACCCACCTTATTCCCAGAGGAGTAGGATTGTCGCCCCAGCCTCAACATCGTGAGTTCAGCCCTGTTATTGTAGTGGGCTCTCAGTTTCCCTCGAACCGCCGTAAGTGGTCGTAGGGTCGCCCTCGACGGATTGAGCTTGTGCGCCTGTTCGAGTCCGGCCACCTCGGCCTCCAAGTCCTCCCGGTCTTTCCGCCGTAACCTATTAAGATTGGCATTAAGGCCTAGACATGTGCCTCTGATGGATGCCTTAAAGGCGTCCCAAGTATTACCTACTGAGGTATCTGTTGTGGGGTTGAGGTCAAAAAACTCCCTAATGGCTCCCCGCAGTGCCTTATTTGATGCGTCATCCCTGACCATCAAGCCTGGGAAGTACCATTTCCGCTGTCCGTTACCGGACGTTGTCCAGCGAAGGGTGAGCACCAGCAAACTGTGGTCGGATACTGAAAGCGGAAGGATGGTGGAATCCAGGACATCTCCCCTAAGGGCCTGACTGAGGAAAACATAATCTAGTCGGGAGTAGGAGTGGTGTACATGAGAGAAGAATGTGTAGTCTCGGGCAGTAGGGTGATAAAACTGCCATCCATCAATCAGCCCCAATTCTCCCACCAACTGTTGTGATGTGCCCGAAAACACACCTGTGTCAGCCCTGTGAGTCCTAGAGCTATCCACAACCTTATCCCACACCAAATTAAAATCCCCCATGAAGAACAAGTGCCCATCAGCGAAATCCCCCACCTTCTGCAGCAAGTCCTGTAGGAACTTATTTTGACCAGCATTAGGGAGATACAACACTACAAAGGTACACATTCGTCCCTGAACAACCCCTTTCACCATCAACCAGCGGCCATCCTTGTCATTGCGTACCTCCACAGGTTGGAAGTGCAGCGCAGCGCGGAAGAGGAGAGCCACCCCTCTGTGTTTCGTAGTAGCAGAAGACCTGTAAATAAGAGGGTAAGCCTTATGCCTAAGGCGCAGCTCGTCTTTGCGTGCTAGATGAGTCTCCTGGAGATCCACCACATCCAGCTGATGATCAATCACATATTTCCATACTTTCTGTCGTTTCTGCGGCGAATTAAGCCCTTTAACATTCCAGGTCCCTATACTAACAGGCATCACGTATAACATCCCAGCACCCGCTAATACCAGCTCGTGAGTTCCCCCTCCCAAAGACCTAAACTCACCCGCCACATGTAGTGCTGAGGGACTACCCGCCGCCCCCCTCCCTACGCCACCAGCCGGACAACAGGTCATCTTGAACCCTGGGTATACCCCCTCCGCCCCAACCCACCGTACTATCAACACGCATCTCAGCCATACACACCACATAGCATCCTTGTCACCACCATGGACCCTCCCCGACCCCCTCCCCCCTCGCCCCCCACCTCCCAACTCACCCCACAACAAAAGGAACAAGAAGAAGAAATAACTCAAATAACTGAACCTGAACCAATCACCAAACAGTTCCAGTAGGCCATAGTTCGACAGATCCTTCCTGGACTGGAAGCGGGGCAGGGGAACCAACTCAGTGACCCCCAGGGCCACGTCCGAGGCGTCTTCTCCAAAAGTACAACCAAAGCCCCGGAACCTTACGGCCATAGCCCCTCCAGCGCCAGACCCCAGAAAACAAAAAATCAGGCCGCTCCAGAGCTTTGCTGGGAATCTGCTAGCGTCGCTGAAGCCACCGAAGCCACCGCATCTCCCCTTTCCTGTAGGCTAGCAGCACGATCCGGCCGCCGACGTCCGGGAGACAAGCCCACTCTATGCCATGAGGACGAGCGATGGCGCCTCCTCGATGGCGATGTGGTAGCCACCTGGGAGGGTGCGACGTCATCCAGGCCTAGGAGATCCTTTGCCACCTGAAGGGAGCGAATTTGCGCCAGTCTGTTCTGCCAGCGAAAGATGATACGAAAAGGATGACCCCAGGAGTAGGAGATGCCACGTTCCCGCAGGAAGGAGGTCACGGGGCGAAATTCCCGTCTCTTCTGAAGAGTTGAGGCAGCGAGATCCTGGTAGAGCTGCGGGTGGTGGTCCCTAAACTGCAAAGACGAGATGGCTCTGGCCTTCCGCAGGATGCGCTCCTTCACTTGAAAGTCGTGAACACACACGAGGATGTCCGGAGGAGGCCCCCCCGCCGGGGCAGCCCTACTCTGTGCACTCTGTCCATTCTTATGTCCTGCACATCCTCCTCATCCAAGATCTGCAAGAACAGGGCCTGCACGTAACCACGCAGGTCCCCCGCCTCCCCGTCCCATGGCACTGCCCGAATGCGAATGTTGTTCCTTCGGGAACGATTTTCCAAATCCTCGGTGTGGGTTTGCAGATCCAAGTTCTGTTTGGTGAGGCGGATGATGTCTTGTTGTAGTAGATGCACATCGTTCGCCACACTCAGGTCGTGATCCTCCAGTGTTGCCACTCGCTCTCCGATGCCATCCACGTCTCTCCGCACCTCCCTCAAATCAGACCCCAATTGCGCACGCAATTCTGAAATGTCCTCTTTAATGGAGGCGAAGAGCTCTGTCATAAAGGCCTTAGTGGCAGGTGCCTCGTCATCCGATTGCTTCGACGAGCTACTGGCTCCCGGAGAGGCTGGTTGCTGCGAAGATTTAGGAGCTCTGTCTTTCCCCGGCCTTCCCTTGCGTAGCGTGGTAGCCATCCTGTAGCCGCAGTTGTGGCACGAGGCAAGGTGTTCCACACTCTCCAGCTAAGTCCGGCAAGGGCGTACAAAGGCAGCGCAGGCCCACCCCCCTCAGCCGGACCAGACCCAGGGCAAGCGACACAGGCAGGTCGGCCGCCCGGCCCAGCGATCAGAATCAGGCCCAATAGTGCGACAAGCGTGCCCCGCCAGAGATATTGTTGCGACTAGACAGTACTACACCCTTGCGCAGGCCAATCGAGCCTAGTCCAAGCTTGGGTTTCAGGGTCCGTGTCGGTGCACCAGTATTTGTGCAGGTAGGTCGCTCCCAGCTTAGCTTGCCTCCGCAGCTCCAGTCTAACCGGCAATAGGCAGGGGAAGCGTCAGTATGAAACACGCAGAGTCTGTGACTGACTGACCCCTATGGCCCACCATGCGTGCAGGCTCCTCGCTGTCCGGTTCCCCGCCCGCGGTTGTCCACTCTGTACCACCTCGTGCTCCCAATGTTCAATGCCGGTGCGCCATCCAGTGTGCTGCCCCCGCTCCCGGGGGGGGAGGGGAAAGGGTCAAGCCCTCATTAGAAATCTCCGTCCCGCTGCCAATGGTGTTCCCCCCAGGCCGGCCACCATGCCTCGTGGTCTGCACTGACCCTTCAGTGTCTGCAACAGAGGTCGTGCTCCTCCGTGATCTTCAACCAAGACCCCGATCGGGGATCCAGCCACCAGCGCTGTCCCTTGCCTCAGTGCCCGGCACCAGCAACCCAGGGGGCCAACCAAGCTCTTTCTGGGCCCCACCGGGGGCCGCTGCACTCACCGCCACCCCCAGGAATCACTTTCTCCGCTCACGCCGATCCACCGCTCCGGGGGCCAATCCCACGCCAGGGGACCACGCAGTCTTGTGAGGTCGGGGGGCGTCTCCTTCGCTCTCCGCGCTAGGCCGCAGTCCCCGGCCTCGAGTAGCCGGCCTGTCACGTTGCGGCGGCAGAATTGTCCGGCTGTCAGGCTCCTCCTCCTCCCGGGACGTCGAGGTCCGGGTAGCGATTGGGCACTACCGGAGGTCCAGCGGCCTCCGCGACACCAGACACGTCGCCCAGAGCGGCTCCGCCAGCGTCCGCTCCACTGCCACCGTCAGCTGCAAGCGGCGCGATCCAGCTCCGACGCCCCGGGAAGTTCCCTGCTGGCAACCACCGCCTCTCGGGTCACTTCGGAGCAGCCCGCGGCCCAAGGGAGTCCCCAGGGCTGATGCTATTCTTAGCTGTGTAGGGCCTGGCGCCGGAGGGGACTCACAACACGTCCTACTCCGCCGCCATCTTGGCCACGCCCCAAAGAGACATTTTTAACGTATGTTATGAACAGTGGTGGCCTGTGTAGGTAAGTGCGGTGAGGGGGTGGGTGGTCAGGGGGCGGAGTGTGGGGTGGGGGGGTTTAGTAACAAACAACGGAATAGGAAAAATAAAATAAATAAAACCATTTACATTGGGCTCGCTGGCGATGCGGCGAGTGCAAGGTAAGTGGTTTTATTTATTTATTTTATTTTCCCTATTCCGTTGTTTGTCACTTAAACCCCACTGCCCACCGTGCTTACCTGCATGGGCTCGCCAGTGGTTATGAAAAACGGCCTAACATTTTCTATGTTTAAATATAAATATATTTATATATTTTTTTTTTACACCTCTGTTGTAAAGGTTTGTGAGAGTTACTCAGACTTTTTGTTTATTAAGATATGTATCTCTGTACATTATGCAACAACTGGAACCTCGCCTAACCCTCTGGAGATTTCAGTCTGGTTCCTGCCACCCACCCTGCCGCACCTTAGCTTCCACTGCTTGATGCCTTGCTGGTTGTAAATATGCACCCTTTGAAAAATGCTGATGTGTGTTAAACCCCTGCCACAAGTACCTGCGAATGATCTGTGCGATGCATTACTAACTCGGCAGAGATTTATGGCTGTACCACCTAAATGCATGGCCTGTCACGTTGCACTTAATGTAGGCACAGTGTTTTCACCTAATAGAACATGAAAGGAGAATACATATGTCAAGCATTGCAAATTAATCTTCCTCTTTCGTGTCATAAACTATTTAATGTAAAAGCTCCCGTGCTACCTTGAAGGTCAAGGAATCAAAACGCCTGTTTCTTGGCTCTTTCAAATGCATTTGTGACATTAAAGTTGGTTACATTTTCAGCGCGGATGTCTCTTTTAATTGCATCCAAATTCCGCTGTGCATTGATTATTGTTCACAAAAAAAATGAGGGGGCCTCATTCATATGGCCCGTTGCGACACCGGAAGGTCATTTTTTGGGACTTTCCGTGGTGCAGGAGCCTGCTCCATGTTTACGAGACAGCACTAAGACAGTTTTTTTGATTTGACGCTGCCTAGTAAATATTGTTCCCTTTAGCGCAGTTTTCTGCATTAAAGGGGCGTGCAATAGGTGTTGCTGGGGGCGTTCCCAGGAACATCCATGGATTTTTGACACTGCGACAGATTTACGAGAACCTGTAAATCTGAGGCAGCGCCAAAAACGTACGCCTCCCCAGGGGAGGAGTAAGGAAAGGCACAACGAGGAGAAATATCTTTATTTCTCCTCGTTTTTCCTTTTTCTATGTGCAGTGGCGTAGCAAGGTCAGGTGGTACCCAGTGCGGAAAATTTCTTGTCACCCCGTGTCGAAATAAGCATCGTTTCATTGCGTTTGTTGACTGAACTAAAAAGTTTTCAATACGTACATATTTTTGCCAATTTTCACCCCGCTCACTGATGACACCAGGGGTGACCCGTACCCACTGCACCCCCATTTCTACGCAGAATGCAGCACACAAGGGCTATATAGAGAGCAAAAAAGGGGGGTGTGGATGGATAAAGAGAGAATGGAGAGATAGAGATAGAGTGCACGAGAGGGGGGAGAAGGATAAAAAGAGACAGAGAGAGAGAGAGGAGAGGAATAAAGAGAGAGGGATAAAAGAGGGAAAGAGCAAAAGGGTAGAGAGGGATAAAGACAGAGAGGAGAGGGATAGAGAGAGAGAGAGAGAAAGAGAATTGAGTGGAATAAAGAGAGAGGGATAAAAAGAGGAAGAGAGAACAAAAGGGGGAGAGGGATAAAAACAGAGAGGCAAGGGATAGAGAGAGAGGAGTGGAAGAAAGAGAGAGGGATAAAAAGAGGGAGGGAGAGAGAGCAAAATAGGGAGAGGGATAAAAACAGAGAGGAGAGGGATAAAAACAGAGAGGAGAGGGATAGAGGGAGAGAAAGAAAGAGAGAGAGAGAGGAGTGGAATAAAGAGAGAGGGATAAGCAGAGGGAGAGAGCAAAAGGGGGAGACATATAAAGGCAGAGAGGAGAGGGATAGAGAGAGAGGAGGGGAATAAAGAGAGAGGGATACAAAGAGGAAGAAAGAACAAAAGGGGGAGATGGATAATGACAGGGAGGAGAGGGACAGAGAGAGAGGAGTGGAAGAAAGAGAGAGGGATAAAAAGAGGGAGGGAGAGAGAGGGAGGGAGAGAGAGCAAAGGGGGAGAGGAATAAAGACAGAGAGGAGAGGGATAGAGAGAGGAGGGGAATAAAAAGAGAGGTATACAAAGAGGGAGAGAGCAAAAGGGGGAGAGGGATAAAGACAGAGAGGGGAGGGATATAGAGTGAGGAGTGGAATAAAGAGAGAGGGATAAAAAGAGGGAGAGAGAGCAAAAGGGGGAGAGGGATAAAGACAGAGAGGAGAGGGATATAGAGAGAGGAGTGGAACAAAGAGAGAGGGATAAACAGAGGGAGAGAGTAAAAGGGGGAGAGGGATAAAGACAGAGAGGAGAGGGATAGAGAGAGAGGAGGGGAATAAAGAGAGGGATACAATAAGGGAGAGAGCAAAAGGGGAGACACATAAAGGCGGAGAGGGATAGAGAGAGAGGAGTAAAATAAAGAGAGAGGGATAAAAAGAGGGAGAGAGCAAACGGGTGGAGAGGGATACAGACAGAGGAGAGGAATCGAGAGAGCGGAGTGGAACAAAGAGAGAGGGATAAACAGAGGGAGAGAGTAAAAGGGGGAGAGGGATAAAGATAGAGAGGAGAGGGATAGAGAGAGAGGGATACAAAGAGGGAGTGAGTGGAAGGGGGAGAGGGATAAAGACAGAGAGGAGAGGGATAGAGAGGGAGGAGCGGAATAAAGAAAGAGGGATGAAAAGAGGAAGAGAGAACAACAGGGGAGAGGGATAAAGACAGAGAGGAGAGGGATAGAGAGAGAAAGGGGAGTGGAATAAAGAGAGGGATACAATGAGGGAAAGAGCAAAAGGGGAGACAGATAAAGGCAGAGAGGAGAGGGATAGAGAGGAGTGAGATGAAGAGAGAGGGATAAAAAGAGGGAGAGAGCAAAAGGGTGGAGAGGGATAAAGACAGAGAGGAGAGGGATAGAGAGAGAGGATGGGAATAACGAGAGAGGGATACAAAGAGGGAGTGAGAGAAAGGGGGAGAGGGATAAAGACAGAGAGGAGAGGGATAGAGAGAGAGGAGTGGAATAAAGAGAGAGGGATACAAAGAGGAAGAGAGCAAATGGGGAAATGGATAAAGACAGAGAGGAGAGGGATAGAGAGAGAGGAGTGGAATAAAGAGAGAGGGATACAAAGAGGAAGAGAGCAAATGGGGAAATGGATAAAGACAGAGAGTAGAGGGATAGAGAGAGAGGAGTGGAATAAAGAGAGGGATACAATGAGGGAGAGAGCAAAAGGGGGAGACAAATAAAGGCAGAGAGGAGAGGTATAGTGAGAGAGGAGTGAAATGAAGAGAGAGGAATAAAAAGAGGAAGAGAGAACAAAAGGGGGAGATGGATAATGACAGAGAGGAGAGGGATAGAGAGAGAGAAGTGAAATAAAGAGAGAGGGATACAATGAGGGAGAGAGAGCAACGGGGGAGAGGGATAGAGAGGAGTGAAATGAAGAGAGAGGGATAAAAAGAGGGAGAGAGCAAAAGGGTGGAGAGGGTTAAAGACAGAGAGGAGAGGGATAGTGAGAGAGGAGGGGAATAAAGAGAGAGGGATACAAAGAAGGAGTGAGAGAAATGGGGAGAGGGATAATGACAGAGAGGAGAGGGACAGAGAGGGAGGAGTGGAATAAAGAGAGAGGGGTAAAAGAGGGAGAGAGCAAAAGGGGGAAAGGGATAAAGACAGAGAGGAGAGGGATAGAGAGAGAGGAGTGGAATAAAGAGAGAGGGATAAAAAGAGGGAGGGAGAGCAAAAGGGGGAGAGGGATAAAGACAGAGAGGAGAGCTAGCCCACTGATCTGGCCCGGCGGGAGGGGAACCCAGGGAGCATCTTCAGTGACCTTCTGAGGAAACTTGACAAGCCTTCAACTCAAACCCCCCCCCCCACCTTTCCAGGAACCAAGAATCTGTCATCTATCAAGGGCGCCAGCACCACCAAGCGCTAAGAAGAAACCTACCTGATACAGGACTACTGGGGTTCAACCAGGTACTGGGCTGTGCCATCCCTGCCCCCTCTGTCTGCACCTGTGGCCCCTGCGCTGTCCTGCCACCGTCGGGTGGCCTGTCCTGTTCGAGCTGCTGACCTGCTCCCAACTTAACTAAACTATCTGTGGAGCACACTGCCTACCTAGCGCTAGCACCCTGACCTAGCCGCCTTGCCAGCGCTATCCTGCTGAGCCCTTGAAGAAGCGCTGACGATCCCAGAACTGCTGTGTCAGAGGAGCACTGTGTTTTCGCCTCGAGCGCTGTGCCTCTGACCCCTAATACGAGCACTGACATATTTGCCCCCGAAGCGCCACAAAGTGCCTGGGTGCTGCTCCGGCCCTGCCAGCGCTGTGACCGGGAATCACTCATGTCCCTCCCCAAACTCACCGCCGCAGCCGGGAGCCCTCTGGGCCTTGTCATCACCCCCTCGGCGGCCCCCGGAGCCAGGAGAGGGCCGCCGCAGTATTGTAGTGGGCCGTGCTAGGCCCTGAAGCCATCGCTACTACCCCCATGTGACGGGGGCACCCGGCCGCGTCACTGGCCGCGCCCCTGCCTCTCTTGTGCCGCTATTGGTCCCCGCGGCCGAGGCCCTAGCCGGCCACACTGTTATTGGCGGCCGGCTCCCCCGCCTCCAGAGGATGTAACCGGATTGGCCAGGGCCCCCGTGAGGGCCAAGAAGAGAGTTAGAACTGGCCTGGGGCTGGAGGGAGGCCCAGGAAGAGCGCTGGAGCAGCGCGGGCCTCCCCTGACCAGCTCATACCCCCCGAGGCCTGCAACCACCACCGGAGGGCTCTGTGTGGTACGAGAGACCCCCCCTCCAACGAGGACCACGCCGCAAGGGCTTCCACGGGAGCTGGAGTCGCCAGGTAAACCCCCGGGGAGGAGGGCGGAAGGCTGCAGGAGGCCCCGCGTTCGCCCCTCCCCCGCGGAAAGTGGTAGTTGGGCCCTGTTGGCCCCAGGTATATTGCGTAGATCGCTGACCTGGGCATTAGCCCTCATTGCTGACTGTGGTTAGGCCTAAGCTGGGCAGACGCGACGGATCTGCCAGACTGGTGACATCGAGCCTGCTGATGCCATGGCTACTACTGGGCCTCCCAGCAAAATATTCTGTGGGTTACCATAAGATAGATGGGCACGGAGTTATGGCTAGTTATTGATTGACTGCCTACAGTTACATAGTGAAAGGTTGCATGATCTCCCATGAAATGTATATTCCTGCCTGGTGCAAAGTTTGACCTACATAAGGAAGTGGGTAGTTCTACTTAAAGGAACTGTGTTACTCTTACCTAAGGAGGTCGTTCACATAATCAGATGTTGCCTGTTTCTTTAGGCACTGCTTATTCTTACTTCGATTAAATGCTCTGCATAGGCCCAATGAAATGTTCTATTTTCGCCTACTGAACTGATAATTGAATGCCTTTGTAATGAAGTCATTGCAGGGGCGGGCTTCATGAAATATTTATGGAGATATGCTATATTGATTATTGACCTACCCCCTTTACTACTGCAATGAAATGGTTCTTGAAATGTGCTGCAGTGATGATGAAATGTTCCCTTTGCCCTCATGATGAAATGCACTATTGAATTCTTGATGCCTTGATTATTGAGTACCCTACATTTTATTCTAGATAAAAGCTAATGGTTTAATTCAACGCAACTGGTGTGGTCTAAGTCCTTGCGTGCACTTATTGTCTCAGTGGGTGCGTGTGCTGTGTAGTCACTAAACACCTAAGCATTCGGGTGCCTACCTGCTCGTATACAACAACAAATAATATCTGGGGGTCAAAGAGTAGGTCAGTAAGTCAAGCAGGAAGGACCACTATACCAAATGCATGCAAAACAGTATCAGTGAGAAACAATAGTTAGTGAGCGGTCAAGTCAAGACTCAAGAGTATATGGAGAAAAATGTATTGTTCCCATCAGAAGCCACACTGTACCGCCCTTGTTGTCATCATTTGGGATCTCCTTACCCAGGAGACACGACGGCCGGTAAGTAGTTACCGTGACCGAGATGTGATGTGAGGGCAGAACAGAAGGGTATGATAGTGGCTAATGAAAAAAGCAGTGTCTGGTGATTGGAGTGAAAAAGTGAAGGGTAATGATAAAATTAGGTGAGTTGGGTGGAAAAGAGAAATTTATTAATATCCCCCAATCCCTAAGATTAACCTACCTGCTCGTGCCAGGCTACCCCCGAGGAACTGGTGACCCCAGTTCTTACAAGAGGGATAGAGAGAGAGGAGTGGAATAAAGAGAGAGGGATAAAAAGAGGGAGGCAGAGAGAGCAAAAGAGGGAGATGGATAAAGACAGAGAGGAGAGGGATAGAGAGAGAGGAGGGGAATAAAGAGAGAGGGATAAACAGAGGGAGAGAGTAAAAGGAGGAGAGGGATAGAGAGAGAGGACCGGAATAAAGAAAGAGGGATGAAAAGAGGAAGAGAGAACAACAGGGGAGTGGGATAAAGACAGAGAGGAGAGGGATAGAGAGAGAGAGGAGTGGAATGAAGAGAGGGATACAACGAGGGAGAGAGCAAAAGGGGGAGACAAATAAAGGCAGAGAGGGGAGGGATAGAGAGGAGTGAAATGAAAAGAGAGGGATACAAAGAGGGAGAGAGCAAAAGGGTGGAGAGAGATAAAGACAGAGAGGAGAGGGATAGAGAGAGAGAGGAGGGGAATAAAGAGAGAGGGATAAAAAGAGGGAGATGGATAAGACAGAGAGAAGAGGGATAGAGAGAGAGAGGAGTGGAATAAAGAGAGAGGGATAAAAAGAGGGAGAGGGATAAGACAGAGAGAAGAGGGATAGAGAGAGAGTGTGTGAGAGGGGGGAGAGGGCTATAAATAGTCATAGAGAGGGAGGTGAGGGATAAAAAGACAGAGAGAGGAGAGGATAATGATAAAAAAAGAGAGAGAGGAGAAGGATAAAAGGATAGAGAAGAGAGAGAGAGAGAGAGAGAGAGAGAGCATCCAAGAGGGGGAGAGGGATAAAGAGAGGAGAGGGATAGAGAGAGCCTGTGAGAGACAGGAGAGGGATAAAAAGAGACAGAGAGAGAGAGAGGAGAGGGATAAAAGGATAGAGAGGAGAGGGAATAAGAGAGAGAGCATGGGGGAGCGATAAAAAAGGGTGGGGAGAGGGAGAAAGAGAGAGGAGAGGAATAAAGAGAGCGATAAAGAGAGAGAGGGATAAAAAGAGGGAGAGGGCGAGAGGGATAAAAATAGTCAGAGAGAGAGACATATGAAAGGACTGAAAATTATTCTGATCGCATCCACCTGTCAGGGTTGGTGCACAGTAGTGGGAGCATGTCCCACTATAAAAATGCAAACAGCATTGTGTCGTGGTGACACACAGAGGAAAGCTCGCATTCTGAGATATAGTTACCATAGTTGTTTATTCAAAAGTTTATTCAAAAGACTGACGTGTGTCGACCGGAACGGTCTTTTTGGTGGTATTTCTGATATTCATATGGATTGATCGTCTTCATTGCTTAATTTTGCTCGCAAGAAAGTGCCACTCATAGTCGTTGAAATGTCACTCATAATTACACTGAATCTGTGAAAATGTCACACATGGCAACCTGAAACCGTGGCAGCTATGCCCCCATCATTTTGCCAGTATATCATACTTTAAATATTGTTCGCTTATATATAGGTTACCTCAATATTCTGAACATACGTTTATAGAGGCAAGAAGAAATGTATTCAGTTTAACATGACATATAGGCACCCCCTTGACACTTTCTTTCGCACGGACAAAAGGGGCATCATTTGAGTAAACCGCTTTGTTTATTTTGCTGCTGAGCTTGTTATTGTTTTGCCGGTCACTTAAATATTTGCGCCTTTGTGCACAAACTAAAGGGGCATACTTTGTCGAGACTGGTTAAATGCTCATGCTGCTAAACTTGTCATTGTTTTTACCACTCACGTTGAAATATTTGCACCTTTATGCACAAATTAAAGGGTCGTTGTTTGACTGGACGGGTTTGATGTTTATGCTGCTAAACTCTTATTTCTTTACCAGGCCCTTTGCAATATTTATGCCTTCATGCACAAACAGAAGAGGAAATAGTCTGACTAAATAGGTTTGATTCATGTATGCTGCTGCTTGCTCTACTTGTGTTGGTCTTACCAGTCACTTTGAAATAGTTGCGACTTCATGCACAAACCAAAAGGGCATAGGTTGACTAAAATGGTTTGATTTTTGTATGCTGCTGCCTGCTGTACTTGGTACCATTTTGCCAGTCACTTTGAAATATTTGAGCCTTCAAAAGGGGAATTGTTAGTTTAAACTGGTTTGATTATTGTATGGTGCTGTAGTTGTTATTGTTTACCAGTTGCTTTGAAATATGTTCCTTTATGCACACACCAAACGGGGAATTGTTTGACTAACCTGGCGTCATTTTTACATACTGCTGGACTTGTTTTTACCATGCACTTTGAAAGTATTTTCACCTTGATGCAAGAACAAAAACTGGATTGTTTTACAAGACATGCTTGATTTTTGTATATTACTAGACCAGTGATTGATTTATTTACACTTTGATAGTTTTTGCCCTTTTTTTGCTTTATCAACTACAGTTTGCATAGATTGTCATTAGGTACTTGCTGATATGGTTTGTTTTTATTCTACATGCAGTGTTATATATGGTGTTGCTTGCACTTGTCTGTAATATGTATGCCTTAAATCTTGTAGTTACACTACAGAATTGATCAATTGAAACAGACAAAACAGCTGCATCAATGTCAGGGGCGGCTGGTGACATTTGAAAGTGGTGAGGCATAAAAGTTCAGGATGAGCGGCACCATCCATCCTGCATCAATGACATCCATCTATCCATCCTGAATCAATGACATTCATCCATCCATCCTGCATCCATGACACTCATCCATCCACCCTGCATCAATGACATCCATCTATCCATCCTAAATCAATGACATTCATCCATCCATCCTGCATCTATGACATTCATCCATCCATCCTGCATCAATGACATCCATCCATCCATCCTGCATCAATGACATCCATCCATCCATCCATCCTGAATCCATGACATTCATCCATCCATCCTGCATCAATGACATTCATCTATCCACCTGCATCCATGACGTTCACCCATCCACCTGCAGCCATGAATTCAATCCCCCCTACATCCATGACATTCATCCATCTTCCCTTCATCAATAGAATTCAATTCATCCATTCTCGCAGCATCCAGGACCATCTCCCCCTCTCCCTCGCCCCATCCACCGGTATCCCTGGCAGGTTGTTGTGCCTGATATCCACCAGCGGGTGCCGCAGTGTCAATTGAGGCAGATTCAACATGCCCTTGCGTCACGGCCTGCATCGCTTTGCATTGTGGACCTTGTAGGCCCCAGCAGAGCCAACGGCGTCCTCGCTTTTCACACAGCTCCTTTGCGCTGCTTCATTTGACCTCCTTGGTGGAGTCCATTGCATGCAAAGACCAGCCGTGTGCCATAAAAAGAGGGGCTGCTGGCGGTGCGGGCCGGGGGATTAGAAAGAGCGTCAACCAGACTCCGCTCTGCACCGAATGTTTCCCAAAATGCCGACACATGGCGAAAGCAAAACAAAAAAAAAAGAAATTATAAAAATTAAGACAACGCAGACCTGCAGCAGAACAAAGACACAAAGTATTTGATGCCAAAACCATGTAGTGTGGTCGTACACCACAAACCAGCGTCAGTGACTCAAGTGTGTACCTTAGATCTAACGGTAGATCCTCTCTTTCTGGTCGTCCCCCAGTATTGTGGGAATTTAGTTGTATGTCACAGTTCATCTTTTGCATCACAGATGTAGGTTTCAATTGTCCAATTTTGCATGTTCGAATTCAGTAGGGCACTGCAGCTATATATGTAGTAATACATGTTCTCACATTTTGCTTCACTGCATATTTCACAGTTCAGAGCTGATTAGGGAACTGTACCAGTGCTGTGTCCTTAAGCAGTTAATATTCACATAATGCCTCAGTTCATAGCGCGGACGGCGCAGCTCGCAGGATGTCGGGGGCTCGCACAAAGCCGGCTTAAAACTTCTCTGCAGTAAATCAAAGTCATGCCCTGGGGGCACAGGGGCAAGCGCCCACCCCACCCGACCCCAGCGCCACCCCTGAATCTAGTCAGCAGCAGCATTGAGCGTGCAGATGCACTGCAGTCGCGGCTCACGGCTGGGGGGTGAGGGGGTGTTGCACGGGGTCCCCTATCTGAGGTCCTGAGCAGGTCTGCGCCGCCTGAGTCCGTCCGTTGGTGCCTACAACCTACAGCCCCTCTCAGCCAATCCTTGCGCTGCTAGCAGCACCAGGGCACGGCTATTCTTCGCCCACCCCACGCCCATTAGGAGCCCAGAGGGCTCCTAATGGGCATGTGCAAACAATCAAAACACAAGTGCGCATGAGTGGGCACGGTGCGAAAATTCGCCCTCCGTCCCCACTCATGTGCACTTGTGTTGTGCTGCTGCCTGTTGCCCCCCACTGGTCTGACAATCATGTCAGTCAACATGACGCTGGACAGCCCACCCCTTCAGACTCTGAAGGGGTGGGCGGTCCAGTGTCATGCTGACTGACATGATTGTCAGTTCTCCCTCTGCGTCTTTGAACTTAAGTAAACTGAATCAGTTTACTTAAGTTCAAAGATGCCGAGGGAGCTGCGGACGGGGGGGGGGGGGGCTATGCCCCCACGCCCCAATGGACGCACCACGCCTGATCAATGTTCTGAAGCATCCAAACAGTTTTCTTGCTCAGCCTTGTTTGCCTGCCTGTTTTGCAATGCTTACTAATAAAGACATGATGGAAGAAATTGAAATTGCTTCTTCAGTTCACGTTATTATCATGCACAACCCTTGACAGTTGCTAGTGTGTGGCATGCAGATAATTCATCAGTCTATTTCTCTTGCCTTTCGCAGGATACCAAGCTATATTTTGTGTACTTATCATGTATATTGCCAGTCGAGCTTTTATGGAATTGCAGGTTTGGGTTTGTCTTTCAAATGTTCATGTTATTGTCCATTAATGTCAATTCTATTCAGATCCTTCATAGTTGTTCTTCAGCCATAGGCAGTTTCGGAGACAATAGGATCACTCCTTGGCATTGTTCTGATTGCTGCCCCAGTGGAATAATCTGCTTTTGACAGTATTGTTACAAATGGCATAGCTTGTATGTTAAGAGTGTTTCCCACTTTCTCATTAGAACTTAGAGAGACAATATAGAGGCATTTCATTTAAATGTTGGAGGTTTCAAATCAAAATATACTAGATTTCTTGCTGGTGGGCAAAGTAGTAGGTGGTGGGCCGGGCCGCGGTGAAGGGGGGCCCCCTCCATGTGCTTTGCAGGGGGGCCCCTTCAAGTTTTGTTACGCCACTGGCAAAAAGGTTTCCCTTCTTGCACAAAAATAATCATCCCCAGCAATACAGACACCCTTGCACCATGGTGCAAAGATGCCTGCGTTGGCGCACAGCAGACAGTTGTGTGCTGGCTAAGTGGAAAAGAACAGGAATGCACCGTATCTGATAGATACAGAGCTTTCCTGCCATTTTCTTTTGCCGTAGGGCAGGACAAAAGGACGGCCTGCAACGCAGCCCTACAACAAATCCTCATAAATGAGGTCCAGGATCTTTAGGAGTAATTGGCATCACCTTTGATTTATAGAGAAAGAATCTTTTTGTGCAGGGATTTTTGTCCAGTCCAAACAGTGTCAGTTTTGGATTGGAGGTAATGAGCATTTGTACAAACCTCCCCACTACTCTTACCAAAGCTCCTCTACTAATCTTTCAATGTCTGATCTGAATTTCAGAAATCGTTTTAAGGCATGGGCAAAGTGGACGAATGCCAGGGCCCCCACCTTCATAAAGGCACCCAAGAGAAAGTGAACTTTCTCTCTAGATCTTTTCTGTGAATTTTTGTATCTTAATCTTTAACATATAATTCAATATTATAAGGCAATATAGGGCTTCAATTAGCATGCAAGTGGTCGTAAAATTCAAAGTCGTTCCAAACAGGGGCCCTCAAATTATTCTGCTTGTGGTCCCCAAAATTCTTAAGCTGACGTTGCCCTACATGCTCTCTGCAAGCAAAACTGTGCCACTGCTCTAGAGTGGCATATTTCTAGTGGGTGTATGCTTACATGACCACTTGTATGACCGCCTGAATGACTGCATGAATACTTTCATGATGGCGTCTCTTATGTTTGAGCATCCTATCATTCGCACATTTTCACTTTCTGCTCATGCATATTCACAGTAATAAAGACATAGTATAAGACCAGAACTTTGGTTCTACACTACCCATATAGTCAGTACTGCAAACACACTCTCCCATCCATGGTACTCCCACAGAGTAGCATGGTACCCATCCGCAAAGCACTTCAGTACCTCATCAGGGTTGAGAAGTGCTACATAAAAGCGAATACAATATTATATCCACAGTCCTACACTTTTTCTTGTGACAGTGGAAAATCTGCCATACTGGTGGGTGTTCCTTGGATGCAATGGGATTTAGTGCCAGAGAATCCAGAATACAGGCGTCTGAGCACCAAGTCCTTTTTCTGTGGTTAAAAGTGTAAATTATGAACAGAAAATAGTCCAGTAATCCCCATTTTCATTCTGTTTTTGAGCCTAAATACTGACACCTTATCCGTTTCTGAGGTAGTCACTCCTAGTGCAGTGCTGCTCTAAAGTTCATGAAAACAACCATTTTAAGAAAACATGATTTCAGGGAAACAGCTGTTGCCTGTTGTTTCCAAATAGATCTCAGTGCATCATACTATAGCTGCCACATCTGATTTGAAGTGGTGCATGTGCAGTGTGCGAAACAAAAGAATCACACCCTCCTTAATAGGACATGAATGCTTCCTCAAGGGGATTTGCTTCGCGATAACCATGACTACGTGCATGACCACTTGCTTTGTGAGAAATTGGCTGTTCCAGTGAGTTGGATGATCAGCCTCAGAGTGTACATTTTTAGGAATTGGAGGTTATGTTGTAAAGAGGGTGCCTGCAGGTCCAGGTTAAGGGCCACTACCATAAGATTTTTGGATTCTTTTGATGTCTCAGGAGTATCATTTGACTTAGGGACAGGTGACTATTTTGGTGATTTCAGGAGTTGCGTCTGTTGAAACATGGGAGGTTTGTAGTTATCCTGGAGACATTTGGCCACACATCTCAGAGTAGGTGCAAAACAATGAACAACGTAGGACTAAGGAACATAGAGGAGAATGTTGTCAAGTTTACTCTGGGGAAATGCCAGCACTCCTGAGCCACTTGTGCACAATAAATGTTTATTGGTATACTTAGGTGTATGATTGCAAGCCGTGTCACAAGCATAAGTCTGTCGCTTTAGGGTACAGTCATTCAACAGGTAGCACTAGTAGCATAGTGGTGGACACCATCTTGTGTGTTGGGGTAAGGATGGTGAGACCTAGTGTCAAGCCTGTGACTATCCCTTTACCTGAATTTTTGTAATATATGTATTGAAATACGTAGACATGAGCAGAACAGGAGAATTAACCTTAATAGGAAACTGAGGCCCCCATATTTGCATATCCACATGAGAGGCCATGTTTCATTATTAATGTGATGATTTTTTTCTAGGCCAAGCTGGCAAAGCTTCTTCTTCCAAAAGCAACATGATGCTTAGCTTACAGTATTACACTGTTGCCTTTCAATTACCTTCCAATATAATTGACAAATGCAAAAAGAACAATTGATGCACGGAATGCTGCCAATGTCAAACACTTACCTCCAGTCAGTATTGCTAGGAAGTTATCCACACAGAGTTACTTTCTATCAGGCTCCCTGTTATTTAATGTGCAAGATATAATAGCTCATGTAGTATAATGGTTGGATAACCTTAAAAAGTACATTAGAAAGGCAGCGATGATTCAAATGGACTGCCCAGCAGTGGAGGTGGCTGTCGAAGTTTGAAACCTGTGAGGTGTTAAACGAAACCTTGAGGTTGACTGGGTAAGTGAAGCGAGTGAGCACAATTGTTCCAACGGGGGTTCAGAGGGTTCATCTATTGAAGGAATGTGTTAAAATGGGGTAAAATTGTGCATTTTCCAGCAAAATTTCTTTAATAGGATGACCAAAAAGCAATACCTTTAAGAGGCAATTCTAATGGAACATTTCTAAGTAATAGGAAATTCCATGGTTAGTAAGCAAGCCTGACCTCGCCAGGGATGCAGGCACCAGGTCAGCGGGATTGGCTTCGGATCTGCCCTGAAATTTCTGTAAATGTATTCTCCTTCTTGGAGATGCTTGTCCTGAATATACTTTACATAAATGTGGTGAATTGTTTGATTCAGTTCAGTGTACAACATTGTTATCATCCCTTTAAACTTGATGTTTTAAAAATAAACTTCCTGGGCCTGATTCACACAGGTAAACCTACACTTTTGTGCAAGCTTAAGCTTGTTTAGAATTCACAAAGCTGCATTTTAATTGTAAGTTTCCGAATGTGGAGACTCCACCGTTGGGGCGGAGAACTCTGTGCATAAAAAGCCACAACATGCCTATCTTTTTATGTTGGGAGTTCTCCGCCCTCGTAAACTTATGATTAAAATGCAGGTTTGCGATTTCCAAACACATGTACACCTACACAAAAGTGTAAGTTTATTTTGGTGAATCAGGCCCGATTGTGTTATTATGGCTGTGATGAAGCAGGGTTTTACTCTAGTTAATAAATTAGTAAATAATCTTTTAATATAAAACTTCTCTAGAATGGTTAAATGTCCTTCTAAACTCCATAATGAAATGCCCCTAGGGTTAGGGAAACATTGGGGCTTGTTCACACCACTGGTACATCACTTTTTCCCATATTAAAAGTGAGGCACCAGCGTTGCAAGGGGCTTTGAAAAGAAGCCCCATTGTTCCTTTTGTGCAACACATTTATATCTTAAGTGCCAATGATGGGTTCTAATAGCTGCCCCATCCTCATCTAATCAGGCACTTGGTGGTTCTTCCAGTGACATATTCTTTCGTTTATGGCTCATCCTTCTCACACCTTCATCTCCAAAGCATTCCAAAGACCCCATTCTGTAGTTAGTGGCAGCAGAAAACACTGCTATGTTATATTCTGACTAGGGACGCCCAACACTTCAATACTGAGATCTACATGCACACTTTTTTTACCTCTGGCTAGATTTGGGAATTTCATTGTCTTACCCTGTCTAGGTTCCACCTTTACAATTGGAAGCACAAAGTAATCCATTAAGAGGGAAATAGTATTTGTAGCTCTCTAGTACAATCATCCACCAGTTGTGATATTTCCTGTTTATTCTCTACATTACCAGGAGACAAGTACTATGCTTTTGTATGATTATATATGAATGTGAAGCAAGCACATGAGGTTTCTGGCCTTCCCATTTAACTTCATCAAAGTTATTACTTGAGGGTGGTTTTGGAGATAGACGCCAAGAATGTGGTGTCCATGACCTTTTTGACACCAGTATTTTCTAAGTTGTTGTCAGGGTGAGAGGGGTCCACATGGTCTTAGACAGTATTCTGAAGACGTAAGGATAGTCCCATTGTTTATAATGTCTACGTAAATATGGCTGACTTGTCTGGACAGTCAAGAGTCTTCTAAAGCAACTAAGCAGGCGTTTGGTCAAAGGTTCTATTACTTAAATGTATAGCAATTAATTTACTTTCAATGCCACAAATTTCATTCAATAAGCTCATTTTATACACATGATTCAAAGGTAGTCATCAGTTTTAGATAGTGTGGCTGAGCCCTTCCCCTGTAGTAATTGTTTCGCACAAACAATGATGGTTGGATATAAAGCACATCTTCTGCTTAATTTCTGTGAGCCTTTGTAAGGTTTGCTTTCTACATTTTTTCAGTATATATGTAACTCCTAAACTAGGCCATAATCTAATTAATCCTTCTAATTTTTCATCCTAAAGATGTCTGGATTCTTTGGAGTGGACATCCACCATATTAATGTATTTCGACCTCAAAAATAATTTGAGTAAATCCCATTCTGAACATAACTGTACCTATCTACATCACAGTTTTGTGGCCTACAATAACTGTTTTTAAGTTCTGAAATCACTCAATTCTCGACCTTTCTACACAGGTTCTGAGAATAAAAATGTTCACCCACGCACAGACCATTTTTCCATACACTACATTTCTGTATTATAAAAAATGTCTCTTTAATAGTTTTTTTCCATTCAGCTCCGAATTCAGATGCTCCAAGTGGAAATTTGTCCTGATGATGGCCCAATGATTACTGCTGCTTGGCTGAAACATCAGCTATACATACATGGATAATCAAATCGATGTCTGTTGAGCTAAACACCAATACATAATTGCCCTTATCTTTTCCAAAATCTGACCAGCCACTGCAGCCTTTGCAGGTTATAAGGGAAACATGTGCTGTTTCTCAATGATCTGTGCAAATCTGTTTTTGGCTGTACACACTTCTCACTGGGCACTGCTTGATTTTATTTGCTCTTATTATTCTTTATGATTTTCGATACATGAATATATGATTACATTGAAAATCAGTTCTCTTGTTAATCGTGGATTTCTATGAATGTCTGAAATTATAATATAATCGTCATCACAGGAATTGATTAAACGTATAATACAAACAAGCGAAAAATGTATGTAGCTCTTTTGGGGAGAAGTTATTTTTTTATCTATGTTGTCAATTACTGGGCTATTTTGTTTTCCTGGATTACTCTGTCCTAATCAATTCGTAAAAATGCTGCAAGCAGATAGAAAAGGAGGGTTGCCACAATCAGCACAACAACACTGTTCTCAGAATAGTGTGAAATCCATTGATGGACAATGGATTCCATACACCTCTATTAGGCCAACACCTTTGTTTAATCTCTAAAGAAATATGGTAGTACTAACAGTACTATACTATACTTCAGTGAACTTGAATGAATCCTGACAGCCATATTTAGAAGACTGAAACTGCATCAATGATCAAGCATGTCTGAGCACTACATACCTCCTTTGATCAGACCACAGGTTGTATATCCTTTCCAAAGGCTGCACAGATGTGCATTCTAGAGCCCTTATACCGACATTCTCATCTGCCTCAGAGTTCAGGACTACTCTACACAAGAGCCACATGCCAAAGGTCAGCCCAAAACCACAAGGTTGGATTCTGGAACATCTTTCAAATTGCAATATTTAGAAAGAATATACAAGTTATATGGAAAATCAATTGGCAGTTTGGAGTAAGCAGTATTTTTAATGAACGCTGACATAACCATATTGATATGATGAAATATCTGTATCAGTGTCTGTCTGAGCAGATTTTAGTCAACAAAATTGGGGTTGGAGGTTATCCAAACCCAGGCGCCTGTAATAGCTACCCTAGGTTAGGAGGCTAGATAGGCAGGAGATCAAAGCAACAGTGACCAACAACCCCACCAGCATTTCTAAGAAATACGAAGTTGGGACAGGGCTCCATACATAAATAAATTAGCTGAGCTTGGTACACAATATATCTATGTATAGAATGTGGCAGAATGGTGCTTGTATTGAGAGGTATGCCCTTCTGAGCTATGGATGATACTGAGTGCACAAAACACCAGGTGTAGTGACAGTGACATCACTCACCCTTTGGTGATCTGACAGACCCACTTTCCCATCCTACCTCCTTAACAACCTCCTATTTACAGCTGTGAGTCTATGGAACGGTCAATGAGTGGAAACTATAGAAAGTGAACAGGGTTTCATAGACCTGATTACTTTTTTTTATTTCCTGCTGCTTCTTCCTCAGGAAGGGCAGTGCTTGAGGTACTAAAGAAAAAGCCAAAGGTAGATGACTACACCTAATTAATGTCCACGCAAAAAGCCCTGAAAAGATACAATATTGCCTCAATGGTCCACCTCCCAGTGTGCATTTGGTAACTGTGGGTTTTAAAGTCAATGCACCTTAGGAGCGCATCTTACTTGAAAACCTACTAGGACTCTACATCATGTCCTAGCCAGAGACCTTTGTTAGCATAAGACTGGCATCTTCTGAATGGGCAGGGAACTAGAACTGAGGAAATCAGAGATACAGCCAACAAACAAGTTAAACCAGGCTGCATGCCCCAAATTGACAAAGGGACCCTTACAAGAGGATAAGGATCTTCCATGATGTGATAGTCATTCTCTTTGAGAGCTGTTTGTCATTTGCCTGCATCCCCCACAAAAAAACTAAATGAAACAGACACATTGAAAAAAACACAGAGCAAATAAATAGGATGTGATATATTTCTGTTTTCCAGAGAAAGCTTTTAAATAATTCATGCTCCTAGTCAGCTTTTTGACAGCCTAATATAGTTTAGAAACCATCTTGCAGGATTAATTTGACCCCTAACATCGTTTTACTGATCTTGTTATTTACTTTCTACCTAAAAAAGTTTGCTAATGACAGTTGCTGTGGCATTTCATTCTACAACCAATTGGACTTCAATTCTATCATAGATTGGATAAAAATGTCGGCATAGGTTTATATTACTGTGCAATTACACTTTGTTTTACATACATACATAGCTTGAGTTACTGATGGAAAAACCTTGCACTTTTCTTCTCTAACATCCAGCACTTAGGGTCTGATTTAAAGTTTGGCGGACGGGATACTCTGTTATTCCATCACAGACATGCCGGATATCCGATCCGCCATATTACAAGTGCCATTGGAAATAATGCCCTTATAATACTTCAGAAAGGGAGAATTGCCGAAACGTGTCTGCTGGATGTCGAATAAATTACCTGTGCAGAACCTGTTGAGTGCTCTAGTTTGTTCTGGTGGAACTTGTGGTTGGAGTTATTCCGCGAGGCCACGCTCACGATGGATGCACCCGTCATTAAGAGTATAACAGTTTCTGTGTGGCAACTGTGAGGTGGAAAGACTATATATTGTTGTAGGAATTACTGTGCAAGCGAGGACCCAAGCCCTGCATCGCAACCCACAGGGGCTTTTTTATATAATTGACATTTGAGCAGTGACACAGCAGCTCACTTGAGTAAAACAATGAACTACAACATCCAGGAGGCCCATCAGGACGGGGTGTTTGGCTGAAATAGCGGTACTGATGTTGTGTCATTTACTTTTCCAGGTGCCTTTGAGGAAGTGCAACTTCGCACGAAACGAGTCAGGAGAAACTGGACAATACTTATGTGATCCAAGGCTGTTCCCTCACTGTACCCTGCAATTAATATTGATGGCAAAGACTTACCTGTCGTGTGGCTCCCTCTATAGCAGGCAACTTCTTTGGTGGAATTTGTGCAGCTCAGCCTCGGCCACTGAGAGAGCCCCGCTGCTGTTTTCGGCATCCTGCAGCGACGCCAACCGATGCCGCTGCTGATGGGACAGGTGCCGGTTGTTGTAGGAATTACTGTGCAAGCGAGGACCCAAGCCCTGCATCGCAACCCACTGGGGCTTTTTCATATAATTGACATTTGAGCAGTGACACAGCAGCTCACTTGAGTAAAACAATGAACTACAACATACAGGAGGCCTAGAGAGGCCACGTTCATCAGGGAAGGGTGTTTGGCTGAAATAGCGGTACTGATGCCGTGTCATTTACTTTTTCAGGTGCCTTTGAAGAAGTGCAACTTTGCACGAAACGCATCAGGTGAAACAGGACAATACTTTTGTGATCCAAGGCTGTTCCCTCGCTGTACCCTGCAATAAATATTGATGGCAAAGACTTACCTGTCGTGTGGCTGCCTCCTTAGCTATAGCTATATATATATATATATATATACAACTGATAACCACTGGTACTTACAGCTACTGGGTAGTTTTAGCTTGGACCATGTTTCCATGGGAAATAGATTTTTGGTTTGCTTATAACTTGGGCCGCTGTTGGACAAATCTTCACAAAAAGAGTTCATTCACTTTATTCTTTGAAAATTTCAAAGTAATTTGTCAAACGAGAGCCAAGAAATAGGAGGGTTCCCAAAATGTGTTTTTCTCTTGCAAATTTCTATAGGAAAATTGAACAGCAATACCACAAACATGGCTGAATGGATTTACACCAAATTTAGCAGAAAGCTAGATCTTGATACAGAAAGCGTGCTTTTTGAGATTTGGTGTAAATCTGTACAATGTTTTGAGAAATTAAGGTTTACAATGTATGTATATATAGGGTGGATTCAGCAAATCAAAATATTGACTTATTAGCTCAAACTAAATCAACAAAGGTGTTGTGAAAGCCATTTTAGGGCTCAGGGACTCACTCATCTGTCCTAGAGGAAAAGATCATAAAAAACATATCGGGGCACGGTAGGGATACCCTTGCCTCCCTAGGGGTGATGGAGGGACCATGCCAGGGCCAAAATAAGAACCACAGTTCAGTAAAACAAATTGATTGGTTCCTGTGCATTTCAATTTTAACCACCCCTGGGTGGGCCAGGGCTGGGGGGCTGTTTTTTTAAAACAATTTGTTAGGGTAGAGGGTATGCAGACCCCCTCCCCAAGCTATTAGGAGGCCCTACTTATGTTCTATTTGGCGATGGTCCCTTTTTCATCACACCACCCAAAATATACTAAACCCCATCTTTAAACCTGCAGAAACACACAAAATAAACAAAGGAACACAATCATTATCCAGCACATCTCACCCATTCCACAATAATCCACCCCCTGTTTTTGGTGTAATTATATCTATGATTCATATTTATGCAGCTGCCTCATCATGCATTGGTCAGTTGTTGTATCAATTCAAATTTTTTCTCTGCCACCTACAGCATACCACATACGGAAATTGGTCAGCCCACTTCAGCTTTTGGTTAATTTCATTTTGAGTGTTGGCATTATCAGGTAGATTAATCAAAGACCCGTTTTGCGAGTCTTTAATAGCGATTCATAAGGAATCGCTATTACAGACTCGCAAAACGGGATTCATGTAGGAATCGCAAAATAAATTGCGATTCCTACAAATTCCTTATTTGCGATTAGCAAATTGCTAATCGCAAATAAGGAATAACTCTCCATTCATTCCTATGGGCCTCAAGGCCCATAGGAATGAATGGGGAGGATTCCTTATTTGCGATTAGCAATTAGCTAATCGCAAATAAGATAGCGATTTCAAGGGTGCCAGGGGTGTCCAAAGGACACCCTGTAGCACCCCTAAAATGCAAATTTACACAGGTGTTGCGCACACACATGTCCAAAGGACATGTGTGTGTGTAACATGCAACAGAGAAAAATGCACTAAAGTGCTTTTTTCAATTTTTTTCGCAATTTACCTCAAAGTCAGACTTCGTGGTAAATAGCGACCAAATATTGCGAATTCGCTATTTCAAATTGGTTAATGAATTGCATTTAAGGAATCTCTAATAGAGATTCCTTAAATCCAATTCCTCGCAAATATGCGATTTCGCAAATAGCGATTCTTGCATTTGGGATGATGAATCCCAAATGCAAAATTGCACTCGCAAAGGGCCAGATTCTCAGAATCTGGCCCTTTGCGAGCGCAATTTAGCTTGATGAATCTACCTGTATGTTCTTTCACATTGAGCACATCAGCACACAAGGTACGTCCCTTTAGTTCCTGGTACTACAGTGGCAATAAGTGATTTTTAAAACCCAAAAATATCTTTTTGTCTTTAGCCATTTTTTTTATATTGGCAAGAGCCTGACAGCCTGCTTCCCACACAAAAATAACTTTTTACAAACACCATGACAAAACAAAACGATCATTGGCACAGCCAAAAGGTTAGCAGCTACCGTCAGACCTATTGGTTGTGCCAATGCTTGCTTACTTAAAGAAGTAATACGATGTGCATACCTTGATACACATATGTCATCAGTAATAAATCCTAACCTAAAGTCAAGAAGGTTTACGCAGTTTGAAAAAATATAAACGTTTTGAATTTAAATATCTTTGTAACATGTATATGATGCCTATTATACAATTTAGGGTATTTACTCTTTTTGTCTTTTTTTCGCTTTTGGTTATTGGTTTTACAGCAACTAGGCAACCAATAATTGTTGTAGTGAACATTTGTGACTCTAATAATCATAATGAACCCTTTTATTACTGCATGAGCTAAGATCCATTCCATAACCAGATTAAAGTTGAGCATTCTGCAAGAGACTGGGATAAGTACCTGTTTGCTATTTAATAGGAGGAATTGTAATTCAACGTGCATTGTTCAAACGAAATAACCAAGTATCATTTCCCAAGGACTGTTTCTTCCTAAAATCATGTCTTCTGTTCAGCCTCATTTAGGCGTACTTTTATAAACTACAATTAAGCTCAATTTACCTCGTTTAGCATGCAAGCCCTTGTCTCAATATTTCAGTGCATAATCCATCTGACATTTTAATGACTCCTGAATGCTCGTTTTCTGCACCCGATGAAGTTACCATCAGCCTGGAAAATGAGCCAGACACTAAGGAGGGACTAAGGAGGAAGAGGAACATTTGACCCCAAAGGCTAAAATGATTTTGCATTTTTTGCATTGTCGAAATAGCAGCACTGGGAATAGTGGAGAGTGAACAAAAACTGAAAACCAGCTAAGTAAAGGTGTGTTAAGTAAATCAGAATAAAACAGGTATCAAATGAGATGGGAATGCATATGGAAAAGGTTTGGAACAGGCAATTTGTTTTGTCAGAAAGGCATATTTTCATAGTATATAGCTGTGTGAATGAACAATATAACGCATAATAAATAATTTAGAAGTACATTTAGCAATCTGGTAAAAATATATACTATATTTTTAGGGTCATTTTATTGTCCTAATTACTTACCCATAATCCCATTGCTTCTTTTCCTATTCCTCGTTCCAGTATTTATTATGAGGGTATAAGATGTTACCAACTACATGACAAACTCTGCATAAAAACGTATCCTTGCCCCCCTCCCCCCTGCAGTAATATGTATGGTTTCTCGCACATCCTATGATGTCTTTATCCAAGCCTCCAATCAATCAGTCAGGGGTTTATAAATCGCAGCTACTCACCCGTGAGGGTCTCAAGACGCTGAGGGTGGGGGGGGGGGGGGGGTTCCGTTGCGTGTTGGGGTCATCTGAAGAGCCATATCTTGAGGTCCTTTCTGATCTAGAGCAGTTTAGGGCTTTGCTGGAGGTGGAGGGAGAGGTCTTGGCTGCGAGGTAGGAGAAGGACTTTCCACCCATTCTGGTCTTGTAGATGTGTTGAATGTCAGCCAGGAAGAGGTGGGCTGATCAGAGCACAACCCTCTTCCGAAGGTGGCTGGAGATCAGCAAGGATGAGCAACAGAATTCAGCATAATGGAATTACCACATCTCCATATTCATCCATTTCTTCTCCAAGTCCTTGCGGCTATGCAATGCATCAAAGCCTACAAGACACTCTTCCTGAAATAAGCCCACCAAAATTGAATTGCTAAAGCCAGGCCCTCATTACAAGTCACCACGATGTGGAGTATTAATTACACACCTCTTAGGTTAATTGTACAGGGTTAAAATTAACTTTGGGGATGTAGAATTAACCCTTAAATTCACCTCAGAAATTTGCAATTCTAAGGGAATCAGTAATTTTAGCTTCAATTTCCCAGGTACTTTCTCATTTTGCCCCAGACTTTCACAAAGAGGTTTAAGCTTTAAGCAATCAAAAAATCTAGGTTAAAGGAAACAGATCTGTAGTGTTCCACATATCTCCTATTTCTGGCATTGCCGTTCCCATAAAAATGAAGTGGGCACTCATAAGTACAGCCTAAAGGTTTACTCATAGCCACCGTTCACATGTAATGCAAAATCAACATCCCATACATTTTCATACTAACCCATCGGTGTGAGTTTAGCCTATGGATTGATTCTTGAGGGCCCTGTCACTTTGCCCGACTCAGCGGATCGGATCCACAGTCTAGCTGCACTGCTCTAGGGCTAAGGAATATTTCTCCCAGGGACCAAAAACTCTTATGACTCACTACAATTCTTTTTGCCAAGTAATAAATGGAAACATTTGTATGGAAAAACTAGTTGGTTTAAAGGAAAATGTGGAGAAATCAGGTGCGATTCTACATTATCCCTCATTCTAGTCAGATACATTTGGAATCTTGGGGTAATTTCACACACAGGAAAAATTCAAGGGCCAGTAAAGGCAAAATAAAGTACAGTAAATCCAGTCTATTGAGAATGAGAATCATTATATTGTTAGCAGGCATTGGCGAAATGTACATTATGCCAGCATAATTTATGTAATTTTGGGAATAATGTGTTAAACTTGTTCACAAGTTTCAAGCAATTGCGCCATTACGGCACTTTGCATAATTAGGTGCCATTTGTATAGAGACTTACAGCAAAATAGGCCATTCTCGTAAAAAATGTACCATGAACACATAGGAACAACAGAATGTGAAGTGCTATTGTTGACGATGGTTTGGTTTAAATGGGTATTCGCGCCAAAAATTTGATCTGAGAGCATATTTTGTGTGGAACTATTGCACAAAATGATGGATTAGCATTTATTGTGATTATACATATTTTGCCTACATTATGCGTAATTACATTAATGCAAAGTATTCCAATTTTGCATATACCTACATTTTATTTGCCATTTGTAAAGTAGTTTGTTGCCACTTATGCTGCCTTATAATGTCCAACCTGCTCCATTTTGCTGCATGACTGGATGAGCTTGCAGATGCTTTCTAGCCTTTGAGGGAAGCGTTTTGTATATCTCTTGAAGAAATATGCGGTTCGCCTGATGGTGTACAATAACTTAGCTCACATGTGTGAAATTGTTTGGGAGTTTAATCTAGGCATATTAACATAGGCTCATGATGCGTATTGTGGACTGAAATAGTTTTTTGATATGAAAAAGCTGTGTGATGACATGACAATGCTCGTGGTGCATCTTACAATGCTGACTGCTAGTATTCATTTAGGCCCTCATTTGAGTAACCTGGGAAATGGATCAGTATTTTCACACCCTCAGATCAGCTCTTAATTTGTAAACGAATAAATGCCGGTGCCCAAAGCTCTACGCAGAAGCAGGTGGCTAGTGGTAATGAATGTTAGAGTGCCAAATACCAAGGCTGCGTAGTTTTGAGTCCAACTCATGCCTCTTTAATCAATTACCAGACACTGTCGGCCTCTCTTTGTTGCTCCTACAAGTTAATGCTTTTTCCGGTTGTGAAGTTTTTTCTGTCTTTCACTTACTCCTTCTTTCCCCTATGTGCTTAATTACGAGTCTGGTGGTCTACGGACCTCCTGACTCGTGGAGGCGTGGCGGTGGCGGTTTCCAATCCGCCTTATTACAAGAAGAGTGGTTGGACGTCATTGCCCCACCCACCTACCAGGGATTCACCGTTCTCTAGCGGTGTTGCGGCAGTCAGGAGGCAGTAATATACTTGGCGGGACCTCCGCGGTCCTGCCAAGCATATGACAAGTTTCTTCTCCACTGTGGTTTTCATTGTGGTTCCACCGCCGTGATAAATGTGGCGGAGAGGAACAAATGGAGCCTACCAGTGCCCCCTTGTGCCTCGGTGCCATGTGGATTCACAGTGGGGCACAATATGTGGCCCCCTGTGTGCATACACATCAGTTCCTGCATGGCATGGACTCTACAGCCTATGTCATGCGGGAACTATTTTTGAAGAAACATTGAAAGTCCATTCTATTATGAGTCAGGTCCTGATGGTCCGCTGGGAAATGAGGACTTACTGAGAAGTTCGTAATTCTGGATCTCAGTCTCCTGGTATTTCCTCCTTTTGCCTCAGATTTTAACCTGAAGATTTTGTCTGCTTTCAGCAGCTGAAATGCCAGAGTGATGGCAGATATATCTGCAGTGCTCCAGGGGATCTCATAATGCTAATGGGGCAGCTAGCTACTATTTCAGGCCCCATCAAAATTAACTAGCTACTCGAAATGAGGGCCTGTGGTCAATGGGATAGTGTGAAAATAAGGAAATAGGGTCCTGAAATTGGTTTTCTATATTAATGCTTAATTTGAGCTGGTGGCTTAAAATGGGTGCCCTGGCATATTATTATTATCAGACTTTGACCAAGAGGAAGAGAGAGAAAAACTCACATGGGGGAAAGACGTAAGAAAAGAATCCTGCAAAAGTGGGCTAAAGGGGCAGGGAATGTCCAGTGGGAAATGCAAGAGATATGGAGTGAAATGAAGATTATGCAGCCTTGGTTTTCAGCACCCAGATATTCCAAGGCATGGGCTTCTGAGCAAAACTTTGAGTCCAGGCAGTGATTCTTTTACAAATTAAGCACTGTGTGCCACACTTGATTTTTTTAACACCTCTGTGGTGATATTTCAATAAAGGGGTAGTTTTGCTTAAACCTAAATGTAGCTTGCTCTCTTTTGGTTTCAGTCAGTTTCCAATTCATATCTGATCACGTGTCTACGGTCTTACCGGCAGTGCTTAATTTGAGCCGATGGTTTCCGGTGCGCAGCACTAGCACTTACTCATCAACACAGGTGCCTTTCACAAACACCAGTTAAGGACACATTCACATTCATTATGGTAGGCACAGGGAGATTAAGTGATTTGCCCAGAATCACAGGATGTTGAGCCAACATCGAGATTCAAACTTGGTTCCCCAGCTCCAAAGTCAACAGCTCTGGCCACTACGACACATCCTTTCCTCACTTTCATGCTTAGTAGTTGGTTCTGTTTTAGACTGTGTTGGTGCCAATAGGAGAAATGGGCTGGTGCAAGCTGCCTCCTGACGACAGCCCCGGCACTTTTTCTTTTTTTTACAAATTAACCACTGCTTACCAGCAAACTACTTGCACTTTGCAGACAATACTTCAGTTCTTAAAGGAGGAAGAGAGCTGTATGAGGAAATTGAGGCAGCCTACAGCTACAATTACCGCTCCAGGCACTGAAATTACCGAGAAGTAGGTTGTTCAGCAGCGCACAAAGTTTATGAAGTTTTTGTTCATATTATTTTGGTTTCAACTTTAATTCTAGGGTTGTACAGCATTTTTCTCTGAAAAACTTCAATAATTGTCACAATTGCTGCAATTACAACCCCTACTTTGTAAAGTTTTCTGCACAGGTAATAATCTTGGCTATTTGTTGGCTTTATAGAGCTGACACTTTTTACTTCGGGACAAAAAGCTACCCAGTTGCAAAATCGCAAGAAAACCTGTTTTGATGTTATCTTAGGAGAAAACATCTATTTTCAGCACCAACAGTACAGGTAGTGTGCAAAACATAGCACAGGTGGAAACATAAGAAAGCTGGAAACGTCACCAATGTGTAGGCCAATGACAGGCTCAGCTATAGAATTTGCACCCCACGCACATCACCTTAATAAACACTTTCCACACCTTGGGGCAGAAAACAAAACATTTTGTCTGGCGCTATTCCATGTAATTGTTGGTAAGTAATGACAGGGCTTGCTCCAAACATCTTTTACCACTGTATTATGAAAACAGGAATCTGGAGTTGGTAATATGCAACAAGAATGTTTGATTACATTGCCTGCGTAGAATCTTGTGGCAGTCGCAAGTGTTCTGTTGTTTGTTGTGTTGCTGTGTTTTTTTGCTGCTTTATAAGAATGTGAATTTGTTGTCTACTGTGGTCAATGTGTTGTGATCTGTTTTCAGGCATTTTATTGGGATTGGCTATTCTATATTTGAGCTGTGTAGGAAGAGCATTTTGTCTATAGCATTTTGTTCTTTTGCTTACTTTAGATATGGCAGGATATGCTGCTATAATTCCATCAAAAAGCTGAACATGCCTTGAAAGTTCCTGTGACGAGCAACCATTAACCACTTTCTAGATGGATCTTTGAAGGAACAAAGCATGTTATTACAACTTGTCCATTACAACACATATGCTTTAACACGCATGCCTTAACCACGCAAACATTTACCACACATATGCCTTTACCACGCATGCCTTTACAATGAAAATGTAAGTATTTCTCAGATGAGTAGAAAGCCTTATAAAATACACTTGCCACCCAAATACCCCTACCCTCCCTAAACCCTAAAAATACCATTGCCAGCCAAATGTCACTGCCCATCCAAAACCCTAAAAATTCCGTTGCCACCCTAAAACCCTTACCCTCCCTAAGCACTCAAAACACCCTTGCCACCCAAATACCCTCACCCACCCTAAATCAATAAAATGCCCTTCCCACCCAAATACCCCTCCCACCATAAACTCAAAAAATACCCAGGCCTCCCAAATACACCTACCCACCCAAAAAGCCTAAAAATACCCTTGTCACCCAAATATCCATACCTACTCTAAGTCCTGAACATACCCTTGCCACTAAAATGCCCTCACCCACCCTAATACCTCAAAATACCCCGAAGCCCCAAATATCATCACCCACCTAAACCTATAACTACCCTTGCCACCCAAATAAACCTACCTACCCTAAACCCTAAAAATACCCTAGCCACGCTTAACCTTAAAAATACCCTTGCCACCTAAATACCCCTACTCACCCTAAAGACTAAAAATACCCCGTCACCCAAATACTCTCACCCACCCTAAACCCTAAATATACCCTTGCCACCCAACACCCTTGCTTACCCTAAACCCTAAAATGACCCCTGCTACCCAAATATCCTTACCCACCCTAAACCCTACAAATACCCTTGTCACCCAAATAACCCTACCCACCCTAAGCCCAAAATAAATACCAATGCCTCCCAAATACCCTTACCCACCCTAAACTCTAAAAATACCCTTACCTCCCAAATGTCCTCACCTATCCTAAACCCAAAAATACCCTAGCAAATTATACCTTCGCCCACTCCTAAACCGTAAAAATACCCAGCATATATATATATAGCCCCAAACCCTGGCGCTGCATCACCAGAAAAATTGGAACACATTCAAGGCAGGTTTCTCTTGCTTGAATTTTTATTTTGAGTACAATAAACCCAAAGCGTTTTGGTCTCTTCACAGACCTTGATCATGAGGTACTTCCCAACAACCCTGTGTAACATTGATTTCCCTTGTCAGATGACATAATTTCCCATTTCACAATGCACAATGGTTCCTGTAGTTTTGTTACCGTCAGGGTAAATAATGTTTAACGTGACTATTTGCCTTAGTGCAAATTGTACTACAAAGTGCAAACAATAATTGTGCAAATACTCTATTGTGAATAAATTATCAGGATCAACAAAAGTATTAATTTCAATTTTGCAGAAGTATTGGCACAGTTTTCATTGTTATGCAAGTCCCATTGTTTTGGTACACAACATACCTCATGATTATTAATTTTGACAAGTCACATTATTGTTAGCAATTTTTTATATCATATTCTTCTTTCTGCTTGAACCATCTCCCCTACCTGCAAGTAGGCTATGTTCTTATAGTGCATTGGTATCTCTACGGACAGTTTCTTGGTTGTTATTCTTCCTAATTCCAATGTATTATCCTATTAATTTTCATTTGTACTAGAGTTGTCAATCTTCCAGTGGATTTTAATGTTTAATATTGACTTATTCTTCTGTGTTTTGTCCTTTAGTGGTTATTGAGTCATCAAACTTTAATTTAATTATATCAGTAGAGGATGATATCTCATTATTTCAATTTCTCATTTCATCTCATTTTCTATTGAACAGTACAGCATTCAAGTATGCTAATGTGTCTCTTATGTTTTTTCTACTTTGATTAATATTCTTGAGTTTGTTATAGAAGTACATAAAGTTCTTCATTTTGGTTGAGACCTTTCAGATTCAAAGTCTTCAGCAATAAGATGTGTCTTTATTCTTTTTGTTTCAGAAGTTTTTCGGTTACCTCCTCTTTTTAACACTGGAATTTGTTTGATAGCGTAATATTTGAGTTCTTCCCAGTTGCTGTTGTGATTTTTTCCATATGTTTTGCAACAACATTGTTGCAATCCCTATTTGATGTGGCTCTGATGTGTTACAGAATTCTTTTTTTCAATTCACATGTAGTGCTTCCCATATATTTCTTTTCGCACTGACATTCTATTTTGTAGACTACAAATTTACTTATGTAATTGCTATGTTGTTTATTTTCCAAATCATGCCATTATCCATCATGATTTGTTTCTTGTTTACTGCAATTTTGCAGGCGTTACATTTGTTGCAGGACCAGAAAACTTCAGAATTTGGCCATGTTTTTTGTGAATCATTCTGAAATGGCTGTGTGTGAGCTTGTCTCTCAAATTTGTGGCCCTTCAATGTGTGATGTTGGGATGATCTTCAACTATTTCGGCTGCAGTGGAGCACAGTTCTAATATTCTTCAGTACTTTTTCAAGATATTTTATAGCTTGTCAGTTTCTGCAGAAAACATTATCATTGTTATGATGTTCTTTGGATTCTTATCCGTCACTCCAAATCCATGATGTTGCTTTCTGAAGCCCTGTAGTAATCACCTTTTTCTGATGTTTTCTGATGTTAATTTCTTTTGTGCTTCATAACTGTGTTTCTCAAACTCTTCATCTAACAAGCAGTTTCTGCGGATTCTTAAAAACTCCCCATATGGGATACTCCACTTTACATTTTTTTGATGAAAGCTCGCCGCATGTAAAAAATCATTTATTGTTGTCTCTTTCCTATCTAAGGTACTTCGCAATGTTTCACTGTGCACAAAGATTTCTGTGTCTAAAAGGTTTACTTTATTAGGGGCTGATTTCAATGGTTAAAATTGAGATTTGTTAAATTGTTTTTAAGTATGGAAAAATATTCCTCAAATTCCTCTGTCGTGCCGTCCCAAATTAAAAAGAGATCGTCAATAAAATGCAACCACTATGGTGCCTTTTCAGTATACTTGTCATGTTCTGGTAACCAAGCCAGCTTCTTTTGGTGAAAAAGAAAATCTTATGTCAGTTCCTTTTAACTGTTTTGAAGTCTCCATATTAAACATAAATACATTATTATGTGGACACTTAGATATAATCTCTAATACCATTTCATTATGCTTGTTAAATTGAATGTTTCCCTTCCCCAAAAAGTGTTGGCAAGATTTCAGACCTGTTTGATGTTCAATTCTCGTATATAGTGATATCACGTCCATTTTTAACGAGTTTATATGTGGATTGGCGTTGTATCCCATCAAGGCTTTTTAATAAATCAGATGTATCTCTTATGTAGGAGTTGAGGTCTTTGACATTATTTTCCCTGATGGTAACACAACCACAGGAACCATCATGCATTGCAAAATGGGACATGATGTCATCTAACATTCAAAATAAATGTTATTGAGGGTTGTTGGGAAGCAACCCGTGATCAAGGTCTGTGAGGAGACCAAAACGTGTTGGGTTTATTGTCCTCACAATAAAATTTCAAGCAAGAGAAACCTGCTGTAAGTGCGTTTTTCTGGTGCTGCAGCGCCAGGGTTTGGGAAGCATGCTGATGTGGTCCGGCTGGTGGTTAATGCACCACCGCCATTTTTAGCACCATTCTGTCCAAATTGGGACCAACACAGAGGGTCCCGCAGAGAAGGTTGCAGTTCTCAGCTTTCACCAAACCGCAGGTGCTGCAGGGAGGGAGCCACCGACAGCGCATTTGTTAAAAACACAAAAACCTCTTCTAATCCAAAAGAAGGACTCCACTCGCAGATGGAAAGTACTCTGTGTCTTTCATGAAACAGGTTGCACAGCACAAAAACCATAAGTTCATGTGCCCAGCGGCACAGCAAATATCCATGTTTAAAAAATAAATGTGTTTCGGCTGATTTGACACCATTATCAATCTTAACATCGCAATTTTGGTTGCTCTTTCAATACCTGGTAATCACTAAACATTTCCACGTTTACCGCATTTCAGTCATCATAAATATACATGTTCTTCCCACAGACGCCACGTTTACTTTAAAGTTTATCCGTTTTTTTGCCAGTAATAGGAAATGTCAAATGTTTCAAGCATCTTCGTTTTGCATTTTTATCAATTCAATGACTACATCAAAGTAATAAATTGTAAGCGCACTCCAAAAGGCACCTACAAGTGGGAACTGCATGCTGTTCAGACTTTTTCTACAACTGTATTACATTTAGTCATAATATTTTTGTTCATTGCAGCATTCCGTATCATCAGTAAATATTCAGACTCACAGAAGAAGCAATAATGTTATTAAAATTGAGCATTGTAGATGACCTACACAAATCCCCGGATACAGATCGTTGTTGCCTGCTCATAATCCTTGATCTATCAGCGGCTTTCGACATGGTCAATCACAAACTCCACCTACACTCCCTCCAAAAAAAGGATCGGTGCGGAGCGGGTGGTGCTAAGCTGGCTCACATCCTTCCTATAAAACTGCTCTCAACAAATAAAACATAGCAACCAGACCTCTGCTACAATAGCAATAACCCGGAGTAGCCCCTGAGGCTCCGTCCTCTCGCCTACTCTGTTTAACCGCTTCGCTGCGGCAGGAATTCCCCCGCGGTGCGGAAGAATTATACACATGCGCGGTTCGGATGGCCCCCGCCCATCCTCGGCACACGCCCACCGGGGGCCAGGGGCCGTTCGACACACGGAAGCGGTTAATATCTACATGGAACCGTCATCCTCAAGAAGCAAACATCCCCTTTCATCTATATGCAGATGACAACCAGTTATATATGGAAATCCCCTCACTAGAAAACAATCATTTGGAGGCCGAGAAACACAAAATGCACTAGCTGCTATACCTGACCTGCAGGGCAGGCCAATGTTTCCAGACTCCTCCGTCTGAAAATAACAGCACAACAAAAGCAGGCCCACAATCTTTCCCCGAATCAGAAGCCGGAATGGACCTGGAGGCACCAAGGTACACCTTATTACTCTAGTTCGACTTCTGATAGGGTAAGTAGGCGCATGATTGGCGAGCCCTGAAGCCAAAAAAATATGACCACATCTCCCCTACTATGAAAATACTGAAATGGCTCCCGCTGGTAGCCGGATGCAGCTTCAGAACTGCTTGTATAACTCACAAAGCCCTCCACACAGCGAAACCTGCTTCCCTTGCCCTAAACTCCAAAAAGCAGGTCGGACGAGAAACATTAGAAGCCCAAGCACCCTACTTCTCATTCCGCCCAAAGTTCATAGACAAAAAATACACTGGCACGCTTGTTCTCGAGAAATGCCCCTAAAATCTGAAACTCCATACCAACACACGTCAGGACGAACCCCTCCTTATTAAAGCTTTAAGAGACAGTTAAACAATCTCCTCCTCAACAGACACCTCAATTAGGAGGTCATCAGTCAACCAGTGTGACAGGCTCTTCAACCCATGCTCTCTCTATACTTCGCCCGAGCTATTTCTCTCCCTTTGTGCTCAACCACTGACTTGATTGGACTCAAACCAGCTGTTGTAATTCTACTTTTGTTTTGTATGAACGTAGACTGCTGTAAAGCGCTCTGATACCCTCGGTCTTCCTAGCGCTATATAAAACTCTTAAATAAATGAATAAATAAAATGTTAAGCTGAGTGCAACATGATCCACAGAACGAATAACAGCTTCCAGTCCTCTCTGCTTTGGACAATGCAGTGCCCTGCTCCCGGCATCGGTCTCCAATCAAAGGGCTACATGAGGTCTTTCTTGCAGAGCGGAATAGTCCCAGCCAAGAGAGTCCATGACTCTCAGCGCCGGACCTCACCCCTTGCCCAAACCCTCCCGGCTTCTCCAAATTCTTCGTCTTGCTTGACTAGCCAGTATTTAATATTCAGCAGAGAAGGTTGCACAAAACAGCAGGTGGTTCTACAACATACTTACATTTTCTTTGTAAAGGCATGCGTGGTAAAGGCATATGCGTTGTAATGGAAATGGGTAAATGTATTGCGTGGTAACGGCCACGTTGTAAAGGCTGTTTTTCTTTCTAAGTTGGTAAACTAGCACTGCTCCCGGTCTGCAATCACTTATGACACCAGTGAGCCCAAACCTGTGACTGACGCTCAACTTCTGTGATGCAGCCCCTTTATTAATCCCATTTACATGCACAGGGTTATATAGAGGAAACATAGGTAACGTACATCCATCTAAATATTTAATTCTATTTACATCGAAAATAAATTGTAGGTCAGCTGTGAAGTTAGGACGCGAAGCAGATTTCTTAGGTTGAGTGAGTCAAAAGGTTGACTGTATCTGGAAAGCATTAAGCTAATGGGGTAATGACTTTGTGAGTCTGATTTGCATGCAAAGCGGTGAGTCACCATGACGAAAGAAAATATTGGTACACATAACTGGAAGAAATAATAGACAATCTGATCAATGCAAGGCTAAGTAACGTAAACATTCTGAAAAAAAGCAGAAGAAATATAATGAGGAAGTAGAAATAAACAGTAGCCAAATGATGCATCTTTAAAATGACATTAGGGACATACTAAATACTTGGATGGGTAAAATGCCCAATAACAGCTACCATTTTTGTAGGCAAAATTTAGGAATATTTAGTGTGTCTTTGATAAAGGTGTTATTATCCTCTGAACAAAGGTCTTCTTGGTCTGGGGCCATATACAGGACATCCATAGGACTCTCCCCACCTCCCTTTCATTCTGCACATCTGTCACATGTGCAGTATCAGCACTTTCACATAGCATGGGTATTGTTTACACTCAGATGTTCTATGTTAATGCATTGTGTCAAAATGTTTGTTAAATATGACTTTTTAAGTTACAATTTGTATTTACTAAACAAGTTAAATTTATTGTTTCAGTTAGTTAAAACCATAACAATTTACAGATGAAAACTACAATTAATAAATATAATGAAATATGGCTGGCTGGTCATTCACTTGCAGTGGCGTAGGTAGTGGGGGCGGATTGCCCCGGGTGGCATGAGTTTTGGGTTGCAGCGGCCAACCCCGCTCTTACCTGCGCCAGTCGCAATCGCCAACTCCCCCCAGCTCTTAACCCACTGTTTACTTGGTATCCTATAGAAATAAGATTTAAAGCGAGTTCATAAATTAAAGCTTACCACATATTTATGTGAGATAAAATACTATATCACGAAGAAACACTCACCGTCGTAGCACATGCCTAATTCTAAAAATATAAAAAGTATTAATATGCCCTATGACTGATCATGGTAAAGTGCATTAATAATGTGGCATCTGGTAAAGATCAGTCTTGCCATTGGATGGTAGGGAAACAGGAAGGCGTAGCCCAAGTTCAAGTTTAGGGATTAGTGCAAGATTAAACAATTGTATGACACTGTAGGCTTCATTTTTCTGTAGGTGCACACTTGAACAGAAGTTCAAAGAGTTTTGAAGATCCCTAGCTGCTCACAATGTTCATGGACTTTTTTTTGACAACGGTGTGAACCGATCTGATGTTGCTAATTTAGGCGACATTGTGTTTTTCACTAAGGGATGTTGCCAGAATTGCAATACATTTGCAGTTAGCTGCGGTTCGCTGGGATTTAGGCACGCTATTATGGCTTCGCTGCATGTACCAATGGCTCTGTCATTGAAGTTTCTCTTTATTAGTAGCAGCTGAGACTTGTGCAGCTGAGGACAGATCAAGTGGATGAGGTCCTCATCTTTCTCTATACATAACGTTGAGCCGGAATGTTTCCATGCTGGTTTATTTGCTTGGGCTGGGATGTTGCCCATACGTAAAGTCATGAGGCTGAGGTTTATGCGCGATGGTCATGGAATTGTCAGGTAAAGTGCAGGAGACAGCAAGTAATAATGCTTTATTACTGAATGTATGACATTATCACGCTGTAGTTCTCCCCGCAGGGAATCACAACGTGGTCGTTACAACGACTGCGTTGTGATTCCGCATACCATTACTCCGCAAGTCGGTGCTCCAGGGGGGTGCTGGATGTTGGAATAGTATAATTAACTATTCCAAATCCAGTCTGTGAGGACAATAGGGAAGGTGTTGGATTTTAAATCCAACACCTTCCCCCACCTCCGCAAGTCGTTGTCCCGACTTGTGCGACTTGTGCGAAATCACAACGCGGTCGTTGTAAGAACCGCATTGTGATTCCCTGCGGGGAGAAAGATTTGTGGTAACCGTTGCTTACCTTTATTACCATTGAAGCATGCGAGCGGGTGCTGAATTTGATTTTGTTTTCATGGGAAGATAGTCGTTTATGGTCCTTTTGGGTCCCTTTATGAAGGCAACATATGGAACTCCTGCTTTCCATAACTCTGTTAGACTCAATTGTTTAATGAAGATGTACAAGTATTTGTAGTGTTCCTGTTGCCAGTCAATTTGGAGAACTGACTATAAGGCATTATTTAGAGTGTCATGGGCCCGGCTGATCTTATACTAGCTTTTTATTGCTTTTTCCTTTTCTGGCTAGGTCTTGTTTAATGAGACCGAATTCGAGGCCGATTTGTGCTGGGCAGGGGATGACTTCTCAGGTTGATTAAACACTTGCCTGAAAGTATTGGTCTGTGTTCTATCCACTGTTGCTGCATACACGCCTCGCCTCACCTCGCTAGGGTAGGTAATGCTTGGTAATAGCTTGGAAGCGATGTCTGTTACGAGTGGTTGAAATGAAGGCCTATCCAATTTTTTGCCAGGGTGATGAAGGCATGGATTTGGGCCAACTCCTTCGTCTCAATATATTGTTTTTGCTGCATGAAATTCCTCTTGAATCAATGTAAAGCCCCAGGTATTTGTAGTTTGTTACTGATTACAGTCAGAGATCATTTAGGAACATTCTGGCTGCCTGCTGGTTCCAGACTGACATTGTTTTAGATTTGGCCATGTTTATCTCTGGGTGGTTAGTTCTTGCGTAATGAGCCATTATATTCAACAAATTTTGAAGGACCACTTTGATTTGGCTAAATAGCATAATTTTGTCCGTATATGATAGGTGGGTGAGGCGGAGAGGGCCCAAATGGCAAGGGTGACAATTTTCATGATCCAGGGCAGGAGAAAGATCCAGCAAGAAAAGATTAATAAGGTGGGTGCTAACACTCACTCTTGTTTTAGACCTAGGTGTCTTGAAATCTTTCCGGACAAACTTGTGCTGTCTTCAATTTTAATTTGCATCCAGGTTTCTGAGCACAACAAGATAATTGCTCTCAGCAAGGTGTCTGGTAAACTCCACTTCTTTAGCTTGTTCCATAGTAATGCCCTGTTAACGCGGTTGATAGTGGCTTCAAAGTCTATAAATCTTTTCAATTATAACAAGGGAACCCAATAGATACCTACGGACCATGGGCAGACAATCTATTCTAGAGAACAAAGGCCCTTAGGGTAAAAGTGATAACATATACAATGGAATATATAGACTTGAATCAGTACTATATCAGGTGGTTCCAGTGCCCAGCCGGGCCTGAACATTTTTATTCAATTTATACAAAAATAAGGATGACCATGGAGAGGGTCCAATTCAACATTTGATAGGGTACAAGCCTGTACCTATCGGAGAATAGCTCACAAACAATTCCAGAGGAGGAATGAAAAAATAAGAAAAATAGAGAGAGACAAACAATATCAGGCAAGAAAGACGTGGGAGCCAAATGTCCCTTGCATTTGAATCAATTGTGAAGCAAGTTTGGACATACAATTACTGCAATAAGATAGTCACAATGGAAATACTGCAGTATTGCTTAAAATGTCGACGACATTTCGATCCCTGGCTCCTAATAAACCGGGATCATCATCAGGACTTGATTTTAAGTTGCCTGTTTTGCTATTGAAGCGCCTGTCAGAATCCGTTTCATAGCATATAATCAAAGGATGTGGTATGGGCGCGGTCCGGGTTTGGAGGTGATTACCTCAGGCTTCGAGTTACTCAAAGAGCTTGAAGACCTCAGACGTAGGGTCCTCTGCTTTTCATATATATTAGCCGCGTCAATGTTGCTCCAGAATCGAGCAGTGAGCAGGGAGTCGGGGGGCTCAATGGCCAATACACCCGACCACGCCGAGAATCCGGAAGTTGGATCCAACTTCCGGATTCTCGGCGTGGTCGAGTCCCTGCTCACTGCTCGATTCTGGAGCAACATTGACGTGGCTAATATATATGAAAAGCGTGCTTCGTAACTTCAGCTAACGCTGGTACTTGTTTGCACCTGGAGCATCTATCTCCCTCAAAACCAAACCAGATCAGTGGTTGGCAAGACTTTCTTGATCTCATTTTATGGTGAGTCTTGTGAGGTTTGACTTTAATGCGAGTTTACCGGTCATTGTTGGTGATATAGTGTTGAGGAAGGCTAGGCATTCCCACTGTTGGGTTTAAGCGCGGTCATCTCCGATCTTTGATTTCTGGGATTAGAAGAGAAACAACCGCCTTCTCACCAGTCCTCAGTGTGCAGATTGAATGAGGTTATTCTTATTGAGCTGGGATGGCACAAGCATGGTTGGTTCTGAGCGACACTGCTTCTGTAGAGCACAAGTGTTTATTGTAATGTGCTGAGCCGCTGTGTACAGACTCACTGTCTCACTGTCATCACTATCAGAGGCCACTGTGATAGTTTTTTTTTAGAAGAGATGATTGAAGTCTGGGTTCTGTAGCTGTGTCGAAGAAGAGCCAGCAAATAGACTCTTCTCTCCGTACTTTTTCTTAGGGCTACATGGAAGTAAATTTGATGTATAGCATGTGGAGTCACTTTAGGCGAGCTCACCCAGTCACAAACTGCACCCAGACCTAGCTAGGCCGCTTCCGCGGGGATTGTGCTCAACCCACACACCACAATGACCTTGGTCCAGTCGAAACCCTTTAGTGACTCTCCATCTGTTCCAGTATTAATGGCTGTCATATTAAGAAGTGTGTGGGAAAGCCCCATGCACTGCTGTGTTCTGAGCCCTTGGATCGATTGCAAATGCCTTGCTCCTATCTCCTAAAGCTCAGTTTACTTCATTAGTACAGCAATGGGGCAGAGAGGCAGCGGTAAGAGGAGTACAATGTTCAGCCCAGCCTTTTGCCCAGTCCTTGGCCTTGTCCAAGGGTTGGTTTATGATGCTGTGAAAATCTGAGATTCTGAGGGTCCAGCGCTGACAGTCAATCAGCTGGATATGGTGGGGTGTTCAGTGTTGAAGGGAGATGGGCGGGCAATGCATGCAGCCCACTTGTAAGTGTGGGCAAGAATCAGGAATTGCCCCAGGTAAGTGAGGTCTGGGCTGGATATAGGCAGATGCTGCTGCCGAGGCCAGCTAGTATCTGCAAGCTCAGGCGCTCAGTGGCCAAGCAGCCAACATTTGCCCATTGCCGGTGGGGAGCCTAGGGGTTGAACCTTGTGGATGCTGTGATCTGGTCACCACCAGCCCAGAAGCCAGGGAGGCCAATGGTTGCTTGAGCACTCATTTGCACATACACGCTCACCATCAAGGACAAGGACCGTTAGACTCCATCCGGTTGCCAAGCTGCTCCTCTCTCCGCTGACCCGCTGCCTGCTCCACAACGTAGCTCGGCCACCGCCACTCAAACCGATTTCGTTCCGCTTCTGGTTCACCAGTAGTTCTCCCCGTACATCTGCACCCATGAGTAGTAGAATCCCCAATACCATAGAGGCACATTAAGGCCAAGGTAAAATAATTACTATACATTGTGGCGAAATCCAGCTTAGTGGCCTTCACTCCACAACTAAATCCAGACAGTGCCCTTGCATGCAGCAGGAATTGCAGTTGAAAATCTACTAAACATAATTTGAAATTCTCGGGAGCTAATAAATGAGACTACTGAAGATAAAATTAAGTCTACATGTATCAATTTAGGAAAAGCATTGGCAAAGCCAAAGGGGCTGGCCTTAGTAGTTTTGTAAAATTGTTAATTGCGTAGGCAAAAAAAGGAAAACATGCTGCCACCTAAATGTGGTGGCCAACGGCCATATGCCTGCATTTATTTTTTATAAAACATAACCATCACATATAATTTCAATAGATTGATATGAGTGCACCCTAGAAGGCAGGTTTACTTAGGACAAGCGTGTAAACCCTTTTTAGTTTCATTGAGTATGAACTGCCTTCCTGTATGGATGCAGGTGAGGGCAAGTCCATGCTAAGTGCGCAAAGTCAGCGTGAGGGGATCCGAATTTGCGGCAACTATGGGGTCTTGATGGGTCTAGTTTGTGTACTTTGGCCAGTGTGCTTTAAACCCTGCGTAGGCACTTAAAATGAAGTAGTGTGTGTCTGCTGTCTGGAGATGTCTTTGGTGAAAGCGCAGCAAGCAGTCCATTGGTCATCCGTGATCGGGCCGCCCAATTCCTCCTCCCAATCCATTCTTATCTTTTCGTCATCAACAGGAATGAGCCTCCCGCAGGCTTTGTAAAGTTTTGAAATGAGGTGGGTGCCAAGTCCTCCTCCCAATCCCTTCTTATCTTTTCGTCATCAACAGGAATGAGCCTCCCGCAGGCTTTGTAAAGTTTTGAAATGAGGTGGGTGCCAAGTTCACTCTCGATGACCAGAGATAAGGGGGCGAACGTGTCAGGTTCTTTGGGAAAACAGGGTATTGTGGCACGCAGCACTGAGTGGACTCACCGGAGCAGAAACCAGTCCATGAATGTGGCGTCAGGGAAGTGGGTGTTGTCACTTCCCATAAAGGCATGGCCATCTGGGAACAGGTTCCCCACCTTCGTGGTTGCAAATTTGGTAAAGTGCGCTGTACAATTTTCTCGCCTGTAAGTGGTAGCCAGCGAGCATTGGGGAGTGGTAGGGCGTGGAATATAAAAAGGCAGTGCGTGTAATTTGACGTAGCTTTTCCCAAGCCCAACTGGTTGTAGAAACTGTTTGGATATCTTTATGGTCTCTGGGGAGACCTTTGGGGAGGACAGCGGACAGCCGCTCCGGGAGGACGAGGTCAGCTTCTGGGCAAAGGTATGGAATTCTGGCGTCTGGGTGGTACCAAGCGTGGGCGTAGCTGCACTGTGCTTCTAAATAATATAAATGGAAATCGGGAACCCCATATCAGCCTCGGTCATAGGGGAGGGTTAGTACTTGCCAGCGCACCCGGGGCCGTGTATTTCCCCATACTAAGCGTATCAAGTCGCAAAGAAACTGTTTGGAAGGGGGATGGGGACATTGTTAAAGAGGTATAGGAATTTGGGTAAAACGACCATCTTGATTATAGCTACTAGACCTGCTATGGATAGCAACATTTTCAGCCTGTTGTCTATTTGTGTCTCCAGTGAGGAGATCACTTGCACGTAATTGAGGCGCACTATCATTTCCGTGTCTAGGTGTATATGCATGCCCAAATATTTAGTGGGATCAGCCCACCATTCTAGTGGAAACTCTAGCTCCCAGGGGGTAGTGCTGCACTTGAGGTAAAAGATGACGGACTTGTGCCAATTGATGCCCAGGCCAGAATGCTGGCCAAAGCGAAGTATCTCACGTATGAGTGGATCTAAGTTTGTACATGGCTCGCGGACATACACGATAGTGTCGTAGGAGTATAAGGAGGCAAGGAGGGGGCCTGTATGGAATTGTAAGCCTCTTTACAAGTGTTTTTCTTGAAAGTGCCTGATTAAGGGATCCATAGCAAGGATGCAAAGCAAGGGCGAGAGTGTCTTGTGCCCCGTGAGAGTAAGAAGGGTTGCAAGAGTGTACCGTTTAACCGGAGGCGAGCAGTCGGGAGGCGGTAAAGTAGTGCTCTGGTGGCCATGAAGCCCATCGGCATTCCCATGCGGCGCATGATTGACATCAAAAAGGGCCACTCTAGCTAATCAAAAGCCTTTTCCGTGTCAAGCAAAATTGCTGCCGCCGGTGTGTCCGGGTTGATCCTGTGCAGGACTGAAAAAGTGTTCTGAGGTTAAATGAGGTAGAACGGTGGTGGATAAAGCCAGATTGTGCATGGGAGATAATAAATTCCATTAATTGAGACAGGCACCCAGCAAGAATTTTAGCGAGAATCTTATAGACTACGTTTAATAAAGACAAGGGCCTATATGAGCCGCAGAGCTGCGAGTCTTTGCCAGGTTTTGGGAGAGGGATAATGATTGCTTCCCGAAGGGTAGGCGGTAAAATCTGCCTCTCTAGGGCCTCTGCATATACTTCTATTAGTTGCGGGGATAGCAAGTCCTTGAAGGCCTTGTAAAAAAGTCACCCGAGAATCCATCCAGCCCCAGGGCTGAGGAGGACGCTGGGAGTCAATTGCCCCCAAGACATCAGTTTCAGAGATGGGTTCAGCTAGGAAATCCTGTACTGTTTCACAGTGTGATATTTGCCCATGTAGAGAATCTCCAGGTTGGCTGTTTCTCTATATTTCGTGAGCAGGCACAACCGAGGGTCTGAATCTCGTGGCCCCAAGTGGATATGTTAGGAGATATTAGCTAATAGTCAATTCTGGTTGAGGTGTTGTGATACCGTGAATAATGAGTGTTTGCCGCAAGGGAAGGGTTACACGAGCAATAATCATCTAATGGGGCCAGTTGATCGTATAAGTACTGTAACGCTCGTCGTGCGCGGGGCTTGGCGTCTGGGGCAATGGATGTGCTTTCAAGGGCCAAGTCGGGAATAATGTTAAAGTCCCCTGCCATTATAATAGACGTCTGGCCCAGTTTTAAAAGCTGAGCAAGTAGAGTGAAAAAAGTCAGGGGAGTCAGTATTTGGGCCATAGACGCACACTAAGCTCACCTCGTGTCCCATCAATGCCCCAACAACAATGGTGTATCTGCCCTGTCTGTCATGCACAATCTTGTGTGGGCTAAAAGGGATCCATTTATGTATAAAGATAGCAGTGCCCCTTGAGTAGTTACTGTAGTTGGTAAAATACCTATGAGCTCCCCAGCTAGCGGCGACGCGGGAAAGGTCAGAAGCGGGTAAATGGGTCTCTTGCAGGAAGGCTATGTCAATGTTATGACGCAGGAGATAGTGGAGGAAATGGTGTTTCTTGCGATTATCATTGAGACCATGGAAATTCCACGACATCAGTGATAGGACTGAGGGTCCACTAACATTACCTAGGAGGACCATGGAGGGAACAGAACAAGGACACCAAAAAAATGTAGCAACATTACAATAGGAATTGTGACTGTGATAACACATGTGGGAAACCGAGTGCATCTTATCAATTGCACCCGCCCACCACCCCCTTCCAACCGCCCAACCTTCCCACCCAACAAGTTAGGCAAAACCAACATTGTCCAATAGACAAGAAGTACCAATTGTGATAAAAAAAGAATGTGAATAACCCAGTAGCGATACTTCCAGGAACAAAAAGGAGAAACTATGGAATCCACCAAAGGGGGGGGAGGCAACGCCTCGTCAGCTAACCAGCGATATGGAACAGTGAATGTAATGAAGAGATAACCCAAGTTCACTCATGCCAACATGCATAAAAGGAAAGGGAGAGCGCCTCAATATGGTCAGCCGTGACCAGACCCTGAGAAAAGTTCCATGCTGGCCTCTGAACCGTTCTGCGATAGGGAGGGCCCAGTGCCATCTGCAACCGCCTGAACGTTGTTTTTGTGCGTTTAACAGAAGTCTAGAACCTCTGTAGGGTTTTACCGTTGACCTCTATGCTCAGTCTTAATATTATTATTATTTGTAAGCTTATAAAGTGCAATGGTTACTACAACCGAAGTGTCCCCGCGCTAGGACATAACTGAACCCCAACCGCCCTCCCCAGCTGCCCCCATAACGCGGGCATCCAGACAAAATGGCACCTTACCACTACATTCCTCCCTGAGGAAAACTGAAGAGCCATGTTTTCAATTTCTTATTAAACAGAGACTCCGACTCAGTTGTCCTAAGATCCACTGGAAGCTCATTCCAGGCCTTAGCTACCAGGAAACCAAAAGATCTTCCGCCCAACCCCGCCTTCCGCACCCTGGGCACAATCACTCTTGCACTACCCAATGATCTCAAATTACGAGCAGGCTGGTTAGCTTTAAGGAGAGGCCATAAAAAACGCGTCCCCTCTCCCCGGGTACAGCATGCCAAAATGGAGGCCGAGATTCCGGAGTGTTGCCTTTGCACCATTAAACTTGCGACGGGCCTCCTGAACCATTATGGTGAAGTCGGGATACAGGGGCAGTTTGGAGCCCTGCCAGATAGTGTAGCCTTTTTCACGGGCTCGGCGAAGGGCAGTGTCTCGGTCCCTAAAGTTCATGACCCAGGCGATGATGGGCCTAGGAGGGCAGCCTTGGTTAGGACGGGGGCCCAAAGTGCATGGGCGCGCTCCACCAGAAAGCCTGGAGTGAAGGAGGTCCTCCCAAACATATCAGCTAGCAATGATCCAACAAAGGTGTCCATACGACCCATGGCAGTGGATTCCGGAACCCCTCAAAATGCGCAGATTGTTCCGTCTACTGCGCACCTCTAAGTCCTTGTTTTTTATTGCCACGTCTTTCATGATATGCTCTACTCTCTCCAACCTCTTGAGTGATTGTGCCGTGCCATCCTCAATGTCGGATACGCGAGCTTCTGCGACGTTGAGCCGTTGATCGTGCACCTGCATTTGAACCCCTAGGTCTGCAAGGTTCTTGTCCAGTGCATCAAATCTACCATCCAAGGCTCTGAAGCATGCCCTCATCTCTTGCAGCAACGGGTTGTCCTGACCTTTGGGGTCTCCAGTAGGCAGCGCCTCCTGCCCGCCCTCCGCCATGTCGGCACCTGTCTCCGGGGCCGTCTCTACTAGTTTCTCAAACGGGAGAGTCCTTTGTTTTGGGTCTTTGCGGCCCATGCCGCTCAGTAACCCAGGAGACTGTGGGCCAGGGTGTGTAGCGAGGGGAGTCTTCGGGGGAGGGCATAGACCAAGCCAATATCAGGTGTGATTGCTCAAGGGCAGGTCAACAGGAGGCTCAGTGTTATTGCGGAGGGGGGCAACGCTGACATATACTGTTACCGAGGCCAGGCTGGAGTTAGGAGCACTGCCAAGTGTTGAAATATGGAGGTGGAAGGAGAGCGTCACCGACACCAGGGCCACGATGAAGGGCAGGTAAATCAGGACAATCACAGCAATGCCGACGGCACAGGTCCAGGCGGGACGCTGATGAAGCTGGTAGCAGGAGGTGGATGAGGCACCTGGGTGCAGGCAATGTGGATTCCCTGCCGGTCCCGCTTAGTGAGCCCGTTCCGGTTACGAAATAGCCGACAAACAGCTCTAGCATGCCCTGTCCCCACAATGCTTGGAACGCGTTCACGGGTCCGGCGCAATCTACTTCACTGCGAATCATCCATAGCAAACAAGAGCTATTTGAGGTGGCTCTGGTATCGCCGGCAGAGCATCAATGCCGTGCAGCCATTTTGGTCCACGGCTTGGCCACGCCCCCTTTATTTCCATACTTCACTGTATTGACCACACAAAATAATTTCCTGCTGGTTTTACCAGCTGGAAATTGAGACAAAATTCTTGGGACTCAGGGCAACTTTGTGAAATTTATGGTTCTAAAAAGATGCTGAAAATCCATTTTCAGCCAGTAGTATAATTAAACGGCACTAAAATGAGGCTAAGGAGGTTTTCACAATTAAACTAAACTTCAATAACATCCAAATATTGAGTCTCCGCTCTTGATTTGCTTAAATAGTATGACTAAGGTGACACACATCTGCCTGCAACAGTCTATCACCAAAAAATTATTATATCAAAATTGTGCATGGCATTAGAGAGTCTTTCAACAGGTATAAAGCATTGTCCCTGCCCAGCCATGAAAGAATAAAAGTGGGAAATATTGTCCATCAGTTACAGTTTAAGAGCAGTAAAACTGTGATTGGTTACTAGACCTTTCGTATAAGAGAATTATAAAAGGTAACAACTTAAATAAAAATTCACTCTTAATTCAATGTAGGGAAAATAAAAATCGGAAGCAATAGAAGCGGCAGAATGTATGTTCTCTGTGGTTCACATAGCACAATAAAATAAGTTAGAACAACTTTTGTGGTTATTCTGTACTTTTGCTTGGCCAGCATAGTTGGAGTATTTACATATTTATGCATTCTGTTAGAGACTCCCTGTAGGGATTTGGCAACTGTTTTTGAAATATGGAGAGCCAAATCCCTCAAGAGAAGCTCTGTTTCTACATACCTGGGGCTAGTTCTTCTTCTTACGTATTCATACAAAGGATAGATCAGCATAGATAGGACAAACCTCAATTGTAAAGCCATCAACAATTCATCGAGCAATAACCTAATTTACTTTGAGAACAGTATCTTTTACAATACCAAAGAGTTTTATTCCATCTCTGTAATGTTCAAGAAGTAAGGTTGCATTTTATTTCTTGAATATATATTCTAGCTTTACAACATCTTGTTATTACTGTGCTCTTGGAAGTGGTGATGCGCAATATAGCAGGAATATAGTTTACAAAAGGAATGTTGAGTTGTGTGTGCAGTTTATATAACGCGTGGCTTGAGGGATAAAGACAAAACTATTGCATAGGCATAGCTTTTACATACCACCCTGATACATGCATGTGAATCTGTAGGAGAGATGATGGTATAGGACAATGGTAAAATGTGGTCTGAGAAGCCTTGAGCAGGTGGACTGACCCAGTGTGAGTAGATTAATTAGGTGAGAGAAGGGACACTTAACCACTGTTTATTCTACACTTGAATGTCACTATAAATTCAAAAGTTTGAATTCTGTTTACAAGTTCTTTACAATTCAAGCTTTGGAATGTGATACAACTCTGTTTAATGTTCTGGGTACATCCAGCAAGATTTTGGATCTGTCATTTTATGATAAAATTGAATTGATTGAGTTGCATATTCACATTGTTATCTAAACCAGTAGGAGTTCTGTGTGGTTTTATGAATCAGTGTGATATGCTATGGCCTTTGTGGTTATAGGCTCCTTATTTGAGTTGCAGTGTGTCACTGAATTGGCCTAACCTCCCTTATCTGTTTGAACTGGGTGAGGATAGGCAAGTGGGGAATTCATAAAAGTATTTATGAGTATGGAAAGCGGCACTACAGTATTGCATCTTACATTCTGTTTCATGCCTTTGTGAACTGACCCTGAAACCTCTAATTTCCTAGTAGTAAAAGTGCAAAGAGGGCAAAGTCCTTTCTATTTGAACTACTTATTTTTGAATATTTCTGTTTTGTTCCCACCTTAGATGCTTTGGGGCCAACGCTCAAAGGCATGTAAGAGTACGTAAAAGACTAAATAGGCCCTGTGCTGGGATCATTTAAGGAAGGATATTGCATTGCGTTTGCTTCCTATTTTACTAGTAAATATTCCGTTTTGTACTGAACTGGTTCAAAAATACAATATGAAACATCCTTTTTGGAGAGAGGAAATGATAAATACAATTTTAAATAAGTTTAAAATCAGCCCTGAACCAGGGATCAAGGCCAATAACAGGAGTGATTTAGGGTAGGCAGAAGTCCATTCTGCTACAGGAGCATTTCTCTGGGGCATAACTACGGTGGAAAGGGGCAACTTTGCTTATGTTATATGTTAGAGTTGTGGACAAACAACTTTCTGGTACATTTTTCTGAAATGTGGAGTTTTCCAATATGATAATTGAGGCTGAGCACAGATTTGTATTTGGGGTGTATTGTTCTACTTTTCTTGGAAGGAAAGAAGGGAATGATATGTAAAAAGGATAGTGGGCAATCAAAGAATATTAAATTGTTCGATAGAGAGTAAAGATATCTGACTATCAGACTAACTTGCTCTTCAGGTGAGATATCTGATATTCAGCAACCTGGAGGGTTTGCAGGCAATGGATTAGGTATGTCAGAAGGCACATGTATGGCATATTAGCATAGTCAATACGAGTCACCTGTGCTGCTACTGCAGCCACTCTTTGGAGACAAGACAGAGAAGAGTATATAAGGTTAGAGAACAAAGTAGTAAAAGAGGGTCTTCTCAAAGTACTAAACAGATTTGAGACCTAGGAAATTCTTCTTTTCAGGAGGGTAAATAAATTAATTGATTCCCTTAACTTTGCTCTATAGACAGTTTAGATAAAAACATGGTGCTGTCCGCTTCACTCAGCCAGGTCAAAACATGCAGCCCACAAGATGGGGCTGCATGGCAACATCCTACATCACCTACCATTTGGCAACTAAGGCCCTGCCTGGGAAAGTCACTCAGATCCAGTGTTCCTCTTTCGACACACTCCTCTCCTCAATAGTAACAATCAACTCTTCACAGGACCCCATACCTCTATTTAACCTTCCTGTTTCTATTTAACTCATATCTCCACCCCAAAGCTCATTCTCATGCCCAACCTTCTAAAACTATATATTAAAAAACAAGGGTACCCCTAATTTTGAACCTGGGGTGTTAGATAATATCGCAAAAAGACAATGGTTCATCCAAGACCAATAGGTCCTAAAATGGTTTATTAACTGACCATCTGTTGTGCAGGAGCCAGATGTTCGGGCAGCTGGCTCTTGGACATCGAAATCAAATGGTTACACTGAAAACAAATAAGCAATTTAAGGCAAAGAATCAGCATAGCTTACTGTTATACGTGTAGAGCAGGGTTCTCCAAAGTCGGTCCTTGAGAGCCGGATCCATGCCAGATTTTTAGCACATCCCCATTTAGATAAATGTAGTTATCCGGCATGGATCCAGCCCTCCAGGAGCGACTTTGGAGAACCAGGATGCAGAGTATGCCTGAAAAGTGGCTTTTACTTCATTTCGATTTAAATCCTGTTCTTACTTGTAGACATTGTAGAAGACATAACCTTGCTACTAGCAGGCACAATTTAGAAAAGGAGTTTGTTAGCCTTCATACTTGAGGAACTCGAAAATCTTACTTAAATCAATGTCATGATTCAGTTAGCTCAAAGTAGAGTTATTGAAAGCAAAGAACCAAAAGCTAAGAATAATTCCATTTTCAATGCTATCTGCAAAACATATGACCAACTAACAGTGCATATGACAGGACAGATTAATGACCTACAGTGATGCTGAAGCCCCAGTCCAGAGACATCTGAGAGCTGCAGCTCTCTGACTAATCGACATAAAAATGCACCTTAAAATGGAGTGCACATTAATGTGACAGCCAGCCAGCTGGGCAACCAGCCGCAACTTTATCAAAGGATGCATGCATTTTACTTAAAGTGAAGGAAGAGAAGCAAAAACTACTCACACCGGGCTTTCCTTTGAGAATGCATATTCATTTTCTGGTATGTCGGCTTTTAATAGTTGAATTTTTATTGCAATATTTCATTTTATCAATTTTATAGCCATATTTCATTTTATTAATGGTAGCTCATTTTGACTGATGGTATGCTTGATTAAAACAAAGTGCACCCCTTTAATCCAACTTAGCTCCACCAAATATTTTTTACTGTAACATTTGAAACGTCTCTGACTTCAGAATTTAGGTCACAACCAATTTAATTCATTTCACAAAAATGAATATTGAAATTTTGCTAAAAAACAGTCTGAACCATGTGAGAAGGTGCTGTTCAGTCAGAAGAGTTGAACAAACACGCAGTGGCAGCTGGCAGGAACGGGGTGGCAGGTCGGGGGGACAAAATATAAATTAAAGAATCCCACTTACCTTCATACGGCTGCTGTCTCTCCTCAGCTTCGCTTACTGACGAGTCCCGGAAGTAGGAAGCACACAGGCTCCTCTATGCCAATCACAAAGCTGCAATGCAGCATTGTGATTGGTGTCAGTGCCCTGGTTCAGTGTTCAGATGGGGACTGGGAACCTGTACATGTTGCCAAACAGGCAGTGCATTACAGCCTGGTGGGGGACATGCAAAGTGCGCATGACTGTTTGGCCAGTCCAAGATGGCCGGCCAAACCTTCACGCACACTTGAGATAGTGCCACCACTCCTCACCTGGTGACCCAGCCCATTAGCTCTGAAAAATAAAATGATAATAGCAATGTTATTATCATTCTTTATTTCCTTTTTCCTGCTCTGAGAGCAGAGGGCAATGCTATACCACCTTAGTGAAGTAGCCCGTGCAAAAATGTGTCCCTTGTCAAAAACAGTGAGCTGCAGAGACTATTGAGTCGGAGAGGAAGTTTGAAAGAGGCACCAGAAAGTTAATCGAACTGCTCAAGAAGTCACGGTCTAGGGGGTGAATGGACTAATGCAGTGGTTCTTAACCATTTGGCTTCTGTGGGTACCCACTTAAACAATACTGGAAACTGAAGACCCCCTAAAAAATCATTATTGGAATTCGGGGACCCCCACTGAGTAATTTCTGGAAGGCCAGGAGCCCTGCTTTTGCATCTTTTAATGATTTGAACTGCAGAACAATACACGGTATTCTGTATGACCCAATTACACTACTCCCATGAATCAATCTGAGGATACTAACTTCATTTTTAGACCCAATTTCAAATTCCTTCACATTTACTGAACGTTTTTTTTAAATTTTCATTTGTACATTTTTCTTCTTGATTTATATAGCATTTATCAATGAGCTAATATTATTTAATTCTCTAAGCAGTCGTGGACCCCCTCAGTAGGCTTTGGTAGCCTCAGGGGTCTCTGGATTACAGGTTCAGAACTACTAGACTAATGCATCCACTGCAGGGCTCTGTGTGTGATCTCATGGTCACAGATTCAGATTCTTGCAGGTCGACTCAATGTTTCATCCTTCTGAGGTCAATAATATGAGGGCTTCCTCCGAGTTGGGTAACAACTAACATGTTATTTATAGTACATCCACCATTTGTTTTCTTACATTTCCCCCTGTATCTTTCCATATTTTTTTTCCTGCTAATTTTATCAGATTTTATCCAGATTTATTTTGTTTTTTTGTAAAAATGTACACTTGAATGCCTGACAGATTTCAATTAAATGAGCACCCACAGACGAAAAAAACAATACACCGATCTAAAAACATTCACATTTTAGTCTCAACCTTGTGTCCCTGCTGCTTAAACCTCATTACTAACATGTCTTTCTTTTTTAGCCCCTCTTACCTGTCAATCAAATTGTTGGCCTGGCAGGCATGACTGACAGGATTTGGAATCACTGAATAAACAACCAATTTCTGTTTTATCCACAGTTCAAAAATAAATACAGACAGCAAAATACATGGTTTTCTGTCTGTATTTGTCTATAAAAATCAGTAAAAATGGTAAATAGGGAGCCTTAGTTATTTAGTACGAAGATACTTCGCGACGTAGGCTCTAAAGCTATAGTAGATGTTGAGTTAAGAATAGTAAATCTAAACTTTACATACATAACTTGTTAAGTTAATGATGCTCAGTATTGGGGAACTGATATTGTTGGATGTATGACATTACAACGCATGCTTTTACCACGCATGCCTTTTCATCGCAAGTTTTACAACGCATGCTTTTACAACGCATAGTGTTGAGGGGTGCTGGATAATGAATAGTTTAATTTACTCTTCCAACTCCAGTCCCCGTGGATAGTAGGGAAGGTGTTGGATAGTAAATTAAATCTATTCCCTATCCTAGAGCGCCCCCCAGCGCAATGCGTTGTAATGGCATGCGTTGTAATAGTTGCGTCCTAAAGGCTCTGCGTGGTAAAAGTTGCGTTGTAAAGGATGTTCCCCGATATTGTTACCCTCGATATTTTGACATACAACTATAAAAAAAAACATATAGGGCAAGGTGTGGTTTTGTCCGATAACATAGTAACATTGACAAACAATATGATGTTCATGTCGCGGGTTCTCATGCCACCAGAAACCACAAAAGGCATTAATACACCAAATTATGTTCAAAAGTTTTATTGGTTGTTTTCCAAACAATTAGTATACAAAACAGACATAATATAAAGCACAATACTACAGAGTAAACTATACAAAGAAAACATTTAGACACAATAATCCAACCTAAATAATAAACCCAAAAAATCCAAACTAAAAAAGCAAAGTGACTTAATTATTGCCTGAAGGACGGTCCGTGAAGTCTTCATTTTCGAAGGGGAGAATTGAAAGCCAAAAACAGAAACAAAGCACTGCTACAAGCAAAGTGCAGCCTTACCAACCGGAAAGCAAGCAAGAGTTTACATTGACCACATAGATATGTCAGAAAGAAAATTCTACCACATGTAGTAAAAATCCAAACGGCCGTCCTTCCTAGGATCAGAACCCGAAATATTAAGTGAGCATTGAGGAATCACCTAGAGGGCTTGTAATAGAAGAAGAAAAGAAAAAAACTTCTTGTACCAAGAATAACCATCATAAAAATAAGAAATGATGTAAAAAGTGTCAGTGCTTGAAATCGCCAATTGATTAAAGCGACTTTCCAGCAGCTCATTTAGAGTGGTTTTAATTGAAAAATTGTCCTGAAGAAGGTGACCATCTATATCACCGAAACGCCACGTCGACATATTTTTCTTTGTGTTACTGTCTATTGTTTTTAAATTATGAAATGTTTTTTATGAATAAATGTGATGTTTTTAATCAATGATATGTGAACAAATATATAATAAATCTCGAAGAAATATTTGACAAATCCCTTTAGTCTTCACACTCTCATTGGCTCTACCTGATTTATGATTCAAATGTTTGAAATTTATTTACCTTGTTGAATTTGTAAATTTGTCAACCCTTATACAACCAGCACTACAACCTAGTGTTCGACCATCTCTCTTAGTGTGGGATTCCCTGGAGACTGCAAGTCTCTTGATTAAAAAACATATGAAAAGGGAACCCTTACATTTGTTTCATAGTACTTAACCCCTCCATTTTCACAAAAGGGTTTCTCCTTAATAACTTTCTCATTAATTATTGCAATGACATAGTATGTCCGGTTCCTTGTGGAAGGAAATAGTTAGTAGTAAATTATTATATGACTACTATATATTGTCTTTGAAAAAAGAGCACCATAACCCAGGACTGCATCCGGATCTTTTTTTAAAACACATGATAACACTAATGAACAAAGTCTAAAGCACAGAACATGGGAAAGAGTGCAGGAAGAAACACCATGATCATCGAAGTATTGGCTTGTAGGGTCTCATAAATGGAAAATATTTGCTTAAACATGAAAGCTGTGTTTTTCCAAGCGCGGTTCTCAGGGCATGATAGTTTCCATCACCTCTCTGGTGTGTCTGCACAGCTGTGCGCAGATGTGGCTTATTCAATATTATGCGAGGCTGGGAAAAGCCCCAAAGCCTGGATTATAAGGAGCTTTCAACATGAACTCATTTTTGTATGATTCCCTTTCAGATTAGTTGGAACGCTTTCAAACCTCAGACTGTCAGACAAGAGCCAAACAGCCTAGATTTGGCAACACTGTAAAATCATTAACGAGGAATCATTCATTTTGCTATTTTTTCATGGAAACTACATTCCCACATTAAAGCAAGAATTTATATTTTTCAAAAGTGGACAATAAAGGGTAGCTTTTGTTTCTCTGCTTAGCAACAAAACATGAATTCAGTTATGTACAGCACAGAGACCTTGCAAATGATACAGTAATCTCAAGTTGAGACAGTTCATATTAATGAAAAATACTGGTCTTTAAGGGAGCCTAACAACAGTCTAATGAATTGAATGGGGCAAAGTGGGATTTTGTGAATAAAGAGGCTTAACAACAAACAAATGCATTGTTCACACCACAAGAATTGGCAAAGCTAATAGGTCTGGCTTTGGCTGTCAGCTTTTTAACCTTTGGCAATGCATGCTTTGTTTTGTCATGCATTTCGTAAAACAATATTTTGGGATAACCTCCAGGCTCTTGTCAAAATAAAAGAAAAAGGCCTAAAACAACACTTTGTTCTGGTCTACAACAGCACACCTTTAAATAATAGTCCTTGGCACTGAAGGGAAATACTTTATGTGTGGTGATGTTCCTTATGAAGCAGCAGAGTGCTGTCACTCACAGTGAAGATAGCCAAGGGCTGTAGTGGGCTGACCCACTGCCCCATGCAATGTACTCTTGTGGGTGGAAGAAAAATGTCAGTTCAGTGGTTGAAGAGGGCTAGCTGAAAGCCCCTAAACCTTACTATGATATAAATATAACTGTATCCACATTAGAAGGCATTGGCTAATGCCAGACCGAACATTAAATTGAACTGAACATACCAACTGTTGCATGGCTTTGTCTACATGCAGCACCTTTATGGCACTTAAATCTGTCAATCATAGAATGACAACTAGATTTAAAAAATCAGTTTATTCAAATTACAGTTGACATTTTTTTTTAAATATCAAGTTAAAAACACAATGCAAGGATAAAAATTGATAAACAGTACACTTAAATAAATACAGATCCTATTCAATTACAAGTTAATCACATATACCAAAGATTATGACCCGCATAATCACTTAAAAGGAAAGAAAAAGGTAAGACATCAACACACTACTAGATCTGCGCTAATATTAAGGTACTGGATTCTTCGAGTTGTACGAAAGAAGTTGACGCACTTCTTTCGTACAACTCAAAGAATCCAGTACCTTAATATTAGCACAGATCTAGTAGTGTGTTGTATTAGGGGTGAGAAGTAGGATACTGAGTGTACTTATTGTATTGCACAATTTTGATGTCTTACGCATACCATTACAACGCATACCATTACATTGCAATTAAGGTAAGTATTGGCTAGTATAGGGGTAAAAAATACAATTCTAACTCCAGGGGGTGCAACAGTAGGGTAAGTGTTGGATAGTGTAGGGGTAAACATTACTATTCAAACTCCAGGGGGTGCAACAGTAGGGTAAGTGTTGGATAGTGTAGGGGTAAACATTACTATTCTAACTCCATGGGGTGCAACAGTAGGGTAAGTGTTGGATAGTGTAGGGGTAAACATTACTATTCTAACTCCATGGGGTGCACCAGTAGGGTAAGTGTTGGAGAGTGTAGGGGTAAAATTACTATTCAAACTCCAGGGGGTGCAACAGTAGGGTAAGTGTTGGATAGTGTAGGGGTAAACATTACTATTCTAACTCCATGGGGTGCAACAGTAGGGTAAGTGTTGGATAGTGTAGGGGTACTATGCGTTGTAATGGTATGCGTTGTAATGCCTGTGTTGTAGTGACATGCAATGTAGAGACATGCGCTGTAATGGTATGCGTTGTAATGCCTGCGTTGTAGTGACATGCGTTGTAAAGGATGTTGCGATGCAATGACTGTGTTGTAAGTGTAGTGCGATGTAATGACTGCGTTGTAAAGGTTGTTTCCCCATACACACGTTCCCATTTATTTGTATTTGGTATATAGAACTTATCAAAGATACCGGTTTATTAATTATTGACACAGATGCTGGCAAAATAATCTGTGGTAAATGCTTACTGGCACAGATGTTGGAACACTGAAAGCCATAATAATAAGTAATTGAGCTAAGCAGTCCATACAGAGATGCCGGTATTTGCCAGCTCACATAGTTTAAATCATTCTGGTTCAATTTAACGTTTAGCAATAATGAGGTAGTGAAATGAAAACCTTCTATGATGGTATAATGAGTACTATACTATTTTTTGGGAAAATTCTAACACCTATTACTGACAATGATAGAAAAATAACGTGGTCGCAAATTAAATATCAAAGCACTTGATATTTTCAATGGATGGTTCTTTTCTGTCACCTTTAAAGGCTAATTAATCCCTGGCATAGCGTTTCGCTAATGACTTCCTTTCACATACAACAGCTAATTGATAGAAGCCACACAGACTCGCTAATTAATTCCTGGCACACATGTTGCCTAATCAATAGCTGGCATTTCCACTGGTTAACTGTGTGTAAACATTTTATGGAAAAGATGCCAATTGAATATGGCGTGGCACACAGATACTCACATTATTTCTTGCCTCAAAACAATTGCATGGCACAGGCAGAATAGGCTTTCCATATCACAGGGTTAATTTAAAGAACGTGGAAAACAAAACTTCCAGGAAGGTGTTTTTGACATCTGGCTTATAGACAATCTTGGCAGATTTAATTGTTTAATGACTTGAGGTGAATATATTTATTTTGAAGGCATTCATTCAGTGGGGCTGCCTGTAATGTACATCCTCTGCATTGATGACTATTTTGTGTTTGTCTATTTTAACTGCGTGTGAAAGTTATTTTTATTAATTTTCAACTTACTTTGGCTTATTTTGTCGAGTTTATTCACACTGCTGCTGCCCATGCTGTATCTAATCTGTGTGTAATGGAAGAAGGGCCGGACGGGCCTTAGCGGGCATCAGGCATTTCCTCGGGAGGCTGGAAAGGTGTGGGGCAATTTTGTAGTGGTGGGGGGCGGTTTTGTTCCTGGACACCGGTTCTGCAGTGGTGCCACCAGTAGCAGACGCAGCAACCCTTTCAGACCCCAAGGACTGGTCCGACAAAATTGCCAGGGCTGCTTTGGGTTTTCAGTTGGATGTATGTCATTACTACGCGTGCTTTTACAACGCATGCCTTTACCACACAACTTTTACAACGCAAGTCGTTACAACGACTTGCGTTGGTGGGCGCTGGATAGTGAATAGTTTAATTTACTATTCCAACTCCAGTCCCCGTGGATAGTAGGGAAGGTTTTGGATAGTAAATTAAACCATTCCCTATCCTACAGCGCCCCCCAGCGCAAGTCGTTGTAACGACTTGCGTTGTAAAAGTTGCGTGGTAAAGGTAGTGCGTGGTAAAAGTTGCGTTGTAAACGCTGTTCCCCTTTCCAGTCCGGTCCTGAATGGAGGCCTCCAATAATTGATGGGCCTTTGGATTTGAAGCTGTGTGTAGGCCCTGGGAGTACTGCTTGAGCATTGGTGGTGGGTATTGTGGCTCTGTGTAGTCGTTGAGGTCTTGCGCATGATCGCTTTCAGCTGAGCTTAGGCATTTGGAGCGGAGCCTTGGTATGTCAGCCTCTGATAAGTGCCACTACATGCTGGGCCTAGACATGTGGGTTGCTCTGAGGCAAATGATGACTGTTTGTTAAATGATGGCTGCATCTGAGAAGGAAATTCCTGCAACTAGGACAAGGCTTTAACCCTGGCATCTGATGACAGGACACACAGCACATCATGGCCACAATGTAGCTAATATATGGGTGCTTACTAAAATAGACCATAACCTGATTTTACAACCTTAAGTGATCTTCCATTAGTTTTGCAAGTATTGTTTAAACTTGAACTCATTTCGTTTTTTGTTATGGCACATTCTGGTAATTTATGGTAGGTCACTTCCTGTGATGACCAGGTACAGAGTTAACATGATATCACTTCCAGTGATGTAACAGGGGGTATCCGCTAGAGCTTGATATCACTTTCCCTACACCATGCATTTTGGTGAATCGACATCCATGAAGAAACAGTTGTTGACAGAGAGCAACTAGAAAAAACACAAATATGGCTCCTGACTATCATACATGATTTAAAAACATACCATGACCCATTGTTCGATCATAGGATTCTAAAATCAATCCATCCTACTTCCTTTACAGGTCCAGGAACTTCCTGGATAAAACCAAGGGTCGCAGGAAGGCCTATTCATGAGGAAAAGGGGGAGGAGAGAGAAAGAGACACTAGCCCCTGCAGGTGGTTGGTAGTAAAACCTGCGATGGATCAGCAGAAACAGGACTAGTGGTACTGGTGCCTCAAGTTGGAGAACACTTCAGTCCTGATCCTCACAATTCCCAGATACTTGGATATACACTGCTCCCTCCAAGTCCATTAGGTCACTTACCCAATGCGTACTGTCGTTAAACTGTGACTATCCCCAGGGCATACCCGGAACTAGAGTCAAAGGATGTTTTCAGAAGCACATCAACACAGGGAAGGATGGCGCATCTGGGAGTGAAATTGGACCTTAAGAGAACTAGGAAAAATCCAAAAGAACAAAGAAACGAAGAAGCGAAGAAGAGGGCAAAAAACAACAAATGTTTCAGGGTGTAAAAGCAAAGTGCGAAATGAGCATTTGAGAGGTAGCCAAAATAACTGTTATTGCCAGTTGCTCATTCTTGCCATTTGGGAAATCTTACACTGCCTCTATCTCTGATAGAGGCATGGAGGCAGTTGACTGGGTAGACCTGCCCCCATGACTGTTTGGGCGGGCAGTACAGTCCCACAGGGGCCATGACTGGCTTGGGGAGTTTTTTGAGGTGGGGGGGGGCAGCTGACATAATATAGTTAGGGGTGTTTTCGACAACCAGATACCATTTTTTGTTGAGTCAACATGGTGACTTACAAGATTACATTTGTTGGAGATAGATTTGAGGCTGCTTTGTTGGTTGAGGATCGCTGAATAAGGTTGCTAGCGAGCATGGATCCCAAGGGGATTGAGGCACTCCTCCTGCTTTTCAAGGTGGACAAGAGGACCTCTTGCTTGTCCTAAGGAGGTGGGAGCACGTGAAGGTGCAACGGCATGGCCTATGTGCCGCAGGTCAAAAGGGGCAGCGGTGGCGCTAGCTTCCTTGTCGTTACGCCCTAAAGTAATAAAAACAGATGAGTGGTGGTGCTCTGACGGGACTGAATGGAGTGATGAGGAGCGGAACGAGGTGAGAGAGAGGCTGAAAGAGGAGGATCCTGGTGACCACAAGGACCCCTTCATGTTTAGGGAAAGTAAAGTTAGCACAATTAAGATGTACAAGAGGAAGCTAGTGGACAGGGAGGCCACTAGGGCAGGGAAAGTGGCACTAAGCAGAGGAGTTAGGGTGGGGAGAGAGTGGAAGGGTTGGGGGTAGAGTAGGCACTAGGGGGCAAGGCCAGGAGAAGGCAGGGCACAAGGAAATTGAGGATGATCAGGGCAAGGTGGAGAAGGCTCCCATCTCTGGGCATTGGGTGTGGGTGGTGGAGGATGGTCAGGTGAAGGGGCAAGGAAAGAGAAATCTCAGTACACTTGACATCATCACTGGACATTCGGTTTCAGGACAGGGTATTGATGCAGAAATGGGAAAGTCTAGTATAGCTAATGCACCCCAGGATGAAGAGACAGTAGGGTCCCGGGTGAGCCACACAACAGTAGCGGTGGACAGTGGTGTGGAAGAAACCAAAGAACAGTGAGAATTTCCCAAAGACTAAACTTAGAAACCCCCAAATGGGTATGAACTGTGAAAAACCTTACCACACAAAAAGACAAATATACAAAATATATTTTTTACTAAATCTAAACTCATCAAGATTATTACACATACAGCAAAAACCATGTAGCACCAATCAATGACAATTAATGAAATCCACAAATACATGCAACTTATTTCGTTTTAAAAGGCATCCTCTATTGCACATTGTTAAATAATGAATCTATATATATTTCAATACTCTCTGGGCTCCAGAGTGGATAGCGGTATGCGGTTCACAATAGTCGACAGGTTTCGGTGGACTATTGTGTACAAACCTACCTTCTTCAGGACAAAATCATATCTATCACATGTACATAGATACTTTTCCAATTAAAATTCACCCATATTGATGACACTTAAAATCACCATCTAAAATAATTTCATTGAATCAGTTTAAAATGAGCTTTCTTCCTCGCAGAGTCTTTACACTGGAACACCACCAAACTCCAGGTATATGGGCACTGGATATGTGAACCACTCATAGAAAAAGCATATATTACTGCAGGGGTTGGGTCACCATCGGCATGATGTTAAGAAATCACCCTGACACTCACAATAGAGAAATCACAGGGATCCTCCGTTTACTTCCAAAGGATGGCGTAGACTCAAAAGTAATTTTCTTTATATAAACAAATCATTGACTATACGGATAGCTTGAGAGAGGCTGATCAACCTTCAAAAGGGCCTCTCTCTCCAATTCTGAACCAATGTGTGAAAAAACGCCGATACCCCCAGCGCCATAAAGCAGTTTACCGACTTCTTAAGAACAGCATTGCGTTCAGCAGCTTCAAAACACATGAAAGATGTTGGGGGGAGCATTTATAAAGGGTGGATGGACTAACTGTTTTGTTAGATTCAGTTCCAGGCCAAAAGCAGCCAGGCATGAACATCTGTATAGTTGGTCACTCGTTTATAAAATGGACAAAGAAGCAAGTAGCAGGCAGAAATTACAGCACACAGTTGAGTTTGGGGAAAACGGGATGCAAGTAGAATGGCACCAAAAGGGTGGTATGTTGTGGAATGAGCTGCTGCCAGAGTTGAGCAGGCTGTTGGAGGTGAAGAATGCCTGGATTTTTTAACAATTCCCTTAGAAGAGAAAGATTTAGAGAGGGAGAAGTGCTTGGGATTGTTAGCAATTTTGGACAGAAACACTCATATTGTGAACAGAGCTGATGCCTATAAGTGTTTGGAGAAGGGCAGTTTGCCCTGCAGTTATAGCAAAGCAAGTAGGAAGGTCAATAAGGACCTGAGAAATGTCTGTATAGAAGAAGGTGTAAGGTGGGTAGTGTATTTGGAATTACAATTTGAAGTAGAGTAGTTTTTCTGAGGTGATGGGCTGCACTTATTGACAATGGGAATGGATCTTTACTTGTTGCATTCATGGGTAGCTTTGTCCGGGGCATTGAGTTATGGAGATGGGAAAGCAGTTGGGCAGGGTGTTTAAGGGAGTAAAGGGTGGGGCAGACAAATTATGGTAAAGGAGTTTTTCTTAGTGGCGGTCTGTTGAAAGGTTTTCATGGTTCAAAGCGGTCTTGTTGTTGGGGTGGGTGAAGCTGTTTGTAGGGGAGTATGAGAGTAAATGCATAGCTGCAGAAGGCAGGAAGTTAAAGGTTTATAGTTTGAGGAAGTAACATAAGTTCATGTTTTAGGCAATAGATATAGTGCTAGCTAGTCAAGTTGGGGGAATTGTGGGTAGTGGGGACATTTAGGGTTGGGGCTCAACCAAACAGTGGGTGATTCCTGAAGTATAGTGAGCTCAATAGTTTTGTAGGGCGATTTGTTTAGGGATGGTTATGTTTTTGATGTTCACCTGCTTCATTAATGCAGCCTTTTTCACAATGCAAGTTGTCAGTGGTCTGTGCTGTGCCCTCTCGCCAGGGCCGGACTGGCCGTTGCGGCGCACCGGGCAATCCCCCGGTGCGCTGCAAGGGTGGGGGCCGGTTTTGGGCCGCTGGGGGCCGTTTTTGTTACAGGGCCGAGCTGCAAAATCGGCCCTGCAACAAAATCGGCCGAAAACCGGACCCGGCAAAGAGCTCGGTCGCACCCCCAACCCCCCCGGGGGCCAGTCGAGCACTGTGCCGGGGCCGGTTTTGGTTCCCAGTCCGGCCCTGCCTCGCGCCCAATGTCCTTGAAGCAATACCAGTATTTGCCAGTCTTTTTCAAGTTGCTGGTGTATTGTAACAGATGTACTCTCACCCAGAAGAATGCACTCACTTTAGTGAACGAGTGATGTACTTGACACTGACCTGCTCTCCATTTCTTTCAATATCGCTTCATTATGTATCCTATCCTGACTGTGAAAGAAGGTCTTTTAAAGCTGACATTTTTTCCCGGTCCTCATTTTCTTCTGTATGCCGAAACGGTTGCATATATTCAGAAGAGCAAACAAGAGGCAGGTAGGCAATTTATGGCATATCTGGCGATAGTCTGATGCCAAAGAATGCCCTGCAATGGCAAAGATATGGAAGACCTATCTGTCTCCTCTTCTGTGTGTAAAAAGGTGAATGAAAGTGAAGATGTATTGGCATTGGACATAAACCATACTTGTTTCACAATGAGAGGTACACAGCAAAGACTGTGAGCCCATCTATTTAAAAAGGAAAAAGAGGTACTTGAAATAATGAGCGTAGTCTCAGTAACGAATTGTAGGTATTCTCTTTATTTTTTAGTGTAAGCATGATTTATTGAAAGAATAATCACAAATAGTAACAAGGAAGTATAATGCTATTTAACATATGAACAATTACACACTAATGTTACAGAATGTATCTATATGAGTAAAATGAAAGAAGCAAAATATAAAGTAAGTGGGTTAAGAGGTTCAATAATACATTGCCAGAAAAGGACAGAGAGAAAGAAGAAAGAGAAGAGAAAATAATAATATAAAACTAGATAAAAGACTGAAAAAGAAGATTATAAAATATGACTTTGTCAGCAATGTAGATAAGCATTATTAAATTTAGTACAGCGTTGGTCTATGTATAAAAGAAACAAGGAATAATTCAGGGAGGTCTGGAAACCTCTTCAGCTAAAACATCAACTGATTTACTATTGTAACTTGAACTATCAAGAAACATTGTTAAAAGTAACCACATACGTGCTCTCTTAAGAGTTATGGAAATCGGGTGTACAGAGGCCCTATCTAATCGATGACTGAAGCAAACAGCAAACCACCAGGCTTTATAAGAACCGTGGATATTGTTTTTCCAATTAGAGGATATTTGTTGAAAAGCTATAGCTATCAATGTGTCAAGTAACTTAGGAGGATGTGTTAGAAAAGACCAAAATGGGATAGTGTTGTATCTTTACCTTTAAATCTAGCATTTCCTGTTAGGAATGCTACATGACATCAGCAAGAATGTTATGGGTCAAGCTGATGGCAGTTGAAGCCACCACTTTGCTGTTGCCACAAGCCTCTCTGGTGGGTGTAAATAAAGCTACTTTGATTCAACTGTACAGGATCATCTTCGTTTTATTACTGGCGACGAGGATGGGATGTGAAGTCTAATTGTTCCAATGGTAATGTTAAGCCGAAATGTTTTAACAATCTGTCACAGAATGTTCCTTTTCACAGCACCAGAGTTAAAAGATCTCCTTTGTATTTGCAGGATTATTATCCCAAGTAATATCTTCCTTTAACATTTTTTCTGGATCATTATTATTTATGTTGCTATTTGTTTTTATGTTTTATTTTATTTATTTTATTATAAAAAGAGAGATGTGTCGTATCTTTACCTTTAAGTCGAGCATTACCTGTTCGGAATGCTACATGACATCAGCAAGAATGTTATGGGTCAAGCTGATGTCAGTTGAAGCCACCACTTTGCTGTTGCCACAAGCCTCTCTGGTGTGTGTAAATAAAGCTACTTTGATTCAACTGTACAGGATCATATTCGTTTTATTAGATAGACTACCTAAAAAATATATTATGTATAGAATATGGGATAGTGCATTTAAAAAATCGAGTACGCTGACCCCAAACCTGCCACCAAAAAGCATTAGTGCTAGGACAAAACAGGTATACTCTGAGATAAGGAAGAAGCAAGGTCAGTCAAGGCTGAGGAAAGCAGATACAATGTGCCAGACTTTGTCTGTAATTAACACAGACATAAGTGTCCATTAATATATGTCTCCATGAAGAGCAAGCAGATTTCCTTGCAGGATGTTCATTCTCAATAACCCATATCCAACATACTTCTTCGGAAATAGCATGATCAAGATTTTCACAATTCTATACTTGTAGCTTGAAATAAATTACAACTCTCATGATACACCTAGCTCAGCAATCGTTGTTTTCATTGGATAAGGTTGATGGAAAACAAGAGCAATAACAACGCGCCTCCATAGAACATGCCAACACGAAATTTGCCTTCCTTAGAACATGCCGACATGAAATTTGCCTTCCTTAGAACATGCTAACATGAAATTCACTCACTTTCCTTAGACAAATTTGAGATGATTAACAAAAATAACGTATTAGCAGTTTACACAATTTAGTGGAAATTCCTAAAAGCATTGACTGTCTTTAATGGTGACAGGAGAGCCAATCAGTAACAGCGGCAAACCCATTGATGTGCATTGCAGCTTCCTTGTCAAACTTTTAATGCTCACTATTCTCATGCAAACATCAAAGGGATTCCTGAACATGCCTTTTCAAGCATTTCAGGAGTCCTCAATAATTTGTACATCATATACCTTCAGTTTCAAAATTTCAAAAACCAATAAATCTATAAGCTATTAAAATATAGCAAGAGCATTACAATGTGCAATGACATCAGCCCCCAGCTCAGCAGCATGCCAAAACGCCCGGTAGCCAACCTGTTGTGAACTCATGTACATGCCCACATTAACGATCACACCTAGCTCCATGGACATATTAAGGATTTCGGGTGCACTGGGCAAAAGTGTATTTTGGGGGCCCTGTTCTGAACAGCTTTGTATTTACCACTGGCGTAACGACAACCGAGGGGGCCTCCCTGCACGGTATGTAGAGGGGCCCCCTCTGGGCTCAATCATGAGCTCTCTGGCCAGAGTGCAGTGCTGAGGGGGCCCCTTGGAGCTTGAGGCCCCCCCGCACCGCGTGGGCTGCGGGGGCATGTGTTACGCCCCTGGTATTTACGATCCAATATCAGCTCTTTCATGCCCTCTTTGGTTGGGTCACTCACAGTGCACCGGCACACTGGTCCACGTCCTACATGTGTTTACATCTAATATTCAGGGGCAGTGGCATGCGTTTTTAATATTATAATGCAGCAGCAGCTGCCTGAAGTTATTACATATAATCTTTGCGACCCCTTCCCATTTCTCACGAGTGAAGTCCTGTTTTGATCTAAAAGAAACTTTGTTATGGGTGTAGCAGTGTTGAAAAACATAAACATGTATCTGCAAAGTGTGTGTAATAGACTCACATACAACACCCACATTAAAAATAAACTAAAGGAAACAGTATTTAAAACAATCTAAGAATTATTCAAGGTCATTGGAGCAAGACTCTCTGTAGAACAGAGCTATCTCTATTAGGCGGTGTTCTGAAAGGCTTGGGCCCTGGGTCAGAGCCCACTTTCCCCATACCTTAATACGTCTCTGCCTAGCTCCTATTTATTTAATCTGACACATAAAACTGAAGTGATTGCATGAAATGGTTAATACGAATAGAAATAACCCACTATAACCAGCAATAATCACTATATGAACTACTAACCTTGGGTTCAATTGAAGTAAGTACACTAATAGCCACAAAGCATTTCAAAGCCGCATTAGGTTTAGTAAACACTGTATAGTTGCACAATTCAACACAATCTCAGATACCTGTTTTACACTTTAAAATTGATCCTCAGTTGAAAGAAACATTCATGATTTTACTTGATTAAAAAGCACTCCAATTTGTGCAAAACATGATATTGTCATAGTCTCTGTGAGGAACAACCTCATGAAACGTGTTCTAACTGAAGAAAAATATAATGTGTCCCTCTGTGCTATCAAATGGAATGTGCACAAACTGATGATTAGGCACATACACCACAGAAATGTAGCTGCACTCGTGAAGAGAGGTGCAAACCAGTACTGTAGCCAATGTTTGATCAGGCACGTGTTGCTCCTAGTGCTAAATTTACTTTAAAGTTATTTGATACATTTTAACGGAATTTTAATTCAGTATCTTTAATTTTGTGTTTAATTTTATATTATTTTATTTTATTTTATATAGCGCCAACTGCTCCGATCAGGTTTCAAGAGCATTGAACAACATTTACTTTACAAAAATGTGTCAAGGCGGGGCAGCAAAATTAAAAATTAAATTAAGGTGACCAGGCGTCCCGGATTTGCTTGCACAATCGTGTTTTTCATTTACCAGCTTTTCTGGCACATTTCGGCAAATTTTGCACTACCCAGTTTTTAGACAGGGTCAGACTGCAAAGAGGAGAAGGGAAGGTTTATGTTTCCCAAAGTAGAAAGAGGTAGAAGCTCTTAAAATAAAACAATGTAATTAACACACGCACATGGCTAGGTTTAAAAAGTTGCAATATTAATAATGTATGTAGTCCCTTACAGCCTGATTCATTAAAGGTAATTGCGCTCGCAAAGAGCCAGATTCTGAGAATCCGGCCCTTTGCGAGTGCGATTTTTGCATTTGGGATTCATCATCCCAAATGCAAAAATCGGTAATAGCGAATTCGCAAATTTGCGAGGAATTACATTTAAGGAATCTCTATTTGAGATTCCTTAAATGCAATTCATCATCCATTTTCAAATTGCGAAATTGCATTTTCGGGCCGCTATTTACCGCGAGGTCAAACCTCGTGGTAAATAGCGAAAACTCAGAAAAATGCTTTTAAAAGCATTTTTCTGAGTTGCATGTTGCACACACACATGTCCTTTGGACATGTGTGTGCGCAACACCTGTTTAAATTAGCATTTAAGGGGTGCTACAGGGTGTCCTCTGGACACCCCTGGCACCCTTTAAATCGCTATCTTATTTGCGATTAGCTAATTGCTAATCGCAAATAAGGAATACTCCCCATTTATTCCTATGGGCCTTTTGGCCCATAGGAATGAATGGGGAGTTATTCCTTATTTGCGATTAGCAATTTGCTAATCGCAAATAAGGAATCTGTAGGAATCGCAAAAAATGTTGCTATTCCTACATGAATACCGTTTTGCGAGTCTGGAATAGCGATTCCTTATGATTCGCTATTTCAGACTTGCAAAACCTCCCATTGATGAATCAGGCTGTTAGTTCCTCGCCTGTGTTTCTGTGTTGATGAGTGCTCTAATATAAATTATTCTGAGCCATGTAAAATTGTAGTCCTTCTTCCATGTTTGGTAAATGTCCTGTAACCTCTCGTGCAGCTCCAGCCTATTTTGTGCGCGCTAATATTGCACGTCTGCGTTCCATTTACTTGCTATGGGGATTGCTTGACTCTTGCATGAAGGCCGGGAGCCTGCCAGCGTTGGAAAATCTGGCTCAGCGAGTCAGCAGATTCCCGGAGCCAGCCCAGCCCCCACCCTTTCTCCCTCTCCCATCCTCCACCGTTTGCTGCAGAGCACAGCAGCTGCCTGGCAACAGCACAGTGGATGATGTCGCAAGGACTGGGATGAGTACTAAAGGGGAATAAACAATAGTTCCTGGATTTGTCTCGAGCTGCAGCTGTGGGAAGCTCATCAGCCTGCAAGCATCTGCCAGAGATATTTTCGGAAACTGAGCTAACACAAGCCCCTCCCATCCGACTGCAGTATTGATAAAAATCTCTTCCTATACATGTTGTTTTGCAAATTTTAGAATACAGAAGGTCACCCTCTTCAGCTAAAAGCGTTAATCATAAATAAGCGTCTGTTTCTTCTGAACTCAGCAACCACATCAAGGTCCGAATTTAGGTCATGCATCAGTGGAAAAGGGTATGCAAATTGTGGGCCGCAGAGCAGGCTGGGATAAATCCAGACTGGATCTCTCGTCATAAGCTTCTCCATGTATTTGTAAATGTATTTGAGTTTATATAGCGCACAGCTACCCGCAGTGGGTTTCCCGGCACTTGCTTAGGGAACCCGTCCTGGTATTCCCCTGTGAGATAACCCCGGCAGGGTATCCACAAGGTGAAAGCCAGGCATCCCGCCGCGAGGGGCCGTTGTGGAGATTAAGCAAGCTATTGCCCAGGGTCACAGAGTGTGAACCCGTGAGTCGAGAAGGCACCGGAGCGAGAATTATCGAGTCCGTGGAATTTTTAGCCCAAGACCCGCCGAGGCGGGGAATTGAACCCTGGTCCAGGGCCGATCTCAGCTTCCGGGTCTGCCGCCACATCCCTTTACTCACGCGCCTTTACTTATCTCCTATCCAATGCCCGACTTCTTCCTTCACTCATTCCTCCATTGCCCCCTCACTATCCTCATCCCGGTGCAAAATGCAATATATTTACATCTTGCCAGGGGTCCAGCAGTTGCAATCTGCTACAGGGCTGCAGCCTTTTTCAAAATGCCCTAAAAAAATTGCTTTTGTTTACCACTCTTTTGGGCTTGGATCTTTCTACAGGTCATCCCCAAACATTTGCCTTCACTCTCCTGTTATCTGAACTGGTTTGAGTTGGCTTTTAAGACTCTGCTTACACCCAATTGGCACATTTAATTTACTTGTAAATCCATAGCAGAGTAGTACTACATGTACTCAGGGCCTTTAAATGAAATGCTACTGGTGGGCCTGCAGCACTGATTGTGCCCTCGACTTAAGTATCCCTATTCAAAATGTTTAAGGGCTATCATTACAGGCTGTGTGTGTGTGTGTACGTGTGCCATTTCAGCCTCGCAAAATAAAGTTTTTGCCAGGCCTAAACCTTCCAGTGTATTCAAATAATTGGACATATACTTGTAGTGAAAATCTCTTAAATCAGTTTTTTCACTGACTCAAGGCCTACCTCTCCCATAGAATAACATTGAGTTCCCTTATTGCATTCAATAAATGATAACTTACAAATGGGAGCATATGAGAATATCAAGTTTGGTGTCTAAAGAATTGTAGTTTAAAACCCTCTTTAATGTTAAAGTTGGATTTTAATTCACAACTCTGAAAATGCCACTTTTAGAAAGTTTGCATTGTCTTGTCCCAATCATATGGTGCCTGCAGCTTGTATCCTGGGTCACATGACTAGATGTAGCTGGCAGTTGTATCCCCAAACAAGCTGGGTCCTGGGCAGGGAATCAAGAACTTCCAGACACCTGGGGGTGGAAACCTCCAGAACATTCCCCCACTTCAAAGCTGGAACCAAGTATAAATAATGGACCCTCAAACCAAACTCTTCAGGACACTTCTGGGCCTTTGGATACTATAGAAGAAGGGCTGCTGTGCAGCTCTTTTGCAGGAAGGACTGCCGCTCAGCGGCGTCCTTGATGAGAAGGAAGGCTGGACCTGCACCCTTCATCTCAGACTGAAGTGACTCCAAGGGTCAGCTAACTGACATCCTATTTTCAGCTAGAGGGACATAACAAGCTCCAGAAGCCTCCCCGCATCTATTCAGCTGATTTGCTGCCCGGACCTGCTGCCTGGACTGGCAACTGGACCTACCTGAGCCCTAATTGCCTCTGCTTGAGTGAATTCCTCATCCCCAAGAGGTGCCCTTCAAGTCCTGGAGCCATAGTGTGGCATCAGCGGAGCTCCCTCTCCAAGAAAAGGAGAAATCCTTATATTTTGGGCTCTTGAACAGGCTTGTTCACACCAAGATCTTGCTCTGGTGAACCCGACTCTTTGCGCCACAGCGACTGCCAGCGACGGACGGCAACACGGGATCTGCACTTGGTGCTACAGCACCAACAGCCTGCGGTGACCACCAACGCGGAGCACAGCAGCTGCCTGGCAACAGCACAGTGGATGATGTCGCAAGGACTGGGATGAGTACTAAAGGGGAATAAACAATAGTTCCTGGATTTGTCTCGAGCTGCAGCTGTGGGAAGCTCATCAGCCTGCAAGCATCTGCCAGAGATATTTTCGGAAACTGAGCTAACACAAGCCCCTCCCATCCGACTGCAGTATTGATAAAAATCTCTTCCTATACATGTTGTTTTGCAAATTTTAGAATACAGAAGGTCACCCTCTTCAGCTAAAAGCGTTAATCATAAATAAGCGTCTGTTTCTTCTGAACTCAGCAACCACATCAAGGTCCGAATTTAGGTCATGCATCAGTGGAAAAGGGTATGCAAATTGTGGGCCGCAGAGCAGGCTAGGATAAATCCAGACTGGATCTCTCGTCATAAGCTTCTCCATGTATTTGTAAATGTATTTGAGTTTATATAGCGCACAGCTACCCGCAGTGGGTTTCCCGGCACTTGCTTAGGGAACCCGTCCTGGTATTCCCCTGTGAGATAACCCCGGCAGGGTATCCACAAGGTGAAAGCCAGGCATCCCGCCGCGAGGGGCCGTTGTGGAGATTAAGCAAGCTATTGCCCAGAGTCACAGAGTGTGAACCCGTGAGTCGAGAAGGCACCGGAGCGAGAATTATCGAGTCCGTGGAATTTTTAGCCCAAGACCCGCCGAGGCGGGGAATTGAACCCTGGTCCAGGGCCGATCTCAGCTTCCGGGTCTGCCGCCACATCCCTTTACTCACGCGCCTTTACTTATCTCCTATCCAATGCCCGACTTCTTCCTTCACTCATTCCTCCATTGCCCCCTCACTACCCTCATCCCGGTGCAATATGCAATATATTTACATCTTGCCAGGGGCCCAGCAGTTGCAATCTGCTACAGGGCTGCAGCCTTTTTCAAAATGCGCTAAAAAATTGCTTTTGTTTACCACTCTTTTGGGCTTGGATCTTTCTACAGGTCATCCCCAAACATTTGCCTTCACTCTCCTGTTATCTGAACTGGTTCATGTTGGCTTTTAAGACTCTGCTTACACCCAATTGGCACATTTAATTTACTTGTAAATCCATAGTAGAGTGGTACTACATGTACTCAGGGCCTTTAAATTCAATGCTACTGGTGGGCCTGCAGCACTGATTGTGCCATCGACTTAAGTATCCCTATTCAAAATGTTTAAGGGCTATCATTACAGGCTGTGTGTGTGTACGTGTGCCATTTCAGCCTCGCAAAATAAAGTTTTTGCCAGGCCTAAACCTTCCAGTGTATTCAAATAATTGGACATATACTTTTAACTTCTACATATCCTTGTAGTGAAAATCTCTTAAATCTGTTTTTTCACTGACTCAAGGCCTACCTCTCCCATAGAATAACATTGAGTTCCCTTATTGCATTCAATAAATGATAACTTACACATGGGAGCATATGAGAATATCAAGTTTGGTGTCTAAAGAATTGTAGTTTAAAACCCTCTTTAATGTTAAAGTTGGATTTTAATTCACAACTCTGAAAATGCCACTTTTAGAAAGTTTGCATTGTCTTGTCCCAATCATATGGTGCCTGCAGCCTGTATCCAGGCTCACATGACTAGATGTAGCTGGCAGTTGTATCCCCAAACAAGCTGGGGCCTGGGCAGGGAATCAAGAACTTCCAGACACCTGGGGGTGGAAACCTCCAGAACATTCCCCTACTTCAAAGCTGGAACCAAGTATAAATAATGGACCCTCAAACCAAACTCTTCAGGACACTTCTGGGCCTTTGGATACTATAGAAGAAGGGCTGCTGTGCAGCTCTTTTGCAGGAAGGACTGCCGCTCAGCGGCGTCCTTGATGAGAAGGAAGGCTGGACCTGCACCCTTCATCTCAGACTGAAGTGACTCCAAGGGTCAGCTAACTGACATCCTATTTTCAGCTAGAGGGACATAACAAGCTCCAGAAGCCTCCCCGCATCCATTCAGCTGATTTGCTGCCCGGACCTGCTGCCTGGACTGGCAACTGGACCTACCTGAGCCCTAATTGCCTCTGCTTGAGTGAATTCCTCATCCCCAAGAGGTGCCCTTCAAGTCCTGGAGCCATAGTGTGGCATCAGCGGAGCTCCCTCTCCAAGAAAAGGAGAAATCCTTATATTTTGGGCTCTTGAACAGGCTTGTTCACACCAAGATCTTGCTCTGGTGAACCCGACTCTTTGCGCCACAGCGACTGCCAGCGACGGACGGCAACACGGGATCTGCACTTGGTGCTACAGCACCAACAGGCTGCGGTGACCACCAACGCGGACCTCCTGCAATGACCGTCTGCTAAACCCAGTCTGCTCTTTGTGCTACAGCAACTACCAACCGTGACACTCTGCCTCCTCCTCGCGGCCCCCTCCACCACAAACTAAACCTTTCGAGTTTGACTTTTAACCTGGTCCCTATATCTGGCCCATGCTCCACAGTGGTCGGCCTGAACTTGTACATTTCCTCTGGTCTACCATGACCAGATAACCCCTAGTGTTGCTATGTGCTTTTAGGCGCAATACTTACCTGAATTCATTAAAATTGCATATATCCAGTTCTACCAATTGGATTTTTGTTGTTTTGAGCTCAAATAATTTATCACATTTTTCTCTATTGTTCTCAATTAGAGAAAGATTTTTCTTGTGTGGTGTTTTCACTTTATTACTGTTCGAAGTGCTGCGTAAATACCATGTACATTGCCTCTAAATTAAGCTTGACTGCTTTTGTGCCAAGCTCCCAGTGGTTTGCTTGTGTTTCTCTCTGGCAATAATTGTGGTTGCTGCTTGAGTAAGGTTCCGTCCCCTCAACCAGTAACCCAATTTTCTACACACTCCAAGTGGCATCCTCCATCTTGGAATGTTAAATTCGAAAAACCTCCAGGACCGGGTTGTGGCCATGCAGATGCTAACATTCAAGACTGGAGCCGGAGTACCACAGTGTGTTGTTCTCCCATAAGAAGGAAGAGACCATACGCATGCTGTGGGGCTCACCGCTGCTGGCAGAGGATTAACCCCTTCCATGCTGCCGCGATTTCGCGGCAGTGCGGCACTTCCGCAAAATGGGCGGGGCCGCGTCGGCCATTGGCCGACGGCAGCACTGGGGAGGTAGTGCTGCCATCGGCCAATGGCCGACGGCAGCATGGAAGGGGTTAAAAGACTCACAATGGTGAGACTGATACTGGGACTAAAAACTATCAAACTGAGCACACAAAGTCTAAAGGGAAGTGGGTAGCACTGCACCTGTGCCTGAAATCTGCCAGATTATCCTTATACGGAGTTAGGGGAAGGCGGAGAGGGAAGGGGATAAACTCCGAGTACAGTGACCCATGGCAGCGGATTGGTGCCTGGATATTATTGTGTGCAGTATTTTGTTTTTGAGTGTATTAAAGAACTTTCTTTTCTTAAAAAAGATAAGCACAGGGTTGATCACTCAGTTATTGTGCTGCCGGATGATTGTTGAATACTGAGTTTGATGCATCCTTATTAATACACCCATGAGAAGCAAGTGACTGCTCGCGATTGCTATAACTGAGGGTCAAGTTCTGAATGGGTTGTGCGTAAAAATTAGGGCAGACCACAGGAAATCAGAAGCAAACGACCCCAGCTCCCCTGGCTGTAGCCCAGTAGCCCCTACTTGCTCCGTGCTCCCCCACGTCCCCACCAAACAGGGTCTGACAAATGGTTTGTTTTACTTATGAACCTTCTTTTGGGTATTACATCATATTATATAAAAAAGATGAACATATGATATACAGTAGATTTTAATTTAAAAAAATACGCTTTTAGGTTGTTTACACGATATTGTTTGCAGATGTATTATTTATTTTCTGTTTCACTACATTATTTCATGTTAATTTACTATATTTTGGATATTTAAAACAATGTCTTAGTCGTTGATATTTACATGTCAGTGTTTTAGCTGCTTTACATTCACTATGTTTTTTCGATATAGTGACACTATATTATTATATATCATAGGGGTTTAAGAACGATTCTTTTTTAGTAATTGGTGTTTTAACAATGATTTTTCAATATATCAATATTTGTGTGGTGTATATTGTGACATGCAACCCACATTCATGGCCATTAACCATTATGTGGTTAGTGTTCTTGAAATGTTTTGTCAAAACTAAGGTGCTTGCCTCACATTGTTTCTGCAGAACTGATGATGACTTTGTAGTTTGATGTAGCGGACTTTGTCGGCCCGCCATCCTACCGTGGAATGGGACTGCACGCCATTGGTGCGGGGGTCTCGTTAGTGACATTAGGATGCGCCCGCCACACTGGCGGGCGCATCCTGCATTCTTGACATTGCAACGGGCGGTGCTCTCAGCACCGGCCACCGCAATGCCAAAAAGGCATGTCGTGCACTTCCATGCACAACGTGGCAGGCACTGCCCAGTGCCTGCCATGTTGTGCATGGAACTGCAGGGGGGTACCATAGATACCCACCATGTGCACTCCCCACCCCCCAGAATCCCTGGGGGCGGTTCCGTCACCAGGGTGGGAGCGCCGCACGGCCCCCCCGCCCCTTAGCACTGCGGCGGAATAGCCGCCGCAGTGAAAGGGTTAAATGTATCAAGCCACGCAGGGCCATGCATGGTGGCCTTGCATGGCCTTAATAAATATAAGTTAAGAGTAGCGTTGGTCTTGCGCCCTGCAAGCAGCACATAGTGACATCAAAGTAAGGAAGATAGTTCAGTGGGATAGTGCATTTCTTCTAGAAGACTATGTGCAGACGTCACAATAACCAATAAACTGTATAAAAGTAACAACTGTTACAACTGTTATTCACTTGGCGTTTAATGGCAAGATAGTCCTAATGGCCAAGCAGAGTAACATAATAAAAAAAGAACTTGTATTATTAATATTGTTATTATTATTGTGATTTGAAAAATCAATGCAATAATAACTCTGGATAGATGATGTCTAAACAGCAAAGGTCTCTCGGTGCATGCTAAAAGCATAAGTGGTTTCTTTTAACAATTAAAATGAGTGTTTTGGAAAAAGAAAAGGTGAGACTCATTATTAAAAACATCCACAAAAAATATAAAAAATGAGATGTGCAGCTGCTCAAGGGAATATGAATAATGTCCCAAATTGCGGAAGCAGGAAACTCTATTCCACCCAAAAGAAAATTATCCTGAGTATAACTTTCTGTTTTCCTCCTCTGCTTCTGTTGACTTTGCTGCTAAAATACAGCTGATGTGTGTGACCGAAGAGTGTGTTGGGATTCAGTAACATATGTGCCGGTAGAAGGAGGGAGTGTCCGGCTCAGCGAACTTGAGAGCGGACTTATAGATGCAGACTCTTAAAGAGAGCAGAGCTGTTACACTGATACTGAGGCATAGACTCGTGAAACAGATATATAGGGCCATATTATGATGTCGGTCGGAGTGGCCTCCGACTAACACCGTCTCGGTGCTGGGAAAAGCCCGACCCTAGGTCGGTGGTTCTGCACGACGAATTGGGATGCGACCGCACATGGTGTGGTCACAAACTCCCATTTCTCTATGGGAGCTAGAGCGGAAGGCGGAAACCCCCCACACCACAAGCTTCTAATGAGAAATGGGTGTTTGCGAAAATCCCTGCAACGTGTGGCAGGTACCTCACAGTGCCTGCCACATGGTGGAGGGATTTTCAGGGGTAGGGCCACAACCGGAGGGCCAGTGGGATGGGGGCCCTGCTAGGGACCCCAAAGTTGCTTTTCGACATGCCTTTCTATGTTTGAAAGGCCCACATGAAAAGGCTGTTGGTAACGAACATCATAATCCCCAATGGCGGAAACGCCGTCCTTCAGGGATTATGAACCCATTCCGACTGGCTGAATGGCTCCTTGAACCCATGGCAACCGAGTCGGTTTCCCCGGCTGGGCTTTCACTTCGTCCGCCGTCATTGTAATACGGCGGTCATAGTTTAAACGTACCATGTCGGTCAGGAAGCCTCCAACCAAGGGTCGGAGGCTTTCCGACTGACATTGTAATGAGGCCCTTAATATTCTTCAGGCTAATGCCTTTATTCTATGCAAAACGAGAACAACTGTTTTTCAAGTATATTGCCAGTTTTCATTATATCACCTGAAGCTATAGAACTATTGTAAGCAAAGTGGTTTCCTTATATTATTAGTCTAATCTTAGAGGACTTTTTTTTTTTACAAAAAAAGCATCTCTCATCCAATTATTCTTAACTCAGTACATGCGGTCACCTTTATATATTTTTTTTACTTTTTCTGCAATCTTTTAAGAGTTCATTTACTATTTCTTGTTATATAATAAAGGAGCGCATGAGGGAGAGACACGGGTGGGAGTAGAAAAATGCAAAAGAAATTAGTGAGATTGGAACGCAGAGCGCAGTGCGGGAGGGTCCTTGGGTGTGAGACACAGGCAAGGGAAAATCCACATGGGGTAGAAAGGAGAAACACACAAAGGAGAAAGCACCATGGAGAAACATACAAGAAAGAGCTTGATGCACACAAGGGAGACCGCTGCATAGAGCTTAGGGGGAGAAGCACAAGACGGAAAGAGTTAGAAAACATGTGCACTCTAATTGAGTGCTTAAACAATAAGAACAAAGTAGTACCTTTCATGTGAGCAGTCGAGGGATAGAAGCCAGCCAATCCCAGAGATCGAAAAGAGGCTATGCCCCAGTGGAGGGACAAACCCAGGCTGGGCAAGCTGGGATATGGAAAGGCATACCTCGCGGGTGGCCGACAGAGCCCCGCCCACACAATAGAACTCCCGCACCGCAGCGGAAAAACCGCCCCGGTTAAGGCTTTAATTTACAGGCACTGGGTACATACAGTACCATTTACTATGGGCTTATAAGCAATTTAAAGGAGCCAATTTTGTGGATACCAATTTTAACCATGTTTGAAGAGAAGAGCACAAGTCCTAATGCCAACAAAAATGGTCTCAGCATAAACAGGAGAGTGAAGGTAAAAATCTGGCGGAATATCATTCCAAAGAGTTCAGATCTAACCAGTTTGATGTTATGGTTTGGAAGTAGAGTGTAAATAACAGCCATACAGACCAATTACAGTGTGAATCCAAAGGCTGTTATCAATGGCTTATCACCATAAACACCTGAAGCCTCCTGAACTGAGCATAAACGTTACCAGTAGTCAACCATCAGGCATGCAGTCATAGTATACAAAATTACAATTGGCAAAGCAAAATACTGTCTCTTCTAAGAGGGCCTTCCAAGGATTTTTCAGCACTCTGACTGCTTGTCGAAACTTCGAGGCAGGCCCTCCTATCTCCAGGCGACACCAGCCTCGAAACAATGCCAGACTCCACATCGCCGCCTCACAGTTCTTCGGAACCGAAGCATCACTCTGACATGTCCCAAAAGTTTTTGTGGGCCCCTGCTGTGAACAGCTTTAAATTTATGGTCCAATTTTACCTCTTTCATGTCCTCTTTGGCCAGGTCACTGAGAGTGCACAGGCACACTGGTCCAAGGTCTGCATGTCTTTACATCTAATGTTCAGGGATCGTGATGTGTGTTTTCAATATTGTAACACAGAAGCAGGTCACTAATATTACTGCATATAGTCTTTGTGACACCCTCTCATCTCTCATATGTGAGGCCCAATTTTGATCCTTGATGCCAGATTTCGCATCACAAGCCCTCGTCGACAGAGTCATTGATGACAGCTCAGTACCCCGCACTGCAGCCTCGCTGCATCTTGGAACTGAGGTATTGCTTTGGCTGCACAACGCATCTTCCTCGTGGATCCTTGCAACGCCTTGAAAACTGGATTTTAAGGTACTTTGTTTAGGGATCTAATTGGGTCCCTGCATCGGGCACACGTTCCATCGCGGTTGGCCTGAACTTGTGACTTTGTTCCGGTCCGGCGCAACAAGACAGCCTCAGTTGGCACTTTGTGCTTTTTGGTGCTATTTTCACTAAAATCTTTAAAAATCCGGCCGCTACCGACGAGTAGTTGGTTTTTGAGATGTAGGGGGCCCAAATTTTACCGAATCTGTAAATTTACTGATTCGGTAAATTTACCAATTCGGTACATTTACAGATTCGGTAAAATACTGACTCGTATATTTACCGAATCGGTAATTCCAGATGTAGGTGGCACTAAAAATAGTGCCACAGGCCCTTAAGAATTCGTTATTTACCATGAAATACTATCTCATGGTAAATAACGAATTCCTGTGTACATGCACATCTGTGCATGTACACCTGTGCCATGTGGCACACATACATGGCCTAAGGGCATGTATGTGTGTCACATTGCACACAAGCCAGAATCAGGGGTGCAACAGGGTGTCAAAGTGACACCCTGTCCCCCTTGTAAAATCGGTAATTTTACCGAATCGGTATTTACCGATTCGGTAATTGGCATTGATTCCTATGGGCCTCAAGGCCCATAGGAATCAATTGCAATTACCGAATCGGTAAATACCGATTCGGTAATTACCGAATCTTACCGATTCGGTAATTGATTTGGTAAATATACCTACATCCCGATTGCCAGTTCTTAAATACCGAATCGGTATGATTCGGTATTTAAGAATCGGTAATCGGGGATTATCTACATCTGGCCCTTAGACTCTTACTCTGAAAGTTATTTGTTCAGATCCTGATGTTTTAATGGTTCTGTAATCAAATCCTGTGCTCAGAGGGACCAACATGTGAGTTGAGCATAAGCCCATCTCTCATTAAAATTCAGAAAGTTCTACTTTGTTGGTGACATAAGGTCAGGTGACTGTTGCATTCTCAAGCCAGACCTTAAATTCCATGTAGGTTAATGACTGACCCTCTCCTACCTGTGCTGTTGTAGAGAAAACACCATGAATTTTTTAGTTAACTATGCCACTTTAATAGCGTTACGTCATATGTGAGCTCCTGAAAGGTCACAGTCAGGAAGCTGGAGAGATATACACCATAATCATACCTGTGTGGCGGGCAATCACTTTTTTGTGGAAGTACACTAAATCAAAACATGTACTACTGGCTTCCAACATGTGAACGGAGCCAAATCCCCTCTCCTGCTGATTCTTGCATAATTGTCTGGCTAGAGCTGAGCTGTCAAGCCAGACAATAAAAAGAAGGAACAATGTTATTCAATTGATCTTAGTCAACGTACAAAGAATGTCCTAAACATCTCAATATAGAATATTATCTAAGGCCCTCATTGCAAGTTCACAACTAAGTTCAGATCCATGCGCAAATACTTGTACTCACGGGGAGCGGAATTACGAATTTTGTGATCATGCTAAATTTTAAGTACTAAATATCAATTCCACTTGTTATGCCTCATTTTCGAAATTGAAAACTCAGATTAGGAGGTATTTGTCACGGGAAGTGACCTTAACAACGCGGTCAAAACACTGCAATACATTCACATTGCTGCTTTTACAATGCAAGTCGTTACCACGACTTGCAATGGAGGGCGCTCTAGAATAAGGCATAGTGTGATTTACTATTCCAACACCTTCCCTACTGTACGTAGGCTGGATTTGGAATAGTAAATCATACTATTCCTAAATCCAGCACCCTACAGCGCATTTGTCCCATGTGGTAAATACCCCAACTAGAGGTAATTGCTTTTACCATATGTGGTAAATACCTCATAAAGGGCCCGATGTAGGTAATTCCGATTTACCTACTCTTAAATACCGAATCATACCGAATCGGTATTTAAGAGTAGGTAAATTGGAAGTAGGCAGATGTAGGTAATTTTTATTTTTCAATTACCGATTCTGTAAGATTCGGTATTTACCGATTCGGTATTTCCCATTGATTCCTATGGGCCTTGAAGCCCATAGGAATCAATGGGAAATACTGAATCCTGGCAGGGGGAACAGATGTGCATGTACACTGGAATTTAGTATTTTACCACCCAATAGGATTGGGTGTTAAATACCGACTCCTAAAGGGCCTGTGGCACTCTTTGAAGTGCCAGCTACATCTCGAATTACCGATTCGGTAAATATACCGAGTCGGTATTTTACCGAATCTGTAAATTTACCGATTCGGTAAATTTGCAGATTCGGTAAAATTCGGGCCCCCTACATCTCAAAAACCAATTACCGGTCGGTAACGGCCGAAATCGGCCGTTACCGACCGGTAATTGGCGACCTACATCTGGCCCTATATTCCTTACAACTTGAGATGAGGGCCAGAATATTATTTTTTTTTTAAACATTCTCTGGGGTGCAGGTACACCCCCCTACGACCCTTTGACTGCGTGGATATGCTGCTGCTGCAAATGGGAATGTTTTTGGATCTACTCTGCAAACATTTTGACTGCTCTGCTTGTTCATACTTGTTCTTTCCATTTCTTTCAACGACTCTTCTTCAGTATCCTTCAAGGCTGCTAATTAGATTTTGAAGCTCCATTTCACACTTTATTAATGCATTGCTAATTTTCCCTGAGTATCTGTATTAGAACAGAATATCGAAAATGTAAACAACTCTGTGTGCGCATCAGCACCATTTAATGTCTTTCAAAGCCAGCTTTTCTTTGAAAGCCGTCTCTAAGGGGAACATATTGTATCCATGGCAACAACAAGTCCTACTTTTTTGGGAACCAATCTGCCTCAGGAACTGTCGGTGACTCATCCCGTTATTTACAGCGACTATCTGTGATTTGTCTATGAATAAAGGATGCCGATATTTCGTGAAAAATTAATTGGCGCCGCAAAATGTATTTTTTTTTTCTGTCTCTTCTATTTGCTTTTAAAAAGACAGTGCAGAATCATATTGGTATCATTATGAACTGTACCTAACTGTTTTTATCTTTTTAAAATCTTAATAAAATTATTGAACAAAAAAAAAAAAGACAGTGCAGAATATCATCTGGAAATGTGACCCCCTCGTCTTTATCCAGTCGGCAATTTACTCAGCAGACCAAACAGGAAAATAATGTGGATGTTTAAGAATCTGGGGAGATGTTCAGAATCTTGTCACGACTGTGATAATGATTGGCCTAGCAACTGCCACCCGGTTGCCAGGTTAGCCACGTCGCTGCACTGTGTTAAATATTAACTTCTGCTCTCAGAGCCATTGTTCGAGAGCCTGGATACAGCTTAGCCTATCACAGTTAAGTAGGTTGCCATGGAAGCAATGTCACTGATTCATTCAGAATGAAATTCACACAGTGGTTTTTACAAAATTGATATCTAAAAATAAACCTTGTAAAATTTGAAGCAATGCAGTCCTTCATGTTCGTTCTACTGCACACTTTTCTTTATAGACTTTCTCCCCCACATACCTTTTTACTTCACAGTGTGTATGTTCTAAATCGTTTTAGCACATTAATTGCACCTTCCTAGTATAATCATGAAAAGGCTGCGTGCACCGCCTCTCCGAAAACATTATTTTAAATGAAGATTTTGATTATACACATATATATATATATATACATACTGGGGCTTGATTTTCTCTGCAATGTGCATTGTACATTTGGGAAGTGATATGAGCAACGTGATTAGTAACATTTTGTGATCTAATAGGATGAGTCATTTGATCACTCTCACTCGTTGATTTACCTGTATTCATACAGTGATAGATAATAGTGTTTTTTTAAATGTGTAAATATATATTTATATATTTTATTAATTAAGCCACTTGTACATATAACATTGTATTTTTGAAAAATGTATACAAATGTTAGCACATGGAAAAGCAGTATTTCTTTCATGTTGTCAGAACCCATTTGTAAAATTGCGCGCGCACTGTCACTTTAAAAGATCGGCATTGGCTCTCAGCAACTCGCCATGTGATCAAGCTTTGTAAAGGCGAAACGCGTAATGGCGGCGGCAGGCTTGCTGGCAAGAATAAATCACCTCGATTAAGCACTTATCACTGGGTCTGTTCTTTCGTCATTTCTGGATTTTGGTTCTGAGGTGGCTGCTTCAGTTGTTGACAAATTTGCGTGCATATATATATATATATATATATATATATATATATATATATATATATATATATATATATATTCTTTTTTTAAATAAAATAAAAAAATAAAAAAAAGATTTGGATTATATTGTAATTGCTTTTATATAGCGCTTACTACCACTGAGGAGCCGCTTAAGCTTTTATGGTTTAAGGATTGTATGCAGAATGAGCAGCTTCTTCACTTTGGAAGCTGTGCACATGACACAGTCCTGCTGCATTGAGACATTTGAGAATATAACATTTACACAAGAAACACCCTGGCCACCAGTCCCTTTCATGTCCCTTTTTCATGCACTCCTTGACAACACAGCTGTCTCCAGACAATTAGGTGAGAATCACCAGGAGAGGGAGCCAGGAATACATGTTTTTGATTGGGCAGAAGTTGTGTACATCCACAAAAAAAGTGCTTGCCCTCCTCACGGCTGTGATAATTTGGTATATTTATCCAGCTGCCTAAGCTTGAATTTTTAAGGGCACACAAATGACACTGCAATGCTATTACAGTGTCTTAGGTAAGTAGATCATTTTTGGTAATTTTCTCTGGCAGCAGCACAGATGGGAGGAGGGCAGCCATTAACCTACATGGATGTTTAGGTCTGGCTTTAAAATGCAACTCTCACCTGACCTTATGTGCTCAACAACAAAAAGAGCTTTCAGATCCCTACTGAGAAAGGGACTTAGGGTCCACCCATATGCTGTCCCTCCTGAGTACAGGGTTTGATTGGGCAGAGTTTGTGTGCTTTAGTAAAAAGACTGCATGTATTGCACGTTTTGGAATGTGGCAAAGTTTATACTTGATGCAGCAGGACTGAGTTGGTTATAGTGGCAAACCAGTGATCATGGCTATAGGCCTAAACTGTACATTATGAAATTAAGGCACTGGGCCTGATGTATTTATTGTTATGCCATGAAGATTTGTATGGTGCAGCTTATGAGCCATGAGGGCATCCAGGTGCTGGAACAGGAGCGGAGGCCCAGCAGTGCTCCTAGTCACACTGACAGGTCTTCCATTTCTAGTTGAGGAGGGGTGTGCCAGTTCTGATGTGTAGAGGAAGTTTGTTCCATTTTTGTTGGGGATGAAGGAGAAAGCACGCCCTCCTATCTTGCTTCTGTGAATGCGGGTGATTCATATGAGGGACAATGAGGTGAAGCATAGCTGTCTGGAGGGTTGGAAGAGTTAGTAAATGCTGTTGTGGTGCACTGGTCCTGTATTGTGGAGGGCTTTGTAGGCATGGACGAGCAACTTGGATCTGCAATGTTTCTGGATGGGTAGCCAATGTAGTTCACTGAGGTAGAGAGTGATGGGGGCACTTCTGGGGATATCTAGAATGAGTCTGGTGGCATTGTTTTGGGTGGTCTGGAGTTCTTTGCTTGAGATTGTTGGTGAAGACGACGTAAAGTGTGTTGCCATACTTGTAATGCAAGTAATGAGGGCCTGGGTGAGCCATTTGAAGATCTTGTGAACCATTCTAAAGATATGGCTGCAGGATGTGATCACAGCTTCAACCTGTTTGTTCATCATTATTTTGTCGTCAAGGATGATGCAAGGTTCGTGGCGTGGTCTCTGGGGGTGGGCCCAAAGTCAGGTGGCCTCCATGAGAAGACCCGGGGAGCTCCTACTACTCAAGATGAGGATCTCTGTTTTGTTCATATTACGTTTTGAGGCAGTTCTCTTGCATCCAGTTGGCCACATTGGACAAGCAAGTGGTGAAATTGGTCCTGGTGATGTTGTTTGTGTCGGTGAGAGAGAGGATGAGCTGAGTGTCATTGATGTATGAGACAATGTTGGTGCCATGGGTTCTAATGATGGAGGCAAGAGGTGCCATGTATACGTTGAACTGTGTTGGGCTGATGGAGGAGCCCTGGGGGACTCTGCAGACAAGCTTCTTGTGTTTGGAGGTGAAAGTGGAGAGTCTGACTCATTGTGTTCTGTTGGAGAGAAGGCGGCAATAAAGCTCAGGGAGGGTCCTTGGATGCCTGAGTCCTGGAGTGGGGTGATTAGGGTTCTGTTAGAGACGGTGTCGAACGCCACCGATAGGTCGAGCAGGATGAGAGTGGCGGTACTCCTCTGTCCATGATTGACAGGATTTTGCCTGTTGCTGCCAGAAGGGCGGCTTCCATGCAGTCGTTGTTACAGAACCCTGAGTGGGTGGAGTCCAGGAGTTGGTGCTTTTTAAGATGGGCGGAGATCTGCCTGTTGATCTCTTTCTCCAGGACTTTGGCTGGTTAGGGTAGGAGTGAGATGGACCTGTAGTTGCTGAGATCTTTCGGGGGGCCAAGGGTTTCTAAAGGAGGGCTGTGACCGCTGCGTGTTTCCAGTTGTCTGGGAAGATACTGCTGAGGATTTAGGAGTTGATGGTGATGCAGCTCGTGCTGATCAGTGTGCTTCCCAGGTTGAACAAGTGGTTAGGGCAGGGGTCAGTTGTGGACCCTGAGCGGATGGTCTGCATGATTCTGGTGCTGTCTTATGTGGTTAAGGCCCTCCAGTCTGTTAGGGTGTGGATTCTCCTGGTGGTGGTTGAATATGTCCTCTATGGTGGGCTGGGGTGCGAAGTTGGTATAGATCTTGAGTATTTTGTTGTGGAAAAAGTTGGAAAGGGCGTTGCAGAGGTTCTGAGCGGGGATGATGATGTTGGAGGCTGCTGTTGGGTTTGTGAATTCTTTGACGGTGTTGAAGAGTTCTTTGCCAAAGTTGCAGCAGGATTTGAATCTGAGCTAGAGAGGCGATTTTCTGGCTTCTTTGATCTGTGCGTGGTACCTTCTGAGTGTGAATTTGTAGGAGTCTCTGAAGGTGTAGGAAGAGCTAGTTGTCCATCTTCTTTCCAGCTGTTTGCAATAACATTAGGAATCTCTTAGGTCTTCTGTGTACCATCTTTCTTGAGTGTGGATTTTTGTGCGTCTAATCCACTTCATGGGGGCCAGGGTGTTGGTGCAGTCTGCGACCCAATTGTTGAAGGTGGATAGGTTGTTCTGTAAGTTACCTGAGTGGGTAGACTGGTAGGCTCTGAGGGTGTGAAAAGCATATGTTAAAGTCAATAGACGTTTAGTTGTGGATTGCTATTACTCTACATTAAAGCCTACAGGTAGACATTTTGATACATGGGATCTCACAAATTACTGTAGTAGGAGAGTGTTTTGATGATGGCCTCCCACTCTGACAAACCCTAGAGGGTTTCACTGTGATGATTCTTGTTTGGTCTTGTTTAGCGGGGTTTCATATTGTTTTGCAAGATGTATATTTCTAAATACTTGTAATTTTTTAACTGTATGCATGATGTTTTCCAGTTTATGTGTACTTGAATAGGACAGTGTTGGGTAAAGTGTAAAGCCAATGTTCAAGGGTAAAGGCTTCATCAGTTCACTGGAAAAAACTGCCAGATTTCATAGGTTTGATCTGTTTATGTTATGAGAAAGCCAGTTTGCCTATGTTTCATAAAAAGCATGTGTTAAAGAACAACAGGCTTCTAAGGATGGACTGTTATTAGACTGTGCTAATGCCTACAGGCAGGTACTTTGTTATATAGAATTGCACAGATTAATTTAGTAGGCAAGGTTTTGGTGTTGGTGCTCTACCCAAACAAACTGTAGGATAGAACATATGCACAACAATAATTTCCATAAAGTTCTCATAGGAGAGGTAGTATTTTGCCTTGCCAAGTGTAATTTTATGTACTTTTTAATTTGAATTCAAATGTATTCACTTTTTGTACACATGTGCTTGGTACTGCTTTTGCCTCCTCTGAGCCAAGGAGTTTCAAAAGCAGTGCTAAGGGGGTCACAAGAGGCAAGCCAGGCATAGCAGCTGTGACCTCTGGCCACTACTAAATGATGTCCATGCTGACAAATCATGGTAATAGAAGATTTACACTGTGAGATTCTTATGATGCTATTTTAGAATAAATACTATTTTGCTTTTGCTGACTGTGTTTTTGTATACTTCATAATTTTAATTACAATGTATTCACTTTTTCCATACATTTGCGATTATATGACCGTATGCCTCATGTTTGCCTTGTGGGAAAAAGTACGCTCAGTACAGTAGGCCTGAGTTGGTTATGATGAGAAGCCCATAATAAGAGTTATAGGCTTGACTGATGCGCAGGGAAATGTTATACCCAATGCCGTAGGCCTGGCCTGTTTATTATGAAAGGTTATTACAAAAGCAGTAGACCTTGCTAATGTATTTTGAAAAGCTCATGGAAAAGCCAGTAGATATTTAACAGCGGATTGTTGCCACATTATGTGGCAGGCAGTAGAATGGTTTTCAGTTACATACAATCCCCCAGATTACTATTGTAGTCAGGGGTAATGGTGTAGGTCACCCACACTTACCAACCCTTGGAGCAGAATTTCACTGTGATGATTCTTGTTGGCCCTACTGAGAAGGACTGTATATTGTTTTGCCAACTGTAATTTTGTACATATTTGTAATTTTATACATTTATGATGGTTGCCAAGTTTTGCTCATGCATGGGCTGTATATAATGCCACCGGGAAAAGGTAGAGGCCTTATCAGTTCTCTGGGAATAGCTGTGTCGGATTCCTTAGGAATGATCTGTTTATGATAAAAACTTATAACAAAGCAAGTAGGTCTTACTTATTTATTGTGAAAAGTATGTGTTAAGGCAAACAGATTTTAAGGATGGATTGTTATTACACAGTGCTGTAGGCAAGTAGTTTGTTACATGGAATCTCGCTGATTACTGTAGAAGGCAAACCATGATTTTATTGTTTCTTAAGAGGATAATACAGATCTCCAGGCAATGCGAATGGATTGCTTGCTTGCCGCTCATTTCATCTGCAGTGCACCACATCCCACATTGACCCTTCCTTTAAGTTAGGAGATCCTTAGGGAATGCAGTTGTCCATTGTGTATCATTGTTTACCATTCCAAGATGGCAAAAACGTTGGTTATATATGTGACACCCATGATTGAACTTTAAAACAAACTGAGAGTATGAGAGCAGTGCGAGGATTGGAGGGAGCGGCCTCTCTTGGTGCTCAGAAGGGCACTGGAGGCCCGGGCTTCGTTTAACCCAGCTGTCTCAAGATAAGTTAGAGAAGTGTCAAAATGCGCATGCCTGGCTGGCTGTCACAAGACGGCCGGCCGGAGAGACAAGCGTACTTGAACTGCAGGGCCCAGGCAGCCTACCCTCCCCCCTTCTGTTGTCACTAAGCAGGCCTGACCCGTCCTGATGCTCTTTTCGGAACAGGTGAATGAAAAATAAGATGGGGATAGATAAACTTTATTATCATTTTATTTTTAATCTCTGGGGCTTTTCTGGGGCAGTTTGGTTTGTGGGGAGATGCTCCTCCACTTTAACGGAGAAGCGGCCCTGCAGACCAGTATGATACTTTAATGATCTGATGCTCCCTAAAGACTCTAATTTGGGTCCATGTTTTAGGGGCACAAAGTTGGAGGGAGATAACCATACTCCACCCTCTACCTGCATCTCGCGGCAGCTGCTCTACCACAGGGTAAATGGCATCACTGTATTGTTACATGAGAAAGTGACTAATCAAGGTGATCCAGAAAAATCACGATTTTGGGGCTTTGATATGCACTATAGGCATAACAGTAATTAATAAGGATAGGGCCATCTATGATAAACATGCTGCAAATGGCCCACCAATAAAATGTAAAGAAAGTATTCACAGGGTCTATCCTATGCATGCCCTTTGTCTGGGATCCAATTCACTCTGTGCCTTAGCTGCTGCTACCTTCTCCTCTCCAGATCAGGATGCCCCGGCACATACACCAAATCTCCACACACATCACCATTTGGGTGGAATGAATAACAGCACATTAGCAGTGTGCACACTACAACACATGCATAGTCACAGCAGTCTTCATTGCGTAAACCCGTTATCTCCATATTTGCAATAACTATCCACCCTTGGTCGCATATCTTCGACTGTGATCTGGTGCTAGCCTGGGTATACAACCTTTACAACGAATCTTTTACCACGCACTACCATTACAACGCAGTCATTACAATGCAAACTGTTACAACACATTGCGCTGGGGGGCGCTCTAGGATAGGGAATACGTTTAATTTACTATCCAACACCTTCCCTTGTGTCCACGGGGACTGGAGTTGGAATAGTAAATTAAACTATTCACTATCCAGCACCCCAAAGCGCTATGCGTTGTAATGGTATGCGTTGTAAAAACCACGTTGTAAAGGTATGCGTGGTAAAAGTATGCGTTGTAACGTCATACATCCGCTAGCCTGTACAGAAGTAGCATCATATTCTTGTCTGGTGTGCACACGTTCTTCATAGACTTAAGCTAACATATGTTAAGATTCTTGAACCACGATATACAAAGACTTCGCATTAGGTTTTCATTACGTTTTTAACTCAAACTCAACAAAGTGTTGCTTTGTGGTTTGTTGTGTTATGTATGTATGTGATACCTAAAAAGTACTAAGAAATGACAGTGGGTTTAGAGCCCACCCATTGCTTTGCTATTTCCTTTCTTGCCACTCTAACATAACGTGTATTCATAAAGCGTATGTTCACCCAGAGGCATCTTGGCGCTGAATACCAGATGTTTATTGTTACCCAATTCAATGGTACTCATTTTATCGGTTTCAGATGGATGAAAGGTTTAGTGGACCTGCTGGGATTTGAACCTGTGACCATGAGGTCGAACACAGGCCGCTGCAGTGGGCGCATTAGTCCACTGAGCCACCAGACCACTCACGGTCGCTTGCTTCTTACTCTATGGCTTTTCTTCTTCTTCTTGTGTTTGGCCCTCCCAGGGGGCATATGTCTTTATCATCATTTTGATTGGCTCACTCGTATCCTTCCAATGTTCCCATTCAGGGAACTTTTTTCAAACTTTTCCTTTTAGGACTCCATTAGAATGCACATTTTTTAGCTCCCTCCCATGTGTGCTGCTTTCCTCCTAAACACTGCTTCATTAACACTAACTCCTTGTTGCTCCATCCCATCACCCCTCCCCAAACTTGTCCAGTGCTTTCTGCACTGCTTCTGGCGAGCAAAATCAAGGAACGAAGCTGAGGGAAACATATAAATATCAGACATTGCACCCATTTGTGCAACAAGACTGTCTGAATCATACTGTGTGTGCTACCCAATACCGTTCATTAAAGGGCCATCTAGTGAATGAAGTCACAATAGGTATCAATATCCAAGCAGACGTCGCAGTCATCAAATAAACAGCATTCTGGAATACTTACTGGTGGTGCCCGTTAGTGGTGCAGGAGAGGCCTGTTGCTTTTTCATCAGATGATGCCCCTTTAAGAGAGAGGCAGCAGCTTGAAGAAAGCGATTTATGATATGATAAAATTATTAAAAGATAATTTCACTGTGGGGGGAAGGCGGTTCCATCCTCAGCTCATTTATCACTGGTAGTTGGGACAGAGCTGGCATCATAGGTTGAAAACTTGAATGAAACACTGACTTCCATCAAGCCTCTCCATTCTCTCTCTCTCTCTTATCTTTTTCGTCCTCTTCCCCTCTTGTCCCTAATAATTTTTACATCTGGTCTTTTTAGGGGTATACACCTGTTACAACGCATTTCTTACAACGCACTACCATTACAACGCGACTTTTACAACGCATACCATTACAACGCATTGTGCTGGGGGGCGCTCTAGGATAGGGAATAAGTATAATTTACTATCCAACACCTTCCCTAGGGTCCACGGGGACTGGAGTTAGAATAGTAAATTATACTTACCACTATCCAGCACCTCAAAGCGCTATGCGTTCTAATGGTATGGTTTGTAATGGTCGCGTTGTAATAGTAGGAAGTTGTAACGGTATGCGTTGTAACATGGTACATCCCTTTTTAGGGGCACACATCTTCTTTCTCTCTACTTTCTTTTTCTTGCCTCAGTCTGTTTCCTTTCACCACTTCCTTCTCTTTCATTTCTCCCTCTTCTCCTCTTCCCCTCCTTCCTCTTGCCTTTCTCTCCTCTTTCCAAACCTTTCTTTCTGCCCACTCTCTTTACTATGCCAGTGTCTCCCTTCCTCCATCTCTCTGCAACTTATATAGCAGATTTATAAATTCAGCTGACACAATGCTTTAATGTGCCCGTGAAAATAAAATGCTTTTAATTTTCAGAAATGCTCATCAGCAGGCACATTCCAAACCATTTGCCAGGCAGCTGACTCTCTTCTAGTGGTTTTAAGGAGCACGAGACCGAACAGTTACCTGGGGGCCTTAATGGTGATCAATCAGGTCATGATATTGCAGAGTAACCCGCTACTCTTTGAAAACGAAGTCCCGAGTTTCCCAGCCAGCTGCCAGTTCCTCTCAGCAATTAATTGTTCACGCAGCTCTCTGATGGATGTCACATGCAGTGTTTCTGAATCGCCAGATAGATCATGCAGTCTGTGTGTTCTCTTTTGTACTGCCTGCCACCGGTGTATTCAACTGTGAAGCCTTGGACCGTCTCATGTGCATGTAACTTGCATGATCGAGGTAACTATTAGCGGCAATACTACATGTCTCTCGGACCTCTTTCAAGTGCTCGTCGTCCTTTTTCCCCAGTACCCCTCCCCCCCCTTCCAGGGGCGGCAATCTGAGGGATAGCCCCGGGCGCCACAAGCTCTAGCTACGCCTCTGTTCCTCTTTCAATTTGTGCTGCAGAATGCAGCACACATAGAAAGAGAAAGTAACGGTGATAAAAAAAGATATTTCTCCTGGTTACGCTTCCCCTAAGAAGGCGTGTCTTAGTGGCGCATTCCCAGGTCTGCCACTTTTTGGTAAATTTGGGAATGTATAAAAAAAACACCATCCCAGGGCAGAGTAATAAAATGCAGCAATTTATGCTGCATTGCGTAACTCCAGATTTATGAAGTAACTCGGCCACGTAAAGTGGCCTTGCGTGGCTTCATAAATCACATTTTGGGCTTATATTGCAATTGCACCACATTGCGAGGCGGAAGAGCGACACAACCCCTCACATAAATATGCCCCGAGTATCTGGGAAACTAGAATATTTTTAATGATATAGAGAACAAATTATGTTTTGCTATGTTTTTCTTATTTTAACTATTCAATTGGATCCTGGATATACTATTTTAACACAAGATTACTTGTTTTATAACAAAAGCTATTCAAACTAATCATATTTGAAGTAGGATCTAGTTTCCTTTTTCTTGCAACATGAAAAACACACTTTAAAAAATATATATGTTATTGAAGATTAAAGAAAACAAATAGTATCTGCTGTGCATACTCAGAACTCAAAATACCAAGTATTGGTCCATTAAAACGAAAAATCGATATTTTAGTATCCAGTGGATTTTGTATCAACCTACTGCTGTTAAAAAGATGTGTTGTGATATAATATTGAAAATTAATATAATTATACATCTCAAATACAGGGACTCTTCAAATTAAAAGTGGCCAGCTCAGCTGACAGCTTTATTTCAATACACAAGCTCTTTGCAGTGTTGATGAAGTTGGCTCCAGCCCATGGGAGTCATGTCTGAGGAAATCTACTTGTACTTCAGGCCACTTTCTGGGTTTGTTGAAAGATTGTTTTAGGGAACTCTCTATCTCTTTTCTCTATCTCTCTTTTTCTCTTGCTTGTTCTGTATAGCTAATAGTGCTGATGTGTTTATATGTGCTACAGATTGGCAGATGGTGGAAGCTAATTAAGTGTTGATGTGCTGGGGATTAGGCAGAGTAAATGCATCCAAGTACCACAAAAGCAGTGTAGCTTTGGGATATGATTGGTAAAAAGCATGAGTTGGACTTTGCACAAGTCCAGTCATTTGGAGCCAGAAGGCATTTGGCAGGTTTGTGTCAGTGTGACAAGCCTCCATCTGCTGAAGTTCCAAACATACTGGAATGCTGACAATTTGGCTATGGAAATACTTTTTCAACAATACCAAGGTGTATTGAAAGCTGGAAACCTCAGCTATTGCAATCATTTAATCCATCAGTATAATGAAATACTTAGACTTCTGCTCTTTTGATTTACAGTTTATGTTGTTGAAGTTGTCATCCTCTGAATGTGCCTTTTGAGTGTGAATTACATGCTCGCCCACCTTACACCTCCATCCTTTTCTACGGGAAGGATCTTGTGGGCCCCGGGCAATGAGGCAACTGCACGATAGGGCCCCTCTCAACCCTCCTGGAATTAGGTACCTCCTGGGGTGGGTCCAGGAGGGTTAATGCCCATTGTAGATCTCAGCCTGACCTCTTGTGTGGTCACATTGAACACATCCATACACTTACTCTCTGAGGAATGATTAATGTGCATGTGTTTTATTAATCATTATATTCATGTGGGAGAGGATTAATGTGCACACTATTTATGTCCTAATGTTCTTGCAGATACAGTTTATGCTTTGCAGGCAGAGTTACAGGGCGAGCCAAGGGTTCTGCCACTCAAACTCTATCAAGAAAATGTGCCAGGATGAGGAGGACTTCATATTAATACCTCTGCAATCATTCAAAATGTTCCAGTGGGAGTGGGACTCATGACAATACCTCTGCTGTCATGTGGTAGGCCCGGTTAAAGCGTCAGCGCCCCTGGATTCCCTGGGACAGATGCAAGCCTGAGCACTTTGGTGCTGGCTTGTGTTTCGCCCACCACCTTTGGTTCAAGAAGGACAGTGGATCCATTGGAAGCAACTTGAGTTTTGCATCAGTTGGATGTTGTCTTGATGATTGTTAGTTAATCAGGCTGGAAACCAGTTGAGATTGTATCAACACTGTCTCCTTTTGGAACACCCCTACATTTTGCATCAGTTGGATGTTGCCTTGATGCTTGTTAGTTAATCAGGCTGGAAACTAGTTGAGATTGTATCAACACTGTCTCCTTTTGGAACACCCCTAAGTTAACTGATTCCCTTGTTTGATAACCTGGGCATAATTTATTCCATCAAAAACAGTGTCCTGCCTCTTACTTGGTCTGCATGCAATATATTCATTCATGCAATATTGTAAATGAGCTTTAATGGAGTATGGTGTGACTCATCCACAAAGTGTTTTTGTGGTATGGAGCTGTAAATGTTCTAATTGCAACTACAATAAAATAAAATGCCAATGTTTTAATATATATTCTGACAGTCGTTTCGGTGTGCACAGTGAGCATGGGCAAGTGCGAAGTTGAGGTAAGCATCAAATCTAACTAGGAAGTCTATGATGGGACTGGTGAAGTCATGAAATTTCTCTCTGAAATGTTATGAATTTGGCTGTAGGTTTAGTGGTTAGTGGTTTACTTCTGTTAGAATGTGTTTTGCCCTGGGTTTTAGAAACTGAGCTACTGCTATTGCTATTGCGTTGGCTAGAAATTGTTGTTTGAGTAGAGCATCGTTTCATCGTTACCATTTTTGCAATTTTGTTAAGCGTAGATGGGAAGACCAACCTCAAGTGACCAAATGCTTATGACACAGAAGTCCGGCATCGAGGATGCGCCACGTAGTCAGGGCAATGTGTCGCTTCCGAGGAGCTGCGAGGCTTTGGTGCTGAATCCGTCATTGCGGCTGCCGTCATCGAGAGATGCGAGGGCCTGCACTGACGATGCATAAATCAATATGCCAATTGGGTGTAAGTCAATCTTACCATGTATTAAGCAGTGGCAGCTGGAATCTATGGGGAAGGGGGGGCGGGCGCTCAAATGTAAAATAATATAAATAAATTAAATAAAACGTACGAACTCTGCGATGTCCTTGCTCCGGACCTCTTCTTTCGCCAGCACAGGAACCGGATACTGGAACTCCCTTAGCCTATCCTGGCACTGCTCTCACCAGCATCAGAGCAGCGTGAGGATTGGTGGGGGCAGCCTCACTCGGCGCTCCACAGTGCTCTGGAGGGTTTGGCTTGCACTAACCTAGCTCTCTTAAGACAGCTGGGTTAGAGATGTTTAAATTGCGTATGTGAAGCTGCACATTGCAAGACGGTCGGACAAAAAGACATGCACACTTTAAACAGTGCAACACCACCCCACCCTCCTCCCTGCTGCTGTAAATTAGCAGCAGGCCCGCCACTCGCCCTGAAGCTCGGCTCAGGACGTGGGAGGAAAAATTAAATGGTAATGAATTATCATTTTATTTTTTATACCTGGGGCTTTGGGGGGATGTTTAAGTGGGACCATGCTCCTGGTATTGAGAAGGGAATACAACAAGCACTTTAGCACTGGTTAGCAGTGGTAAAGTGCACGGAGACCTAAGGCCAGTGAAAATGAAGTCAGCATAACAGGAGGTCTGCAGGCAAAAAGTTAGGGGGAAGACCATGCCAGGTCTAACACACAGCATGAAAGTAAATGCTGAGACAAAAATGCTCTGTCCCCTGCAGGTCTCCGCCTCTGCATTAACACTTGTACTCGATAAGGTGCACTCTACAACTAGCCTCCTTAATATCAATCAGACAGGCCCATTTAAACCACTAAGCACAGCACCTTTCCATCACTCGCGATCAATACACAGGGCGCAGGGCCTGCTTGCGACACTACACTTTGCAAAGTTTGCACAGCGCTCCCACAACTCCTGTTAATCCATCTGCCCCATGATTATTATTCCCCTCTACCATGATTAGTTAGTAGCTTTTGCAGGCAATGCTGTCAGTGTTTACATATAGGCAGTGCTTGATTTGTAAGAAAATAAGTTCCAGGGCTCTCGTCTGGAGGCCACTGCAGCTTGCACCCCACATTGCCCCTGCCAGCACTGCCAATGATAGTAACAACACAACTACTAGCAATCACACTCCCACAAGTATGATAGTTTGGACTACTACAGGTCCCCAAAGCTATAGGAATAGCTTGGGCGGCAGGTAATATTCATTTGTATGTATATTGAATGAATAATTAACTGTTGTTGTGGTCATCTCTTAATTAGCCAGCCAGTGGCCGACTGTCACAAGCACCGGTGCAGACAATTAAGTGCTGGTACCGAGCACCGGAAACCTCCAGCTCAAATTAAGCACTTCACATAGGGGAGAATTTCATTTATTCTCTCCAAACTCTACCATCATAGACAGAACATCTCTAATTATTGCATGCACATAAACCCACCTGAGCTTCTGGCTCCAATTAAGAACGAAAAACAGTTTTTGCACTTCCAGTTATTTCTGTTCCTGTGAGTGGGTGTGTGACATTGCATAGTTAATTGTTTTTGTTGTTGTTGGTAGGAATATTATGCCCCCAAACACATTATAATGTATGCAGGAACAGATCTCCCGCTGAGCGGTTTGACATTTTTCCATTTTTCATGACTACACATTCATTAGCACATTTATGAATAATAATATTAACCCGTTTTTGCGGCGGGTTCTTTATCCTAGCTAGATAATTATTACATCAATTAGAACAGCAGTGAGAAATGTGACATTTGGCTTATATGATTTTCCATTGTAATATGGATTAATAATGTATAGTATATGCCCAAAGCCCCCTCCTTCCAATATGACTCGCAAATGAGGTGCATTTACTGCTTACATAGATAGACCCTCCCACCCCACATCTAAGAGTGAAGCAGAAAGGTTTACTTTCTTTCTCAGACCAAAAAATGGTCAATACTGGGCATTTAACAAAAATACTTAGGCTTCAACTAATGTTTTTTGATTTGTGGTAAATTCTATCCCCGCCCGCCACCTCTTTTTCTCACGCGATATCCACGAATTATCTGATATTGGGGTACCTCAAGTTCCTGCCCTGAGGAAGACCTTTGCTAAAAATAGATCCACATTAAAAGTAGATGTGTGTGAGCCGAGTAGGTAAAGAAAAGTCTAAAATGGAATATGAAGTCATGATTGACAATCAAAGATACAAACAATTGGCGTATCTAGTTATAAATTAGATCAGGAGTTATGGTATGGGGGTACATTTATTCGCTATGCCTCTATTGGGTTGGCATAGCATTTCGACCCATTCCCAGGTTTACTACCCTAAGTAAATCTGTTAATGCGCCAAAATCCATGGGTGGGTGTGTGGGAACGCCCACTCTCCACCCATGTACGTCTTCCCAAAGCAGGCTAACACAAGCCTGCGATTTGCACTGCTTTGCATTATTCTGCAATGCAAGTTGCGTGGCTTGGAAATCTGACCTAAGCCCTTGTGTTGCTTTGCGTCACCTAGTGTGACTCAGCGGCAAGGAAAGTGCTTAGTAAATCTGGGGCTAAGAGTTGCACTGTGCATGTGTGGGGTACACTCTTCCTGCTTTTCGGTGGTAATGCTTAAAAATTTGAGCTGTCATGTGCCCAATTCAATTTTAGTGTAACCCTTTGTGAAATAGAGATAAGGTGTAATGGTGGCAGTGCACAACCACCTTCTACTGCTACTTTTTGCAAAATTCCATAACAGGAAATTGTGTATCTCCTATCAGCAGGACACCTAGGGGCACATGCATCAATATTGCTTTTTGCGATTCCTTAATTGCGAAAAATAAGGAATCGCAATTAAGGAATTGCAAACTGCAATACATCAAGAAATCGCTATAAAAATAGCGATTTCTTAAAATTCCTTAAATGCGATTCTCTAATTGAGAATCGCAATTAAGGAATACCTCCCCATCCATTCCTATGAGCCTAGAGGCCCATAAGAATGAATGGAAAGACATTCTTAATTTGCAATTCACCATTAGAAATTCGCATATTAAAAATGCAATTTCAAGGGTGCAGGGGTGTCCAAAGGACACCCTGTTGCACCCCTGAAATCTGCTTAGAAGTACATTTTGCACACTCACAAGTGTGTGTGTAAAATGGATGAAAAATGCACTTTAGTGCATTTTTCAAAGTTTTCGCAAAATACCATGAAGGTCAACTGCATGGTAATTTGCTCCCCTTAATTGCGAATTCGCAAATTTTTAGAGTTTGATGCATTGTATTTAAGGAATCTCAATTTGAGATTCCTTAAATGCAATTGCAATTTAAGAAATCACAATTTTGCGATTTCTTATATTGCGAAAATTACAAAAATGTTAAGGCATCCCAAAAATGGAAATTGCATTCGCAAGCGGCCGAATTTTGCGATTCGCACCATTGGCGAATGCAATTTGCTTTGATGCATGTGCCAGAAAGTTACTTGTAGGGGTATAGTACAGTATTGTACTCTGATAACTTGGTGGATTTTGTAACAATCGATCATATGAGGCAGTTACAAACAACAGTGCAGGAACATCATCCTATGGGAAAGAGAGTGTATTAGGGGAACAGGACAGAGTATTCTTAACATTTCTAATTATTATATTCAAAACCAAGGAGCATGCATGCAAGGATTTCTTGATGTATGTAGATGTCATTAGTCTCTTGAATGCTGCACAGAATGCTACCCTCAACATCTTTCTAATTTCAATACTTAATTGTTCCCTAAAGGAGTGATCAAAAGATGAACAGTTGTGTGATTCTACCTCTAAATGTGAAGTAATAAACAATACCTCCAATGGTGCAGCAAGGGTTCATGGACCCTAGAGCTATAAATGAAAAAAGACTCCCATGCCCAATCCCTGGGTTGTAGAATACCATCTTAATGTGTCAAAAGGGGCCCTGGTGTCATTGCACCTGCTGCACTGTTTACAGCTGTCAGAGTTAATTTGACCTTGACCTGAACACACAAGTCACTGTCATGGAAAAGATCACAGAGGAGACATCTAGGGGAAGACTCAACATCATACCGAAGACAGAAAATGGAAGCTCATTAGCAGATTAATGCTCCCTGTCTCCAAGACCTCTGGCATGCTATGCCTTGCCCATCACCTGCTAGGTAAACAGTATTCGTTTGCACATTCTTGAGAAACGTTTCGAGATGGCACTTCAGACCTCACAATTCTGACTTGTTATGCCCTATTAACAACTGCATAAGAAACCTGCAGACTGTTCAAAGCCAGGGGCTTGGCCCATTTGGACCCCACTCTGAGAAATGGTTGGATCCAGGGGGGTTGCTCTTATGTAGGGCCTATCAGCAGACAGCCACAGTGACAGCACGCCATGTTTAAATGCCCTGTAGGTCAGCACCGATGGTTCATTAAAACAGGTTGCTGAGTTTGAATAACCTGCCAATGCTGTGCTTTGCTCTTTGACCAACTATCAGGTGATTACCTTCTTAGTGAGGTGAGAGTTTGATCAACTACTGCTTTGATCTGAATCCAATGACAGATCGCCTAGAATGCTGCTACAGGAATATCTGAAGCTAAGGGTACAGATGCACCATACAACCTGTGATCTTCAGATTCAAGTGAAACTACTGACTGGCATGCAACAGGTCAGTAGAACGTGGGAGGGAGTAATCTCTTTGCTGTGATTGAAGGGACTATGTGGGATGGTTCTTGCCTCCCTCTTTGTCAGCTTGGAAATATTTGATTCTTCAAAAAAAAAACAAAGACCCCTCCCTTCTAACCCAATTCAACTCAGCAGTGTATGATTCCGTGCTTGGATGCCCATTGTGGGTTAGATTTACATTTATAATATCTGAATGATGACGAAGGGTATTTGCCAGTTTAATATTTTATGTACTGTGGTCTTTTTTTCCCAATTTGCTGGGTTCTTTCCATAGCTCCTGAGGAGACTGTCCATGCTCAACTAAACTGGTATTGATTGATTGATATGAAAATATGCTGTGCTTAACTGAGGATTTGGGAAACACCTTTTTTAGACAGCAATGCCTACCTTGGCTCTTCCTTTGGAAACCCTTGACCGATGGCCATTGGATATCCGGTCATCAGGGTCGTATCAGAGCATCCTTATGCTTACGGACTTGGTTCGCTCGGACTCCCATTGAACTCCATGTGAGCCTGTATACTGAACGTGTACACAGGCTCCCATAGCAAAAAAAGGGTCGGTGGGGAAAAGCGTACACCCTTTGGCGGGCACCACACTGTGCATGCTTGGATCGGGGGAACCTATGGGCACCCCCGTGACCAAATCAGAGTGCCCATGGTGAAGGGCTGCCTGCTACGGACCCCCAATTGTACCCTGCTTAGGGTCGTATCAGAGCATAAAAAATAATAAAGGCAATAAAGAAATATTACATTTCATTGCTCTAAGATCAACTATCCAGCAGAACAACGATGTAATGCAGCAGGAAAAACAGTTAAGAACTGGAGAGAAGTGATTCCAAGAGTGGATCGGTTAGAAGAGGGCTATGGTGAAAAGGAGCAACAAAAGTGTTAAGTCATGGAAAAAAACCTATGGGCCTTATTTACAAGCCCCTTGCGCTGCTGGTGCGTCATTGTTAAAATGGGAAAAAGTGACGCACCGGCGGCGCTTGTAAATAAGCCGCTATGGTTTGTCACCAGACATTTGAAGTCGATGTAACCTCGCATTAGTAATTCATACCTATACACATGTCCGCACATTATGGCAAAGCAGAAATAATAATTTAGGTTGTTGTTGTAATACAGTAAACAGGACAAAACAGTATACACTGATTAAAGCACATGCATGTTCTAGAGCCATAATGAACACTTGCCTCTGTAGTAAAAGAGGTGTCACTTAATTGCAAACCATAGAGATCAGTGATGAAGCAGAGAATCTCTTCAGGCTTTGGTTTAAAGAAACTGTACTCTGCCGTTCAAAATGGCAGCCAGTCAGAGCTGCTTTAAATTGTCATGGATGGTTTGTTTAGCGATAACTAGCATTAAATTAATAGGTATAGGGGCTGTCACTCAAGCTAGGCTGGAATCATGTAAGATCAGTTTTTGTGCCACAAATTGGTGCTAGAGCGTTTGCACCTGGAGGTGCCAACAATTCCATGGGGAAGGAGCGCTTGTATTCAGAGAAGCTGCAAAGTGCCACGCTCACTTGCTCAGCGCGGGATACAGTGTTTGTGCCGCAGGTTGGTGGGGAGTCCAGTCCGGAAGCGTATGTGCCCAGTGGCGCCAGCAGTTCCACGGAGGAGGAGCGCTTGTTTTCAGTTCCTGGGGGTTGGCTGCTAGTATTCCCAGCTGACTGCCACTGATGACTGGAGGTAAGATTTGTGCTAAGGCTTTTGCTGTAAACTCGTCACTCTACTGAGTATTATGCATATTGTTTGATTATTGGGTTTGACTAAGGACTTCTTTGAAGATCTAACTGAGACTCTTTGTACTCCAAAAGGTCGGTGGTCAAAATGGGCAAGCACAAATCAATATATTTCACTAAACTTAAGAGCACTTCACTAGATGGATTCCTCGAGTGAGCAGTAGGGGTAATCAACAATGAGATCCAGTTTGCTGAATGGCGACTTTCTCTTGCCGACGAAAACGCAATATGATTCCCCTTACGATTCCTAATGATCCACCATTCTCCACTGAGGGCCTGCTAAGCAGCGGTCCTGAGTCCCCTCACCGTGTAGTACAGGAGTGTATACCTTCTACGATGCCAACTTTGCCACCTAGAGAATGTTCTCCACCAGCAAAGCGTAAGAGGCGCTGTAAACAATCAAGATTCGTGTCTGCTATGGTGGAAGAGTCTTCAAATTCACACTTTGTTCACCACCACTCTCCCCAGGTCTTTGACCTTGTTTACATAGCCCTCCTCTCTACGGTGTAATACCTCCTTGTCTCAGCTTTAGCCTCTGGTCTTTCCCCCGTGCTTGTAGATCTGAAGGCAAATGAAAAGAAATTGTCTCAGTTTGTGGGGCCCGGATATGTTGTTCCCGCTAGGGAGCAATTCAACCATTCTGGGGAACTTTCTGCTGCTTGTACTCAAACTACTGCCAATGCTAATACTGGCCCAATGCATCTCTTACAGCCCTTCTCACAGCGTGTGTCTGGTAATCCTTTCCCCCAACAGCCTTGAACATTAACTTCTCTCCAGGTATCATCAGCTTTTTCAACCACCTCTTTAGCACCAGTGCAGCACAGGAATTATTATTCAGTGGCATATCTACTGCCAGCTGTTTGCCTGTATGTTGTGATTTTAGCCAATGTACCTAAACTGATCCTCAAGCCACTGAGAGTACTACTCAGCTAATGAACAAGGTTACTCACTTGCTTCATTCTCATGTCCTGTGCAAAAACAATTTGTTCCCATGTATTTTGTCTGCCCATAAAATGGCTTGGGTGGGCCATTCGGAAAAGTAGTTTGAGGGAAACTGTGTGGAAGTTAACTTTGCTAACCATTTTGTTGCAGGTGATCTTATTTACTCCTCTTATCAAGGCTTTACCATGGCAAGTGAAGTTAAGATTTCAACCCTGGGATACTTCTACAAAGATCTAAGACTGAGGACTGGGGACCCAATGGGCAGTAGTGTGCTGCCGCCTGTACAAAGTGTGGCTTATCCTATTACCACCCACTATTGATTCTCTGCCTTGTCAGGGTTGGGCGATAATGACTGACTTAACAATTCTAAATCACCCATCTTGTCTACCCATCTTGCCAACCTCGACTTCAGCTAATGAATGATCCATCAGTTACAATGTGTCTTTTAGTGAGTCCACTGAGATACCTGCCACGGATCTTATTCTGAAAGGCACTTGTGGTACCCACGCTAGGTCTATGCTGGGTCTTGCTAGCTCTGCCAATAAGGTTAAGCTGCTAAGTTGGAATATTGCTGGGTTGGCAGACAAAGTTCAGCTGAGGAACTTTGTTGAGTCTATATCTGCTTTTGATATTGTTACTTTTCAGGAGACCTGGGCTGTTAGGGATTTGTTTTGTGATGGTTTTGGTTTTTTATACCCGCTACTCCTTCAGCAATGGGCTAGCAGTGTGGTTTAAGATCACTCCTGATTGCTCCATCTCACCCATCCCTACCAATAGCTGGCTGATCCAGGTGTTACTATTAAGTGGTCTAATTTTCCCAGTTGTGTTATGGTGAACTTCTATAATGATAATTTTTTCTACTAAAACAAACCTCATTTTTGTATCTCTTTTTGAATTTGTTGAACAGCGGGGATCTAGCCCCCCTGCTCCGACTTAGGACTGAATATCATTTTTGCAGGGAATTTTTAATGCTAACCTTGCTATTGAGGTGGCTGGAACAGCTGATCAAGGTTCATTGTCTCTAAATTACCAGCATCTCACAACGTCTGTCGGCTCAAGAGAACATAGGGGAGTGAAGCTCCTTCCTTAGTTATACAAACATGACCTGTGTAATCTCTTAGATTGGGCTGCTCAAGAGAGCCTTAGGACCCCCACTTTTATTGAAGGGGCAGGTTTGTCCATCATTGACTATATTTTAGCCAGTAGGAACCTGTCAGACAGGCACTTTACCTAGTCCTTTTAGTGACCACAACCCACTTTTTTGTACACCAGCATTCCCTCAGAAATACTGGATAAGGTACCAGTAAATGATACAAACATCGCATAAAAAACACACATAAAATTTAACCTTAAAGTATGACAAATTAAAAGCATTTGAGCACAAACAACAACATTATGAAAAAAATGCAGTGTCCCAAGGAAACAACAAGCTAAAATAAAGAAGGTAGTCACCGTTGTCAGCAAATAGCTAAAGTCTGGAACATGTGAGCCACAACCAGGAAAAACAGTACCATGTGGGAGGATCAAGCAACCACAGTTCAGCAGAAAATCGTGACTGTTAGAACGTCTTCAATTTCTTCTTTTGAATTAACTGGATCACCAAATGTCTACTAGGAAAGGAGGCGGTCAGCGGACATCAGAAAACTCATCAGTGGCTTGTTGGCATGGCACGCAGGAACTTGTGCCATGTTGAATCGTCACTTTGTTCTGCACTAAAACATGCAGCCTGCAAGGGCTGTGTGTGTGTGTGTAAAGTAACAGGGCTTCTAAGGGTGGCACAATTAGTGCTGCAGCCTTTAGAGTCCTTCCTTGGCCACAGTGCCCTTGGTACCTATGGTACAATTTACTAGGCACTTATATGTGGCCAAAGAGTGCCAATTGGGTTTTGTATCAATGCAGTTTAGGGAAAGATCAAAGGCCCTGGGTGCCTGGTTGGTAGGAACCAAGGGCACACTCAGTAAGAGCACATCAGCAGTTTGGCTAAAAGTGGGGCAACCATGCAAAAAGAGGGCACTTTCTTATACTAGATAAGTAGGCTAACACGGGGAGGTACATCCTTAAGAGCATTATTCTAGTTTGCAGCTAAACACTGTTGGCAAGACCTAATCAATCCATCTATCTATCTTGGATTTGATTGGCTTAATCGTGATCAGATGGCTTTAATATCGATGACCTTTTCCTGTACTGGATTCAATGGCTTTCCTCCTTAAATGCATATGTCCTGCCCAGGAGGTTTTCATTCTCACAGTGTTCTGAATGGTTGACTTGTATCATTCCACTGCTAACCTTGCTTGCCTTCCCAGAACTTCTTTTTTCTATTTCCATAAGCACTCCATGGGAGTGCATACTGCTGCTTTTCCTTCGACTTCTCCACACCTTCACTCTCTGTATTACTTACCCTCCTCTCCACATCCAGCTCGCTATTATCAATACAATGCCCCACTACCATTTCTTCTCTCTTTAACTATCTGCATCCCTAATGCTGGCAACCAATCATTGTGATTATCTATCTATCTATCTATCTATCTATCTATCTATCTATCTATCTATCTATCTATCTATCTATCTATCTATCTATCTATCTATCTATCTATCTATCTATCTATCTATCTATCTATCTATCTATCTATCTATCTATCTATCTATTTATCTATCTATCTAATCTATCTGATTCAGAAGTTGCTGGACCAGTGACAATCTGTTCCATGCTTCACACACATGTTAAATCGTTCTTTTTAATACTTTAATTTACTTACCAAACATAGGTGGCGTCCATATTGGGTTTGCAAATTAAAAATGACTGCCAGCATGAAAATCCTGGCAGCCATCTTGAAATGGATTGAAAAAGCATTTTGATAAAGCTTATTTTTAAACAGGCAGAAATCTAATAGACTTCTTTCTGTGGATTCTGCTGGCACTTCCTACATATTTGAGCATAGTCATGGCTGTGGCGTTGTAGCATGTTCACTCCTGCTCCCCGTTGACAGTTAATGTCTGTACTCTGACAGGTTACTGCTCCCACCCATTAAGCTGTAAAGTTTTTCGGTTTTTCGATAAGGGTGGCTGTAAGAGTTATCCTTTCCTCCAGTCTTCTGTTGACTCCCCTTTCAATGGATAAGATTTCACTTAAACTCCTCCCTCCTCCCTGTTTGATAATATATGTTGACCGGAGTAAATGATTTGATATTTGTAGGAAGTGGGAGGAGCTTTAGGCCTGTTGCAGTTCCTCGCCTCAAAGCTTGAGAGAGGCGCTAAGAACATAGGGGCTGGGGTTCAGCCTTATTGAAGTTAAGAAGATGCCTACTAGGGAGGTGGATCCTCTCAGGATGTAAAGAATAGGCTGAGAATTTTGGCCCCACAAGTTATCAAGACCACCAGTAAGTAATCAAATTAATTGTTATTACTAACAAAGACTAACAATATTGAATATATTTACTCTAGCATAATATTCTTCTAACCAGGTTTGACTTCATTTTTGATGGATTTATATCAACTCTCAGATAACTCCCTAGTACGAGGACTCTTGAGTGCCTTAGTTGTATTTTTCTTCTACTGTAGTAACGTTAAATATCTTACGTGTAATGCACATCTGTATTAGTAGATAGCAATTTGTGTAACTTTATTAAGGACAAGGACATTGCTGAGGGTCAATAAGGACCTTTATAGCCCTCAGCAACAGGCTTCAATGCTATGAGTAAAGAAAATTAACACAAGGAGATGATGGATGGAGCGCTGAAACTTTTCACTCAGATATTGGGTGCAGGGTCAAGACTGATTTGCTCATGGCTGGATCCAAACTGAAATGGCGTGGTGAGCAAAAGAATGATGGATTTAGGCCCAGATCTCTGTACTGGGGTGAATGTATGACATTGTTCTGCATTCTGTCAATCAATTGTTCTTTTGCATTTGTCACCCCAAGTGGGACGGGAATGCCCAGACGGGGGTCTTGTGCTCTCCATGCCAATGGAGTCAAGCTATCCTGGCTGATGAGGGCTGAAAGCCCGAAATCGGTCCTAGGATGCTTGTTTCCAGTCCACGGAGGACCTGGCCTGGCAGTTCGGTCTGGAATGTTCCCATTGGCGCAGGGTCAAGACTGATTTGCATATGGCTGGGTCCAAACTGGAATGGTGTGGTGAGCAAAAAAACAATAGATTTAGGCCCAGATCTCTGTACTAGGGTGAATGTATGACATTGTTCTGCATTCTGTCCATTCATTGTTGTTTCCCATTTGTCACCTCGAGTGCGACCGGTATGCCCAGACGTGGGTTCCGTGCTCTCCATGCCACTGGAGTCAAGCTATCCTGGCTGATGAGGGCTGAAAGCCCGAAACCGGTCCTAGGATGCTTGTTTCCAGTACAGGGAGGAGCTGCCCTGGCAGGTCGGGCTGGACTGTTCCCATTGGGCGCAGGGTCAAGAGTGATTTGCCTATGGCTGGGTCCAAACTGGAATGCCGTGGTGAGCTAAAAAACTATGAATTTAGGCCCAGATCTCTGTACTGGGGTGAATGTATGACATTGATCTGCATTCTGTCAATAAATTGTTCTTTTGCATGATAAAAAAAATGAAGCACTAAAATAATATATATTATAACTATATTATTCTTAATGTTAAAGATGATGAGGGTATTCAAATCTAATTGAGCTGTATTATCTTTAAGCAATGAAAGCATTCTTGTCATATAAACAATCAATTAATTAGTGGGTTTCTACTGTCAGGGCTGCAAATAGAAGAGGAACACTCAACTAATTGTCCTACTTATGACGCTCCTCTTAGGAGTCATAATGCGGATTAACATGCATAATAGAAAGCTTGTGACCCTGAGAGACAGAAAAACCCAATATAACCTCAATATCCTGTCAAGTTTCATTATAAGCATGAATGAACAAGGGTTCCCACTTGTTCAACCTTTATAAAGACAGCAGATCATGTGCTGGTTGCATTGCTGTCATTAATTTACACTTCAGGAGGTTCCATTGGAGAAGTGTCCCTCAATGATTAGAGCGGCAGACCCTGATGCAGAGATTTAGCCCAGGACCACGGTTCAATTCCCCGCCTCGGCGGGTTTTGGGCTCAAAATTCCACAATCTGATAATTCTCGCCTTGGTGCCTATTCCAATCATGGAGTCCCACTCTGCAACTCTGGGCAATAGCTTGCTTAATCTCCACAACGGGCCCCCACAATGCTAAGGATGCCTGGCCTGCACCTTGGGGGTGCCCAGGAGTGGACGCCTCACAGGGAAAGCCAGGATGGGTTCCACAGCGGTATTCGTACAAGCGCCTTGAGACCCTTGTGGGTGAGTAGTGCGCTATACAAGTATCAATTTACATTTACATTTACATTGGCCGGCAAGTCATATTTGCTGCCAAGTGGAAATGTGGGTTCCTGAACTACATTCAGGGTCAGACTGGCCTTACCGGGCATCAGGCATTGCCCCTGGAGGCTGGAAGGGTAGGGGCCGGTTCTTCAGCGGTGGGGGCAGTTTTGCTAATGGGTGCCAGTTTTGGGGCAATACTGCAATATTGACGACTGTAACAAAAGCAGCTAGCAGGCGTTTCCAGCCTCCTGGGGCCTGCATTGCTTCTTGTGGGGCTGGTCCGAGAAAACTGCCAAGGCTGCTTTGCTTTCCCAGTTGGCCCTGACTTCATTTGTCCATGAACGCCAGCTCACAGGTATGTTCTGCTTTCTGTCCCCTTAGATGAAGTGAGGAGTGCCCCAGCTGCATACGATAGACCACTGGATTAATTAAACATAGTTCTGTAGGCATAGCATAGTTCCATTAAGAATAACTCAACAATTATATTAGGCCATGGAGCATCTTACTAAGATAGAGGGGAGACCCACCAGGATTTAAGGACTAGTGTTAGCCATGACCTTTGAATTTTATTAAAATGATCATTATATAAAATTATATGTACGGCATTTTTTATTAGGAACTTTCAGCCACTCCATTCATTGGTCAGTTGTTGTGCCACTCACTCACCCTTAACGTTAAACAGTATGGGGCAATGTGTCTGTCCACTTCAGTCATTGGCTGTTTTTACTGCGAGTGATGGTATATAGTTTGTGCACCTGCGCTGCATTACATTTCTTGTTCCTGAGCAAATCAGCCACAATGCAACCCCAAAACGATCGGTGAGTTCCTTCAAAGATTGCCTAGTCAGGCTGAGAGCCTCTTTTTGCTCTTAGTGTAATAAAAACGCCACACAAACTCAAACTCCAGTTTGCAGTTTCATTTTATTGTGCATGTGCTAAAAATAATGTATAATTTTAAGACAAGAAAAACTTTACTTGGCTTAAAAAAAAAACTTAAAAGATACATAACACGTGGAAGCATCAAACAGTGGCTAATCACATGAAGAAGAAGCGTCTTCACCTCTTTGGGGCTTTTGACTGCTGGTAAGATATATAAAAGATGGCTTTTGTTGATATATGTGTTCTTGGACTACCTGCAGTAATTGAGAGTTGCCTGACCTTGTCTGACCTTGAGCTGGTGACACAGTGTGACCATTGTATATTTGCGCTTAATGAAATGTTAGCCTGTAACACCTATAACCATTACTTATCTGCACATATTATTTTACACTTAGATTTAGCGAAACAAGAGATTTATATCTTGTTTTAGTATAGGTAGGGTATATGCATCTTAACATTGACACGAGTGGGCCTAGGCGCCTAACTCCATCTTGGAAAGTCAACATTGTGTTTCCACTTCTTGTGGATAATTGTCTTTTTTGCTGCAGGCACTGGAGTCCATGTGTTCACATTTAAAATTGTTTTCTGTTAGCTTACTGTGTGAAGGTCATGTTTGCTACAACTGACTAATTGGATGATGACCCTCAGCACCTGCACATGATGGGAGGTGGAGGAGGTGCTTAAATCAACGAGAGAGAGAGGACTAGATAGGCTAGACCGTATCCCCTGGATTATGTATATATATCAAGAAGGACTAGCTAGTTTAAGGAGCTAGGGAGACTCAGGTTGGTACGTCAACAAATAAGGAAAAGCACTGTTTTCCTTATAAAGCCCTCACCCACCGACCTAGTCGGTGGCATGCTTCATCATCGGGCCCACCACAGTGGCACCGAATGTGCCCCGGGTGTGCTTCAACGCCAGGTGACTGCAGAGCTGGTATGTTGCTGAGTGTGCAGTGAATAGGGTGAAAAAGGTGAAGTTTAAAAGCTATACAGTAGGTCCCAGCCTGAAACATGTAGACCACACTAGACGTTGGAGGTCATAACTAGTACTCCAATCTACGTCTTCCTGCCTTTTTATCTGCTAACAGAGGCCCAGTTCATTAAAGATAAGTAACCCTCGGGTGCTGGGACCCACTGTATAGCTTTTAAACTTGGTGGTGGGCCCGATGATGAAGCATGCCACTGACTAGGTCGGTGGGTGAGGGCTTTATAAGGAAAACAGTGCTTTTCCTTATTTGTTGACGTACCTACTTGAGTCTCCCTATCTCCTTAAACTAGCTAGTCCTTATTGATATATATAGGTGGAGGAGGTGAACACTCCTTTGTGTGATATTGTTATGGCCGAGACCATGGAATAGGTTGGCATTGTATTATCTGTGAGAATGAGGCTGACGTCAAGTAGTGAGAGGATACTGTTTTTAGGTCTCGCTTAGCGTAGCAGCGCCTGCGTTGCTACCTCTGCGAGACCTCTTGTAATCAAGGAGATTTCAGAAGGGGACTTGAAGCCCCGCCCATCAATCCCATTGGCTGGTGCCATCCTTTATGCAAAATGCAGACCTCCGATTAAAAGTGAGGCTTTTTTGATACCGCCTTGTCGCCTTTTTGCCCAGCCCATCTGGACTGGATTGTCTGCTTGCCGGCTGTCGTGACAGCATTTCTTATCTATAGGGGGCGTGTATGTTTACGAGTTAGTCTGTGCGCTGTCAGGCTCCAGGCCACAGGTCCTTCAACACCCCAAGGTTCAGCTCAGTCTGTGACGCCGCAAGGGTCTCAACACCTCTCACGGTGCCCTCACACCACGCGAGATCCCCCTGCCCCCAAAGCCGATTGGATACCGCAGAGCTGTGTATGTGTACGAGTTAGTCAAACATCTCAAGGGAACCCTCACACTGCATGAGATCCCCTGCCCCCACCCCGACTTTATACTGCAGAGCCGTGTATGTTTACGAGTTAGTCACACCTCTCACGGCGCCCTCACACCGCGCGAGGACCCCTGCCCCCACCCCGACTGGTTACTGCAGAGCCATGTATGTTTACAAGTTAGTCACACCTCTCACGGTGCCCTCACACCGAGCGAGATCCCCCGGGCCCCACTCCAACTGTATACTGCAGAGCTGTGTATGTTTACAAGTTAGTCACACCTCTGACAGTGCCCTCACATCGCGCGAGATCTGCCCCCACCCCGACCAAATACAGCAGAGCAGTGTATGTTTACGAGGTAGTCTATGCGCTGTCAGGCTCCAGGCCCTACTACACCCCAAGGTTCAACTCAGTCTGCGACGTCGCAAGTGTCTCAACACCTCTCACACCGCGCGAGATCCCCCAGGGCCCTTGCCATTCTGCCCCCACCCCTGACTGGATACCGCAGAGCCCCCACATTCCTTACCTGGAGTGAAGGTCAATATCCGGGCTGCAAACTTTTCCCAAGCAGTCCAGGCGACACCCAACTTCCTCGCAACAGGGACCCATGCCCCCAGCCCTGCTGCAACAGTTTGCCTCTCAATCCGTTCCCGGAACCAGGCCCCCAGCCCTGCGGCAATAGTTTGCCTCTCAATCTGGTCCCGGACTCCGGAGCATGCCACCAGCTTATCCAGTGGGGAGGGACGGGCCACCGAAACAGCATGGCAACAGCCAGCTACACTGTTGCTCCCAGGTGCGGTGGTCACGCCGTCGGCCCTGCTGTTAGGGGCAAGGGCACCAGAGCAGTCCACACGGGCCAGCTCACCTCAGTTTACTGGGCCCAGGCAGATGCCGCAAGGCCCCCAAGGCAGTACTTCTAAAGTCGGTCTCCCTCCATGACAGGACTCCGAAGGGTCATTGCCTCAGGCTCGTCCAGCCCGTGTTGACACTTGAGGTATGTGGGTTGTAGAATGTGAGAGGGCCGTGTTATTTGCGTCTCCATCTCCTTGTCAGCGATGCGTTCTGTGCTCTGCAAGTTTTGTGAAGCATTGTGAAGGAGCTCACTGGCAATGACAGCCCCCTATCCCCAACCCTGGGGGGCGTGGGGTGCATATTCACCACCTGTGGTTCTGTTCTAATGCAGCACTGCCCCTTTCCAACCTCTGAGTCTTGAACGGGAATTTTCACCCACGGCCCCCTACAGACCCACCCCGCCCCCAGCCCTCCTCACACTTCATAAATAATCTTCACCTTCTTAGGGCGCTTTACATTTACCCTCCCACCACCCAAATGCATATAAACCCTCGTTTTGCTGCTGCAGATGTAGGACACGGTATGAGTGTTCATATCGGTGTGTCCTGTCAGTTTTTCAGTACAGTAATTGATGTGCCTTTGATGTGCTTTGCTGCTGAAAGATGTTAAAAGGGCATTGCCTCTTGGAGGACTCCCCACAGCACAAAGACCGGGTTTTTGCCACTGACTCTTAATTCACAAGGCAGCCGTGGGCAATAATCCTCACTGTCTTTTGTCAATCAATGCTTGCAGTTGGCTATAAACTGCTAATTTGAGATAGCAACCTTTCTGTGTGTTTCTCCGTGTTTTTGAATTTGCCTCAGTATGAGTTTTTTCCCTTAAATTGCCTATCTGTGTGTCTTTGCAAGTTTGTGGCTTTGTGCGTCAGTGTGTGTGTGTGTCTCTTTGGGTGACTGCTTTTGTGTGAAAGTGCTTCTGTGAGTAGATTTGTAAGTGTCTTTGTAGATTAGTCTGTGTGCATGTGTCTGCCTGTGTGTGCCTATGTGTGTTTTGTAGGCGCACCAAATTGCAAACTTGCTATGACCTGTTTCCTGTTTGTAATCTGTAGACAATATCTCAAATGGCACATGTGGTTACGTTGTTAATTTAGACACATCAGTTTATGAAATTATGTGAGCAGAGTGATAGAGTTAAAGACATGTTCCCAAATGTAAATGAAGACCCCCCCCTTCTTGGCTAACCCTGAGACTCCATGTAATGTTACACATGTTCTGCTGTGTCTAGCTTTGGTTGTTTTATTACCAGAATGGTATGGTTTTCTAATGTCGAAAAAAATAAAAGAGGGAAAGCAGGGAATATATACAAGGGTGTACCAAAAAGCATAGGAGATACAATCTGATCATTACTGTTGTTCTATCCATTTTATTAGTTTATCAAACCCCGGCAGAACTTGAAAGATGACCAATAGTTCAAGAAGTTGTGAAGTAAATTTGTAGGGGGGAACATCCTTTACCACAAAACTTTTACAACGCGGTACAATTACCACGCATGTTTTACAACGAAAGTCGTTACAACGACTTTCTTTGGAGGGCGCTCTAGGATAGGGAATAGTTTAATTTACTATCCAACACCTTCCCTACTATCCAAGGGGACTGGAGTTGGAATAGTAAATTAAACTATTCACTATCCAGCGCGCCCCAACGCAAGTCGTTGTAACGACTTGCGTTGTAAAACCTGCGTCGTAACGGTATGCGTTGTAAAAGCACGCGTTGTACCGTCATACATCCATTTGTAGGACACCGATACATCTTACTTGAAGATGCAATAGGTCTCGCATTTGCGAGAGTTTAAGCTCTTGGCATAGTAAATGATAATGCCTTTTATTTATGTTTTATAAACCAACACATTAAAAAAAAGGCATTGTCATTTACAGTGTCAAGAGCTCAAACTGTTCCAAATGCGAGACCTATTACATTGCAAATGCTTGTTTTTGTAATGTTCTTACTCTGTGGGAACCTGTAGATTGTATCACTTGATGATATGTCATGTTTTATCTGTGGGAAGCTTGTTTGTTAGCTAAAACACTTGGCCCTGTCGACCTTTGCTGGTGTATCAATCAATAAAGGCTAGCTAGTTTAAGGGAAATATTTTGAAGACTCAGGTACGTCAGCAGTAACAATATGCGGAAAAAGCACTGTTTTCCTTTGAAAGCCCTCACCCACCGACCTAGTCGGTGGCATGCTTCATCATCGGGCCCACCACAGTGGCACCGAATGTGCCCCGGGTGTGCTTCAACGCCAGGTGACTGCGGAGCTGGTATTTTGCTGAGTGTGCAGTGAAGGGGTGTGAAGGTGAGAAATTAAAATGCTATCCAGGAGGTCCCAGCACCCGAGGGTTTAGCAATATTTAATAGACTGGGCCTCTGTTAGCAGGTTAAAAAGGCAATAGGACGTTTTAAGGGAGAGTTACAATGACCTCCAGCGTCCAGTGTGGTCTACATGTTTCAGCCAGTGCCTTTTGTTGTAAGCTGGCTTTCCTCAGGACCAAAGAGGGTGAAAAGTGCAAAATTATAATAAACTACATTAAGTGAGTGTTGTTATTTTCTCTATGTGTCGCGCACGCTAAGGCGCTGTAACTGTTAGAGGGGGATTCCCTCAAGCTTTTTCTGTTATTTCAATGTAAAAAGCCTCATGGGTCGCCTGGCAGAGAAAGAGACCGAGTAGTTCGGTCTGGTTCCTCCTGGGACCTATTCGTCCATCCGCGGCATTTCGGGCGCCGCGGATGGACGAATAGGTCCCAGGAGGAACCAGACCGAACTACTCGGTCTCTTTCTCTGCCAGGCGACCCATGAGGCTTTTTACATTGAAATAACAGAAAAAGCTTGAGGGAATCCCCCTCTAACAGTTACAGCGCCTTAGCGTGCGCGACACATAGAGAAAATAACAACACTCACTTAATGTAGTTTATTATAATTTTGCACTTTTCACCCTCTTTGGTCCTGAGGAAAGCCAGCTTACAACAAAAGGCACTGGCTGAAACATGTAGACCACACTGGACGCTGGAGGTCATTGTAACTCTCCCTTAAAACGTCCTATTGCCTTTTTAACCTGCTAACAGAGGCCCAGTCTATTAAATATTGCTAAACCCTCGAGTGCTGGGACCTCCTGGATAGCATTTTAATTTCTCACCTTCACACCCCTTCACTGCACACTCAGCAAAATACCAGCTCCGCAGTCACCTGGCGTTGAAGCACACCCGGGGCACATTCGGTGCCACTGTGGTGGGCCCGATGATGAAGCATGCCACCGACTAGGTCGGTGGGTGAGGGCTTTCAAAGGAAAACAGTGCTTTTTCCGCATATTGTTACTGCTGACGTACCTGAGTCTTCAAAATATTTCCCTTAAACTAGCTAGCCTTTATTGATTGATATATATAAACTGGGGATACAGGCTAGCTTATCTAGTCCTCTCTCTCTCGTTGATCTGTATAGACCTTTGCTGGTGGACATCTGTTTCTCCCCTTGAGACCCAATGCTCCTTATTTTTTTGCTCATAGGTTTACTCTTGAGAGCAACAACATTCCTTCTCATTCTAATCAGAACTTTCATTAGGTTTTTCTTTCGATTCTATATTTTCTCACACCTGCTGCCTCTGAATTCACCTGACCTGCCCACAACCTTGGTTTAACATTAGGGTGTTTCCTTTATGGGAATGGAACTTTACCTTAATTTGCATATGTTTCCTTTAATAAGGTATACTTGAATTTTCTGAATTGAATTGCCTCGATCATATTCATATATGCTGTATTCTGGTGACTCCTCATTTATGCCTAATTAATTTGATTTGAGATTGCAACTTTACTACGTTGCTAATAAACCTTTATGGCTTGCAAACGTACTCCCTCTCTGTCGTTACTGGTGTGCAAAATTTGCTTCACTCTCATTGATATAATGCTGAATTCAAGATTTTGGCCTTAGTTTGAGATAACAATCCATCCGACCTAGTGGACATTCCGCAGTTCCAATTTTGCTCTAAGTTTGCGCTGTGCAAACACCATCCTTATCTATCCCGCTATCAAGATGGAGCTGAGGTTGGCTCTCACTGACGGTTGGCTAGTTAGTATTTGCCCCAAAATCTATAAAAATCTGCTCCGGCCCAGTCTGCGTCCCCAAGGTTCCCAGGGTCCAGTTTGGAGAATCAGTGGTGTTCAGGTGTTCCTGAGCAGTTGCAGTGTCCTAAGAGTGTAAGCATAGTAAGGTTATGTGCATTTGATTGTATTGTTGAGCATTGTGGTGTTGGTGTTGATGAGTTAGTGTGCGGTGCGGTAAGGTGTCCATTCTTAGTCCAAGAGGGCTTCTTGTTGATGAGAGATCTGTGCTGTTGCCTAATGTATATGGTTTGTGCTTATGAAGAGAAACGCACTTCCTGCAAGATTTGAAGTTTGGTTATCAGACTCATTGAAGTCTAAGATCCCGGGATAATGAAGGGTTGAGTTATATCCCGGCGGTCGGTCAACCATCTCAGTAACGGAGGCTTCTATCCGTCCTTCATGGAGGCAGTGGTTACGCCACCCAATATATATCGCAGTGGCGGGATAGTGGTGGGATCAACCAATCAATAAATCAATGCATTTATAAAGCGTGCTACTCACCCGTGAGGGTCTTAAGGCACTATGGGAGGGGGGGGCGCTGCTACTGCTCGAAGAGCCAGGTCTTGAGGTGCTTCCTGAAGCTGAGATGGTCCTGGGTCAGTCGTAGGTGAGTGGGGAGGATGTTCCAGGTCTTCGCTGCCAGGTAGGAGAATGATCTTCCTCTGGAGGTGGTTCTGCGAATTAGTGGGACGGTGGCGAGGGCGAGGCTGGTGGAGCGAAGCTGGTGGGTGGGAGTGTAGAACGAGAGTCGGCTGTTGAGGTAGTCGGGCCCATGTTGTGGAGCGCTTTGTGTGCGTGGGTGAGAAGTCTGAACGTGATCCTCTTGTTGATGGGGAGCCAGTGGAGGTTTCTTAGGTGGGTGGATATGTAGCTGTGACGAGGGCTGTTGAGGATGACCTCCGTCAGCCTTGACGGAGGATTATCCATCCATTTGATGGCTCTCCTCTGTTGCCGAGGTACATTCAGCTTCCATCGGATTCTACTCAGTCAATGTCGGACAGGCGGTTTTCCACCCGCCAGATTTACCATTTTCTGTCTGGACTGCGGTGGTACAGGGCTCTTGAGACAGAGTGATGGCACAGTGGGTGTCTTTACCATTGATGTTTCCTTCCTTTAGAATGAAGTACGTGTTCGTCGAGCACACCTGAGCTTCATTAGTTAAATAATGACAATTTTGTTCTATATAAAACACACCCTTCACAGTAATCCTTTGCGTTTTCTCTGGTAAAGCAGCAGGAGCCACACACAGGAGCTACCTTTTTCCCTTTTTGCAGACATTAAAAAAACATAAATATTAATTTGTTAGTCTGTAGGTGTAGATAAAGAAACCTAGATTTTCAGAAAACCAAATATCTATAGTAGATGAGAGTCTTAGGGTAGAGCCACAATTGTTTGGAGCCCAGGTTCAAACTGCCAAAAAATCACAGGAAATGCGAATGTGGAATAGAATTGTTAACAAATTTTATGCTGTGTCTTATACTAGGCACTCACAGGAGGTGGCCTGTCATGCCCCACAACCTCTTCCTCTGGGAAGAGAAGGTCTTGGCAATTCTACACACTTAAGGGTACGCAGGAATTGCTGGTGGTATGGAAACTGGTAATTTACATTTGCTAGTTTTAACTTCTTAACTTTAGTTCATCGGATATTGCTCTGTGTTTTTTTATTATTCTTTTGGTGCATAAAGGGGTTGGTCTTCTGCACATTTGTTTCTGGCTGCTTAATTTACACTCCCTTTTCTCATAATATTCTGCATAATTGTTCTCTCTGTTCCTTCGCATGGGTGTACGGCCATGCAAATGGCAATTCTTTTTTTTTCATGCTCTCTGATTGTCTCATTGTTGTTACCCTCAACAATCATGCTGACTGTTTAGTTTAAACTTTAGAAGCATGTCCACCTCAGGCGGGGATTCAGTCTCAGGGAGCAAGCACGCATGTTGGGCCTGTCAGCTGATCTTTCAATTATCTGCCTCAGTGTCTATCAATGTTTATTTTTTATGGACTGTATGATTAGGTTATGTCTTTTGTTTCTTACATATAAATTTGAAAAGGTTGTGTTTAAGTCTTTTCTTTTGGAAATTGCCAACTCTGCATTTATTTGTAATTTTTTTTAATGAAACTGTCTCTTAGAACACCAAACTCTGCATTTTGTAAGCCTTATTGCCATATAATGACTTACATGTTTGGGTGGACAAGAACACATCTTCCAGAAACCCCCATGGTGATGCTTGCATTTTACATTGCCTGCTCTATTTCACCCAGCCTAGGTACACAGAAGTTCTTGCATAGTTATGTTCACCTTTGCAATTGACAAGGGTTTAGACGGTTGCATTGCCTTGCTAATTGTATAGTTGTGCAGCCAGGTACCAATGCCAGTTTGGGACCAAAGTGTTCACCGTTTATTCTAGGGTGCATCTATAGGGCCTCTATATCTTAAGTGTTTATATATTTTTTTACAATCTCTACATCCTCAATCGCAGACTTGGAACTTGCACGCAAGGTAGTCATACTCATCAGGGGTTATGTCTATGCTCCGGTGCTTCCAGTTTTACCAGGCTGAAGTTTTTTTTTTAATCTTCATATTTAAGTGGCTCATCATTAAGGATAGTATTGTACTTTTCACACTTGATCATAAATGGCCCCAGTGACAAAGTACCTCTTCTGAGGCCCTACAGTTAAGTAATACTCCTTACGACAAATTCTTTTTATTCAATATGTTGTTGTGTAAAGCATAAACATTTGACATGTTATACCATTGTACCAGTGTCACAAAGCTTCAATCTGATTTTGAACAATAGTAAAGATATGTCCTAAAAATTGGCGTTACCTAACAAGACGTTTGGTGAAAACCAAAAAGCGAGTGATGACCAGTAAAAGATCTTAACATTCAAACTTTAGATAATTTGGTGGGTTCTGACAAGCAGATTTAATATTGTTTGGGGTAGAAAAGTGGGTAAATAGTAGGTGCATGTGTAGGCCCCTTGCTAGTAATAATGCCACAATCACTATTAGGTTCAGGTAAGTCTTAATAAATGTATCCTTTGCTCAACCCTTGTTAGCATTGGCCAGACCAGTCAGGCTTAACTTAGGAGAGTTGTGTGTGTAAAGTATTTAATATCAACCAAAAAGTAAATAATTCAAAAACACAACACAATATAATTCCTACAACAATTCTTTAAATTAATGAATATTTATATTTTTAAAATAAGAACAAATCCACAATAATCTTTTCAGGGGACTCGAAGATATGAATTTAAGAACATTTAAGATTTGAATGCACATCTAGTGCCTAAATACCCAAAGGATCAACCGCGCCATCTGGTTGTGCTAGACCAAGTCCACAGATAAGGCTGATGACGAAGGAGCGTGGGTCAGATACAGGCACCCACTTGGTTCTGGTGAAAAGGTTACCTTCTATTTAGGGACTGATTTAGATTATGGCGATGGGTTACTCCATCACAAACACCATGGCTATTCTCTCCGTAGCCATTAAATATAATGCACTTGTAATACGGCGGATGGGGGATCTGGCAGTTTGAGACAGAGTAACCTGTCCACCGAAATCCAACTAAGGCCCTTAGTTGTTTTCTTGGAGGAATTTCTTCATCAACAATTAATAAGACCTGTGGGATCCAATAGAGGGCTCGATCACAGCAGCCTAGTCCTCACCGTTGTTCCGGCCTATATCCTCTACAGTGAGACTTAGAAACTTAGAAACTTTTCTGGATGTATTGCTTCCTCCAGCAGGACAAACCGGCTAGCTGAGTCCGACCAGCCATGCAATGTCGATGAATGCAGTTACAGGTTGGTACCTTTCTCCTCTTGGTCTTTTGTGAAAAATCATTGAAAAAAAGTCCCTACTTTTAGGGGCAAAGTCAGGAGCACACTCTGAACTCAGTTCTAGACCACCACAAAGGAGTGACAATTCACTTTCCCAGAAGGCGCCAGCAGGGTCTAAGGCAAATCCATTTGCAACTGGTCAACTAAGCTCTTGCAGTCTTAGGGGTGTATTAGAATAGCGGGCCCGCCATTCCTCACTGCCCGCCTACCATTTCCCCAACCATATTACGATGGCGAGGGGACCCCGGCGGACGAAGACCGTCCTCCGGTTTTCCGCCTGTCGATTAGTCGACCGTTCGGAAGACACCGCCATCCATATTACAATGCAGGCGGAGATGTGCCTTTCCATGACGGCGTTGGAAAGGCATGCAGTTTCTGCATGTGGGGGCCCGTTGCGGGCCCCCAGAGTGTTGGAGGGGTGGGGGTGCACATGGGGGGTACCTATGGTAACCCCCTACATTGGCATGGACAAGGTGGCAGGCACCGTGCGGTGCCTGTCGCCTTGTGCATGTAACTGCACAAGGTGCATTCACAGCATTGTGGTGGGCGGTGCTTTGAGCACCACCCGCCACAATGTTGTGGATGGGGGATGCCATCGCCACTGTGGCATCCTAATTGCTGGTGTGGGACGAGGCTTGATATTTATCGGACCAACAGCGTGGGGCAGCAGCAAGGGATTTAGCACCAGAAGCACACCAAGACTTATTGAGGGCTTCTAAATTACGGCATCTGACTTCGTAAAAGCACTACAATGTACGTTTATGTGCGATTTGATTCAAGTGAACGTAGCGGCCCAGGACTGATGCCTGCACATCCCACTGGCTCTGGATTTCTTCCTCCACTCACATAACGAATCTGAATTCCGCTTGGCACTGTGTTTGTCACTGATCGTGGCTTCACTCTGCACCGCCCACAAGGTATCGTCCTTGGTAAGCTGAAATCCCACCGTGATTTCGCAGAGTAGTTCGGGGCTCCGACCACTCCGCCTTTTCACAGCTGACCCGCTTCGAATTACAGATAGCACCCGTCAATCTGCAACCCTGGCCTGAAGATTATCCTGACTCGAAAGGATTGAAACGGCCTCGACCAACTTTCAGCGCAATTCACGGCGCACATGTCTCTATGGTTCACTGAAATATCTTGAATAATACGAATCAATGCCTCAAATTTTTAAAGTTGAACCATAACTCTTTATATATTCTTCTTCACATTGTCACCTTGTCCCTTTCGCTGTTCTTCACCACGTGCCACTTGCGCCGTCACTTTTCACGTCACGAGCACAACGTGCACCTATTGTTTTTGGGTTGCCTTTGCAATTTATGCCCACAGTGCTGATATAACTGTATTGTATAAATTACCATAACCAAATATATGATGCCATGAGCACTTACAAAACCAAGTAACATGAGTCTCCATTCTTCCTTTGTGTAATGTTTTGTACATACAAGTAGAATTGCCTTTTTTTCAATAACACCAGTTGAGACACTTGCTAATTTTCACATATGTACCCAGATCTCAACGTGGTTTATGCTCTTGTCGCTATCTACTGTGTTGTATTTGCAACATATGTACTGTGAGGGTGCGTATGTTTTTTTTTTTAAAGATTATTAGGTTGGAGTGAAACATTTGCAGCTATTTGTAATGCATTTTTAAAAAAAAAGGAAATTAATGTGGTTTAATTTAAACCAGTGTTATTTGTTAATGTCCTTTGATTTTTCAGATTTCCTGCAAAGGTTTTTACTTTCAATTGTTTGTTTTTTCTTGCGGTTTCAAATGACTAGTGGCTTTAATTTGGACATTTTATTTATTGTATTTTTTGGTGGTTTCTTAGTTCTTATTTTTGACATTCTTGTGTATCAGATTTCAGGCAGGTGGATCAAGAAAATCAGCTATGCAATCAGAAGTGCAATATTACAATATTTTTTAATTTATATTTGGGTGGGAAATATTATATTTTAATATTTATATGTATTTGGCTTTTACTGCAATTGAAACATTTTATTTTGTATGTGTATATCCGAATTCGTGAGATGCTTTGTATATTTCTGTATTGCATCTTTTGGGGTTTCTCATGACTATTTTCAATTTAAATATAAAAATAAGGTATTTTTGTTTACCAGTGTTAATTTGTACTTTTTTAGACTGATTTATAAAAATAATTATTTTAATATTGGATACTTCCTTCTGTGGCTTGGGAGGAATTGTGCCATACTATCAGTGCATTGTTTGTTTTGTCTTGTTGATCCATGGTGCTGTTGTAGACATTGGAGTTTGGATTGGCATCCGTGTCCAGATTGGTTCCCTCTGACAATCCAACTGTCTTTAAAGTAGGCCAGTAATGGACTTTGTTTTGTTAATCCTTTTGGTAAAATGGAAATTCTATTAGCATTTTGTGGTGATTATCTATGTCTGTTACATGTACATATGCCAAAGCTATTATTTTTTTAATTTAAAACAAGCAATGTTCCCTCTAATTTTCTTTCTCTGTGTGCGGCAATAAAGAGGCTTTGTGCACTGCAACTAAGGCTGCGTACACTGAAGATAAGCAAAACCTTAATATACAATCATGTGCAGTGTGCTAGCCAGAGACGTTTTAAAGCATGAGCAAAGTGGGCTCCAGGGCCCCACTCATTCAAGGGGGCCCTAGATAGAGCCAGCTCTGTCCTGCAGAGTCTTAGCCCGATGACAGATTTTTTAAATACTGTTTACCTTTAATTTACTTTTATTGTGGGTGATGTGTGAGAGTCTATTACAGCCATTTTACAGAGAAATTTTGTTTTCATATTTTATGTTTATTTTATGCAACATACATAAAGTTTCTTTTGGATAAACAGTACCTCACATATGAGAAATGGGAGGATGTCACAGATTATTTGTAGTAATATTAGTGAGCTGGTGCTGTGTTACAATATTGAACGTACGTCAGAACTTGGAGGAGTGTGCCTGAGCACTGTCAGTGACCTGGACAAAGAGGGGATGAAAGAGCTGAAACTGGATCATAAAATCAAAGCTGTTCCGGACAGAGGCACCCAAAATGCGTTTGGCCCAGGGCCCCCAAAATCCTTAAGATGTCCCTGGTGCAAGCAACAAAATTGGTGGCCTAGTAAGGGTGCCATGGGCCCTAATTCAGACCAGTAAAAAAAGAACAACCTCAAACACTCACACACTCCTCTGGGTTGGTACTAAAAGACACCCATTACTGGGGCACAAAGGGCTCCTTGCACCCTCTGGGCATAGGTGCCACTGCATCTTGTGTCCTAATCATTCTACCTATAATTCCTCTTTGTTTGCTATCTCCATATCACTATTATCTCCTCCTTGCACATTTTCTTATCTCTGTCCAATCAACTTGATCTTCTAGCTTGTCCTTATAGCCTTCCTACCGTTTTAGCATTTTTTTCTCTCCTTGCTCTTCCTTACAATCACACTTTTCTTTCTCAATTTATGCTCTGCTCCACTTTGTCCTACTCCTCTCTCCCACAACGTTTCTCTAATCTCCCTGTTACCGCTCATACCACCCTCACTCTGTCAAATCTATAGCTTGAATATCTATGCTTTTCTCTCATCGTGTTCCTCTCCTTGGCTCTGAGCTCCTTGTATGCCACCTCTTGGTCTACCTATCCCCTTTAGTTTGTTTTATCCTTTCCTTCTTTCTTTCCCTACCATTTTCCTTTCCTTTCTATATTTCACTCCCCTTTCTTTCTTTCCCTCTCCCTTTCTTGCTTTCTATCTCACTTCCATATCTCATCCTCTCCATACGTTTCCTTTTCTCTCTAAACTCATAAATGTAAATGTATAGGCATTTATATAGCGCACTACTTACCCGTAGGGTCCCAAGGCGCTTCGACCGCTGCGAAACCCTTCCTGGCTTCCCTGAGAGATGGTCCCTTAATGAGTATCTCCAGGGTGAGACCAGGCATCCCCGGCGGTCTGGTGGGGCCGTTAGTGAAGATGAGGCAAGCTAATGCCCAGAGTTGCCGAGTGTGATCGCTGATCAGAGTGGGCACCGAGGCGAGAGAATTATCGAGTCCGCTGACCCTGGTCCAGAAACCTGCCGCGCCGGGAATCGAACCCTGGTCCCGGGCCGTCCTCTGCTCTCGGGTCTGCCGCCTCTAACCAGTGAGCCACACATATCTCCCCTCCTCCTCACACTCCCAAACCATCATTCCTCTCCATATCTCTATTATTTCTGTCCTTCGTACTTGTCTAATATCCTATCCAGTACCTTTTCTTACTTTCCAATCCCCGTACTATTCCAATCCGAAACCTGTCTACAGAAATTTGTCATGCTCAATGCCAAACGCAAATCATTTTTCTCTCATGCTTCAGTGGCCCCTTCTCTGTGGCATCTTCATTGCCTTCTGATTGTGCACCGTAAAGCAACATTTGTTCTGCATTGGTCAATTGGTAACCTTATATTAGCTTGCATTAAGAACACAAATCATCTTCATAATATTGTCAAGTACCTGTTTCGAGATTCTGATCCAGAACTATTAACTCTGAGATTTGTTTGCATCCCAAAAGAAACACAAACCCAGCACCTAGTGTTGTGGTTGGATTTACTTCCCAATGCATATCATGATTTGTGTAGGTAAGTTGCCCACAGTTACACAAAATAGCACTATGCACTAAATTGTGCTACTTTGCATTGGGGGCATACCATAGGAAGTACATGGGCATTCCCGTGCAACCACCCATGGATTTTGAGGAAAAACACTACCTGATAACATTTATAGATGGGGAATTGAGCCAAAAAATGATGTCCTCTCAAGGCAGGCGTAAGATTTGTTTGTCTTATGTATTCTCCCTATGTGTTTGCTTATGATTGTACTTTTAAACAAGAGCTATTTTCGCTTTTTTAATAGATGTACTTAGAATTTTTTTAAACTGCCGCTATATCTTCGAAAAAACTTATATGTTCTATTTTTTGATGCCTAGATGAATTCTTACAACTGTTGCTTATGTTGGATATGATTTTTTATTGAATAAAGTATTAAAAACCTTTTTAACTGAAGACAAGTGTGGTATCGAACTTCAGTGGAATTGGGTTCGATCAAAGTGCTGGATGCGGCTGAGAGACCAGAGGTGTGAAAGTCTGGAGTACTTGTATTAACTTAACTGTTTGTATCATTGACTGTTAAAGTATATTATAATTGATGATGGAGAGTAGTTGTTATTTCTCTTACTTTGATGGGGTTTATAAGTTCCTACTAAGTTGCACTTTGTTAGGCAACTGTGTATAAATAAGTGGTATGTTAGTATTATGATACTCTCCATGTATGGTGTATATCTGTGTGAATGGTGGAGGACACATTTTAAATGTTTTGCCTATCATCCATGTCTCACATTGGCTTTGTCTTAGGAGGTTATTTTCATTTACACATATGATTACTCTTCTGTTGTTATAGTGGCTGTTGTGTAGGAGTAGAGGTTTTATGTTATGGGTAGTGGTTAGCTGTTCTGGAATCTGTATGTCTTTTTATCATCTAGGAGCAGCGATTTGACTTGTGTCTTTTCTAGTACATGTTATTATTGCAGGGATTCTGCTCTTGGAACAGAACTATGGGCCCGATTTACAAAGGCAATCTGAAGGCACAAGTCTAACTTCATGTCTTTTGGTATTCACAGAAGTCATTTACGAGTCGTCTCTTTACGTCCGCAGTCGGGCTGAAATCTCGTCACCCAGGCCATACTCTCCACACCCGGGCCGTACTCTCCAGCCGCACTCCCCTGCTCAGGCCTGATGAAATGTAATCAGTGGGCCAGAATACAATTGTTTCCAAAAATAGAAACATTAGGAACGTTTGATAAATGGTAGCGGAGGTCATGAAATTCAGTTTGGGCAGGGAAAAGGGTGTGACCGGACACTACATCATATCCCAGAATAGTTTGCTCCTTTGCATCATGGTACATGCAGTCCATGATTTGCGCTCCCCTCAGTGTTGTCTGACAGTCAGCAAACACTGAGGGGAGCGCAAATCATGGACTGCTGAACACTCAGTGGATGCAGTGCCCTCATCTCAGAAATCACACTCCTGTGTTTTTGTTTCCTGTGGTCATCTACATGACAGGACATGTATGCAAATAAACAACAGCTGCATTCTCATGTCATGTCTAGGTGTTAGTGCCTGGCCATACAGAATAACAAGGAACATTGGAATTGGCGATCCCCCTGCCCTTATTACAATGCGACCACCTTGACGGGGTCGGAAAGTGTATATTTTCCATTGCGACTTGTGCTGCGATGCCTGCCACATGGTGCAGGGATGTTTGGGTGGGGCACCATGGATGCCTCCCAGGCCCCATAATGGAGGGCCAGGGGGAAGGGGGCCCCACTAGGGGCCCACAAAGTCTGCCTTTTCATGGCTGGCGAACAGACATGAAAAGGCAGGCAGAAAGGGACATTGTAATCCCTACGTTGGTGCCTGAGGAGGCACCACCCCTATTGTTGGGATTACTAACCTTCTGACTGTCCGATGGGTTCCTTGAGCTCCTCAGACAGCGTTGGAGTGGCCCTACGCCTGCTGCCTCCGACAACATGCATTGGTATGGGTCGGTAGGACTGCAGCAGCAGGTGGTAGTCGAACTGCATCCAATGAGCTGTCGAATGCGGTCCGACTGCCATCAGAATGACTCCCTATGTGTTTAAATAATGTTGATATTGTTCATATCTTTGAATAGGAGACACTATTTTATGTCTACATTTTTATGTGTTCAATATTGTTATATTTAGATATTTTTAGCGGGTCGATTTTTGCCATTGATTTTTATGTTTTTTTTTGGGTTAAGTATAGGATGACTATTTTTTGTAATCGAAAATATTTAATGATATTTGAGTTAATATTGCTTTCCATGATATTTCGTCATGGAACCAGCCTGGACAGAGCAATTATGGCCTACATCTAGTGAGGAGATGAAAAACAAAATGAGTAATGAGGAAAAATCTCCTTTACAGTTCAGGGGAACAACAGGTTTGTTTAACAATTCAGGCTTGTTTGGTTGCTTGTGTCTGGGAAGGTGCACATAGTCATAGTGCTAGGTCTATAGGCAGATGCTTTAGTATTATGAAGCTTAATGACTGTGCCCGCCTTATCTTTGCATTTCCATGTTCCACTGGCCAGTGATGTTGTATAGGACAAGCACAGAAAGCTGAAAAGAAATCAGACTAGAACTAAAACATTCTACAGCTTTTATATAGATTTAATGCTAATCCCAAGTGTCTTAAGTACAGAAATGTTACATAATACAGAAATCCTCTGACTAGACCCAGCATTTTTGTTTCACTGCACTTTCCCATAGGACATTATAACAGGTTGAGCAGTTGAGTGTTTCATATTCTTTTATTTTGCTAGAAAATGTAATCCTCAGAGGTGCACGTCAAGGAAGCTGGGTTTCAAACTCCACATATAGCTCAGACATTTAATGGGGCTTATTTAGAGCGTATAAGAGTGAAGTGTTAAATGAAATATTTTTGCTCTACTGACCACATCACATTTTATAGCATCAAGTGTGCGTTCTGTCATTTTAAAATTCACATTTCAACATACAGCGAGGAGGTGACGGGGTGAAGCTTTTTCACATATGTTCAGAATACTAATACAAATTTCTAGCTTGCGCTTGGCTCACAAAATGTGTGCTTACGCAGTGCTCTCAACTCAGAACTCATGTTCCATGTGTGTGTTATTGGTTCCAGTGCTCATCTATATGATAGGGCATGTATGCACATAAACAACAGCTGCATTCTCGTGTTATGTATAGTGCTAGTGCCTGGCCAGATAGAATAACAATATTGTTGTTTGACCTTATCTATGTTGTTCAGACCAAATCCCAAGAAAAGAACAGAACGTATAATGTGGCACAAAAGCAAGTGTGCTTACATGGTAACCTGTGCAAAGAAAAATGAGGCCTACAACGTGCACTAACACAGGGAAAACTACAATGGACCACGCAGGAAACACACAACACCCTCCCTTTGGTCAGGACAATAGCACTTAGAAAAATACTAAATATGATAAATGTAACCAGAAAGGAAGTACACTCAAAGATTTGTTCCAGAGATGTGAATGTCTAAAATTTTAGAATGAGAAGGAATGTTAACTTGAAAAATAATCAAATCAAGGTGACTCAGAGAAATCCACAATGTTACTCGCCATTTCATAGGCTAAAGACTTCATGAAGGAACCAGACTCTGCACATAGCAATTGGTCCACAGCCCAAGTCACGAGCTCCAAAGAACAAACATACTCTCCGGTTTCAGCCAATGCTGAGACAATTACAGGACAACCTGAATACGTGTTAACAGAGCATATATCCTGTGATCCATGTGCTGATGCACATGATTCCTCATAGGCCAAAGACTCAAATCTCGCATGGTGTAGAAGTCGCAAGCATAAAGGAAAGTTCTGAAAATGGGTTACTGAGGGACTCATCAACAGTCCAAAGTCCAAGGCTGTGGATGTCTGCAAAGCCAGGCATATATCTAGAGCGCATTCGAAGGGCATACAATGCTGTGGAACACGGGTTGCACACAGGTAAACCAGGCAGGCTGGAATGTCAAAGACCAATCGAGATCTAGGTCTAGCAGTGGAGACATTCTTGAGATGATTCATATTCTCACGGTAATGTTGGAGCGATGCCAGTTCCAGAGCGTCTACAAAGAGAGCATCCATTGCAGAGAATCAAGAACAGGATGAGACTGCCATAAATGAGGAATAACAGCGACAGGAATCCTCTGAACACACTAGAGTAAATGGAGTGGATAAAAGCCAATATTGCTCCAAAAATTGTCTGAAAATAGCTAATTATGCTGAAGCCTACAACCTTAAAAAAGTGGGCAAGGTCATACTAGAGGCATTAAAAATGTGATGCACTAATTCTCTGAAATGCAGGGGGAGGGTTAGTATTTAACAATGACTGTATTTCACAAGAAGTTCTAGCCACCTGTAATTTGAAGTTCTCTCAAGCAGATGAAACAGCTACTTCTTACTGAAACAATAATGCTTGAGTCTACTTAGTTTATTGAAGATTGCCTTCAAACTTGGAATGGAAAGCCATAGAGATCGTAGGCAGATAGTAGCCCTTGGAGATTTCTGTTTGGCTCCTTTTCGACTTCCCTGTGGGGTCCCTCAGGGTTCATCATTAAGTCCAACCCTATTTAATGTGTATGTATCGTCCCAGGCCCCATTGATAGGATCTTTTGGATTCCATCTTACCTCATATGCGGACGATACGCAGATAGTGGTTTCCCCCCTTACTGAACTAGAAGGGGCGGTTAGCCACATGTTACACGATTGCATGGAAGCAGTTGGATCATGGATGGCCAGAAATTGTCTGAAATTAAACTCAGACAAGACTGAGGTCATCCTATTTGGTAATGATATTAACATATGGACCCCAGAATGCTGGCCAGACTCCTTGGGACCCTTGCCTGTTCCCTCTACACAAGTGAAAAACTTGGGAGTGTATTTGGATGACAGATTGGATATGAGGAAACAGGTTAATGCTGTGGTGTCATCTACGATGTTCACCATCAGAACCACTAAGAAAATCCTCCCCTTTTTGCCCAAGCAGAGATGATAGACGGTGGTTACGGCACTGGCCATGTCAAGACTTGACTATTGCAACAGCCTCTATCTAAACATTCAAGAGAGGCTGTTGTATAGGTTACAGCTGCTGCAGAATACAGCTGCCAGTCATACCTAAATTCTCCCCCATCTCTAGTGAAATTCGCAAACTTCACTGGTTGCCTGTGAGACAACGGATACATTTCAAATCTTTGTGCCTTGTCTTCAGATCACTTCAGAATCAGGGACCATACTACCTACAGGACCAACTTCAATGGTACTTACCAACAAGAACTCTGCGCTCATCAGTTCAAAAATTAGTAAGAGTACCACCAGTGAAAAAAGCTTGCTGGGGTAGTAAAAGCTTTGTGGTGGGCGCAGCAAGACTGTGGAACCAGCTCCCCTTTTATCTGAGGAGTTGCACTGAGTTGCTCCCTTTTAGAAAAATGCTTAAAAACTGTTTGTTTTAGAACCATCTCCTGACCGTGCTACTAATTTTTTTTCCCCTCAGGATAGCAGATAGCGCCAGGACACCCTCGGGTAACAGATGCGCTCTGCAAATCAATTAACAGAACATAACATAACAGAGCTATCTACAATCCCATGTGGAGAGAGAAACAAGACTTTGCTGCAACAAGTGACTAACTGGGAAACAGCCAAAATATATGGGACTCCAGCTCACATTCCACAACAGTCTTGATCACTAAGCATAAGATAACTACCATTAGAGAGTACTGTAATGAAAGAAAGAATTGTGGGAACCGGAATTCCTTTTTAATAACAAGCTAAATTTGGTGCTGAAGTGTTACACACGCTGTGAATTTATATTTGTTTACAAATAAGTAAATATCCAACAGTAGAGTCACATTTTTCACCGGTGATAAAAACGTCCTTGTCACTATGTTCACAATGCTAGGCAAAGGGGAGTGACCATACTTCAAGTATGTAACTGCTACCAAGGGGTTTGTATCTACCTACAGGAAAATGTTTCATGCAAATTGTGAATTGAAATGTCAAAATAGGCAGTGAAATAACTCTGTGTATAAACCATATCGCAGAAGGTGTTTCAGCTATAGTGAATGGGAGTTATTCTAATTTTTCTAAATGTATGCATTGTATAGATTACATCTTTCATGGCCATCAATTGTTATTTATGAGTTAAATTAAAAGGTGAAAACAAATCAGTCCAATTCAAATAATGCCATAGAACGCACCTATTTTTAAGTGTTTGAAGCACCCAGCCAAACTGCATAACAGATCTTAATTGACTCTGACCATGATACAGCATTGATTTGTCATTTTGCACAATATCAATAACAGACAACACACTGTTGTTTAAATTGTAAATGCGAGATGACAGCATATTAATACTATTATTGACAACAACTAGTACTTCCAAAATTCTCCTATTACCATGACTAGAGAACCTGGATTTCATTAAAGACACGGAGGCTGACATTATGCATAACACTTTTAATGCAGTGTCCAAGCAGCCGCATACATCAAAAAGCAAAGGTTCCAGAACACCAGTAACAAATAATAGGCATGAGCCAACAACAATCTGCCTCTTTTAAATGTGGCTCCGAGCAGATAAGTTGAACTTTATTAATCCTCTATACATTTGTCTTTATTCCTTATTTAACTATTTGGATGCTTTAATGTTGATAGTATATATAGTATGCTACCTCTGCTTAACTATTTTGTACTTTCTTTGCTAATATGTGTTTTTTTTATCCCAAACCTTAGCATCCTGCCTCGCTACTGATCTCCAATTTTCAGAGAGTCCCTCCTTCCCAACTCGCCCTAACTCAGGAACACTTTACCTCACTGTTCCTTTTCGTCCTTTTGTTGGCCCCATTGCCTTTAACTAAATGACAATTATCGCGCTTCTATTTAACGCGCTATTTCCACTTTACCTTCTTTGAATTTTCCCCATTTTTAACTTCTTCGGCTTTTCCTCCATGTAAAGGGGCTCTCCAAAAAGAGAGATCTCTCCCTCCCCGCCTCCCGGCTTCTCGAATGCATTAGAGGAATGACCCTTGGCAAATGGCACGATTTGTGCGCGCGTTGCCTAGGTCCTTTCCTCTAAACTCCCCGTGCCTTCCTTTCCTCCAGCTGATCCTACGCGCTCAAGCTGGAGGTTTATATCCCCATGGAAACCAGCATCAGCTGCTCCTAGGGGCTCGCTAGCGTCAGTTGCTTGTTTTCCCGACCGGAGCCAGCTGATGCTGTCCCATACTCATACTCGCAAGTAGTTTTATTGAATTTCTCGAATTTCTCTGTCATAAAATAAAGGAGAGACACACAGGGCAGAGAAGGCTCAGGCAGTAATGAACTACTGTCATAACTACAAGTTTAGTCTATAATCTTTACTTATTCCTATTCTTATCCTTTTTAAGTGTCTCTGCACAATGTCTGACATTGATTCAGATGAGGCTGTTGCTTCCATCCCTAATATGGATAATGAGGCCTTTAAGAAAATGATTAAAAGAGAAATGCATGCTTGAAACTTTTAAC